>NC_090932.1:823718438-824338021 GCF_040938575.1 Ambystoma mexicanum
ATATATTGGTTGGCAATACATAGCAATCCTTCACTCAAGACTCTCTGTGAGGAATTGTCTTCTGGTTGATTTTCAGTACACTCCATGAAAAAATCTTAGTGTACACCTGAGCCCTGCTTCATCAGTATCCTCATATACATCTGCTGTTCTCTAGTGGCACAGATCAGGTTCAGAGGCCACAGGTGTCCTGCTTGAAAGCTGCTGTGTCAGAAAATTCAATGCAAGTAAATCTGCACCTCTAGTCCAAAACGATGTTAATTATGATAAACTACCAAACTAGTGGCATGACAATCTAAAAATGCAAGCCACACCTAAGTTTTGGTATGGTGGCTGGTAGTTTACATGATTATTAAAAGCCACATTTTATTTGTAACATATACATGTCACCACTGGAAACCAGGCCATCTGTGGAAGGGCTGTGTATAGTATAGTGAGACAGCTTATCCATGCGCAAACACAGAACAACAGACTGGAAAACTTTGCCTCTCATTGATCCTTTGTGAGGTCAGATAACACGTCTCAAGTTCAAGAAACTCTCACCAGAAGAGCACCTGGGAAGCAAGGATCAATCTGCACATCTATCACAAAAGGGCAAGCCTCACACCATGGTGTTGCATACCAAATGGCCTTTGATGTTGCAGGCTTGGGGAGGGAGAGGAAGGGATAAGTGCAGTCAGTTGGAGCGCAGCAGTTTTGAGGAAGGTTCTTCTATCTCACTTTTCTTTGTACTTCTATTTCCTTCATCCAACATTTCCAGCAGAACAAAGCAGCATGGTTATGGTGCCAAAAGGCAAATGACACTTGTTATCCTAACACAATTGGACCCTTTAGGGAAGCTTGATTGTATCCAATCCACTGTGGCTTATTTCCTTTTTAAAGAAGGGGTCTCCCGCTCTTCCTCTGATTCACTTTTTGATTTTCAAGGATATCAGAAATAATTAACCTGCACCGTGACCGTTAGCAAGTCATGCTTAGGTACCATTCTGTGACTCACCATCCACCAATAAGGGGCTGGCTCCAATCACCTGAATATGGACCCCTTTAATCCTGTCAATGTCTTTGCCAATGTCTGGCATTTCCTCCCGGGTCTTCATGTACAGTGTGGAATGGCCACAGCTTCTGTCAATGTTACGTCCTTCCTGTTTTTGGGTAATATCTGCCTTACTCACTGCTTCACGTTGTTTCAACTTTTCTTACATTCCTTAAAGGATTAGGGCAGAAGCAGATAATGATCACACAGACCTGGATGAGCCCCCACAATGCTGTGTGCTTCTTCATTCCTTTTTTTGTTAATCATAATCCCCAAAAAGGTTGCAACCTCTTTTGCTACCCTCTTGGTACATATTGACAGCCTGTCTGCAACTGAATTAGCTTGTATGATGTCTGGATGGGTGCCTTTCTTTGTGATACAGCACTGACATTGTTTCTTTTTTTAAAAAAATTGACACAACATCTCCGACAGTTTTGCACATGCCATAATTGCATTTGCCACATGTAACACATCTTGCATGACTTAATTCCATGTTCTCCATGCAGCGTCATGTTTCCCCATGTGTGGTAGTTACTGTTACTGCTGTAAAAGTGGCAAACTAATAATCAAGTGCTAAACTTCATGCATGCTGTAGTCTTCCTGTAAATACTGCCGCCCTCATAATGACAGACTGATTCTGAAAATGAAAAAGCCCTGGGCAGTATATGAAAAACCTGCTACTGTGTCTTGTGTGAAGCATTTTTCATTGGCTATAACATTTCCACTAACATTGTTCTTGAATTTGAATGTATTTATGTAGTACATAGTTTCTCCATGAAGGATACAAACCAAGCCCATCTAATTTCTATATATCTGCAGCCAGATTCTCAAACCTTTTTTGGCACAAGTGATGGGATGCAAAAATAAAACTGTGCCCTATTCCCAAAAGGCATCTTAATATGCACAGGTCATATGTGCACATTCAAATTCTCTACTTATCCCTGTTTGCACGTTTGCACAATAAGGGGTATTTCTGCACATTTACATACAAACACTGAATTCACAAATGGGTTGCACCTTGAAATGGGACACATTCCCCTGCACCTGCAGGGAACAGGCGCACAGTGATGTGCATTTTTTAACCATTCATGCATTTTTCTTTAATTGTGACCGCATGTTAAACTCCTCCCCCTCCTGTTACACTTGCATTTCTACCCACCAATCAGGGATAGACAGTCTTTTAATTCCTTGTAAATGATCAAAATGACAGATCATTTAAGGACCACTCAGTGTGAAACGTACTCCCAGCACCAAGATGGGCACTGGGGGGAGCCTGCATTACATTGGTGTTGGCATCTTGCTCCAAAACATACTGTATCCCAGGGGGCTGGCCAGTGGAACATTTGCACCGCTGGACAGCCTCAAATAAATGTGCAGGTGAATGAGATGACCTGCACATTTCATGTCTAAGAATCTAGTCCATGGCCTGTGTAAGTAGATTGAAATGAGCATTCCATCTGTGGCACATCAAGTACACGTGTTGTCTCATAACAGTCCTCTTTAATTTGTTGTTATTCTATTCGAGCGTGTTTGGGGGCATAATGTGTGTGCTGACCACACCTGGTGCTTGATTATCTTGTTCCTCCTAGGTGTCAATTAGTATTGCTGACAGTCTCATACCTCACCATCGTTTATTTTAGAAATCAAAATCTGAAATCTGACTGAAGAAAAGTTATCTAGGAATGCATCAATGCAATACAAAATGTTAAATGTGTTTATAATATATGTTGATACAACTATACTTATGGCTGTATTTGTTTATGTTTTTGGATACCCTCGTATTGGATTGCTGATGTTTCTCTTTCGTTGTTTAGGATTTCATTTAGTCTTTGAATGTTGGTGTACATATACAAGTTAGTATATTAGACAGATTGGTAAATATTATCTTGTCCACAATTAGAATTAATATTAGCATGTCCACAGTTAGCTAGAATTGTGAATATTAGCATGTCCACACTTAGCTAGAATTGTGAATACTAGTCTGCGTCGCATCTAGATGGAATTGTGAATATTGGCATGTCCGCACTTAGACAGATTGGTAAATATTAGCATGTCCAGACTTAGATAGAATTAATATTAGCATGTCCACACTTAGATAGAATTGTGAATATTAGCATGTCCACACTTAGCTAGAATTGTGAATACTAGTCTGCGTCGCATCTAGATGGAATTGTGAATATTGGCATGTCCGCACTTAGACAGATTGGTAAATATTAGCATGTCCAGACTTAGATAGAATTAATATTAGCATGTCCACACTTAGATAGAATTGTGAATATTAGCATGCCCACACTTAGCTAGAATTGTGAATACTAGTCTGCGTCGCATCTAGGTTTTGATTGAAGGTTAGCATGCCCGCGCCCAGATGAAACTTGAAGATTAGCATGTGCCACACTTAGAACTGTGAACACCAGCCTGCGCCGCTCCTAGACAAGGTTGTGAATGTTAGCATGCCCACAACTAGATAGAACTCTGAACATTGGCCTGGGCCGCTTCTAGATAAGGCTGTGAAGGCCAACAAGTGCCACACTCAGAGAAAACTGTGAATGCTAGCATGCTAAAGGTCAGGTAACCCACTTACCAATATAACCTCAAACTCTGCATACTTATCTCACTGATAAACTCACACAACCATCTCTCGCACCACAAGCCGCACGCACTTCACAACACTGCAACAACACATAAGCCGGAGCAACAGCACACGCGGACTGACACCGATCCAATACCTGCACCAAAGCTCAGTATCTGGTGTATACCGAGCTGAAGCTGCCAACAGAACACCACTCCTCTCACTATCCTACTCCCTCTTCACCTTACTAACCCATCCCACCTTATCGTTTACAGATCCGCCAGAGCGCCTGGGGACCAATTCCATTGGTGACGGTGCGCGGTACAAATAGCTTTAACATTTAACATTTAACAAATGTGTCGGACAAAATGTATGTTGAAGTCTACAGTCATATTTTTATGGCGTCCAAAATAAAGCTGTGATTGTGAGGTTCTTGCTGGTCGAACCAGATTGCTGCAGTGCAGAACTGTATTCTCTGTGATCTATTCAAAACAATGTTTACGCAGTCCTATTAAAGGGACAGCATCAGATTACAGAATCTTTGCACTGATGCACGTGCAAAGGTGCAAAGTATTAACACTAACTAGGGCAAAGTTGTCCCTAATTCAAAAACACTGGGACATATAAGAAAACTATTTAATTATGACAATTTCAGTTTGTCATGGTACAAGCGCCAGGGCTAAAATTGCCATAGTGCAAAAAGATACCATTCCGTATTAGCACTAGGGCAAACTTTGCCCTATTGCAATAATGCAGTTAAAATGTATCTTTTTTGCCCAACGGCCATTTTTGCCCTGGTGCTTAAACCACGACAGACTGCACTTACCATGATGCACTAGTTTCCTTATATCTCAGACTGTTTGCAAACATAGGGCAAACTTTGCCCTAGTGCCACTAAGTAGCGTGAGACTTTGCACTTGCACTGGTGCAGAGTTTCTGTAGTCTGGCCCCAGATATTCAACAAACTTTGTAGAAAAATCATAAACTTCGCAGTGCAATTGCTCTGTCAAAGTCAAACAGAGGTAACAATGTTCAATGACAGCGTTTCCAATCGAAGTGAAGGAGAGATCTAGTGATTAGAAGAATATGTCAACTTCCATTCTGCATTTATTCCGCGACTATGCCAAGCCCTGAAGGGATCATCTGCTTGACTTTGGCAAAAAGAGATATTTCAAACGACTCACTTTCTCTTTCTTTTAAAATCAGCATTTATGCATTGAAAAACACGAACAATACGGTTTAGAATTCCAGGGCAGTACTGCCAACTGGAACAGAGCCTACATTATATTATCACAATAGCCCGGGCCAGCTGATGAATTTGCACTTCAGTTCTCTAGCATTGCTTTGCTGGCATCGACATTAGCTATCTCTAAGAACTTAATTAACTTGAAATATGCTCCATCACGAGGACGAAAGCATATATATTTGACATTGCATGTATTCCTTGGTCTTGCTGCATTCAATGTGCTGAATAACTTGTTTAAGGGTATGCCAAGAAAGAGCAATATATGTTAACCATTTGCTGCATGTATTTCCACATTTTTCTGCATGTTACTATAGATGCTAAAGCATAATTGCTTTCGTGGACATTTGAAATCTGAGGAACCGGTATTTGCCTTAATGGCAGGAGTTGTGTTCTAAAACACCACATTACACTACATGTAAGCCACATTTATAAACCAGGGGATGAAACCGAAGAGTTGGAGCATGTTGTTGTTAAAAACGTGGAATGTGAATTGTTATGAGTTGCTAAAATTATCTAAAAAGAGCACATAGCTACAGCAACTGACCACACTGAATGATGTCACAACATATACAGTATCAATAGAAAAAGAAATGAGCCAGAAAATGAAAGATCAAAGGGTTGTAACTAGGGGTGAGTGAACCGCTCCAGGTTTACTCAAACAAAACTATTTTCAGGGTGGTTTGAATCCTGCAACCTTTTGAAACTGTTTGGGAGATTTGAAAAATGAGGTTCGACATTTTATATACAATTCAATGAAACACACTTTAGAAAATACAGAGTTAAAGGGATCGAATTTATCACAGCACAATCTGTGAAATTAAGTGGGAGCGGGAGGTGACAATCATTTTAACTTGGAGAACTCCCGTGGATGGACCCCCATTATTTTATTTTTATCCCATTGATAATCCCTGATGTAATGTCATGAATATGCTCGTTGGATGTGCAACAGGGGTACTCTGTGTAAAGATGGCTGTCACTTCCCACACCAGCTGAATTTCATGGGCTTTGATGATCGGATCATCCTAATGCTGTATTAGAACTCTGCAGGTGGGAGCAGGCCAGAAGGTGGCTGGAAATGCAGGCCGCAGGCTGATCCTCAAAATCTAGCCGGCGTTCCAAGCTGCTGCAGCCCGCCATCTTCTCCTCACCCTCTGTTCCCTGTTTTGGGGGGTTTTATGATCCCAGCCACCATCCCCAACTTCTCTTTCCTGATTGTGGCGGCCACCGCAGCAGCTCTCCTGCCTCTTCTATTTCCATTCGCCATGGTAATAGCATATCCCTAGAGAAAAAGACGTGTATTGCTACACGCCAACCCACAGTGCAATCGAAGGGGAGAAAAAATCCCAAATGTGTTAGTATAGCTGGTAAACTTTATACATCTTCTAGTTTAGACCTTTACATTTTTTACTATTCAATATTTTTCAATGTTGTCAATAAAACAATTTTATGACACAGATTCTTGCAAAAGGAAAAGAACCCTTCGCGGGTTGTTTTAATTAGTTAAAGCACCAAATAATTTGCTTTGTAAATATTGTTAGACAAAAAAGGAAAGTAAGTTAACATTTCAGGATTTACATAACAAAAAATTCAATTGATAAAGTTGAAAGGACTTTTCTTACTTAAAACTTAACATAAATCACAAAACTGATCGCCTTTCTTTGGCTAAGCAATAGTAAAAAGCCCTGTTCCCAACAGGACGCTTCTTATATTCCCAAATGTATAGAGTTTCCTTTCCACACTTGGTATATGTTCATATTGTCCTCTTTTGATCATAAAGAAAAAAAGTTCTTTGGTTGAAAGTCACCAATCCCAAATAGCACCATCTCTTCCCTGATATGGCTTCATATCAGGGAAGAGATGGGGAGGTGCATCTAAAGCTTCATGTGTAGTGCGAGGGTGAGCAATGAGCTGGGAAGCCCATTTATAGCAGAGGAATCCCGGGCGATTGCAGTGGAAATCCCACGGAAATATTGTGAGATGCACTCATAAAACAATGCATCACAGGAACCAGAGAGTAAAAGGGGTAATAGGAGAGGGTCAGGATTTACACAAAGGGACAGACATATAAAGGAGGAGGGGAGCAAATGGGAGTTGTTGTGAGGATGGAGAAGACTTTTAATTTTCATGAATTTTCGCATTCTCGTTGTAACACATCATGTGTTATTTTAGTAAACCTCCAGTAATCATGCAGACATATTTCTGTAATTCATTGAAGTGAAGATGAGCTGCTCTAAGGCACATTGAGCAAGTGGCCCACGTCTGTATTGCCTTGGTATTTTAAGGTAAAACTAAATTTGCAAATGTGTGGGAGCATCTTTACCAAGAAAAAACAAGGTTCAAATAACCTGCATCCCACTTAGCCAATATAGTTTTAGTTGTCTGTTGCTGTTTCTGAAATGGAACATTTGACATTTATGTTTAGGTAGGGATGTTTGGACAAAACATCATTGCATGTTGCCCATTTAATATTATCAGAGACATATTCGGAAGGGTGGTTTTAGGCAGTCCTCAACAGAATACAATTGTATTTTAATGGTTCCGCATTAAAAGAAAGACAGGCTGACCTTGGGGATTTATCTGAAATACAACTGGGAAATTGGGAGTGGTGGACAATGTATTTGAGGTGTTGATCACAGAGGTGAGGCATTAGTGGATTCATTGCAGGTAATATATATATATATATATATATATATATTTTAACTTTAACTATCTCTGACAGGCACTGTGACAATTTAATTTATTTTTTACAACTTTGGAGTTTCAGAATAAATGATTGGGGTGCACTAAACATTGTTGGAGATGGTGATCACAGGTGGTGGACGTTAGTGGCAGGTCCATTGTCTCTGTGATACAACACACCACCTGCTACAGCACAATGAGCAGTAGGCAGGAGGGGTACTTTGCCATGGTCCGGCTTGTTTGAACATCTGCACCAACACACAAAACAAGCAATTGAGTTATTTTAAGCCATGAGAACACTTTGGGGGTGTTTTAAAATGTTTTGGAAGCAGTGGGTAACTATTAGCATATTTATTGGCTGTATGGAAGTCAGAGTCGCCACTGGAACGAAAGAAGCGAAGAGGAGCTGACAGAAGAGGACCCCTACAATGAATGAACCGCCCGGTGAAGCCCTGCTGCAGGTCTGAATTTTCATACTCCAACGACAGGGAAGATCTTCTAAGAATCTTCTTCCCTTGAGCTGGTGGGAACAACCAGTTCACCAAACTGCTCACCAGGTCTCCCTTCTCTGGTTGAATTTGCTGTACAGAGCTACAGTGAACAGGATAGCCAGGAGGAGCGTACCCTGCATGCATTTTAAGGAGCACACCTTTTATCTGCTGCTTTGCTCTGCTGCTGGTTTCTTCCCTGGGCAGTGTAGGACCCTCCAGTCTTCCTACTTTGTGTCAGTCTCACAGTCGCTTCAGGAACCGTGAGCCTGCAGGACCTGCCAGGAACGTCCGCCTCAGCTATAGCCTTCTTCTTCATTTAAGGTACTGTTCAAATCAGGTTGTTTGTTTTCATCCAGCCGCAGTGAAAGCGTGTGAAACCTTTTGCCAATCCGAGGGCTTGTCCTTATCCATTCTTTAAAGTAACTTTTCGTCTGACCAACTTCGTTCTGAACTCTTGGCAAAGACTTAACCGTGAACTCCTGAACTGTTTGACCTTGAGCAAATACTCTGTTCCATTGACTTTGGGCCAGGTCCCTTGAATTTGATTTCCTCATTGTAGGTGCTTTTGCTAGATGCCCTGCTCTATGTTGGTGCTGCTCAATTTCTGCCTAAACGGTGTCTTTCCCTCCCTTTTAAATTGCTGGAGTGCCATTTTGCTCACACTTCATTTTGAGCTTAACTTGTCCAGAATCTATTGGGTGCGGTGTAGTGTATTAGTAACATGATGTTTTTCTACTGCTTAATACTAGTGAAATGTTTAATAACTGATGTGTAAATAAATGTGTATTCTTTTACTCAGAAACCTTGAGTCAGTGTTTGAATCATAGTAATTGCTTTCCTTTGTGTAACTATTGATAATGCTCACTTGCTCTTGAGATAAGTCTGGCTGCTCAGCCATCACTACCACTTTACTGTGTAGTACAGGCTTGTAGCAAAGGTGAATTTGTACTGTCACTTGTAGTCTTAATTGTGTGTGGTGTTCCCAAAGGGTACTGCATATAATTCTGCCTAACATACAAGTACCAAATACTATGATATATATGAATGGTACACCAGAATTACTACCTTTGAATTGTACAAAGACCCCTTTTGTAACTTCTATACCAATCAAATCAGGCCTGACACATAAGATGCACACCTCTGCCATGATTTTAGCATTAAATACCATCATACAGATCTGTAACACATTATGTGAGAACCAGCTAGAACACCCAACACACAACTCTCAAAAACATATGCAAATAATAGCTTAAATAGCAAGTGCAAACACAAATATGGGATTTTCGCTCGGTGAACACAAGAGTTAATCTGGAAATTATCTATATAGCTGGTAGAAATGAGAGTGACCTACCAGGAGCACCCAGTGTTTTTTTCTTATTTTTTCTGACAGAGCTTTTATATGTGCAAACAAAATCAACAGTGTCTTGATTGAGGCTGATTCCCATGGTATCATATATTGGAGACATAGAGAAGGAAAACAAGGAAGGGTAGAGCCAAAAGGAAATTAAATCGGGAAACAACTAATAATCAGAGTGAGAACAAACTTTGAAAAGGCAAGTCTTGAAATACTAAAATAAACAGTTTAGAGCTCATTAATAAAAATAACAGAATAACTGGAAAGTCAAAGCCTGCTAAGGAAAAGAGGGAAAGACAGGCAACAATCAATCTTGATAATTGTGTTATTAAGTTGATGTAACCCATGGACATCTTTACGATGTGACAATTCAGGTGTATGTTTGGCTGAAGATGATGAAGAATGTTCTGATCAAGTATCCACTGATCTAAATATAGAGCATAATCATGGCAATATAACTATTGTATAATTGAGCGATTACATGTTTATACACCTACAACAAAAAATATGTAACACATATGAAACAGGATGTGATAAGCCCTGAAGTGCAAACCATTGTGTCCATGGACAGTAAGAGATGAGATGTTTGCAAGGATGTTAGGAACACTGATATGCATACTATTAAATTTAAGGGCACAATTCATATAAAAGTGTGCATTGATCCCGCAAAGTCCCCTTCCCGAAAACTACTTTGCGGTTCCCTGCGCTCGAAATCTTCTGTGCGCGTGCCATGTATGCATGGAATTTTTACCGCAAAGTAATCCTATGCACAAGTAGCGGCTGGAACGCCCATGACACACCTGCGTGCAAAGCAAATCCAGCCACGTATAGCAACCCATGCGCCCTTCTCGTCCGCACAGTAATGCACCACGGCAGTACTGCGTGCAAACCCCTCCAATCAAAGCAGCACCCTGGAGACACTGCGTGGCGTCCCCTGTAATTATTCACAGCACTTCGTCAATATGCATACCATTTATGGTAACTGTAGTGAGTCCCTGGTAAATCTCAGGCCGTCCCTCGACAAGCCCACGTAATGCCTTGTTGTTCCTCATTCAGGCATGGAGAATGGGGAATATGCATGTTGTGCCCCCTATTTAAATCTATGCACAGACCCAGCCCACACTCTGCGTGGAGTCTTGCGCAAGGAGCTCTGCTGCTCACAGAGCCTTGCTGGACCTGTGTGATGTCCCAGCATTGTCCGGAAATGTCCCACAAAGTCTATTACATGAAACAACAGAGGGGGTTTTGCGCACAGAATGGCCCCGAATGTCCCTATTTTCCACACAAAGAAATCCACTATCTGACCCTAGGGGGCCGATTGATGGAAAAAACGTGCGCCGAAAAAATTGGCATAAGCTGGCGCAAGCAGGCGCAAGCGTGAAAAAGGAAGCGCATGTGCACGTGTGCAATTCATGGAAGTCCCTGCGCGTGTTTTTCCCGAAATGTGCACCAAACCCGTGCGTGACGCACAGGGGCACACACATCATTGCAACATCCCGAAAGCCGTGCGCGACACGCACAGGGAAAGCGCACAACGTCCGCGCACACACCAAAACGTGGGCTGGACACAGGGCATAACACGCGGAATGGGGAACAATGCGTGAAAAAGAAGGCGTAACTGGGGAAGTACTGCAGGGAACTACACGGAACGCCCACACGCACGCGAACAACCCGTATTCATGGATACGAATACAGGAAACCCGCGCATGGCAAAAGACACGCATAGGCGTCAACGCGTCTGCCGCACGAAGGCACGCAGAAGTGTCCCCGCGCACAGTATAAAAGTGCACGCAAACAACAAACACGTATATACAGCTATGATGAATGCCCCATTTGTCGCAGCACTGATCGTGGGACACCGCAGGAGGAGGGGAATAGCCAGGGCCTGCATTTTTTCACCCCGGACAAGCCTTTTCGGGATGCCTAATGAACAGGTCTACGGCAGGTATAGGTTTCCACCTCGTATCATCCTAGACCTGGTCAGGGAGTGGAAAGATGACCTTACATCCCCCACCCTCTGCTCCCAATCATTGAGCCCCTTGGAGAAGGTGCTCAATGTCCTGCATTTTTTGGCCACTGGGTCATTTCAGCGGACTACTGCCATAGTGGGGGGGGGGAGTCTCACAGGCCACGCAGTCACACTGCCTACATCAGGTCTTGGTAATCATGACAGCGCGCCCCTCAGTCCGCAGGCACATACACATGCCCAGAACACCGGCAGAAAGGCAGGCCGTTGTCCAGGACTTTTACAGGGTGGCAAACTTCCCCAAAGTGCTTGGTGCCATAGATTGCACCCATTTGGCCCTACGTCCACCTAGGGCCACTGAGCACATCTACCGAAACCGCAAGCACTGGCATTCCATCAACGTGCAGGTTGTATGCGATGCAAAGGGAATCATCACATCTGTCTATGCAAACTACCCTGTCTCCACCCATGACAGTTTCATATACAAAATGTCCGCCCTGAGATAGGCCCTGGAAGCTGGGCAGCATGGTGACACATGGCTCCTAGGTGAGTACAAATGCCTGTGCACATGCATGCATGTCACACACACACAAATACACAAACCCCAATAATCACAGCCATCATCACCTCTCCAGGGGACAGTGCCGACCCTCTGAGCAACCACATGATGACGCCAATCTGGAACCCCACCACACCACCCCAGGTAAGATTCAACACGGCCCATATTGCAACCAGGGCCATAATGGAGCGCACATTCTGAGTGCTCAAGTCACGCTTCCGCTCCCTTGACCGCTCTGGCGGGCAGCTACTCTATGCATCCCCAGTAGTGTGCAGGATCCTTGTGGCAGCATGTGTCCTGCACAAGGTTGCAGCACGGCAGGGCGTACGAGTGGACATGGTGGTGCCCCCACATCCCCAACCACAGGCACAGGCTTTGCCCATGGGAGGGGATAGGGCACGTGGCGAGGAAGCCCGGACCCAGCTTGTGGCCACATTTTTCACCTAAGCTCCCACCCCTGCGGAGTGCACACAGGCCTGGCACATACCAGGTGACAATCGATGATGACAAAGAGACAGTCAACTGTCACAACCTTACCACCCTGAGAATGTTGCCATGGAAGTGCCACATTGTGTGCATCCCTAGCTACTTAAACATAAGCAATCCTGTGTGACCAAAAGGCACACATGCAAGATGTGAATCACACAGACCTGCAAATCAGGCCATGACTATCACTGGTATGTCACCCAAACCCTCCCAAACCACAACATGACATGGAAAGCAATAGCTATACACCAACACAGTACCAATAAGGTACACATTGACATGTGAAAAATGTAAAGTGGCATCAGACAATGATGCCTGACATGAAATCAGATGAAATGACTGACCAACAACCTCTCACCCAAAAGAAGTCATACCCAAATGCATTCCAACAGTTGTAGTTGTAACATAACAATGAATGCCTGTGTACATGCACATTGTGCATTGCAAAATCAACACTGCAGCTTCTGTGTGCCGTGTCCACCTCCTGCAACACACTGCTCAGTGCACAGCATAGTAAACAGCCATTGTGTGTGACGCACACCCTGAGCATCACATCTAAGTGACAAACTACATCAAAAAGCAAATTACGCATGTACAGGATCCACAATTGGTCATAGACCATGTGCTGCAGGGACATAATGGGCACCAGAAGACAAACAGAGTGTACATGTGGACATGGAAGGGTGGTTGTACATGTAGTGGATCATAGTGCGAGTGTGTGGGACAGTAGGGACATGCACTCAATATATGCATGTGCAATCAAGTGATCATCAGTGTCCTCTACACATCACATGTGAACATTGACCATGTGTTCACCCCAGCATGTCAAGCCACAACTATTCCCTCACACCTGAAAGAAAGGTAAACACAACACATGAACAGGCATTGATCAGCAGAATACATCATGTACATAGGATACCACAATTACAATGTCAGGGTGCGCATCACACTGTAGCGCAAGGCAACTGTCAACAACAAAACACCCCTCCTCCCCTCCCTCACAAATCACCATGACCCACTGAACAACTGCACCTGGGTTATGTAGCCTTCATTCTTGAAGTTCACCTGGCCACAGAATCAGCCTTCCCCTTTGTCACCATCTTCCACCTTGTGTGTAAAAAGTGTCCAGCACCCTCAGAGGCCACCTTGACTTGCAAAAACACCAAATCAAAGAAAACTCAAAGCAGGCCAACACAGAAGCCAAGCAAAAAGCCTGCAGGCAGCAAAACAGACCAGAAGAGCCTCCAGTAGATGACTTGAAGTAGCAGTACGTCACAAAGCCCAAGTACTACCACAATGACGTAACAACCAAGGTAGCACAGTAAAACAATGTCACAACAGGATGTGTACCATGTGTGGTACATAACACAGAATGATGCACCACAAACTGATGTGTACTGTCACAGCTCCCATGTACAGGCGCAGGAGTGGCACGAACCAACCACCCCCACGTGGTCTGGGTGCCTGCAAGGTCAAACTCACACAGGCCTCTGAGACCCTGGTGGGGAAGGAGGGTCAGGGATATGCAGTCGGGACAGGCCTTGCTATACTGGATAACCAGAATAAGGGGCAGGAGAGGGGAGTAGGATTGACACGGGAAAGTAGGAAATTCACAAAACTGTACTACTCACATTAACACATAAACAATTACACCAAACTTGATCATCATGCACATAGTAACAAATTACTCAAATGGAAGACAAAGAGAAACTTATCTCTCGGGTGAGTGCTGGCCTCCTGCCTGCACACTCTCAGGTTCGGTAACAGGCGCAGTTCAATGCTGCAAAGAGAGCCACAGTTACTAATCTGTGCGTGTCCATAACACACAAACACACCACCATATATGCCCCAAAGTAAAAAACTACTCTGCAAACAAACAATCTGGTGTGGATGCTTCGTACCCATACGTAACATTACCCCTGTGATGGTTCATACACAGTCAATGAGTAAGTCAGGTGCCGGTGGGTGCATGGCAAATGGAAGACCAATGTGTCACGATTCACACAACATGCAATGTTCCCTGGGTAAGCAGCCAGATGCATATAGCAAGGTATGACTTCAGAACAAGTCGTGTCCCACCATGACCGAAATAAAGTAGGTAGTGCGTGTGTCAAATTCTACATGGGAATGAAATGCACTGCACCCGAGTCTGTCCCTTGCTGTCTGTCCCTGTGAGCTGCTTCTTTCCATGTTTTGGAATGCTACATGGCTAATACAAGTGCCTCAATGGACCATGGTGGACCGGAGGGTATGTGCCACTGCCCCTGCAGGTGCCCCAGACAACTTTCGCATCAACTAGCCATTAGTCCACCAACGCATCTCAGCTGTATTGTGCGCTTCAACACCAATATTTGTCCAAGCTCACCGTCAGTGCTGCTACTAAGCATGCATGTGCAACTGGCCTGGTGAAAGGTTTGCTGCGTTGTGGCCCCCCCTGTGCTGCTAACCTTGCCTGGAGTCCCTTGAAACACGTCAGCTGTTTTTGGATGTATGAGCGCAATCCCTGTGCCTCTGCTTGTGCACACATGCGCATGTCGGCACCACCCAACGTGTCCAGCTTCCAGACGTCCAATGGGCCATGTCTGCTGGCAAAGGTGGTCTGGAGGCTCATCCCCCTGCAGAAAGGGCATGAAACACATGATTAATGCTTTAAAATCATCTGTGTGTGTCTCTTCAGGCATTTCATGACTGGACCATGTCAGAGACGTACATCAGAAATCACACCATCAGTGCGTCTTTCACAGTCAAAGTGTGGTACACACTATCTACGGCATGAATTGCAACAAGCACATGTACAGTAAAGATTAGAAACATACTACACAATGCATAGCAATTAATGTACACATGAATCATGAAACCCCCCATCTAGCGAAAGAAGAACAGTGGTCAATAACACCCCTATCATCCCCACTAGGGGTGTTAACACAAGTTGGACAGCAGCAGACATGCCACAGATATGACAGTACAAAGCACTTGTGTAATAGGCTGTTACACCGAACCATCCATGCAAGCCCATGGATAAGGGAAGCAGGAGTGGCATATGTGAGTCAGGACCCCAAGCTGCAAACACATACACAAGACAAGCTTGAAGGGCCCAGCTGGAACAGACAATGGATGCTTTCAAAAGCCACAAAGCACCACACCGTCACATGAAAGCACAATAGACAAGCAATTTTAAACTATATTAACTTATTACACTAACTATGAAAACCCTACATTACCTAATTAAACTAACTATCAAATTGAAACTAAACTAACTAAAATAAAATGGCCACAAACGACCCGGGGGGGAGGCACCCAGGAGGGGGAGGTACAGGGTGCTGCTCAACACCCACATGTGATGATGTTGAGGAAAACAAAAACCTCCAAGGGCTCAACACTTGCACAGCCCGACCTATGCGGGAGATACATTGTCGTCCGAGTCTGGCTCTTCCTGGAAAGGAGGACGTGACACAGGAGCCAGACCACGCCTAGCCGCAGCTTGCCCCTCGCCGGCAGCAAATCTGCCGGACGGGTGAGCCTGGTTCTGTGTGGCGATGACACGTAGGTCTGCATGCAGAACCTCCCATGATACACGTGCTTCCTCTTGCAAGGTAGCACGTGTAACACAGAGTTCCTCCAGCAAGACCTGGCTGGACAACTGCTGCACCTCCCAGCCATCATGTAGCTCAGCCGAGATGGTACGCTCAAGCTGCGCAAACCTCTCCTCTGCCTGCTCCCTCTGGGACATCATAAGGACACCCAGAGTGGATCTGAGGGAAGCATACTCCTGCCTCAGGGCCTCCATGTGTGCCTGTGCATGAGTAGCAATTGCTTTATGCAAAGACAAAATTTCAGCCTGGCGTGCCCTGTCTGAGGCCGCTAGGCCCAGCCTGAGTGCGCGAGCCATGGATCGTGCCGCCTGCGGCTGGAGAAGCACCTGCCTAGCAGGGGGGAGCATGGATTGGGCCACACGCTCCATGCTCTCAGCGATGTTCTCCATTGCTCCCCCCTGCCGTTCAGAATTGGCAGTCATGTCTTGCTCCCACTCAGTATACTGCAGTTGTGCGTGGTGACCACGTTGCTGGGCTTGAGCCCAGCGGGACCCAAGGACCAGGTGTCCTTGTTGTGTTGGCACCGCCCGCGGCTGCACGACTACATGCCCCCGTCGACATGATGTCCCAGGCACATCAGTGACTGGTGAGGAGGTTGACCCTGTGTCCCGATCCACCACAGGCAGAGGTTCCAACACTGTCTGACCCCTCAGTGCAGGTGTCGCGGACAGAGGAGTCCCACATCAGAATCACTCACCCCTGACATATGGACCTGATGCACATCCAACTCGACATGGACGTCAGAGTGTTCATCAGGGCTGGACTCATTGCCAGCCAGAGACAAGATGGACTGTAGCACATGTGGGTTTTCGTGGCCTACCACCCCACTACCCCCACTTGTGGCGAGGTTGCTGTAGTGATAACAACCCTGTGGCTGGCATGACAACACCATCCTCTGGCTCCATTGCGTCATCATCTGAAAAGTAGAGAGAAAAAGGTCACTACACATGTTAGAAGCACACAACACACACATACACAGACATCACACAGACACCAAACACATCAAGCAGACATGTCACACACAAAATAGAACCTGCCATGCATGCTGGGTCAACTTGACATTGCTTCTGTGATTAGGCATGTAGAATGGTGTCAGTTTGCACAGAAGTGGGTCGATGCAGTGCAGCAAATTTGTACATTACTCACTATCTACATGTACAAGTACTTCATGATGTGTGTCAGAAAATGTGAAGGCAGTGCAAGGTCAACTTCAGTCATCACGTGCAATGTGCATTCAATGGGTAGCATGGCTACAAGCACACCACCCCTCCCCCCAAGTGCAAATGCAGGGGTGCCTAGCATGGTATCAAAAGGCTGACCATAGACCTGTGTATTGACAGACAGTGTTGACTAGCATCAACTGCATCATGTGAGTCAAGTGACAACAGAGCAAATGATAATGGGACAGTAAGCAGGACACAGGATGAAACCTCTGGAGTACACCCACGTGTGAAGAAGACACTACACCAGTTGTACAGAGTCATTGGCCATTAAACAGGCTGAGGCCTGTGACCCACACAGCCTGTCACACCCTAAACATGTGTGTGACGCAGGACTGAGCCACAGTGGACATGGGAAGGCTGATGAAATGCCTCGCAATGTAGGTCACCCTGGACTCGTACTACAATGATCATCCAGTCAAGGCCACATAGGGGCATGCGTGGAAAGCACATGGAGCATGAATGGGCACTCATGTCCCTGCGGGCATCTGAGCTCTGCACACTCCAAGTGATACACCCTGCATCAAGTACAAAGGATGTACCACACAGCAGATGTCTGGCAGATTGGCCGCTGGAAGTTAGCATGTACACAGGATGCATGAACAGGGAAGTACTCAACAGCAAAATTGAAGCAGACTAGTGCAAAGTTGGAATTGGGGTGCAGAGCGGTGGGCGAGGGGCAAGGGAGCATGCCTACATGGAGTACCCGCATGCAGGCAGAGGACACATGCACGTCAGTCATGCTATGACATAGTCCCTGGGCTGAGAGGAAGGTCACTCCACGCTATATGCAGAAGGGCCAGTGAGCTGGAACATGCACTGGAGGGGCATCCTGGTGACCAGCATGTGAGTAGGGTGTAATAGTGGTGGTACGGACAGTCCCCGTCTGCTCCACATGTCCACCATCCAGCAGAGCAGCCATGCATCAGGGAAGCATTGCATTTCATGCAAATCGGAACCATGTACACGTGACATGTAGTGGCAGTCATGCACAACACATCACACAAGTAAAACACACGTCCTCAACAAACACGCAGCAACACTCACTGGACTGGGCATCAAAGTCTGGCATCTCTCCCACTCCTTCGACCGATTCAGATGGTATGAACTCCGCAACAAGTGACTCATGCGGAGTGAGGTCTTCCTCCTCAGGTGCAGGCCCACTGTCAGTCACCAGAGTCAAGTTGTAATTTGAGGCACGCTTAGCCTTAGTGCTGCGTTTGAGGTCATTCCAACGCTTTTTGCACTCTTGCGCCGTGCGCACCTCATGGCCGAATGCACTCACATGTTCTGCAACTTGCTTCCAGTGGGTATCACGGTGGGCAGCCGTAGTCTGACAATTAGGACACACTAGCAAGTCACAGCTGTGGTCCCACAAGTAGTCCACGAGGAAGTCCAGTTCCTGGTTTCAGAAAGGCTTCTTCCTCGACATGCAGGAGGTTGTGGCTGTGTGTGGGGTCCCACACTGTGCTGCAGGTGCAACCTTCCTCCTCTTGGATTGTGGCGCAGACCCTGGCTGGCAAATGCCACCGTGATCAGTATGGCATGTGGCACCGGTGGATTGAGCCAAGGGAGTGGCAGGTGGAGGGACGACCAAAGGCCTGACTTGCGTCAGTGGCAGCTTGGTGCCCTCTAATGGACCCTGCGCAGCAACGTCCGCAGTGGCAGGGCCATTGACCGCGACTGTCCTGGTTGGCAGACTCACAACCAGAGTGTTGTTGGCTGTATCTGCCCCTGCACTTGCCAACACCCGGCTTTTTGGGGCAGCAGATGGCATTACTGCCCGAGGGACACGTGTCTTGGTCAGGGCAGCTGTGAGTGCACCTACGGTTTCCCTCCTGGCCTGTGGGAAATCTTCCAAGGACTCTTCAAGTGCCAACGCAGCCTGCGCTGGCAGACCCTGAGCCTGGGTGGTGGTGTCCACAGCTGCACCTGAAGTACCACTACCCTTGGGCCGTGGCAGTTGATGAAATGGACTGCCAGGTCACACAGGCACCAGTGCCAGATGCAGAAGCTGTATCTCCCGGAACCACAGGGGGGGGTGGCATGACTTCACCGACACATGGCACAACATTGTGCTCAAGTGGCGCACCCCTGCCTCTTCCCCCTCTGCGGCCACGCTGGACACCCTGGAGTCCCCCTATTGCCTGGTCACCCTGGCCACGTCCAAGGCTATGCCCTCCACGAGGAGGATGCCCAGCTGAGGCGCCCCTCACCTTTGGTGGCCTCCCAACCATGGCACAGATGGAGGAGTGCCAATGGGAGGTGTACACCACAATTGTCCTGGGCAATTGGGGTGAAGGGGGTGGGATGCAAGATGTTAACAGCCCCCCTGCACCTGCAAGGCTGTATGTGACCCCGGTGATGTAGTGACGGGTCACGCAACGCTCAAGCACCCCAAAACTGCAGTAAAACCGTGCACGCAACCCTGCAGCCTACGTGCGTAGAATTAACCTCCCGCAGTACGCGGTGGCACCCAGGAACACGAAAAACACGTACGCGTGGGACACGCAGGCTACTATGACCTCGAAAACGGGTGCGATACACAGGGGCACCCGCAGTGGGAAAAATAGCGTGCGCGACTCACCGTCTGACTAGCGTGATAATGAAAAACATGCGTAGCCAATACCCCTGCCAAAAGAAGAGATACGTCCTTGATCCGCTGTGAAGTTGTGATGGCGCGTGAAACAACACGAAGTAGCAACTCACGTCGGTTTCCACGAAAGGCACGCACAGCGAACTGCTGGCCCCGCTCACCTTTAACCCGTGCTGAGGGAAACGCCTGCGTGCATTGCGTCACTTACGCATGTAGCCCCTTTCCTCGGATTACACGCATTCACACGCAGACGTGCAGTTTTTTCACACGCGCGCTGAACCGCTATGCCCACATCACAAGGGAAATGCCCGTGCATGCTACGTCACAGACGCACTTACGTGCTAAGGGCCTTTCCTCGAATTACACGCTGACATGCAATTTTTTCACGTGCCAAATCACTACGTATCAAGCTGGCCATGCAAAAACACACGGAAGACCATGCTCCTGCCCAAATGGCCATTTTCCTGCCCCCAAGAGCCCCAAGCACGCTCCCACCAGCCATCTGCTGCTGCCTGCCTGCTGCCCACGTGCCCTGCTATTTGGTGCCTGCACATCAGCCATCTGCAGGGGTCCAGTTGCTGTGCCCACCCCTGCTGGACAGAAGACTCCCGACTGGGATACCATCGCTCCACAGCCCAGCCCCAGGACCCAGTTGCCCACCCACGCCTGACTCGGGGGTCGCCATGTCAGGGCAAACACCATCTGAGACCACTGGCGACCCCCAGCCAGAGAGGCAGAGGGCCACCAGCTTCAGTGAGAAGGAAGTTGGTATCCTGGTGGAGCATGTCCTGGGGCATTATGATGCCCTCTTTGGAACATCACGCGCCAACAAGGAAGGACGAGAGAGGATCTGGGAGGACGCAGTGGTTGCCATCAATGCGGAGGGGGTGGTAACACGTGACATCAAAAACGTCCGGAAGCGCTGGGAGGACTTCAGGTCCAGGATACTCTACAAGGCCCAGCGCATCATGGAGGGGGGCCGGGTCAGCATGAGCAACATCCAGATGAGGGTCCTGGAACACATAGGCCCCGCGCTCCACGCCCAGATCCTTCGGAGGCAGACCCGTCTGGAGTTGAGCGGTAAGTGGCCAAGCATTGCTGTGTGAGACAGGGCATGTTGCAGTGTGCTGGTAGTCTGATGCTTGCCTGTATGTGTGACATAGGCCATGTATGGATGTGTGTGTGCAGGGACATCATGGTCATGCATGTGAGACCAGTAATGTGTGAACCACATGGATGGTGCATGTGTCCCAATGGAACATGGGGAGCTGTATGCGGAATGCACACATGAATGCATGCCAGTCTCTGTTCTTGGACATGGAGGGAGGTGAGGGATGGGTGCTGCTCTCATGTACATCTATGGTGCACATTTGTGTGTCTGAGAAGTGTGTGTGTGACTTTGAAACGCCATGGATGCATGACACATATCTGTGATGATGTGTAGATTCACTCATGCAGTGTGGTCACCGTTGTATCCATTGTGTCTATCCACTGTGTCTTTGGTGTACAAGCCATGATGCATGACCCTCCGGTGATGTGTGTGCATGGGGTCAGTGTGAGCCATGATGCATGTGAGTTTGAAGGCAACATTTTGGTTAAAAGAGGCCCTTGTACATGGATGCTGATGTTGATTGGAGACGCCATGCCTGTTTCTACATGTGTGTTGTGTGCATTCACCCATGTATTGTGGAGGGACAGGCTGGAAGTGACATATGACAGAGCCACTCATGTGTTATTTCTTCCTGTCTAGGGGAATATTGTACTATACCCTGATCATTGTGCCTATGTCTCCCTCTACGCAACGTCAAGACAAGAAGAGGGTGGAGACGGCGCTGTGGAGCCAAGCGGCGGGGATGCCTCCACCGGGCGGTGACGCAAGGCCCAGCCACCCTCCCAGGAATTGCCATCATCCGGGAGCGAGGGGACTGGTGCCACGCCTGCCACTACGGCTGTAGCGGAAGGGCCGGGTGAGCCCCCACAGGGGCTTGCAATGGCGGAAGATTGTGTGAAGACATCCAGGTTGGTGGTCTCCACAGAGCAGGAGGAGCCCGCTACTGAGCCGCACATGGGGTCTGGTGGGGGTAGTACCACTGTTTCAAGTGGTGCAACACAGGTCACCGTGGAGGGGCCTGTGCATGTCGCTGTCCTTGACCCTGTGACCGCACCTCCATGCACCAGCGGGGATGCCCCGTCCCAGGCCCGTCCGCAGGTAGGGGGGAGTACCACGTCATCTGCCTCTCCACTACCTGTGGACAAGGGGTCCCACAACCATATGGGCTCCGTCCTGGTTGGTGTCGCATTGCGCACGCGTGACATTCGTGATTCGTGAAGAGCAGCGTCATGAAGTGGCACTGTTGTGAGGGGCCCTGGTCGGTGGGTTCCTACATGTGTCGCGCACTCTGGCGGTCCTCTCCTCCTCTGTGGAGACTATGCGCCAGTCGTTCTCCCTGCCGTCTTCCGGCCCAGATTCCACCAGGGCCCCCTGTGGACCTGGCCTGATCAACACAGCCAGCTTGGTGGCGATCCCATCCCTGCTACAGTCGGGAGTTGGCGGTCCAGCAGGGGTGGACACCACAACAGCTGGAGACCAGCTGATGGAGGATGTGCAGGCATCATCGGACAGGGCACATGGACAGCAGCAGCAGCAGGCTCTAGGTGGGAGCAATGATGGCTCGGGGCCATCGACATCAGAGGGGCAGGAATCGGCCAGAGGGCAGGAGAACCCTGGAATGGGTGTGTCTTCCATGTGGCAGTGGTTGGGCCAGCGTATAGATGTGGAGTGGCGGCAGGCAGAAGAGGCACGGCTCACAATGGTCAGGGTGGAGAACTCCATGCGGAGGGCACTGAGACGGGCCGAGTGCCTCAAGGCCATTCGCAGGGAGTTGGAGTCCAACATGGCATCATCCCTGCGAACCCTCGGGGACATGGAAGAGGACCGCCTCCAGGACATCTAGAAGAAGTTTGATGATGCCCTGGCCCGGGAAAGTGGGAAGTGAGCCATCGGACTAGCCCGTCGCCATTGTATATAGTTTGTAGTTTTAGGTTTCCTTTATCTTTTTCATTCATTTGGGGCGCTTGGACTATGCCCCGCCTTTTTGTATATAGTTGTTTATTAGGTAGTTTTTTGCTAGGTTTCATTTCATTCATTGGGCTCATGGACCCTGGATTACTTCTTTGTACATAGTTGAACAGTGGATTTATCTATTATTATTTTTCTCGCCATGTAGCAATTGATTTTACTGTTTTCGTTTCCTTTGGATTTGATTTGGTGGCCCGAGACTTTGGACACATTTTGATTTCAATTTATTTGGATTCATTTCTTTTTGTGTTTTGGACATGCTGCATTTCATCTTTTTTTCATTTTTTTTCATGTTTTCGTTTGATTACATTCTTTTTGTGTTCAACACATTTTGGTTTATTACTTTGATGTTTGGTATTCTCTCATTGGTTTCATGCATGTCACGGTGTAGGTTTTCACAATCACCAGCACCCATTGTGTGTGTGTGACAGACATGTGTTGATGTACATTCTTGCCATTTGGGTTGTATCATGTAATGGGCATTTCAATGTGGGGTGGATGGGATACTTGGTTGGGTCTTTGCACATGGGTGGCGTGCGGTGGGATTTGGGAGGCCATGAGGCCCATGATTGTGGATCATGATGACGTGTTGGGGGACATGAGTGAGCGTGAGTCTCACTGCTGGGGGGTGGGGGTGCTGGGGGACATGATTCGGGACCTGAGCCTCACTGCTGGGGGGTGGGGGGGGTGGGGGTGCTGGGAGACATGAGTCGGGGCCTGCTTGAAGGTGCCCCTCACTGCTGGGGGATGGGGGTGCTGGGGGGCATGAGTCAGTGCCTGAGCCTCACTGCTGGGGGGTGGGAGTGCTGGGGGACATGAGTCCGGACCTGAGCCTCACTGCTGGGGGGTGGGAGTGCTGGGGGACATGAGTCGAGGCCTGCTGGCAGGTGCCCGTCAATGCTGGGTGGGTGGGGGTGCTGGGGGACATGAGTCGGGGCCTGAGCCTCACTGCTGGGGTGTGGGGGTGCTGGGGGACATGAGTTGTTGATCACTAGTGCAAGGTGACATGTGGGCTGGCTGGGGGGCATGCCCATGGTGGATGGGCTGCGTGCGGGACATGACCAGGGGTGCTGGGTAGTCCCCTCTGGTGTGGGCTGCCTGCAGGGGCCATGGAGGGGCTAGAGGGCACACCTGGGAGGACCAACACTGCCAATTCACATGTGGGACTCCCCACGCAACCCACTGGATACACGTACCCCGCTCTGACAGCGAAATTGCATGTGAAACTCCCTGCGAACCCCTGTAATACACGTACCCTGGTGGCACAGGGCCAATCGCGTGTGGAACTTCCCGCGAACCCCCGAAATACACGTACCCCGCTCGCACAGGGTCTATTGTGTGTGAAACTTCCCACGCACCCCCGAAATACACGTACCCCACTTTCACAGGGCCAATCGCGTGTGACACTTCCCGCGAACCCCCGAAATACACGTACCCCGCTTGCAAAGGGCCAATCATGTGTGAAACTTCCTGCACACCCCCGAAATACACGTACCCCACTCGCACAGGGCCATTCGCGTGTGAAACTTCCCACAAACCCCAGTAATACACGTACCCCGCTCGCACAGAGCCAATCGCATGTGAAACTTCCCGCAAACCCCTGAAATACACGCACCCCGCTCGCACAGGGCCAATCGCATGTGAAACTTCCCGCGCCCCCTCGAAATACACGTACCCCACTTTCACAGGGCCAATCGCGTGTGACACTTCCCGCGAACCCCCGAAATACACGTACCCCGCTTGCAATGGGCCAATCATGTGTGAAACTTCCTGTGAACTCCTGAAATACACGTACCCCACTCGCACAGGGCCAATTGCGTGTGAAACTTCCCACGCACCCCCGAAATACACGTACCCCGCTCGCACAGAGCCAATCGCATGTGAAACTTCCCGCAAACCCCTGAAATACACGTACCCCGCTCGCACAGGACCAATCGCATGTGAAACTTCCCGCGCCCCCTCAAAATACACGTACCCCGCTCACACGGGGCCAATCGCGTGTGAAACTTCCTGCGAACCCCCAAAATAAGCATACACCACTCGCACAGGGCCAATCGCTTGTGAAACTTTCCACGAACCCCTGTAATACACGTACCCCGCTCGCACAGGGCCAATCGCGTGTGAAACTTCCCGCGCCCCCTTTCGATTTATTTGGATTCATTTCTTTTTGTGTTTTGGACATGCTGCATTTCATCTTTTTTTCATTTTTTTTTCACGTTTTCGTTTGATTACATTCTTTTTGTGTTCAACACATTTTGGTTTATTACTTTGATGTTTGGTATTCTGTCATTGGTTTCATGCATGTCACGGTGTAGGTTTTCACAATCACCAGCACCCATTGTGTGTGTGTGACAGACATGTGTTGATGTACATTCTTGCCATTTGGGTTGTATCATGTAATGGGCATTTCAATGTGGGGTGGATGGGATACTTGGTTGGGTCTTTGCACACGGGTGGCGTGCGGTGGGATTTGGGAGGCCATGAGGCCCATGATTGTGGATCATGATGACGTGTTGGGGGACATGAGTGAGCGTGAGTCTCACTGCTGGGGGGTGGGGGTGCTGGGGGACAT
Organism: Ambystoma mexicanum; assembly: GCF_040938575.1. NCBI lineage: Eukaryota > Metazoa > Chordata > Amphibia > Caudata > Ambystomatidae > Ambystoma > Ambystoma mexicanum. The sequence goes on from NC_090932.1 coordinate 823,743,879, forward strand.
GATTCGGGACCTGAGCCTCACTGCTGGGGGGTGGGCGGGTGGGGGTGCTGGGAGACATGAGTCGGGGCCTGCTTGAAGGTGCCCCTCACTGCTGGGGGATGGGGGTGCTGGGGGACATGAGTCAGTGCCTGAGCCTCACTGCTGGGGGGTGGGAGTGCTGGGGGACATGAGTCAGGGCCTGAGTCTCACTGCTGGGGGGTGGGGGTGCTGGGGGACATGAGTTGGGGCCTGCTGGCAGGTGCCCGTCAATGCTGGGTGGGTGGGGGTGCTGGGGGACATGAGTCGGGGCCTGCTGGCTGGTGCCCGTTAATGCTGGGTTGGTGGGGTGGGGGGGAACATGAGTCGGGGCCTGAGCCTCACTGCTGGGTGGGTGGGAGTGCTGGGGGACATGAGTCAGGGCCTGAGCCTCACTGCTGGGGGGTGGGAGTGCTGGGGGACATGAGTCGAGGCCTGCTGGCAGGTGCCCGTCAATGCTGGGTGGGTGGGGGTGCTGGGGGACATGAGTCGGGGCCTGAGCCTCACTGCTGGGGTGTGGGGGTGCTGGGGGACATGAGTTGTTGATCACTAGTGCAAGGTGACATGTGGGCTGGCTGGGGGGCATGCCCAGGGTGGATGGGCTGCGTGCGGGACATGACCAGGGGTGCTGGGTAGTCCCCTCTGGTGTGGGCTGCCTGCAGGGGCCATGGAGGGGCTAGAGGGCACACCTGGGAGGACCAACACTGCCAATTCACATGTGGAACTCCCCACACAACCCACTGGATACACGTACCCCGCTCTGACAGCGAAATCGCATGTGAAACTCCCTGCGAACCCCTGTAATACACGTACCCTGGTCGCACAGGGCCAATCGCGTGTGAAACTTCCCGTGAACCCCCGAAATACACGTACCCCGCTCGCACAGGGTCTATTGTGTGTGAAACTTCCCGCGCACCCCCGAAATACACGTACCCCACTTTCACAGGGCCAATCGCGTGTGACACGTCCCACGAACCCCCGAAATACACGTACCCCGCTCGCAAAGGGCCAATCATGTGTGAAACTTCCTGCACACCCCCGATATACACGTACCCCACTCGCACAGGGCCATTCGCGTGTGAAACTTCCCACGAACCCCAGTAATACACGTACCCCGCTCGCACCGGGCCAATCGCGTGTGAAACTTCCTGCGAACCCCCGAAATACACGTACCCCACTCGCACAGGGCCAATTGCGTATGAAACTTCCCACGGACCCCCGAAATACACGTACCCCGCTCGCGCAGAGCCAATCCCATGTGAAACTTCCCGCAAACCCCTGAAATACACGTACCCTGCTCGCACAGGGCCAATCGCATGTGAAACTTCCCGCGCCCCCTCGAAATACACGTACCCCGCTCACACAGGGCCAATCGCGTGTGAAACTTCCTGCGAACCCCCAAAATACACGTACACCACTCGCACAGGGCCAATCGCGTGTGAAACTTTCCACGAACCCCTGTAATACACGTACCCCGCTCGCACAGGGCCAATCGCGTGTGAAACTTCCCGCGCACCCCCGAAATACACATACCTCTCTCGCACAGGGTCAATCGCATGTGAAACTTCCTGCGAACCCCCGAAATACACGTACACCACTCACACAGGGACAATCGCATGTGAATCTGCCTGCGCAGCAGGGTACGTGTATTCGGAGGGGTGCGCGGGGAGTTTTACTGGTGTTATCGTGGTTGGGGGCCCGTATGCTGGTCCACTGGCCTGTGCGCCATGTACGGGATTTGTGCGCTGTACATGGTGCACAGGGAGGGGTTGGGGGCGTAACTGGCGCTGCTGCAGGGTCGCTGCACCACTCTGCGCCACGGCTGGTAATGGATGTTGAAATCCATGAAAACACTGTGCGCGGAAATGGATTTTGGCGCACGCGGCTGGCGCAGATTGTCGCACGCACACACTGTGCACCAGCCGCGTGCGCCACTTGTGCGCTGAATTCTATGAATTACCCCCTAAATTAAAATACAATCGGTATTTGCTATTACGAACTGAGCACCTTTTAATAGATGACTTATATTATCTCTTTTTGGTGAGCATCCAACATCAGGAGCTATGTCCACAAGTGATAAAGATGGATTAACTAATTAAACTTAATGGTAAAAGGCTTACAAGAGTCCATTGCTATTCTTCCCGTGATGTGGATTATATTATATCCTTCTCACATTTTCTTTTAAAATTAATATATGAACTGTGCTTATTTTCCCCAGGTTGTCCAATTTATGATCATAAAAATAACAATCATGCTACCCTTTATAAGTCAAACAAAAATAATTGAAGTCACACGATCAGAAAATGGTGTACTAACAAAGGCAGAGAAGAAAATGCAAGGAACCCAACACTCACAAGAGTACCGAGACCTTGAATTGCAATTGGACGTGGTTCCACGCATATTACAAACCAAACCATTGGCTAGTCCCTAATACTAGTGTTATTCATTTTTCTATAGCTTCCTGGAATTTTCTGGGGAATCTATTATCAGGATGAGTAAGGGCTAAGCTGATTGATATTATTAATTGCCCATATATTCCTGACGTTGGTATTAACTCCAGGAGTGAACTGCCACTGCAGATTATAAATTAATATGACCCCCCTGGGGACAGTATACTGAATGCATTATGAAATTTATCGAGATGGTTATTATACAAACAAAAAAAGTATACAATTTCCATATTGATTGATGCGGCTGTTAATGCCTTATGATGTCCATAATGATTGATGGAGATATTAACGCCTAATGAAGTTGCAATAAACCAAATAGTGTGAACTATATCACTCATCGTTTCATCAATTAAACCTCAAGAAAATTCATATTGATATTGCTATTGATATTTGATTTTTATCGCGCTCGTACACAAGTGTTTAAGAGCGCAAAGAGGCAAGAGAGGGGAACAAGGGAGAACAAAAACAACGATCTTACTAGGCCCTGTGACATTGTGAACACACAAGTGCATGGGAGAGGGAGTGGGGTAAGTCCAAGGGAGGGGAGGAGAGGTGGAAAGTGCTGAGCAAGAGTAAAAATAAGTAAAGAAAACATGAATACATAAAAAATAACAAAAAACAACAAACAGTGGTATTGCAGCCAGCAAGTGGAAAGTGCTAGGAATAAGGCAACAGATAGGGTGTGTTTGAATAAGTGCAGAAAAAGAAAGGGGCGGGGGGCTGTAGGGTAACAGATACAGACCCCAGTGCATGGGATTGCCTGGAGGCAGTGAAGGTGGGTGGCAGGGTGAGCAGGTTCCTGGGTCCTAAAGACAGAGGGAGACCAGGTGCACGATGCCGAGACAGAACAGATCGACAGGGGAGAGGTGGAGAGAAGGCAGAAGCAGAGAGGAAGGTCTTGAGGTACTTTTGGACCCGGAGATGGTTCTCCTCAAGCTTCACAGTGGCAGGGAGGCTGTTCCAGAGGGAGGCCCCAGCGAAGACCAAGATCTACCCCCAGCTCTTTTCTTAGAAAAACGACTTACCCTGAGGGAGTTAGGGATGGAGGAGGGAAGGGCTCGGGTGGAAAGGTATTTACAGAGGGACAGATGAAGGTATTTTGGATGCAGGCCCCAGAAAGCCTTGTGGACAATGCAAGGGGTCTTGATTTTAATCCTTGCAGCCACTGGGAGCCAGTGAAGAGATTTCAGGGCTGGAGAGATAACGATCCCAGTGCTTTAGGCCAAGGACAAGTCTAATAGTCCTGTTCTGGATAAGTTGCAAAGGGCGGAGAGTAAAAGCAGGCAGATTTAGAAAAAGGTTGTTGCAATAGTCCAACCTTGAGAGAACCAGTGTTTGAGAGACAGTGAGCTTTTGAGAGAAGGAGAGGAAAAGCAGAATACCTCTGAAAGATTGACTTTTTTGTGACATCAGAAATGTGGCCAGAGAAGGAATGCGTGGAGTCAAAGATTACCCCGAGGTTCTTGGCCTCGCAGGTTGGAGTAGGAGGAGGGCCAAGGGAGGTCAGCCAGAGAGTGACAGGAAAGGAGTTTGAAGGTGTGCCGATAAGGAGGATCTTAGTCTTGCTGGCAATCAGGCCGAGATCATTGGGCGCACACCTGAATGGCTGATAGGCAGTCGGAGATGAGAGAAGGAGAAGAGGTGGCTGACTGAAGCCTGAAAATGAGTTGAGTGTCGGAAGCACAGCGCTCCAAATGTGAGCAGAAAATGGCAATGCGGTGGGCGAGAGTTACCAGGTATTGATTAAAGTGCCAGGGTGAGAGGTTGGACACCTAGGGCACACTGCAGGTAGAGAGGGATATAGAGGAATACATTACAATACATATACAAAGTCTTATAACATCTCTTTTATTTGGAATTGGAACTAAATTCACTGACAAGTTGGAGTGGGTAGACAATTATGAGGGTATTTTTGGGAGAATGGCCCTTGGTCTGCTGACTAGAATTCAGAACATAAGACTTGAATTGGGTATTATTTCATTAACCACCCGAGATACATTAAGAGGTATGCTTTTTATTTTAAAATTGATAACCAATATGGAGAATCAATTAAATACATTTTTATTTGATATTATTAATGATAAAAAAATGCACAGTTACTCATACGATCTTGAGGTACCTTAATAATGCATTTACTGCAGTGGACATATCATACAATCAAAAAAGTATTTATGGAAAAAGTGAAATGCAGGATTTCCCTCAAAATATTATAAGAATAGAGAAGTGTAAAAAACATACACGAAAGATAACTGTGACTCATTTATTTAGACATAAATACCTACTTACAGTTCCATCAATTGAGCTTCCATCAATTGAATTTAGGAGTACATTGTTATTGCTACGCTTGCATTTACTCCAAAGCTTAGCAGTATTGCCTCCTAGATTTGGAAATCTGCTGCCTAAGAGAAGCTGTGGAATATGTAAAATGTTGATAGGTTGGAAACCACAAAACATATTCTAAAGGAATGCAAGGAATTAGGGGAGTTACAATGTTTATATTTCGAGAAATGCGCTCGCTCATTCAACTATATCATATCCTTATATTTTTGGTTAAGATGTATGAAGGGAAACCATCTCTCTATAATTATTGCTTTTGCGAAATGATGGGCATTCATTTAAGAGAAATGTCTTAAAAAGTGAAAATATGAAATTGGTTATCATACCTCATGAACTGCTTACTATTCTATCCATAATTGAATGTGATTTTAATAATTGTGTTATCTTTTGTGTCATGTAAATTTTATTTTAAACTGAATCATGCTTTATAATAAAATATAAATGTGTATAAACAAGTTCTACATCCATCACTCCTGCAGCAAGTACTGCAAGTGTTCAATCTCCAGTCGTGGGTTTTGCAACTTTTCCTTCCAATGTAATCTTTTGCTTAAACTGTTTCTGCCACTTTAGCACAGCAAACCCAAGCCCCACGTTTCCAAAGATCAGAGTCTGGCACACGAGGGGATATATGCCATGCTCCTTTGTTGCAACTAATCATCTTACACTTTTCAGATTTTGCAGGGGTATGTTGAGGTGCCAGATAAATAGACTGCTGCTGAATCTGTGGCAGAAGCAGCAGAAGTTCTTGATGGTTGTTTGGATTTGCAGCTCTCAGCAGTGGGTCAGGGGCAGCAGAGGCATGCCCAACTGCCCATGTTAAAGGAGCATGATGATTCTCAGCCTAGCACACCTGCTACATCTCCCACCCCTTCCACTGCTTTGGCCTATGATTGTATCATACCACAGCAGAGAACCTGTAGTGTTTACACTTTCTATGCAAAACCTCACAATTCCTGCAGTGATAACGGGTTACATCCATCAACAGCATCGCCTACCATAGTATCAACACACCAGGGCCATATCTTGCACTTGGCTCCTGTTCAGCAGTCAATGACACCTACTATGAGTCAATGCACAACTCTACGGTGTGTGAAACATCTTGTGCAGGGTCATGGGCAGCACCTTGCCATGTGTACTCTGTGTGAAAAGGGCTGTATCTTGGAATCAGTGACCCATCTGAGCACACCATCATTGCCTGGGCATATGAAGTGACATCACGCACAAGTGGGACCAGCATATTACCCAGCACACCCCAGAGGCCAACAAATACTCAACAACATACTGGGACTACCCCACATTTTAAACCATGAACTGGGAGGTGTGTCAGTCCTGCTACAAAGTAGTCTGTTTTCTGCGGTATAAGCAGCATCCAAACACTCAGCAGTGGTAAGGGACCAATGTGCATGTTCAAGCCCATCCTCATCAAGAAATTTCAGCGCATCAGAGACATCATTGCAAGCATCCACAAGTACAGCTTCTCAACGGTAAATTGGCAAAAATGCTGTCAGTGAACATTCTGTGAAACACCTTTTTAGAAAAAAATGGCTTCAGAGAGCTGATGGCAATTGCTGATGCCTACTGGCAAGTTTCCAGTCAGATTTACTTTTCATACAAGGCTGTACCTGCATTGTGTGTTGCACTATTGCTTGAAATGAGAATTTCCTCGGACAGATCAGAAGGTTGGAAACCCTACTTCATTATGTATATGTGGAGAAGCAGGCAAAGCACTGGTTAGATGCCTGGGACAGCACATTACATCCACTTCCTGTCTAGTGGGAACAAGGTTGTCATGTGAGCAGATGTCGACTGTCCAGCAACAAGACACTTTGTATATGCAAGATCAAGGCCATGCCTCTTCTGTGATCACTTTTTGAGGGCAGGCAGGCCCCTCCAGAAGGATAGCCACACAGCAGGCTGCTCCCCTGGGCCTGTGCATCAAAGGAGCTCAAAGTAGCCTCACACCAGGGTTCTGCATTTCTAAAGGCCTTTGATCCTACTGAGAAAGGAATGGCAGAGGAATTTGTTCAGTGGAAAACTTCCACCATTTTGTTTCTCTTTGCCTCTCTCTCTTCTTCCTGTCCCCTTTACTTCCTCTAAGCAAAGCACTATGGGTGTGATGTCAAAAGGGCAAAGTCCACTTCTTTCAAGAACAGGGATTGTCCACTAAGGCAGGCAAGCGTTATTTCAATCACCTGCCAGCCTTTGCCTTTTAAAAGAAGTAATCTCCCAACACTTCTTGGATTCACTCAGGAATAACACCTGAGATGGGTTCAATGGACCTCTTTTGGCAGACTTGTACTTTCGAAAGCCCACAGCCTGAGGTGAAGGAGGAGCCGTCCGAGGAGAGCTCTGTCACATACCCACTCCCAGGGCACATTGGTGGTAACCCTTGTTGTGGGCCAGGACATGCCATTCTGAGCCAGCATCTCCTAAAGCTAGTAGTGTAGACACTGAATGGAACCACCCTGTCCTAAAGTCCCCCTGAGCGTGTCTCACAGCATCCGGAGGACCAGACTACTGTAGCTCCCTGTTCTGACACACCAAACTCATCACACCATGTTAATCATCCATAGAACCAGAGGGAATATGTTATCACTGTGTTTTATGCTCCTCCACCCATGCAAACTGTATTGTCAGCATCTCAAACTAGCTCAAAATTGCATCATCCCCTTGCTAAGCTTGTAAACTGTTAGGTTCGAATGAACCGCTTGACGTTGGGACCCAACTAGCATGTGAACGGTTGCCTCACCATCCCGCACATAGACTGGTGGCAGAGGAAATCCTACGAAGAGTCATGGGGAGAAAGGGAGACGTCGGACAGAAGCAGATTGGCAGTGTTCGGAACCAGAGAAGCGGAACTCTGGGGAAGCAAAAGCGAACAGTGCACTGTAGGACTGACAGAGGAGACACAGTGCTGCAGAGCGCTAAGAGTCCTGGCAGCAAAGGTCATGAGAGCTGGCGCAGGGACCTAATGAGACGTGCTTCCATTTGGCCTCTCACGACCAAATGGAAGCACGAGCAGAGCACGCACACCATCACGAAGAGCAGCGTTGTGACGTGGCACTGTTGGGAGGGGCCCTGGTCGGTGGTTTCCTACATGTGTCGCCCACTCTGGCGGTCCTCTCCTCCTCTGTGGAGACTATGCGCCAGTCGTTCTCCCTGCCGTCTTCCGGCCCAGATTCCACCAGGGCCCCCTGTGGACCTGGCCTGATCAACACAGCCAGCTTGGTGCCGATCCCATCCCTGACACAGTCGGGAGTTGGCGGTCCAGCAGGGGTGGACACCTCAACAGCTGGAGACCAACTGATGGAGGATGTGCAGGCATCATCGGACAGGGTACATGGACAGCAGCAGCAGCAGGCTCTAGGTGGGAGCAATGATGGCTCGGGGTCATCGACATCAGAGGGGCAGGCATCGGCCAGAGGGCAGGAGAACCCTGGAATGGGTGTGTCCATGTGGCAGCGGTTGGGCCGGCGTATAAATGTAGAGTGGCGGCGGGCAGAAGAGGCACGGCTCAAAATGGTGGGGGCGGAGAACTCCATGCGGAGGGCACTGAGGCGGGCCGAGTGCCTCAAGGCCATTCGCATGGAGTTGGAGTCCAACATGGCATCATCCCTGCGAACCCTCGGGGCCATGGAAGAGGACCGCCTCCAGGACATCTAGCAGAGTTCGATGATGGCCTGGCCCGGGAAATTGGGAAGTGAGCCGTCGGACTAGCCTGTCGCCATTGTATATAGTTTGTAGTTTTAGGTTTCCTTTATCTTTTTCATTCATTTGGGGCGCTTGGACTATGCCCTGCCTTTTTGTATATAGTTGTTTATTAGGTCGTTTTTTGCTAGGTTTCATTTCATTCATTGGGCTCATGGACCCTGGATTACTTCTTTGTACATAGTTGAACAGTGGATTTATCTATTATTATTTTTCTCGCCATGGAGCAATGGATTTTACTGTTTCCGTTTCCTTTGGATTTGATTTGGTGGCCGGAGACTTTGGACACATTTTCTTTTCGATTTATTTGGATTCAGACTTCATGTTTTTCTTTTTGTGTTTTGGACATACTGCATTTCATCTTTTTTTCAAAATTTTTTTCATGTTTTCATTCGATTACATTATTTTTGTGTTCAACACATTTTGGTTTATTACTTTGATGTTTGGTATTCTCTCATTGGTTTCATGCATGTCACGGTGTAGGTTTTCACAATCACCAGCACCCATTGTGTGTGTGTGACAGACATGTGTTGATGTACATTCTTGCCATTTGGGTTGTATCATGTAATGGGCATTTCAATGTGGGGTGGATGGGATACTTGGTTGGGTCTTTGCACACGGGTGGCGTGCGGTGGGATTTGGGAGGCCATGAGGCCCATTATTGTGGATCATGATGACGTGTTGGGGGACATGAGTGGGCGTGAGCATCACTGCTGGGAGGTGGGGGTGCTGGGGGACATGAGTCGGGGCCTGAGCCTCACTGCTGGGGGTGGGGGTGCTGGGAGACATGAGTCAGGGCATGCTTGAAGGCGCCCCTCACTGCTGGGGGATGGAGGTGCTGGGGGACATGAGTCGGGGCCTGAGCCTCACTGCTGGGGGGTGGGAGTGCTGGGGGACATGAGTCAGGCCTGAGCCTCACTGCTGGGGGGTGGGGGTCCTGGGGGACATGAGTCGGGGCCTGCTGGCAGGTGCCCGTCAATGCTGGGTGGGTGGGGGTGCTGGGGGACATGAGTCGGGGCCTGCTGGCAGGTGCCCGTTAATTCTGGGTTGGTGGGGTCGGGGGGACATGAGTCGGGGCCTGAGCCTCACTGCTGGGGGGTGGGAGTGCTGGGGGACATGAGTCGAGGCCTGCTGGCAGGTGCCCGTCAATGCTGGGTGGGTGGGGGTGCTGGGGGACATGAGTCGCGGCCTGAGCCTCACTGCTGGGGGGTGGGGGTGCTGGGGGAGATGAGTTGGTGATCACTAGTGCAAGGTGACATGTGGGCTGGTTGGGGGGCATGCCCATGGTGGATGGGCTGCGTGCAGGACATGACCGGGGGTGCTGGGTAGTCCCCTGTGGTGTGGGCTGCCTGCAGGGGCCATGGAGGGGCTAGAGGGTACACCTGGGAGGACCCACACTGCCAATTCACATGTGGGACTCCCCCGCGCAATCCACTGGATACACGTACCCCGCTCTGACAGCGAAATCGAATGTGAAACTCCCCGCGAACCCCAGTAATACACGTACCCTGCTCGCACAGGGCCAATCGCGTGTGAAACTTCCCACGAACCCCCGAAATACACGTACTCCGCTCGCACAAGGTCAATTGTGTGTGAAACTTCCCATGCACCCCCCAAATACACGTACCCCGCTCGCACACGGTCAATTGTGTGTGAAACTTCCCGCGCACCCCCGAAACGGGATCTGTGCGCTGTACATGGCGCACAGGGAGGAGTTGGGGGCGTAACTTGAGCTGCTGCAGGGTCGCTGCGCCACTCTGCGCCACGGCTGGTAATGGATTTTGAAATCCATGAATACGCTGTTCGTGGAAATGGATTTTGGCGCACGCGGCTGGCGCAGATTGTCGCACGCACACACTGTGCACCAGCCGCGTGCGCCACTTGTGCGCTGAATTCTATGAATTACCCCCTAAATGTTTTGAAATACAATCGGTATTTGCTAATACGAACTGAGCACCTTTTAATAGATGACTTATATTATCTCTTTTTGGTGAGCATCCAACATCAGGAGCCACAAGTGATAAAGGTGGATGAACTAATTAAACTTAATGGTAAAAGGCTTACAAGAGTCCATTGCTATTCTTCCCGTGATGTGGATATAGTATATAGTTTGTAGTTTTAGGTTTCCTTTATCTTTTTCATTCATTTGGGGCGCTTGGACTATGCCCCGCCTTTTTGTATATAGTTGTTTATTAGGTCGTTTTTTGCTAGGTTTCATTTCATTCATTGGGCTCATGGACCCTGGATTACTTCTTTGTACATAGTTGAACAGTGGATTTATCTATTATTATTTTTCTCGCCATGGAGCAATGGAGGGGTGAGGGTGCTGGGGGGTGAGGGTGCTGGGGGAGATGAGTTGGTGATCACTAGTGCAAGGTGACATGTGGGCTGGCTGGGGGGCATGCCCATGGTGGATGGGCTGCGTGCGGGACATGACCGGGGATGCTGGGTAGTCCCCTGTGGTGTGGGCTGCCTGCAGGGGCCGTGGAGGGGCTAGAGGGCACACCTGGGAGGACCCACACTGCCAATTCACATGTGGGACTCCCCCGCACAACCCACTGGATACACGTACCCCGCTCTGACAGCGAAATCGAATGTGAAACTCCCCGCGAACCCCAGTAATACATGTACCCTGCTCGCACAGGGCCAATCGCATGTGAAACTTCCCACAAACCCCCGAAATACACGTACCCCACATGCACAAGGTCTATTGTGTGTGAAACTTCCCGCGCACCCCCCAAATACACGTACCCCGCTCGCACAGGGTCAATTGTGTCTGAAACTTCCCGCGCACCCCCCAAATACACATACCCCGCTTGCACAGGGCCAATCGCGTGTGAAACTTCCCGCGCACCCCCGAAATACACATACCTCGCTCGCACAGGGCCAATCGCGTGTGAAACTTCCTGCGAACCCCCGAAGTACATGTACCCCACTCACACAGGGGCAATCGCATGTGAATCTCCCTGCGCAGCGGGGTACGTGTATTCGGAGGGGTGCGTGGGGAGTTTTACAGGCGTTTTCGTGGTTGGGGGCCTGTATGCTGGTCCACTGGCCTGTGCGCCATGTACAGGATCTGTGCGCTGTACATGGCGCACAGGGAGGAGTTGGGGGCGTAACTTGAGCTGCTGCAGGGTCGCTGTGCCACTCTGCGCCACGGCTGGTAATGGATGTTGAAATTCATGAATACGCTGTGCGTGGAAATGGATTTTGGCGCACACGGCTGGCGCAGATTGTCGCACGCACACAATGTGCACCAGCCGCGTGCGCCACTTGTGCGCTGAATTCTATGAATTACCCCCTAAATGTTTTGAAATACAATCGGTATTTGCTATTACGAACTGAGCACCTTTTAATAGATGACTTATATTATCTCTTTTTGGTGAGCATCCAACATCAGGAGCCACAAGTGATAAAGATGGATGAACTAATTAAACTTAATGGTAAAAGGCTTACAAGAGTCCATTGCTATTCTTCCCGTGATGTGGATATAGCATTTAGTTTGTAGTTTTAGGTTTCCTTTATCTTTTTCATTCATTTGGGGTGCTTGGACTATGCCCCGCCTTTTTTTTTTTAGTTGTTTATTAGGTCGTTTTTTGCTAGGTTTCATTTCATTCATTGGGCTCATGGACCCTGGATTACTTCTTTGTACATAGTTGAACAGTGGATTTATCTATTATTATTTTTCTCGCCATGGAGCAATGGAGGGGTGGGGGTGCTGGGGGGTGAGGGTGCTGGGGGAGATGAGTTGGTGATCACTAGTGCAAGGTGACATGTGGGCTGGCTGGGGGGCATGCCCATGGTGGATGGGCTGCGTGCGGGACATGACCGGGGGTGCTGGGTAGTCCCCTGTGGTGTGGGCTGCCTGCAGGGGCTGTGGAGGGGCTAGTGGGCACACCTGGGAGGACCCACACTGCCAATTCACATGTGGGACTCCCCCGCTCAACCCACTGGATACACGTACCCCGCTCTGACAGCGAAATCGAATGTGAAACTCCCCGCGAACCCCAGTAATACATGTACCCTGCTCGCACAGGGCCAATCGCGTGTGAAACTTCCCACGAACCCCCGAAATACACGTACCCCACTCGCACAAGGTCAATTGTGTGTTAAACTTCCCGCGCACCCCCCAAATACACGTACCCCGCTCGCACAGGGTCAATTGTGTGTGAAACTTCCCGCGCACCCCCCAAATACACGTAGCCCGCTTGCACAGGGCCAATCGCATGTGAAACTTCCCGCGCACCCCCGAAATACACATACCTCGCTCGCACAGGGCCAATCGCGTGTGAAACTTCCTGCGAACCCCCGAAATACATGTACCCCACTCACACAGGGGCAATCGCGTGTGAATCTCCCTGCGCAGCGGGGTACGTGTATTCGGAGGGGTGCACGGGGAGTTTTACAGGCGTTTTCGTGGTTGGGGGCCTGTATGCTGGTCCACTGGCCTGTGCGCCATGTACGGGATCTGTGCGCTGTACATGGCGCACAGGGAGTAGTTGGGGGCGTAACTTGAGCTGCTGCAGGGTCGCTGCGCCACTCTGCGCCACGGCTGGTAATGGATGTTGAAATCCATGAATATGCTGTGCGTGGAAATGGATTTTGGCGCACGCGGCTGGCGCAGATTGTCGCACGCACACACTGTGCACCAGCCGCGTGCGCCACTTGTGCGCTGAATTCTATGAATTACCCCCTAAATGTTTTGAAATACAATCGGTATTTGCTATTACGAACTGAGCACCTTTTAATAGATGACTTATATTATCTCTTTTTGGTGAGCATCCAACATCAGGAGCCACAAGTGATAAAGATGGATGAACTAATTAAACTTAATGGTAAAAGGCTTACAAGAGTCCATTGCTATTCTTCCCGTGATGTGGATTATATTATATCCTTCTCACATTTTCTTTTAAAATTAATATATGAACTGTGCTTATTTGCCCCAGATTGTCCAATTTATGATCATAAAAATAACAACCATGCTACCCTTTATAAGTCAAACAAAAATAATTGAAGTCACACGATCAGAAAATAGTGTACTAACAAAGGCAGAGATGTAAAATGCAAGGAACCCAACACACACGACAGAACCGAGACCTTGAATTGCAATTGGACGTGGTTCCACGAATATTGCAAACCAAACCATTGGCTAGTCCCTAATACTAGTGTTATTCATTTTTCTATAGCTTCCTGGAATTTTCTGGGGAATCTATTATCAGGATGAGTAAGGGCTAAGCTGATTGATGTTATTAATTGCCCATATATTCCTGACGTTGGTATTAACTCCAGGAGTGAACTGCCACTGCAGATTATAAATGAATATGACCCCCTTGGGGACAGTATACTGAATGCATTATGAAATTTATCAAGATGGTTATTATACAAACAAAAAAAAGTATACCATTTCCATATTTATTGATGCGGATGTTAATGCCTAATGATGTCCATAATGATTGATGGAGATATTAACGCCTAATGAAGTTGCAATAAACCAAATAGTGTGAACTATATCACTCATCGTTTAATCAATTAAACCTCAAGGAAATTCATATTGATATTGCTATTGATATTTGATTTTTATCGCGCTCGTACACAAGTGTTTCAGAGCGCAAAGAGGCAAGAGAGGGGAACAAGGGAGAACAAAAACAACGATCTTACTAGGCCCTGTGACATTGAGAACACACAAGTGCATGGGAGAGGGAGTGGGGTAAGTCCAAGGGAGGGGAGGAGAGGTGGAAAGTGCTGAGCAAGAGTAAAAATAAGTAAAGAAAACATGAATACATAAAAAATAACAAAAATAGACAAACAGTGGTAGTGCAGCCAGCAAGTGGAAAGTGCTAGGAATAAGGCAACAGATAGGGTGTGTTTGAATAAGTGCAGAAAAAGAAAGGGACGGGGGGTGTAGGGTAACAGATACAGACCCCAGTGCATGGGATTGCCTGGAGGCAGTGAAGGTGGGTGGCAGGGTGAGCAGGTTCCTGGGTCCTAAAGACAGAGGGAGACCAGGTGCACGATGCCGAGACAGAACAGATCGACAGGGGAGAGGTGGAGAGAAGGCAGAAGCAAAGAGGAAGGTCTTGTGGTACTTTTGGACCCAGAGATGGTTCTCCTCAAGCTTCACAGTGGCAGGGAGGCTGTTCCAGAGGGAGGCCCCAGCGAAAACCAAGATCTACCCCCAGCTCTTTTCTTAGAAAAACGACTGACCCTGAGGGAGTTAGGGATGGAGGAGGGAAGGGCTTGGGTGGAAAGGTATTTACGGAGGGACAGATGAAGGTATTTTGGACGTAAGCCCCAGAAAGCCTTGTGGACAATGCAAGGGGTCTTGAATTTAATCCTTGCAGCCACTGGGAGCCAGTGAAGAGATTTCAGGGCTGGAGAAATAACGATCCCAGGGCTTTAGGCCAAGGACAAGTCTAATAGTCCTGTTCTGGATAAGTTGCAAAGGGCGGAGAGTAGAAGTCGGCAGATTTAGAAAAAGGCTGTTGCAATAGTCCAACCTTGAGAGAACCAGGGTTCGAGAGACAGTGAGCTTCTGAGAGAAGGAGAGGAAAAACAGAATACCTCTGAAAGATTGACTTTTTTGTGACATCAGAAATGTGGCCAGAGAAGGAATGCGTGGAGTCAAAGATTGCCCCGAGGTTCTTGGCCTCGCAGGTGGGAGTAGGGGGAGGGCCAAGGGAGGTCAGCCAGAGAGTGACAGGAAAGGAGTTTGAAGGTGTGCCGATAAGGAGGATCTTAGTCTTGCTGGCAATCAGGCCGAGATCATTGGGGGCACACCTGAATGGCAGATAGGCAGTCGGAGATGAGAGAAGGAGAAGAGGTGGCTGACTGAAGCCTGAAAATGAGTTGAGTGTCGGAAGCACAGCGCTCCAAATTTGACCAGAAAATGGCAATGCGGTGGGCGAGAGTTACCAGGTATTGATTAAAGTGCCAGGGTGAGATGTGGACACCTGGGGCACACTGCAGGTAGAGAGGGATGTAGAGGAATACATTACAATACATACACAAAGTCTTATAACATCTCTTTTATTTGGAATGGGAACTAAATTCACTGACAAGTTGGAGTGGGTAGACAATTATGAGGGTATTTTTTGGAGAATGGCCCTTGGTCTGCTGACTAGAATTCAGAACATAAGATTTGAATTGGGTATTATTTCATTAACCACCCGAGATACATTAAGAGGTATGCTTTTTATTTTAAAATTGATAACCAATATGGATAATCAATTAAATACATTTGTATTTGATATTATTAATGATAAAAAATGCACAGTTACTCATACGATCTTGAGGTACCTTAATAATGCATTTACTGCAGTGGCCATATCATACAATCAAAAAAGTATTTATGGAAAAAGTGAAATGCAGGATTTCCCTCAAAATATTATAAGAATAGAGAAGTGTAAAAAAACATACACGAAAGATAACTGTGACTCATTTATATAGACATACACATAAATACCTACTTACAGTTCCATCAATTGAGCTTCCATCAATTGAACTTAGGAGTATATTGTTATTGCTACGCTTGCATTTACTCCAAAGCTTAGCAGTATTGCCTCCTAGATTTGGAAATCTGCTGCCTAAGAGAAGCTGTGGAATATGTAAAATGTTGATAGGTTGGAAACCACGATATATATTCTAAAGGTATGCAAGGAACTAGGGGAGTTACAATGTTTGTATTTTGAGAAATGCGCTCACTCATTCAACTATATCAAATCCTTATATTTTTGGTTAAGATGTATGAAGGGAAACAATCTCTCTATAATTATTGCTTTTGCGAAATGATGGGCATTCATTTAAGAGAAATGTCTTAAAAAGTGAAAATATGAAATTGGTTATCATACCTCATGAACTGCTTACTATTCTATCCATAATTGAATGCGATTTTAATAATTGTGTTATCTTTTGTGTCATGTAAATGTTATTTTAAACTGCATCATGCTTTATAATAAAATATAAATGTGTTTAAACAAGTTCTACATCCATCACTCCTGCAGCAAGTACTGCAAGTGTTCAATCTCCAGTCGTGGGTTTTGCAACTTTTCCTTCCAATGTAATCGTCTGCTTAAACTGTTTCTGCCACTTTAGTACAGCAAACCCAAGCCCCACGTTTCCAAAGATCAGAGTCTGGCACACGAGGGGATATATGCCATGCTCCTTTGTTGCAACTAATCATCTTACACTTTTCAGATTTTGCAGGGGTATGTTGAGGTGCCAGATAAATAGACTGCTGCTGAATCTGTGGTATCTGTGGCAGAAGCAGCAGAAGTTATTGATGGTTGTTTGGATTTGCAGCTCTCAGCAGTGGGTCAGGGGCAGCAGAGGCATGCCCAACTGCCCATGTTAGAGGAGCATGATGATTCTCAGTCTAGCACACCTGCTGCATCTCCAACCCCTTCCACTGCTTTGGCCTTTGATTAGGAAGATGTTGGTGTTGATGATGACAAATACATTGTTTACAAGCCCTCTTCGCATAAGAGAATACTGAACGAGGTTTGTGTGGCTATAAGAACTGATATGGATCCAACTGCAGTAGTAGCCAAAAAGGTGGTTGGAGAAACAAACACAGCCTGAAAGGGCAACTGCTACCACTACAACCTCTGCATGGGCTTAGAATTGCCAAGTGTACACATACCACAGCAGAAAACCTGTAGTGTTTACACTTTCTATGCAAAACCTCACAATTCCTGCAGTGATAACGGGTTACATCCATCAACAGCATCGCCTACCATAGTATCAACACACCAGGGCCACATCTTGCACTTGGCTCCTGTTCAACAGTCAATGACACCTACTATGAGTCAATGCACAACTCTACGGTGTGAAACATCTTGTGCAGGGTCATGGGCAGCACCTTGCCATGTGTACTCTGTGTGAAAAGGGCTGTATCTTGGAATCAGTGACCCATCTGAGCACACCATCATTGCCTGGGCATATGAAGTGACATCACGCACAAGTGGGACCAGCATATTACCCAGCACACCCCAGAAGCCAACAAATACTCAACAACATACTGGGACTACCCCACATTTTAAACCATGAACTGGGAGGTGTGTCAGTCCTGATACAAAGTAGTGTGTTTTCTGGGGTATAAGCAGCATCCAAACAATCAGCAGTGGTAAGGGACCAATGTGCATGTTCAAGCCCATCCTCATCAAGAAATTTCAGCGCATCAGAGACATCATTGCAAGCATCCACAAGTACAGCTTCTCAATGGTAAATTGGCAAAAATACTGTCAGTGAACATTCTGTGAAACACCTTTTTAGAAAAAATTGTCTTCAGAGAGCTGATGGCAATTGCTGATGCCTACTGGCAAGTTTCCAGTCAGATTTACTTTTCTTACAAGGCTGTACCTGCATTGTGTGTTGCACTATTGCTTGAAATGAGAATTTCCTCGGACAGATCAGAAGGTTGGAAACCCTACTTCACTATGTATATGTGGAGAAGCAGGCAAAGCACTGGTTAGATGCCTGGGACAGCACATTACATCCACTTCCTGTCTAGTGGGAACAAGGTCCGTCATGTGAGCAGATGTCTACTGTCCAGCAACAAGACACTTTGTATATGCAAGATCAAGGCCATGCCTCTTCTATGATCACTTTGTGAGGGCAGGCAGGCCCCTCCAGAAGGATAGCCACACAACAGGCTGCTTCCCTGGGCCTGTGTTCTGCATTTCTAAAGGCCTTTGATCCTACTGAGAAAGGAATGGCAGAGGAATTTGTTCAGTGGAAAACTTCCACCATTTTGTTTCTCTTTGCCTCTCTCTCTTCTTCCTGTCCCCTTTACTTCCTCTAGGCAAAGCACTATGAGTGTAATGTCAAAAGGGCAAAGTCCACTTCTTTCAAGAACAGGGATTGTCCACAAAGGCAGGCAAGCTTTATTTCAATCATCTGCCGGCCTTTGCCTTTTAAAAGAAGTAATCTCCCACCACATCTTGGATTCACTCAGGAATAACACCTGAGATGGGTTCAATGGACCTCTTTTGGCAGACTTGTACTTTCCAAAGCCCACAGCCTGAGGTGAAGGAGGAGCCGTCCGAGGAGAGCTCTGTCACATACCCACTCCAAGGGCACATTGGTGATAACCCTTGTTGTGGGCCAGGACATGCCATTCTGAGCCAGTATCTCCTAAAGCTAGTAGTGTAGACACTGAATGGAACCACCCTGTCCTGAAGTCCCCCTGAGCGTGTCTCACAGCATCCGGAGGACCAGACTAATGTAGCTCCCTGTTCTGACACCCCAAACTCATAACACCATGTTCATACCCCATAGAACTAGAGGGAATATGTTATCACTGTGTTTTGTGCTCCTCCACCCATTCAAACTGTATTATCAGCATCTCAAACTAGCTCGACATTGCATCATCCCCTTGCTAAGCTTGTAAACTGTTAGGTTTGAATGAACCGCTTGACATTGGGACCCAACTAGCCTGTGAACGGTTGCCTCACCATCCCGCACATAGACTGGTGGCAGAGGAAATCCTACGAAGAGTCATGGGGAGAACGGGAGACGTCGGACAGAAGCAGATTGGCAGCATTCAGAACCGCAGAAGTGGAACTCTAGGGAAGAAAAAGCAAACAGTGCACTGTAGGGCTGTCAGAGGAGACACAGTGCTGCAGAGCGCTAAGAGTCCTGGCAGCAAAGGTCATGAGAGCTGGCGCAGGGACCTAATGATACGCTGATCAGAAGGGGAAGCTGGCCTCTCAAGACCAAATGGAACTGAAAGAGAAGTCGCACATGGTACCATTCTCCTGATATGAGATGTCAGTTGGGGGAAGTCTGGAACCAGCATTGCCATAAGCCAAGTGAGATTGTGAGAGAAACAAAGAGGCAAGAGCTGTACAATTCTTCTGACATGAGATATCAGTTGGGGGAAATTTGGGACAAGGATTGCCAAGAGCCAAGAGAGATTGAGAGAAAGTTTGACAGACAGAGCTTGAACAAACCCGCAGAAATGGGATGTCAGTATGGGTGAGCTTGGCACTAGTAACAACTGAAGTCAACCAAGCTTTGTTATTAAAGGAGTGCAATTGTGTGATACTTAATAAAAATATGAATGTTGCAGAGAAACCTGAGTAACAGCTGGTGAATCTTTTTGGAAGCGGTACACCAGGGATCTGTGTGAGGCAAAGGGGGAGATATTCCTGGCACGAAAGTAAACCAGGGTATCAAGAATTTTGAGTTCAGAGAAATTCCCAGCATGAGAATAAACCAGGATATCAAGAGTTTTCAGTTGAGGCATTTCCTGGCAGGAGAGTGTACCGGGAAACTCACTTTGAACTAGTGTGTTAAAGAGACACTTGGTCATATTAAGTTGTTGTTTCAATTGAACACTTTGTCAATCAGATACTTTGAAAATACTTGCCTTTCACCATACTTGAATCACTATTGGAGAAAATACATTTGTTTAGCAATCCTGAACAGTAGGAAAGACTTTACTTTGCCATATGCCAACATGTATCATGGAACAGGAATTTTGTTTTGCTATTCTGAAAAACTAGGAGAGACTTCTTCGTTGCCATATTCCATCCAATATTGTGTAAAGAACATTTGTTTGCCATCTGAGAAAAGTATGAGGTAAAGAGACATTTGTATTGCCTTCACGAGACTGGTCTTGACACAGAACATTGTGAACAGTTTTCCTGAAAAAATCCAGGGCAAGCAAAAGAACCCCTGGACTCAAGGATTGTTTTGGTTGAAATGATATGTTTTAGTTTTTACACATTTCTTTTGAGTTGAACTTTAAAACATTTACCCTGCACATTTTGCTTGTATATGTTAGTGTGAGGGTTGGATATAGTTTGGACACAAGGTTAACCTGCTTTAGTTTTAGTTTCAAAGGAAGGGACATTCACATTAGGATAGGATATGGAACTTTGGCCTTTATCCAAACCCCTTTCTGTTAATAAAAAGGCGAATGTTGAGAACATTACCACTCTGTGTCTGCCTCTCATTTCTGACCCCTCAGAGAGGTCATACACTAAAGTTGTACATATTGTCTGTTTCAAAGTGATGTACGTCTCTTGTATCTCGCAAGAGTTATGACAAAGCCTGTATTTTTAAATCTCTCCTCTCTTACAGCAATGGGGTCAAATCTTGAAGTTTTACATCTTTCGTTTCTCATGGGATGGGGTCACAGAGTGCATCTTTATGTCTGTCCTGTATTACAGAATTTGGCCACCTGGTGTACCTCAGAGTCTCACAGCCACCCCACCCAGTACTCTCTCACACTTGCCTCAGGGCCCCACACCACAACCACTGTCATTGCACTTCAGAAACCACCAGGAGTGTGGCCCTCTGTGCTCTTATCCCAGACGCCACTGATTGGGTGCACTTGGACCTCCCCCTCCTTGTGACTGTCTGTGCACTTGCACAATATGAATGCCCTGTGCCTGAAGAATGTCTGTCTGCTCTCCCTTATCTCCTCCCGTTAATTGCACTGGTAAAACTGCAGAATCGCCTTCATGCCTATTGCTGTGTCGCAACTGTTACACATATTATACGCACTTACTCTGCCTTGCAGACTATTATCGTCTCAGAATTTCAAGGGCTCTGAGCGACTGTTGTTTTTTTCCCCCTGTTCTGATCCTCCGTGAATGTTTTGAAACATTTGCCTGTGTATTATCACTCTTTGTTACTAGCCTTATTAACAATTAATTTGCCTCTACTACAGTCCCAAATGATCTAAAAACAGCCTGGGTTCTATCCTTGCTCAATAAACACCACCCTAGATCCTAATATTCCGACTAATTTTCGTCCTATCAACACAGTTCCCTTCTTACTTAAAATACTCAATTGTGCAGCTTATCTGCAGATCCAAAAATACTTGGAAGTCAATCATCTTCTGGGGCTAATACAATCAGGTTTCAGACCAGGCCATGGTATTGAAACGGCATTACTCGACTTGAAAACGCCAATGGACCAATATAAAGATAAAGTTTAAGGAGAACTATGCATCCTTCTGCAGCTTGTTCTCTCAGCAGCGTTTGATTTGGTCAATCATTATATCCTGTGCCAACACCTGGAGACTGCTGCCCAATTCTCCCCAGAGTCCATCAAATGGATGAAATCATATCTTTCTAACTGGACCATGAGGGTCTTCTTGCACACCTCAGAAGCCTCCCTGTCCCGGTAACCTGCGGCGTACCACAAGGCTTGTGTGTTTCACCTATACTCTACAACGCATTCACCAAGCTGCTGTTTGACAAACTTGATAAAATGGGTATCACGTATACAAATTATGCGGATGATGCTCAAATACTCATATCAATCTCTGGATGTTATGATACAGACTCTAAAAATCTAAACAAAATATACCTTGCAATCATCATTGGAAACAAAAAGAAACTCAGCAACCTCCCTCAGCTCTACTCATCCTTCATCATCAATGGCAATAACCATTCCGGTGGCCGACTGAATAAAAACCCTTGGGTCTACATTGACTCTTCCCTCACATTAAACAGACAGGTCAATGCTGTTGTCTCCTCAGCAGCCTGCATGGCCAAATTGATAAGAGCTAGCCGCCCCTTTCTTTCCCCTTTCATACCACTGAAAAGACCATCACCTTGGCTAGGGCCTTGATACTTTCCAGGATTGACTACTGTAATTCTCTCTTTGCTGGAACAAGTACCATAAACATAAAAAAACTACAAACAGTACAAAATAACGCTATAAGGGCTGCATTAAATATCCCATGTCACAATCATATCTCAACCACTATAAGAAACATCCAATGGCTCGCTGTCCATGACAGGATAACATTTTAAATCCTGACGATCACGCACAAATGCATTGCTAACAAGGCACCTAAATACATTCGTAAACTCACCTCAATTAGACCAACCCGCTCTTCCTACACTAAACTGCTCATCACCCCTAGATTTAGAAGACAAAAAACAGGAAGCTCAAGCTTCCCAGCATTAGCTCCTAAATTGTGAAACACCCTCTCTCACCAACTGAGAAATGACACCTCATTTTGGTCATTCAGAAAAAACCTAAAAACTTTACTCTTCAGATCCGACCTCCTGCAATAGCCACCTGGCTCTTTAGCCTAGTCTATGACAGGATGAGGAAATGCAATAATATGTAAATTTGTAAAAAATGTGTGAATTTTGTATTGAAACTGATGTAAATATATTGTTCAATGTGTAATATGCAACGAAATGCCTGTCATTTAAGATTTGTAAATCTGTAACCATATCCTTTAAGTACTTCCCAGCGCCAAGCTGCCTCTGGGCTTTGTGTGCTTTACAAATGAATGAATAAATAAATAAACAATCCCATACCATACTTTTGTGTTTAGATTGTTGTATAGGTGGTAGCCAATATGGACACAGGATTAACATGTACTAGATATTTGTAATGTATTCTAATTTTGTGGTTTCTCTCCTTAAATACTGTAACTAAATATGGGCAGATCTGCAGCGTTTTCAGTTTTCAGTTCCACAGAGCGGACTGACCCTCCTGACTGTAATTTTCAAGTATTAAAAACGGTTTGCAAATCGTGCACCCCATTATTGCTTCTTTGGATAGATTTTTTGTAATCGGTTGTTGGGCCTACCGTACATCTTTGATGACTCCAATGTAATATCCAGTGCCTACCTGATGATGCAGAGGGTCCTCTGGCCGAACGACCTGGGCCGCAGATCCCCGACTCCCGAGTGCAGTTTCTGTGCATACAAACAGAGAAGTGAGCAGATGCTGTGTTACTCTGAATGTCTGTCTGGTCCCTGTAACGGGTTTTGTTGTTTTGGATGTAGTTGGAACGTTTTGTTACTATGGGAACGCTGCCAGAGCACTTCTGCAATATAAAGAGAAAATCCTGAAGTACCACCGAGAGTGGGTTCAGGGAATTGTAGGCAAATTGTTTAAACCCTGGTATGATGAGGCCACACATGACAAAAATGTATTGGAATAAATGTATACACATTTGTTGTCAACTTATAAAGGGAAGAAATTGAAAAATATTCAGAATATACTTGAATTATGGAAAATGTTTGAGGAAGAAGAGAACACACCTGATGACAGCACAGAACCAGTGAATACGTGACATAGGCTCATTAGCCTTCAGTGTGGGCTACACACCCTTATTACCACTATCTTGGTTTAGAACATTTTGATCAATCAGTAACATTCATAATCTGATTTTCTTGCACTTCTTTTTACTTGTCAGTAGATATACCGAAAGAAAACATGTTTCAAAATCTTTGAGAATTTTCAATTAAGTGGGTGGACCTCTCCTGCTCTCCCACTCCTCTCCTCCTGCCTCATGGCCTCTGCCACTCAACTCCTCCTTCTTGGTGACCTCAATATCCATTTAGACTCTCCTTGTTCCTCCTCTGTACTCATCCGTGACCTCTGCAACTCCCTCTCCCTGTCCATCCTCCCCTCTGGCACAACTCACTCTTAACGGCACACACTTGATGTCTTGATCTCCTCTGACCTCCCCCTCTCCATCGTCCTGACCAGTCCTCTCTCCTGGAACGATCACTCCCTCCTCTCCTCTCATCTCTCCCTCTCTTTCCCCGCAAGACAAGCCTACCTCAACACTGCCACCTACCTTCTCAGACATCCGGCCCATGAAGCATGTGTCAGTTGAGGCTTTTGCTGACACCTTCTCCCCCCACTCCACCTCTGGATGTCTCACATCCTGACCTGACACAGCCCTGTCTGTGCTCTACTCTTCAATTTCTGATACTCTTGATGCTCTTGCCGCTGTCATGAGGATCTGTGTGAAGTCCAAAGCCAAGTGCAATTCCTGGTAATACTCTGACCTAGCTACACTTAAATGTAAGTGTAGGGCGGCTGAGAAGAAATGGAGGGCTACTTGTTCATCCTCTAACAAATTGGCCTGCCGCCTGCTCCAAAGGCAATACCGACTCTATGGCCTCACCAAGAAGAGAGTCCACATTCAAGCTTGTGTCTCTGTGGCATCTAACTACTCAGCCGAACTGCAAGGAGCTGGCCAACCCTGCTGCAGTCTCTACTCCTCCTGTTTCCTCGCAGCCTCTTTGCAATGCCCTTGCCTCTCAATTAATCTCTAAAACCCAGGATACTCTCTCCACCTCTCCCCCTTCTCTCCCCTATCCGTCTGTGCTTGCTGACCCTCCTTCAGCCACCCCCCCACCGTCCATTTCGTCCTTTCCTCTTTTCTCCCCTGATGAGGTTGCTAGACAAGTCTGATCTATGAAAGCTTGTCAAAACAAGTTCATCCCTGTTCCCCCAAAACCATCAAGGACCACATTGACACCCTCGCTCTGGCCCTTGCTGATTTTTGGAACCACTCCTGTGCCTCAGGATCCTTCCCCTCCCATCTAAAGCACTGCCTTGTGCATCCTCTTCTTAAGAAACCCACAGCTGATCCTTCTTGTCCGGCTAACTATTGCCCAATTTCCATTACTTCCTTTCTGGGCAAACTCCTGGAAAAGTTGGCCATCTCTCTGCTTTACCTTCATTCCAATTCTGTTGGCTGTCTCCATGACCACCAGGACCCTCCCAGGTCCAACTTGGGTCCTTCCCATTATCTATCTTCCTCTCTTCCTGTGGTGTTCCCCAGAGGTCTAACCTCTAGCCCTGGCTTTTCAAGCTATACCTGGCAACTCTCGCCCACTGCATTGCTTTTTTCTGCTCAAATTTCCAGTGCTATACTGACGACACTCAACTCATTTTCAGGCTGCCCTCGGACACCTCCTCTCCCTCTCTCATCTCTGATTGCCTAACTGCCATTCAAGATTGGTGTGCCTCCAATGATCTTTGTCTGAACACCAGTAAGACGGAGACCCTCCTCATTGGAACACCTTCACCATCCTTTCCCCTCACTCTCTGGCCGGCCTCCCTTGGCCCTTTCCTACTCCCACCTGTGAGGCTAAGAACCTCAGGGTCATCTTTGACTAAGCACTTTCCTTCTCCGCCCACATCCCTGATGTCTCTAAAAAGTCAAACTTCCTACTGCACCTTCTCAGAGGTAATCTGCCTTTCCTCTACTTCCCCCAGAATGTTGTGGTCTCCCAAGCTCTGGTTCTCGGTAAGTTGGAATATTGCCTCTTTCTAAATCTACCTACCTCTACTCTCCACCCTCTGCAACTGATCCAGAACAGGACTGTGAGACTTGTCCTTGGCCTCAAGCCCTGAGATCGTATCTCTCCAGCTCTGAAATCTCAGCATTGGCTGCCAGTGGATGCAAGAATTAATTTCAAAACCCTCTGCATTCCCAACAAGACGTTCTGGGGCTTGGGTCCAAAATACCTTCAGCTATCCCTCCACAAATACCTCCCCTCTCGACTATTGGGTGCATGGCCAAAGGCTGTATGTGAGTGGTGGCCACGAAAATGGAACTGTGATGATTGTCCAATCACATGCATAGAGTCTGCGCCAAAAGGAAGAGGGACTCCTGCTTCACTCAGGCCTGACCCTCGATGTACTTGGGGACCCGCATGTGCCACATTCGGCACTTCTCACCATGTTGGCCTGTGGAAATGGGACTGCAGCGATTGTCCTATCAGGTGGGGCTCAGGGTGTGCGTCAAATGGAAAGGACGGCATTCAGTTTCCCCATTACTTTGTGTACTGCGGCTGGCAAACATGGCAAGATGCACAGTTTTTGGCATGGGTGATGGCTTTGTGGAAGATCTGTGCGTGAATGCCCTCCAATTTCGGTTTGGAGGGAATGGATGCTTTGTGGTGTAATGTCGAATCGTGCTGTTTTGGCGGACTGCTTCTAGAATGTCGACGCGTGGCATCTTCAGCAACTGTACATTTTGTTATTGTGCACTATGGAGCCTTCTTTTTGGGTTACATGCCTTGTTCCCATGTGTTTAATCAACTGAAGATTATGATACAAGCAGTGCAGCACATATTTCCTACTGCCAAGGTGCTTTTCTCATGTATACACCAAGAATAGTGTGGAAGTATTCCAAGGATTCCTTTCGCCAGCCAGCGGTAGGAAGGGGTCTCATCAATAGAACTAGGTGTGACTTTGTGAGTGCTGCTGGGATGTTCTCTTTTCAGAATGAGAACATTGGTTTGCGATACATACACCTTTTCAAGGCAAATGGCATGTCTTTGTCGCACAGTGGCAATGAAATGTTGTTTCACAATCTACACACTGCAGTGAAGACCCTACTTTAAGAATGTGTGCTGACGTTGAAAACACACATTTAAGTATGAAGACCGCAAAAAGGTGTTTCTGCGGAAGCAGTGTTAAAAAAAAAAAAGATTCTTTTAAGAGCCACCACACCTAACGACGTCCGCTCCCCTGGTTGAAAGTTATTTGCCCACTCCTGCGCGCGCCCAGCAGAAAAAGTCCACAAATATTGCAATAGTTGCAGGGTTGCAGTTGTTACATATGCTCCTTTTGCAGATGACGGCCATAGAAATGGGCCTGCAGAGGCTACGGGATTGGGCAATAAAGTTTGTTGGTGTGGTGTGTACTGACAGTCTGTGGTACACAGTGTATTTGTCGATAGAAATCCAGAGAGTGTGGTTATGGCTGTGTGTTTCACAAGGCACAGCGTACGGATTTTAGGGGATTCCGACATACATTGAGTGAAAGTGAATGGAAACACTGTGCAGTGGCTACTCATTTTGCAATCTATCACGTGCATGTGTAGTGCTATGGAGTAGCTACAAGGAAGGGCCAGATTTTGGTTTCTCTGTGTGACACTTTGGTGACACACAATCATGGCAATATTATTGCTGTTCATTGTGCAGGGAAAATGGCGCAGCATGTTACACAACCATAAGTGCAGTTTGCGATGAAGGAGGCACTTGCTCAGTTCATGTGTTTGTTTCAGATGTCTTGCATATGTTTATATCGCATTATGCAGCCACCGATGTGGTAGAGTCAAATACCTTTCCCCAGCTATAATGTTTTTCTTACTATGCCAGCCATCTGGATTTTTGCACACCCCATCTACATTGGCTTGGTACCCTGCTTGAAAGTAGTGACATTTGTACTCAGTGTTGCACTCTGGCTGTCTTGAAAACCCTCTGGAACACCTAATAAAAGCGACCCCCTTTGTAACCGATTGAACTACAGTGTTTACCACACTGCCACGCCTCCCGCCCTGCATGCGTGCATTGGCAATTCTGTTGTTGATCTGTGAAAAGTGCTGTCTTTATTTACCTTTTTCTCTTTCACAGTTCATTTTCATTTATTATGGTGTTCTCACACACGCCACAGAAGGAACTGCAGGAAAGGTCCAGTACAGAAGGAGCAGCACATGTCTGGATAATATAGGGGACGTGCCGAGAGACGTAATTATTGAATGGTTCTCACCTACATAGGCATCAGTTATTGTAATGCTCCCGTAAGGACCGTTCCCACACCCTTACAAGTACCTTGCCTCTGTACAGTAGCACATTGCAGTACATGCACAATACATTGCCCTTTGCCGGTTAAGGGTCTGTAGTACGGAATATGGTTTGCAGAGGTTGTTTTATAGCTCTGCTGCCCTACAGGAGTGCCCCTCTTGTTGCCCCCAGCAGATGGGCAAAATGCTGTACATGAAAGTACCCTATGTAATTGCTGGACGGGCGGTAGCCTGCCCACTGGTCCCTTGTGCTTTGTTTTCAGTTGTCGTCATTCACTGACAAGGGCACAGTTTGTTCTACTACAGGCACATACCATGCCAGAGGTACTGTGGTAATACAAGCACTTTGTAGCCACAGCATCCTGCAGGGTGAGTCCCTCTACCCAGATTTATTTTTCTATGGGGTAACGATTCTGTTAGGTTGGGGGCCTGGGATTCAGAACAAAACACTACACATACCGGCAGAATTTCTATTCAGAACAGCAGTCCCCCAGGAGGCAGCACCAGGCACCATTATCACATTAGATGTAGACAGAGTGATCACTAAGTCAGACAAAGTAATACCTTCAGACACAGACGAGAATTACAATGAATTGCATACAGTGCCATGTTTTAATCGAGCACAAAAATTGCAAGAGGTGTCTGATGAGCAATTGCTTTGAATACACTGCTGGCACTGGAGAGATGTTATTTCAAATAGGTATACCCTGCCAGATAAATATTGAACAGAGGAAAACACCCCATACTGTTCTCCTTGCAAAGACACTGCCACCACACCTGAGAAAAGATTTAGAGGAGGCGCCCAGAGAGCTATGGACCAGAAGCCCCGTCAATGTAGGTCTCTTAAAAGGGATAGGGGCAGTTTACATCCAACTGAAACCAGGGGCAGTGTTTCCCTGAGTCAGGCAGTACCTCATGACCAATGAAGCATATGAAGGGATGTATTACACCACTGTAGCATTATGGCAGGCAGCAGGGTGTGAAAGAGTCCCCCTGTAACACTGCTGTGCAACACCGCGGTGCACCCAGTGATGAAAGCGAAGAAAGCGTCATCATAGGAATTGTTCAGGACTTACACCCGTTGAACAATATTGTAGAGGCAAAGTTCCCAGTGATCCCCAATCCCGCCAACATCCTTTGCAATATCCCCACCACAGATACACATTTTACAGTAATAGGTCTCAAGAATACATTTTTCTCCATCCCATTGCACCCTGACTCCCAGCATCTCACAGCATTCACCTAAAGAGGACAGAGCATTTTAAACAGGGTACTTCAAACTAAGGAAACTTACAGGTACAGACCACAGTAATTCATTATGTAGGAAACCTCTTAGTGTGCAGTATGACAGAAGAGCAGTGTAGAAATCACTCAGTCACACTTTTCACTTTATTGGCATGCAAGGGATACAAGGTTGATAAAGAGAAATTGCAATACTGCCAGCAAGAAGTTGTATATCGTGGGCAGCTAATAATCACAGCAGGGAGGAGACTAATACCAGAAAGGGCAACATCAGTACACCATAACCCACAGCCAACTACGGTCAAACAGGGGCAGCAATTCCTAGGATTATGTAACTATTGTCAGGCCTGGATATTTGATAACTCCACTTATATCAAACCTCCATTGCAGGGGTTTAAAGAAGCACACTAAGTTAAGGTCACGCTTGTCTGGGCAGATGAGAAGGTGCAGTCTTTTCAGGAACTCAAAATCAGTAATGCATCTGTTTTAGCAACACCAGATAACAAAAAAAGAATTCTTCCTGTTCTCACATTCAAATAGCCAAGTGATGATGGCTGTCCTCACTAAACAGACCTAAATGAGACAAGAGCATGTTTGAGTTCCTGGCTCATGTTCTCATTACTGTGGTTATATTAGCAATGGACTAAAAAGTAACCTCTAATATTTTGAAAATATTCACAGCTATTATGTGTGTGATGCGCTTTCATTCCTGATCCCGTTTTGCACCATAAACCTTAATATGCAAAAATCACACCACATGTTTTAAAACATTTGAGCTCTGAAGGAAGGCCTCAGAACCCCCCCCCAACTCTCCAATTTCATATGGTATCCTCTTTCCCCTCTCCATTTGTTTGTTTTCTAATATACGCCAATATTTTGAAAAGGTTTGTGAATATCATTTGCATGGAACAACACAAAAAATGATGGCTTTTTCATTTCTGAAAAGCCACTCTGCTGCAAAGCAACATGAGAGATAGAGCTATCATTTTGGGTGAAGGGGCACCCCCTTCTCTGTGAAATATTTTAACAACTAACAGATGGAATAACCCCAGACCCCCCTGAAAATCGATTCAATGCTTTGTACCCAACTTGTTTCATTCTGGTTGCAATTCCTTCCAGTTGATTTGGTTGTGTGCTGGAGCAAGATTTTGATTTTTTCTCTATGGAAAAATTAATCGGGTCTAGGCTGAAACCGTGTTTTTTTACTTTTTTAACTACCTTTTTGTTTCTTAACAGATCTTTCTCAAGGTTTCCAGTCGGGGTAGTGAGGAAAGGCATGACAAATACTATACTTTCCTTGACTACACTGTAGTATATTATAGTATAGTATATACAAATACTATTGTACTGTTCTCAATACGCTGATGACACCCAGATACTCATCCCTATCAGGGGTGACTACACGGTAGACTCAAAAGCTTTAAATGAAGTATATCACTTCATCCAAACCTGGATGGCACAACATGAGCTCTGTCTTAATGACGATAAGACAGAACTCCTCATCCTTGGAACACAGCAAAGGCTCAACAAGTTGAACCCTATGTTCAACGCCTTTAATATCGATGGTAACCTCATAAAAGTCTCCAAAGATACTAAAACACTTTGGTATTTACCTTGATTCTACTCTCTCCCTTCACAGACAGACTAATGCAGTAGCATCTGCCTCTGCATACACTTGCAAGCTGATCACAGCTTGTCGCCCTTTTCTCTCCTCTCAGAACTACACCATCCTTGCTAGGACTTTGGTCATGTCCAAACTAGATTACTGTAATGCACTGTATCAAGGCACTAACCATTGCAACCTTGACAAACTCCAGATTGCACAAAATAACGCCATCCGAGCTGCCCTCAACATCCCTAGATCAGCCCATAAATCTGAAACTAGGAAGAACCTTCACTGGTTGTCAGTCACCCAAAGGATTAAACTAATCTCTCTTGTCCTACCGTACAAATGCATGAACAACCAGGCCCCGAGCTATCTATCCTCCAGGTTTACCCAGTACACCCCACCTCGTTCACTAAGGTTGTCCACCAGCTAGAGCCTTCTGATCCCAAGATTCAAGCTCCAAACAGCTGGTGGGGCCAGCTTACCAGTTCTGGCAGCCAAACTTTGGCACTCTGTACCTCTCCCCATCAGAAACTTGCCCTCCCTGTACTCCTTCAAACACAAAGCCAAACTGTGGCTAGTCTCTTCCGAAGACGAGTTGACAGCTCGATAAGCATGCCCACGAATATACTGGTTTATGAATCAGTAATGTATGTGTATTCCTATGATCAACTTTATGTTCTATTTATATGCTGTGTAATGCAATACTCAATTGTAACCATTGTATCAAGATACGCGCCCGGTTGCCTTCGGGCCTGGTTTTGCGCTATACAAATAAATAAACAATACTATACTTAACTATAGTGTGGGAACTGCCACACTATAATGTGTGGAACAACAGGTTATAATAAAATAAGGAAAATATATATTCTACTATATTTTGTTGCCAAATAATGTATTTTGGTGTATGTTCCTTTTTCCACTTAGTATGCTAGCATACACTTGATCAGGACAATTTCACAGCTCTACACTTGTTTTAAAGGATTCTGTCAATGTGCATACATAACATAGTGCCTGAAATACAATTTGAATGGGCTTCTCTTTTTTCAATCTTCAAGAACATGCTATGCACTCCCTGACTCACAAGCACGTGTTGTGTGCTTACAGAAAACATTATATATTAAAAATCAGACTTGCACATGGATATGTATATATCTAGACTAATGACATTTTTTTATCCAGTGAATTACCTCTTTTATATGTGAATCTCTGTGGGATGCTTACCATGCAGAAGCTTACTGACAAGGGGACATCTCTCACCTTGTCAATGAATTTTAATATTTTTTGTTACACCATTGCAGGATCCAGTTCCTTACAGAGAACTTTGTGGACTGTATTCATGGTTGATACGGAAATTAGGTCTTGTCTTGGAATGCACGGGACTATTTCACTTGACATGATATTAAAATGATATATGGGAAATATCTAATTAAATACTTTAAATCAGTGCTGTAAATCAAAAAAACCGTTCTTCCATTATGGGAACAATACATCACTTCCGTGGATAAAGACCAGCATCCTCCTAATTTACAGATGTATATTTCAACTACAATGCAAGATTTCAGTCAAATAAATGTAAGTTCAAATAATACCATAGTGAAATGCTCTGAGCATTCATACAGTAAAAACATTCTAACAGACGAACAGAGAGCATTGTTAAACCTATGTAATTCTTCCCATAGAATTGCGTCCCAATACAATGTTTACTGTAGTTATACAGGTGTTGAGTGGACATTTGCCTTATTTATAATGGAAAGAACTGTCTGGGGGTGTTAGGAAAAAAACATGGTTGATGAAGATACATGTTATGAGGCATGTGTACATGTACTTCTATTGCAATACATGTTTCATAAGTAACTTCATTATACGCACGATTCACATCTACTGTTTATTTTAATGAGCCGTGCCATGATGTAAATGTTCTTGCTGCTTTATTCTTCATAAAATGTACTTAGATTGGACTGAGATCACACTTGCATCTTGTTGCAGATACATAATACCTCGAATTATGATCCCTAAAATGTGTTCTTCACTAAATATTGTGCTCTAACCATGTTAAAGCCATCTAAGCCTTAATTTCCTCTATGCTGGATTACAGCAGCAACACGGTATTTGCTCAGTGTTTCCAATTCTAGAGAATAATGCTTCACACCCACTTGTGAGACAGCACAATTTTAACTACATTCAGCCTCGTTACGAGTTTGAGGGTAATTTGGTGGTAAAGCTGCCAAATTACCAGCAAACTTGATTACCGTTATTGCCACTTGGTGCTGTGGAGTTACCACTGGATTACAATTGGTGGTATGGCAGTGTAATTCCCCATTTATGGAGTCCATAGGACTCAATAAGTATTTTTGCGAATGTACCAGTGATGGAATTATCGCTCGGTAAATTGGAGTATTTACCTCCAGCAACAAGATGAAGGTGAATAGACCACTTTTCCTCCAAACTCTGCAGATTTACAGCATTATGAATAGTCAGTCGGTAAATCCGCCAAAAACATTTATTTGGCTGTGTGTGGAAAACGGTCGTAATACTGCTACAGCCGCAAAAAATTGATGCTAATTGAATTACTGCCACTCTTTTCCTGTGCCTCTAAACTTGTACTGAGGCTCATTGTCTCTGCTCTTACCTCTTTTATAAGACTCCTGATTGCAAATTGGATCATATTCTAGATTCTCTGAATCATCCACCAACCGGCCCCTCTTTACTTATTTTTATTCCTTTCTTAAATGCTTAAGCCGAAACAAGGTCACATTGAAGCTGCTCATTTCTGAATATTCTCTCTTAAGATATATTAAAATAATATTCTCATAGGCCTTTAAGTATTTGCTGCCCTTTCTCTAATATTGTTGCCTCTGAAAATTAAGTTGTGTCCTGCCACCAAGAGAGACGTTGGTGGTGCGAATTGGGCTGAAGATGGGGCTAAAATAAAACCGTTCATTAATAATCAGCAAAACCACCACTCTTGGCTCGCTACATCTGAGACACTGCATCTGGGCGTAATGCATCTGAGTGTGATGTCTAGGGAGTAATGCAGGGAGTCCGCAGAGCAGCATAGGTGTAAAGAGCTAAACGTTTTCTTTTTATTGTCTTATGTTCAAACTATGATCTTTCACAAAGAACACAAAACTATATAAAACCACAGAATTATACAATTCAACATATTAGCATTCAAATATAAAATCATAATTTCATAGTCATTACTACCAGGTCTACCCAATTAGAAAATGCATTAAACATTATTGTCATCATTAAAATTATCCATACGTATTATACAGTAGGCCTATTTCTGTAAACATTCTGATCACTTCTCTAGTTAGAAACATGTAACTGCCAGCATTCAGACGTTCCCACATATCTGTTAATGAAAAGTAACGACTCAGGTATTTAGTCCTTACACTTGATAAGGCCGGACATTCTACTACAATGTGCTAAACAAATCTATGATTCCCCTTATCTGCATTGGTTATGTAGGTGGAATCTAATTAAGTAATGTATGTGGTTAGAATGTCCTCAGATTCTAATGCCTCGATTTACCTGACATTAAAAGGCAGTTTAACCCTGTTGATTGACAAGGATAGACCACAACACCTGGGTGATTGATTATGGAGGAATGGGGAGGAGGTCCTTAAAGCGGATTGTGAGAGGGAAATCACCAGAGAAGCAAATACAATGAACATAATCACCCATGTCAAAGGATATTAAACTGAAAACAATATTTATTTGGTGGAAAATGTGTAATGGACACATATGAGTTGTAATTAACAACCTAAATGACAGTATGCATCATATGGTGTTTTTAATTCATTATGAAGCTGTTCTATAAAGCTGACATTTTTAGGCCGATTCATGGAATGAATGTGCGCTGAAATTTTCGGCGCAAGCGTGCGAAAGAGTGCGAATCGCAGTGCAAGTGAGAACATCGCAGCGAAACACGCGCACAGCGATTCATGGAAGTCCATGCGTGTGTAAATCCCTGGATGTGCGCTAAAATTCTGCGTGGCGCACGCTGGCGCACACGTCTCCAAACAGTGTGCACTAAGCGCACAGCGAAAGCGCACAGCAAAGCGCACATAGCGCAGCGCACACAACAAGGCGGAACAGGGGGCGTAATACGCGGAATGGGGAACAACGCGTGAAAATGTGGGCATCACGGGGGAAGTACAGGAGGCAAATGCGCGGAACACCCACACACGCGTCTACAACACGTATTCATGGAATCGAACGGGGCTAATGCGTGCGCCAAAAAAGACGCGCTAATCAAGAAACACGTACGTCAGCAGGAAGCAGGCGTACGTGGTCTTGCGCAGCATAAAAGTGCGCGCAAACAACAAACAAGCTCAGACGCCAAGATGAATATACCGTTCCTAGCAGCAGTGGTCGTGGGATACCGCATGAGGAGGAGGAGGAGGATAGTCAGGCCCAGAATTTTTACACCCAGAACCAGCCTTTTTGGGTTGCCTGATGACCAGGTGTATGGGAGGTACAGGTTTCCACCTCACATAATACTCGACCTGCTGAGTGAGTGGGAGGATGACCTCAGATCACCCACCCTGTGCTCCCAAGCACTCAGCCCCCTGGAGAAGGTCCTCAATGTACTGCACTTCTTGGCCACTGGATCATTTCAGCGGACAAGTGCTATAGTGGGGGGGTGTAACAGGCCACGCTGTCACGCTGCCTACACCAGGTGTTGGCCATCATGACTGCACGCCCATCAGTCCGCAGGCACATATACCTGCCCAGAACACCTGCAGAAAGGCAGGCTGCCATCCAGGATTTCTATGGGGTGGCACAATTCCCCAAAGTGCTAGGTGCTATTGATTGCACCCATGTGGCTCTACGTCCCCCCAGGGCATCTGAGCACATCTATAGAAACCACAAGCACTGGCATTCCATCAACGTGCAGGTAGTATGTGATGCCAAGGGAATCATTACCTCAGTATATGCCAACTATCCAGGGTCCACCCACGACAGTTTCATTTACAGAATGTCAACCCTAAACTGGGACGTAGAAGCTGGGTGGCATGGCGATACATGGCTGCTTGGTGAGTATAAATGCCACTGCACATGCATGCATGTCAGATACTGAGTAATGTCAAAACCCCACTAATGATACCCATCACCACCTCCCCAGGGGACAGTGCCTACCCTCTGAGCACCCACATGATGACGCCAATTCGGAACCCCACCACGCCACCCGAGGTAAGATACAACACAGCCCATACTGCAACCCGGGGCATAGTGGAGCACACATTCTGAGTGCTCAAGTCACGCTTTTGCTCCCTTGACCGCTCTGGTGGGCAGCTGTTATATGCTCCCCCAGTAGTGTGCAGGATCACAGTGGCAGCATGTGTCCTGCACAATGTTGCAACATGCCGGGGCCTGCCGGTGGACGTGGTGGTGCCCCCACATCCCCAACCACATGCACGCCCGCTGCGCATGGGAGGGGAAAGGGCACGTGGTGAGGCAGCCCGTACGCAGTTGGTGGCTAATGACTTCACATAAAATCACACCCCTGTGGAGTGCACACAGCCCTGGCACATACCAGCTGACAATCAATGATGATGACATAAGGGACACTCAACTGTCACAACCATTCCATCCTGATATTGGTCACCTGGAAGTGTTACATTGTGTGCATCCCTACCTACCCAAACACCACCAATGCTGTGTCATCAAAAGACATACATCTATGCTGCTAAATCCATTACCCCCTTGCTAAATAAAACATGAGAACAGCGCCATGTCACCTAACCCCTCCCCAGCTCCACCACCAAACACACCATGGCATGTCATGCAATGTGAAAGCAAACAAAGCAATGCAGAAGACCTGACACAAGTGTCACAAAGTACACTGTCCCTAATGGAAACTGCCCACACACAATATGCTCCCCATAATGTATAACTAACAGCACACATTACCAAATACTTTTTTTTTTTTTTTTTTTTTTTTTATTGTTTTGATTTAATTGTATTACAATTTTTACAAAACGGGAACTCATGTGAACTCCTATTTACAGTTTATGAAGTTTGTAGAGTAGAGTGGCCTCGGCTCCATTTAGCTATGTATATTGGATCCAATCATGTTTTCCCTTCACCAGGTTTCTTTTTTGGTAATGGAAATGGTCGCAGGGCTCTATCCATACATAGAATCGTAGAATCCAAACGTAGTTCACCGTTTGAGGGCGGCATGGCCATCCTTACAATTTTCCCTCATTGCAAATTCAGTGATTTAAGAAACAAGCTTACGCCTATCACGCATCTCTTATTGTTCCCGTTGTTCAATAATGACCAGAGGTTCTCCTGGTCTAATGTTGCATAATGTTTCAATGGGTCCGTGAGGAAGCGGGATCTTTCTGACACCAAACCTATGCAATCCATTATTAGATGCTTTAAGGTTTCAACATGCTCAGTTGATTTACAGAAACGGCATAAGTTCGTTTGCGCTTGCTTGCGGATTACCAAGATCTCATTGGTTTTCAGTAGGTTCAGTTTAAATCGTAAGAATAGGCGACTGAGTCTCTTATCCGGGAATTTGTGGAGGTATCCTCGGACTGCATTTAGCTTCATGGGAGCGTTAGGCAAACCGGCTGTTAGTAAGTGGTCAGTTGCCAGTTCTTGTGTGTGGATCCAGTCCGCTTCGAACAGTTTTGCCACCGCTCTGTTCGGGTTTTGGATTAGAGTTTCCAACGATAAGTCCAATTCTTTCAGGAGTGCTAGGTTTGCTTGTTCCCACTCCGCAAGCATCCGGGTGTCTCCTTCTGTCAATTCTTTGCGGATAAGTTCTAGCACTCTTACTTCCGGCTTGTTGATAACTTTGCGATATAGCATCAGCGATGCTCTCATCTTAACTGCCAGGAGTGATGAGATACAGAGTTCCCTCCTTATTAATGGCATAGGAGTGGATGGCGCTAGGCCCAAGACACTTCGCCAGAAGTAGCCTTCGTATTTCAACCAAATTGAGTTCGGAACCGAAGGCATAGCATCTATGCCATATATCAGTGCGGGTATCACCTTAGCCTTATAGAACCTCAGAGTGGGAATTAGCGAGAAGCGTCCGTGTCTTCTATCCACTGCCTTAGCTTGGGCTGTGAGATTTTTCAACTTTGTCCAAAGTGTATCTAGCGTGGTCTTTTCATTTTTCTCGTTGCTAAGTATAATTCCCAGGTATTTGAAAGCCTGCACTGTTTCCAGTTTCTTGCCCTCACAATACCAGGAGCAGTTTTGGAACTTTTTTGGTGGTTTCCCCAGAATGAGTACTTTAGTTTTTTCTTTATTTAATCGGAGATTATTTTTTGACATATATGCTACCAGGTTATCCAACTGACGCTGAAGACCAATAGGCGTCCTATCCATCAGGATAATGTCGTCAGCGTATAATAGACGATTGATCTTCTCTCCGCCCAGTGCTGGTGGAAAATGTCTGATTGCCAGACTTGAACTACCAAATACTTACCACCAACACAATGCTGCAACACACCATGGAAAAATGCAAAAACATGACAGTACTAAGTTCAAGTAGTGGTAGTCTTACAACCTGAATATGCCAGCACATCGACCCCTTACAACTGTAGAGTGTTGCTGCCACGCAAATGTCTCAGTGTACTGCATACAACATGAACTGCATCTGCAAAGTAGACGGCCTTGTGGAGACATGAGGAAGGAACGTGCATATTAGGAGGAAGACATGGATGCACAAGCACATATCAGTAC
Organism: Ambystoma mexicanum; assembly: GCF_040938575.1. NCBI lineage: Eukaryota > Metazoa > Chordata > Amphibia > Caudata > Ambystomatidae > Ambystoma > Ambystoma mexicanum. The sequence continues at coordinate 823,782,265 of NC_090932.1, forward strand.
ACCATGCAGTATACAATACAACAACAATATCCACTAGGGATGTCTACACAGTATTGACTACAGACTGCCCACACAGCTCATGGGAGCCCAATGTCACTGTGTAATTCACTGTCACTTGGTCACACCCTTTGCCAGCCCATGGGAACGGGAAGCAGGAGGGGTGTGTGTCTCAAGAACCCAAGCATCTAACCCAATCTCAGGACAAGCCTGCATGTGCCCAGCCGGAATACAGTGGATGCCCAAGAAGCCACACAAGGCAACACAATGTAAAAAAAAAATCAACAATCAAAAATGGCCAGGGGGGGGTGGGGGAGGCCACCCAGGTGGTTCGAGGACAGGGTGCACACCAACACCCACCTGCGTGGATGTTGCAAGAAAAAAAAATACCTCCTTGGGCTCATGGCCTGCACGGCTATGCCATTGTGGGAGAACTGCTGTCACTCTGCTCATCCTCTGCTGCTGCATCAGGAGGCAGTGGCACTATGGGAGGCAGCCCACGCAAAGCCCTGGTATGGTCCTCCATGGCAGCAAGCATGCGGGTCTGGAAGGTCTGATTCTGGAGGATTAAAGTGCGGAGATCCCCATGCAGCACATCATGGGTTGCCTGCATTCTGCACGCATGGCCTCGCGTGATGCCCGGATCTCCTCACGTGTTCCATGCAGCTCTTCTGAGAGCGAACGTGTGAGATGCTCCAGCTGCTGTTCTACCCTTAAATTACTGGAAGCCTCAAGTTCAACCAGAGTCTGCCTGAGGTTATGTAGTTCTACACTCAGGGCCTCCATGTGGCCCTGGGACTCTATTGATATGGATTTGCGCAGTGTCTCCATTGCCGCCCATCTGTCCCTGTTGGACGCCAACATGTCTTCCCTGTGTGATTGGCAAATGGAGTCTGTTGCCTGCTGTTGTTGCTCCATCTGCCTTTCAGGGGGGATAATGGTAGTGGCCACCCTCTCAATTGCCTGAGCCATCATTTCTACTGATGCTGCCTGTTGGGTTGCCATACCGTACATGGAGTTTTCCCATACAGTATTGCCTGGTGGCGCACGGCCACCGCGTCAACGGGCACCACACCTGTTTGGGGCAAGGCAATCTGCACCTTGCTGTGCTGGCACTGCCTGAGGCTGCAGGACTGCATTACCCCTCTGATCTGCTTGCCCAAGAACAGATCAGATGCTGTGGAGTGTGACCCTGCATCCGTAACCGCCAAAGGTGGACCTACCAACACTGACATCCCCATAGAGTGTTCTACCCCTGGTCCAGGTGGGTTAGACAGAACAGAATCCCTGCCAGAAACACTTAACTGCGACGGCACATAAGTCTCATCATCCGACTCAGCACCTGAATAGAGGTCTGGGGAGGTGCACCCAGAGGCACCCCTGGACAGTATGGTGTGCAGTAACATTGGGTTTTCACCCACCACCACACCACGTCCCGCACTGGTGTCCGGTCGTGCCTGAGATTCCTCCTGGGTCTGCACCATCTCCTCAACCTCAACAGCACCAAGTGCGTCATCACCTGCAAAAACATGAAAGACAACAAATGGAAAGCAGCATGAGCACCATAGCACACACATAGGCCGTGACAAGCCAGATATCCAGTACATGATTTACACATGTCCCACATGACTATAACCCTGCCATGCATGCACTGTCAAAGAGTTGGAAGTGGAGTCAAAAAGGCAGACACTGGGGAGAGCAAGATGGAAAAGCAACACATTTGCAGCATGTTCGGTAGCACTGGCATCCCACATCAGGCTTTGAGTGGCATGTCCAATACACATAAATGACACATGCCACCACACAGATGTCATGTAGCATAGCCACGGTACATTACAAAACTACAGCAATATGTCAGTGAATGAGTACTGTCACACATCCATGTCACATCGACATGATGCGAAGATTGATGCTGGAAAGTGTTGCAAAATATTCATGTGCCACACACTGAAACACATCCAGTGTCCAATAACACAGTCATTGTGGGCTGATCAATGGTTGGTCACTTTAACATTACAGGAAACATCTGTCATCTTCCACATGCAAACAGGCCCTAATAAAAAATGTCTACAGCCCAATACTCCATCGGCCTGAATGGTGTAATCATTAACATAACCAGGTAAAAATAGTGGCCCAGTGTGGGCTGTAAACAATGACCGAAGCATATCACATATGTTGCAATAGGGCAGAATAATGCGTAGCAAAAATGGGAGAGTGGAAACAATCAGCCTGAATGAACACTTACAAAATCTGAACAATGTAGTTGCAAGATGACAGTTCAAGGTAAAGTGCACAAATGTGGCCCTAATTGGCAACTGTGGGCAGAAGGGATACAGTCATACCCAAATCCAAGGCACGTGAATGTATGGGAGGAAGCAAATGGGTGACCCATAACACTCAGGAGTACACACCCCCACCTGGCACTCAATCAGAACCCGTCACCAAAACAACATACACATGGATTGCACACACACGCATGGCCACTCACCGGACAATGCGTCGTAATCAGGTAGATCTCCCACACCTTGGATCTGTTCCTCTGTGGTGAAGGTCCCAGCAACAGACTCATGTTCAGTGAGTTTGTTGTCCTCTCGTGGAGACCCACCGCCAGTCACCAGAGTATCGGCATGATTTGAGGGCAGCTTGTTCTTTGCTCTGTGTTTCAGGTCATTCCACTGCTTGTAGCAATCATCAGCTGTGCGCCACACAAATACAAGGGCACTTATGCGGTCCGCGATGGTCTGCCAGTGTGCCCTACGTTGACCAGGTGTGGTCTTGCACCCTGCAGTCACCAACATTTCGCGGCTATGTGCCGACACATAGCTCACAAGTGCATCAAGTTCAGGGTCATTTAAGCTAGGCTTCCTTGACGTGCCGGACTGTGTAGCCGTGTCTGGGGTCTCAGTCTGTAGTGCCAGAGCACCCTTCTTCCTCTTCTTCAAAGGTGGAGCAGAGCCTGAGTGGCTTGCGCCGCTCTGGTCAGTAGGGGAAGAAGCGCAGGTGGACTGGGTACTGGGAGTGTGCGAAGGCACAATGACCATAGGTCTTGGTGCAGGCATTGGCTGATGTGTGATGTTGGCAGGGGCAACGTCAGTTTGATGGACCAGGATCGGCACTGTCCCGGCTGGGAGACTCAGAGCTGGGGTGGATAGAGCTGCAGCTGCCCATGCAGCCTCCCCACCCTGCCTACTTGGGGCAGCAGATGACATCGCTGCCCCAGATCCACGTGGCCTGGTGACACCAACTTGCACCGACACACGTGGCTTAGACTTGCTGACCTGGAAGTCAGCCTGGGAGTCATCCTGTGCTGGCTCAGGTGCCACAATGGGCTGGTCCAACAAGGGCTGAGCTGTTATGGTGTCAGCCATGTTTCCCTCAACCATGGGGGCGGCATGGGTGTCCCTGATTGGTCCTCCACACATGGGGCTCTAGGGGCACCCTGCAAATCCTGGCCACGTCCCCTACCGCGCCCACCACGCCCACCTTTTGGAGGTCGGCCACCTTTGCCTCCCTTACCGCTAGGTCGCCTCCCAAACATGGCACTGATGTTGTTGTGCGTATGGGAGTTGCAGTAAACAATTGTCCTGGGCAATTGGGGGTGAAAGGGGTAGGGTACTAGATGGAATTCGTACCCTAGTGCTACGGAAAGGCTGTCTGTGACCCCTGGGGGAAGATGACGGGTCACGCAACGCACAGGCACCCCAAAAACGAAAGGTAACATGCACACAACCCCTCGTAGACCACGTGCATGGAAAAATTAACCCGCACTATGCTGTGGCACCCAGAAACACAAAAACAAGCGTACGCGTGTTACACGCAGCCTACAATGACCTCTTAAGGGGTACGCGACACATGGGGCAAGCACAGTTGGTAAATGCGTGCGTGACTCACTGTCTGCCTGGAAAAAGAACGTGAAAAAAACACACGTGTGCGCGTAGGCAACACCCACGCCAAAAGAAGAACTGTACGCTGTCTGAGGAGACAGGACAAAAGAAGAAGTGAACGCTGTTTGCGGAAACAGGCCCAAAAAAAAAAAAGAACGCGTGTGAACCGACAAGAAGTACAGAATTCACCCACTCGCTCTCCACGAAAAGCACGTACAAGGGAATGGGGTCCTACATGTATCTTTTAAAGCGGCCCACACGTACAGCGTCACTTACGCGTGTACGCGCTAAGGCCCTTTCCTCCAATTACACGAGCTGACACTCGGACGTGCAGTTTTTGGACGTGTACGATTAACATGCACCCGTGTTGATGGAAAAGCCTGCGCGCGTCACGTCACTTATGCGCGTAGGCCCTTTCCTCGGGTTACACGCATCCACACGCGGACGTGCAGTTTTTTCACGCGCGCTGAACCACTATGCTCACATCAAGAGGGAAACGCCCGCGCGAGTCACTTCACAGAAGCGCTTACGCGCTAAGGGCCTTTGGTCCAATGAAACCGCGTACGTGTGCTGACGCGCTTACGCGCGAAGGGCCTTTCCTCGAATTACAGGCTGACGTGCAAGATTTTCACGTGCCAAATCACTGTATCAAGCTGGCCACGCAACAACACACGGAAGACCACGCTCCTGCCCAGAAAGCCAAATTACTGCCTCCCAGAGCCCCGAGCACGCTCCCACCTGCCATCTGTTGCTACCTGACTGCCTGCTGCCCACGTGCCCTGCTATTTTCTGCCTGCAAGTCAGCCAGGGGTGCAGTTGCTGTGACCACCCCTGCTGGAACCGAAGACTCCCGACTGGGATACCATCGCTCCACAGCCCGGCCCCAGGACCCAGTTGCCCACCCACTCCTGCCTCTGCGGTTGCCATGTCAGGCACAACACCATCTGGCACCAGTGGCAACCCCCAGCCAGAGAGGCAGAGGGCCACCAGCTTCAGTGCCAGGGAAGTTGGTGTCCAGGTGGAGCAAGTCCTGGGGCAGTATGATGCCCTCTTTGGAAGTTTGCGCGCCGACAATGAAGGACAGACCAGGATCTGGATGGACATCATGACTGCCATCAACGTGGAGGGGGTGGCAGTCCGCGACTTACAACATGTCAAGAAGCGCTGGGAGGACTTCAGGTCCAGGACCCTCAACAAGGCCTAGCGCCTCTTGAAGGCAGTGTATGCCAAGGGGAGCTTGGGCCACCTGTCCAACCACCAGATGGGTCCTGGAACACATATGCCCAGCACCCCACGTCCAGGTCCTTGAGAGGCAGACCCGTCTGGAGTCGAGCGGTAAGTGTACATGCATACTGATTGGACTCTGTGCGTGTGGTCGTGTGCCAGTAGTGTGCAGGTTGCACATGTGTTTTCCTAGGGCCATGTAGGGATGTGTATGAACAGGGGTATGAGGCTGCCATATGTGAGTCCTCTTAGGTGTGAGACACATTGATGGTGTATGTGTTGGTAAGCATGCTGTGCAAATGCAGGTATGGGAGTACACATGTTTGAATTTCTGTGTATGTACGTTGGCATGGTTGTGGTGTCACACATGGATGGTGGTTCCTGCTGCATGTATCGGCACTGTGTACATGTGCATGTGTGTGTATTTGACAAGTGTGCAACTGTGATGCAACATGGATGCACGTGACACTGATATGTAGAAGGCTGAATGCCAGATGTGACATGTATGGCGATCGCATCATTGCGACAGTTGGAGGAGATGTAGACATGCATGTAAGTGTGGTGGCGTGTGTGTATGTCTAGTGCACTCCCTGTGTTTCATGTGATGTCAGGCTCACCTTCGGCTGTTCATGCTGTTGTATGTGTATGGATGTTGCTGCCTTTTGCAATATTGCTGTGGAAATGCTCATGTGTGTGAGTTGAAATGACATGTGTGTCGTGGAGTGTGATGCCATGTCTGAAGTTTGACACTGCCACTCATGTGCAACTGTCATGTGTGTATCAGTCCATTATACAGTGCCCTGATGTTTGTGTTTTATCTCTCCCTGTCTGCAGCGTCAACTGATGAAGAGGGCGGAGAGGGTGCTGTGGAGCACAGCGGCAGGGATCGCACCACCAGCCGGAGACGCAAGGCCCAGCTCCCCTCCCAGATTGTCATCTTGTCAGGGAGTGATGAGTCTGGTGCCGCGTCCCAGGCCGCAGCTGCCGAGGGTAGGTCCAAGAGGCAGAGGTCAGAGGTGGACTCCTCAGCAGCAGAAGGGGCAGCTGAAACCCCACAGGGTCCAACGGAGGAAGATGGCACGGAGTCACCCAGGTTGGTGGGGGGTTTGGTGGAGGAGGAGGCCGCGGAAGGGACACACACGGGGTCTGGAGGTGGGGATTCCACTGGTGCTAGGGGCAGGGACAGGAGGCAGCACAGGCCGCCGCGGAGGAGCTTGTGGGTAATCCTGTCCCTGATCCTGTCACTGCATCATCTGGAACCAGCAGGGATGCCTACCTCCAGACCTGTTTTCAGGGAGGGGATGAGCGCACAACAACTGGCCTTCCTCTCCCTGCAGACGTGGCTATCCAGGACCGTGTTGAGCCTGTCCTGAGTGGGATAGCGTTGCGACAAGCGGGGCATGCTGGGTGACCTGTAGTCTTTTCGTGGAGAGACTGCACGTCGTCTCGCATGCCTCTTTGACCATGTTGACCTACTGGGACGGGTCACCGGTGCTCGATTCCTCCGTTTGCTGGACCTTCTTGTGACCCCCTCCTCACCTGAACCGCCTACGCGCCAGTCGTCCTCCATGCCATCTTCCCACCCATGTATCACCTGGGTACCCTGTGGAGCTGCCCCTGACCCAGCGGCCAGGCTGGTGGAGAACACATCCCTGCCACAGTCGGGAGTCGGATGTCCAGCAGGGGTGGCCACCACGACAACTGCACCCTAGCCGGAGGAGGACGTGCAGGCAGCAAGAGCCAGGGCACAGGCACAGGCACAGCAGCAGCAACATGGTGGGAGCAATGATGGCTCGGGGCCTTCAACATCAGAGGGGCAGGCATCGGCCATAGGGCAGGAGGACCCCGGATTTCAAGTGTCTTCCGTGTGGCAGCGGTTGGGCCATGCCATAGATGCGGAGCGGCAGCAGGCGGAAGAGGCACGGATCACAATGGTCAGGGCGGAGAACTCCATGCGGAGGGCCCTGAGGCGGGCCGAGTGCCTCAAGGCAATTCGCAGGGATTTGGAGGAGAACATGTCGTCGTCCCTGCGAACCCTCGGGGCCATGGAAGAGGACCGCCTCCAGGACATTGAGCGGGAGATCAATGATGCCCTGGCCCGGGACATCAAAAAGTGAGCCGTCGGACGAGCCCGCTGCCATTATAAATAGTTAGATAGTGTTAGGTTTCCTTTCTGTTTTTGTTTATTTTGGGACGCTTGGACAATGCACCACATTTTTGTATATAGTTATTTATTAGGTAGTGTTTTTTGTAGGTTTCATTTCATTTGTTGGGCTCATGGACCCTGGATTGGTGATTTGTATATAGTTGAACAGTGGATGTTTCTCGTTTTTATTTTAATTTCACCATGGAGCAATGGATTTATATATTTGTTTCCCTTGGAATTGCTTGGTTGGACTGAGACTTTGGACACATTTTCATTTGGATTTCTTTGGATTCTGAATTCATATTTTTTATTTTTTTCCAGACATGCTGCATTTTTATTTCTTATTCCCATTATTGAGTGTTTTTTTTCATTACATTCATGTTGTGTTCAATATATTTTTCTTTCATACTTCGATGTGTGCTATTCTCTCATTGGTTTCATGCATGTCATGATATGGGTTTTCACATTCACTTGCACCCATTGTGTGTGTGTGATGGACATGTGTTCATGTACATACTTGCCATTCGGGTTGTATCATGTAATGGCCATTTCTCTGTGGGTGGATGCAATATTTGGTTGGGTCTGTGGGCTGGGGTGGCGTGGGGTGTGATGTGGGTGGCCATGAGGCCCATGATTGAGGATCGTCATGACGTGAGTGCTGGGGGACATGTGTGGGACATGAGTGGGGGCCTGCTGGTAGATGCCCCTGACTGCTAGGGGGTGGGGGTGCTGGGGGACATGAGTGGGGGCCTGCTGGCAGGTGCCCCTGACTGCTGGGGGTGGGGGTGCTGGGGGACATGAGTGGGGGCCTGCTGGCAGGTGCCCCTGACTGCTGGGGGGTGGGGGTGCTGGGGGACATGAGTGGGACATGAGTGGGGGCCTGCTGGCAGGTGCCCCTGACTGCTGGGGGGTGGGGGTGCTGGGCGGCATGTGTGGGACATGAGTGGGGGCCTGCTGGCAGGTGCCCCTGACTGCTGTGGGGTGGGGGTGCTGGGGAACACGTGTGGGGGCCTGCTGGCAGGTGCCCCTGACTGCTGGGGGGTGGGGATGCTGGGGAAATGAGTGGGGGCCTGCTGGCAGGTGCCCCTGACTGCTGGGGGTGGGGGTGCTGGGGAACATGTGTGGGACATGAGTGGAGGCCTGCTAGCAGGTGCCCCTGACTGCTGGGGGGTGGAGGTGCTGGGGGACATGAGTGGGGGCCTGCTGGTAGGTGCCCCTGACTGCTGGGCGGTGGGGGTGCTGGGGGACATGAGTGGGGGCCTGCTGGCAGGTGCCCCTGACTGCTGGGGCGTGAGGGTGCTGGGGGACATGTGGGGGACATGAGTGGGGGCCTGCTGGCAGGTGCCCCTGACTGCTGGGGGTGGGGGTGCTGGGGAACATGTGAGTGACATGAGTGGGGGTCTGCTGGCAGGTGCCCCTGACTACTGGGGGGTGGGGGTGCTGGGGAACATGTGTGGGACATGAGTGGGGGCCTGATGGCAGGTGCCCCTGACTGCTGGGGTGTGGGGGTGCTGGGGGACATGAGTGGGGGCCTGCTGGCAGGTGCCCCTGACTGCTGGGGGGTGGGGGTGCTGGGGGACATGTGTGGGACATGAGTGGGGGCCTGCTGGCAGGTGCCCCTGACTGCTGGGGGGTGGGGTTGCTGGGGAACATGAGTTGCTGATCACTAGTGCAAGGTGATATGTGGCTTGGCTGGGGGGCATGCCCATGGTGGATGGGCTGCCTGCGGGACATAACCAGGGGTGCAGGGTAGTCCCCTGTGGTGTGGGCTGCCTGCAGGGGCCGTGAAGGGTGTAGAGGGAACACCTGGGAGGACCCACACGGCCAATTCACATGTAGGACTCCCCGCGCACCCCCAAAAATCACGTACCCCGCTCTGACAGCAAAATCGCTTGTGAAACTTCACGCGCACCCCCGAAATACACGTACCCCGCTCCAATCGCGTGTGAAACTTCCCACGCACCCCAGGAATACACGTACCCCACTTGCACAGGGCATTTCGGCTGTGAAACTTCCCGTGCATCCCCAAAATACACGTACCCCTCTCCAATTGCGTGTGAAACTTCCTGCGCACCCCAGGAATACACGTACCCCACTTGCACAGGGCATTTCGCATGTGAAACTTCCCACGCATTCCAGGAATACACGTACCCCACTCGCACAGGGCCTATCGCGTGTGAAACTTCCCGCGCACCCCAGGAATACACGTACCCCACTCGCACAGGGCATTTCGTGTGTGAAACTACCCACGCACCCCCGAAATACACATACCCCACTCCAATCGCACGTGAAACTTCCCGCGCACCCCAGGAATACATGTACCCCACTCGCACAGGGCCGATCGCGTGTGAAACTTCCCGCGCACCCCAGGAATACACGTACCCCACTCGCACAGGGCATTTCACGTGTGAAACTTCCCGCACACCCCAGGAATACACGTACCCCACTCGCACAGGGCATTTCACGTGCGAAACTTCCCGCGCACCCCCAAAATACACGTACCCCACTCCAATCACGTGTAAAACTTCCTGCGCACCCCAGGAATACACGTAGCCCACTCGCACAGGGCCTACCGTGTGTGAAACTTCCAGCGCACCCCAGGAATACACGTACCCCACTCGCACAGGGCCTATCGTGTGTGAAACTTCCAGCGCACCCCAGGAATACATGTACCCCACTCGCACAGGGCCTATCGCGTGTGAAACTTCCCGCGCACCCCAGGAATACACGTACCCCACTCGCACAGGGCATTTCACGTGTGAAACTTTCCGCACACCCCAGGAATACACGTATCCCACTCGCACAGGGCATTTCGCGTGTGAAACTTCCCGCGCACCCCCAAAATACACGTACCCCACTCCAATCACGTGTAAAACTTCCTGCGCACCCCAGGAATACACATAGCCCACTCGCACAGGGCCTACCGTGTGTGAAACTTCCCGCGCACCCCAGGAATACACGTACTCCACTCGCACAGGGCATTTTGCGTGTGAAACTTCCAGCTAACCCCTGTTATACACGTACCCCACTCCAAACGCGTGTGACACTCCCCGTGCAGCGGGGTACGTGTATTCGGATGGGTGCGTGAGGAGTTTTACAGGTGTTTTCATGGTTGGGGGCCTGTGCACCATGTACGGTATTTGTGCACTGTGCATGACGCACGGGGCGGGGTTAGGAGCGTAACTGGCACTGCTGCAGGGTTGCTGCGCCACTCTGTGCCACGGCTGGTTTTGGCAGCTAAAATCCATGAACACGCTGTGCGCGGAAATAGATTTTAGCGCACGCGGCTGGCACAGAAATTTGCACTTGCACACTGTGCGCCAGCCACGTGCGCCACTTGTGCACTGATATCTATGAATTACCCTCTTTATTCATAACTATTGGGTGACAGAAGTGAAAATATAATTAATGAAAAGTAATATGAGATCCTTTAACACCAGTTTAATAATAGTTAATAGGTTAGCCAGACTTGCAATGTCCATTTGGGCGAGCAGAACTGAGTAACTACTGCTCCAAGTCCTTAGTCACAGTTTGGGGTGTGGACAGAGAAGCACAATCTAGCCACCCCCGAGCCATTGCAACCTAGGTTGGATGATCATGGATATAGAGAGATATGCAGTAGAGCATTCTATATATCCGGCGGAATATCAAAAGCAGGCACTTGGATTAGGAATGAGAATGACCGAAACAACTGTGCTGCGCAGAACTGTGTTGACCCTGAGAATAGTAAACAATATCTTAGTGTAATACCTTGTCTGTACTGAGCCATAATTTAGACAATGGCCCTCGTTATAAGAGAGCCAGTCTGGAAATAATGTGCCAGTAACAACGTTACTGGCACCTTTTCTGGAACGGCTCACTCCGGGTCTGCCGGTAGGGGATGTGAACTACAAGCAGGCATGACCTGCTGGTAGTTCAGGCCCCTATTGGCAGATAAATCACTGAATCATCGGCACCATTAACAACGGTGCTGGTGCTTCAGTGTTCCCATTCCTGTGGAGTCCTATCAGACTGGTAAGTTATCATTCCTCTGCCACCTGTAATATCTCAGTAATATTTTTGGGATATCAGGTGGCAGAAATGGTAACCATAGGTTGCTGGTCGGCCACCAGTAGCACCAGCGGCCTACTGGCAACCTTGTAATGATAGGGGAATAAAGTCTACTTGACGCTTTATCTGGAAAAGATTTTGTTGACCGATTGTCAAAAGATATGCTGCCTACTGGCAACCTTATAATGATAGGGGAATAAAGTCTACTTGACACTTTATCTGGAAAATATTTTGTTGACCGATTGTCAAAAGATATGCAAGTTTAGTAACTCTAACCCTGTTTGCATGTCTTTGCATGAGTGCGTTTAAACAAAAAAAGAAAGGACATTTGTCTTATTGAGGTGAGTGGTGATATTTAATAGCTGGATCTCCTTTAACTCTTTTAGTCTTCAGCCATTTAATGAGCAATACATGAAGAGCTCCATAATACAAAATCCTTATCAGCAGAAACATGACTTCAGGCGCATGAATTAAAGTAGTTTGAACCCTCATAGGCACCTGCACACACCTTTCACAAGCTCTTCTATGAGCACTAGTCCAAACATACAGCTGGTACTGAGCTATTGGCAGATGTGGGGTAGTCTGGGCAGTGAGGCACCTACATTGGGTGAAATGGAGACTGGTCAGGAGTCGGGTCTGGAGCATGGTCTGGAGCCCCATGTGGAGTCCCATGTGGGGCATGACGGAAAGTGCTCAATGACCAAGGCTGAGGTAAACACCCGGGTGAGACTGGGCAAGACAATGGTCTCTTCCGTACCCATGGTAACCCTTAGTGGTACTCCCAGTCTCCAAGACTGTGAGTCTACTAACTGGGGGGGAGCTGACTCGCGACATTTTGGGACTCAGACCTTGCCCGTTTAACATCAATGTAGCAATTTAAGCAAGTACAGCCAGGCTTATAGATAGCATGCAAGTAGAGTTAACATCGGCTCCCCTCATCCCTTCTCGGGAAGATCACGAACTACGAGAACAACAAGACCATGAACTACTAGCTCTGAGAAGAAAGGCCAAGTATCTCTGATAAAACTGTGTGAATGCGAAAAACAAAGGTGCGCAAAAAGCTATTTGAAGGAAGAAAATGGCTGACATTAAACTAGCTAGAGGTGGGGAAGGGGAAGAGGATAACATGTGACATTGGAGAGTTGGGGGTTGTCTGGGGAGCCAGTTACAGTTTGAACATTTTTGGATTATAAGGACATGCCGGGGGCATCTCGCGAGATTACCGCGGCTACAACAGAAGACGCACTCGGAAAAGTAAATTTGTCACATAAACCAAAGAGTGAAAGGGGGAAATGGGAGAAAGCCAGGGATGGAAAAAGCAGCTTAACAGAGTGAGAAGACCATGAAAAGAAGAGGGGGCACTTGGTGAGTGCCTGTAGGGCAGGAAAGAGGTTTGATTTTCAAGCATTTTTGCATTATCACGGGAATAAAGTGGGCCCGAGTAGTTCATTACTACTGTATCTATAGTTCATTGCCATTATAGGGGGAATCCCACTGAAATTGTAAGAGAGTGAAAAAAAAGGAAATGTTATATCTAGTGGGCCCAAAGGAACCAATTGGTGCCACATGTAAAGTGGCCATGGTTGAAGGCCATGGCTAGTGTGCTCCAAAGTAACCTACTGGTGTAACATTTGCGTGACTTTGCTTGCATTGGGTGCACGGCCATACCATGGCCCAGTACTAGCTTCCACTCTCCAAGATGGTGGCTCGTTTCAGCATTCTCTTTATCTCCACATGCTACAGTACATGCAGTAGCGTGATTGGTCCTTGCAATACTCTTCTGGGCCAATCCTGACGCCGGCAGGTGGACGCCGGCCCTCCTCCCCAAGGCCCACCTTCTAAGGCCCTGTTTGTTGCCAGGTACGTGAGGTGAGTGCCCCATCCACCTAACCCCCCATTGTTGCTAGTATGTTCGTATCCCTCCCCCTAACCCCCTTTGTTGCCAGTACGTTCGTATCACTCGCCCCACCCCCTGTTGTTGCCCGTATGTTTGTATCCCTCCCCCTCCCCTGTTGTGGCCAGTTTGTTAGTATCCCACCCCCCGTTGTTGCCAGTATGTTCGTATCCCTCCCCCTAACCCCCCGTTGTTGCCAGTACATTTGTATCCCTCCCCCACCCCTGTGGTTGCCAGTATGTTCATATCCCTCCCCATACCCCTGTAAGTATGCGTAGCTGCCTGTTATACCTGGAGCTCTACTCTACGTTACTGCCTGTTGATTTGATCCCATGTACTCGCATGCACCTGCCACCCTGCAACATGGGGTTGGCCCCATGCTATTCAATGCTTTCTTTAAACTCGCATTAATGTGTAGCCTGCCACCTCGTATTCTATGCCTGCCACCATACTTACCCATTGACTCTGACTCTGCATATTTGGGTTGTTGCCGCCATGCAACTTATGGCTGGCACCCTGTATATGCATACTAGCTTTTCCCACGCAACTGTATTGTAGTTGCCGCCATGCAACATGTGGCTGGCACCATACTCTTGCTCACCGATGTTGACTACGCAAATCTATGTAGCTGCCACTGTGTGAGATGTGACTGGCACCATACATTTGCCCACCTACCTATGTATTCTATGCTAAGCACTTATTGTAACTGTATGAAGATACATGTATGTGTGCCTCAAATGCTCTTAGGTAACTAAGTAAGCCTTCTTATAAGTGCAGCGATGCCCGAGGGCCGTCAGTGATTTACAAATGCAATTAAATAAATAAATATGAACAGTGTCACTCTGAAGGCCAGGGCCACTGTCCTTGGCTAGTGGCCTCCAAAGAAACTTTGTGTTGCAGCATGTGCAGTGTTAGGGAGAATTCTCCAGAATGGCTAATTTCCCTTACATTTCTAGGATATATTTTTTTACCTGGTAAGAGTGTGAGCCTTTTTTCCCACTCTTATATGTGTTTTGCTGTGTGTTTAACATTTGTGGGTTCATAGACTGTGGAACTTCACCTACTCCATAGGCATCATCTTTTTTTACTGTGTGTTACACAGCGCCTTTATTGCAGTGACACAAGGTTGTCTTTATGAGACTTCCCACTTTTAAACTCCATTTTCTGGGACTGACTACTGTCTCCCAGAACATGTAAAGTTGTCATTGACTTTATTAGTCTTTTTATAAGCACAGATCCAGTACAAACTATCTTACATAGAGTACTGGAAAGGGTTAATAGTTATCCCTTTTTGTCTGTTTCTCATGGAACATTATTTTGCGCCCCTTTCTTTAAGATTTGGCTGGTGGCAGTGGTATCTACCCTATTTTTCCTACGGCGGTCTATGTAAATAGCCTTGGTACTGTTTTAGGCTAAGTTAGTAGCCTCGAACTTAAATCCGCTGGACCCCATTTACTTTTATTTGGTTTCGGCTGGGTTTATTTGCCATTTCTTTTTGTAAGGTCTTTCTTGAGTTTTACTCTGCGCACCAAGCCAACTTTGGTTCCTTTGTACGCCGTCCTTTAGCGGCCTTCTGCACAGAAGCCCTTCTTAGGTGCTTGAATGTCTGAGGGGGACAGGATATGAGGGAGGGGTTTGAGACTCCCTGCACAGGGTCTCCTTGGAGATCCATGTTGCACTCTGTGTGATTGGATGTGGTGACTGTCCCGCCAGGACAGCCACCCTGCTGCGTGATTGACAGCCAGGCTGTGTGAATGGGGGAAAACTGAATAAAAAGCAAGTGTATAGAAAGGAAGGCAGAGTCCCCACTGGATCGAGAGAACCGAAGAGAAGCTGAAAGAAGAGGACCACTACCACAACTGAACCTCCAGGTGAAGCCCTGCTGCGGGTCCGAATCTCCAAACTGCGACGACTGAGAAGATCTGCAAGGAATCTTCTCCCCTTGAGCTGGTGGGACCAACCAGTTCACCAAACACTAAGCAAGGCTTCCCTCTGCAGTGAACCGGATAGCCAGGAGGACTGGACCCTGTTTGGGTTTTAAGGAGCACACCATTTATTCGTTGCCTTGCTTTGCTGCGGGTTTCTTCCCTGGGCAGTGCAGGACCCTCCAGTCTTCCTACGTCATGTCAGTCCGACAGACGCTTCTGGAACTGTGAGCCTGCAGGATCTGCCAGGAACTTCTGCCTCAGCGACAGCCTTCTTCTTCATTTAAGGTACTGTTCTAACCTGGTTGTTTGTTCTGTCCGACCGCGGTGAAAGTGTTTGAAATCTTTCACCAATCCAAGGGCGTGTCCTTCTCTACTCTTTTAAATAACTTTTCCTTTGACCAACTTCGTTTCGAACTCTTGGCAAAGACTTAACCGCAAACTACTCTGAACTGTGTGATCCTCTGCAAAGACTCTGAACCATTAACATTGGCCCATACCAATTGATTTGAATCCTCATTATAGCAAGCCTTTTCTGGATTGCCCTGCCTACTTACTTGTTGGTGCTGCTTAAATTTGTATAACCTTGTCTTTCCCTCCCTTTTTAAATTGCTGGAGTGCCGTTTTGCTCACACTTCATTTTGAGCCTAACTTGTCCAGAATTGATTGGGTGTTGTGTAGTATATTAAGAGTGTGATTTTTCTGCTGCTTTATTTAGTGAACTGTTTTACAAATGAATGTGTAACTAAATGTATATTCTTTTACTCAGAAACCGTAAGTCAGTGTTTGTTTGAACCATAGTAATTGCTGTCCTTTGTGTAACTGTTGATACTGCTCACTTTACTCTTGAGATAAGTCTGCCTGCTCAGCCATCGCTACCACTTTACTGTGTAGTACAGCTTTGTACCAAAGGTGAATTTGTACTGTCACTTGTAGTCTTAATTGTGTGTGGTGTTCCCAAAGGGTACTGCATATGATTCTGCCTAACATGCAGTTGCCACGCCTAAGGCCATGACTAGTGGGTCCTAAAGAACCCTGTCAGTGGAACATGAACACTGGCCGTGACTGAAAGCCAGGCCAGTGGCCATGCTAAAGGCCATGCCTAATGGGCCCCGAAGAAACTGATTGGTGCAAGATGTGCAGTGGCCATGGCCGCACACCATGGCCAGTGAGCTCCAAAGAAACTATAGTATACTAAAACCCTTGAAATTCAATGAATAAACTTTAGATCAGAGATAGTTAAGGGGATCACATTTAATATGAAAAAACAGCAACAAAACCATTGCAATTCAGCACTCGCATTTGAAGCAAGACCACCTTAAATTTGCGCCTCCTGTTGTGTAGCGTGTGACCAAGATGAGGGCATCATAGATAACATCACTGATGACATCACAGTTGAAAGGCTATGTCTAGTCGGCCCCAAATAAACCTATTGTTGCTACATGTTCAGTGGCTACGGCCATTGACCATGGCCACTGGCTATGGCCAAAGGCCAGGGCTAGTAGTACCGTAAGAAACCTATTCATGAAAAATGCACAGTGGCCACGGCAAAAGGCCATGGGTAGTGGGCTATAAAGACATGTATTGTTGCAAAATGTACAGTGGCCACTGCCGAAGGCCATGACAAGTGGCCCCCAAAGAAACATATTGGTCTAACATGTGCAGTGGAAATGGCCAAAGGGCCCATAGAAATGTATTGGTGCAATATGTACAGTGGCCACAGCCGAAGGACATGTCTAGTCTGCCCCGAAGGAATGTATTGGTGCAACATGTACTGTGGGCACAGCGAAAGCCCATGGCTAATGGGCCATAAAGAAACTTTTTGTTGCAACATGTGCAGTGGCCACGCTTAAGGTCATGGCTAGTGGGCCCTAAAGAACCGTATTGGTAGAACATGAACAGTGGTGCGACTGAAGGCCGGGCCACTGGCCATGGCCGAAAGCCATCAAAGAATTTGATTGGAGCAATATGTACGGGGGCCAAGGACAAACATTTTGGTGCAACATGTACTGTGCGCATGGCAAAAGGCCATGGCTAGTGTGCCACAAAGAAAACGCATAGTTGCAATATGTACAGTGTGACAGTGGCCACTGCCAAAGGCCATGGCAAGTAGCCCCCAAAGAAACATATTGGTGCGACATGTGCAATGGCCATGGCTGAAGGACCCCAAAGAAACCATTTCAATGTGTAGGTGCTTATCAAGCCTTACATTTCTTTTTTGCATTCGATGACTTGTAATTCCACTTCTCCCATTATAAAACTCACACTAGAAGTTCCAGAATGCAAAGAAAAAACAATACTGGACTGGAAGATTTGTAAGTGTAACTTTCATATTGAATCAAAAATATAACATGCTGTGCGTTTAAAAACATTTATTTTTAGGAGCTTTTCATAGGAGCTTTTTGCTAAAAGTACAAAAAAATGCATATGTTCATTTATAGAAGCACTGCTTGTAACTTTGTTTCTAAAAGAAAGAAAAAACACATGGAAAACATTTATAGATTGTTTGAAAGTGGCACCTTGTGTGTGGAAGTTTAATATATTAGCAGTACATGCATACTTGCTAACATAACGCATTCCAATCTGCAGGTGCTAATCGGGTTTTGTTTTTGTCTCTACAGTCTGGGACT
Organism: Ambystoma mexicanum; assembly: GCF_040938575.1. NCBI lineage: Eukaryota > Metazoa > Chordata > Amphibia > Caudata > Ambystomatidae > Ambystoma > Ambystoma mexicanum. Next base: position 823,800,015 of record NC_090932.1, read on the forward strand.
TGTAGTCCAAGTTTTATAATGGGAAAAGTGGAACTACACCTCCCGAAACGCAAACAATCTACCACAGATCCAGTACCCCCCTTCTTCCATGGAGTACTGGAAAGGGTTCATTCGTATCCCTTTTTATCTGTACCTCCTAGAGCATTGTTTCGCTCTTTTAGCATTTAGACTTGGCTTGTGGCAGTGGTATCTACCCTTACTTTTCTACCGTGATTATATTAGATAAACGTGGTACTGTTCTTGGCTATTATATTAGCCTCGAACATAAACCCGCTTCACCAAATCATCTTTCTTTTGGCTCTGGTTGGGTTGCTTCACCATTTCTTTTTGTTAAAGTCCTTCTTGTGTCTTACTTTACGCGGCAAACGAGGTTCGCCTACTTTGTTCACTGTCTTTTGGCTGGCTTCTGCTCAGAAGCCCTCCTCAAGGTGCCTGGGTGTCTAGGTGGGCTGAATGTGAGGGAGGGGTGTATTCACCCCCTGCACAGGGTATCCTAGGAAACCCAAGTCGCACTTTGTCATGATTGGCCAGGGTAGTTGTCCGGGCTGGACAACACCCCTGCTGGGTGATTGACAGCCAGGCTGTGTGAATGGGTTTTTTTTCGCATAAAAGGTAGGTCTCTTGGGCAAGAAGTCAGAGAGTTGCCACTGGAACTACAAGGAACCGAAGAGAAGCGGAGAGAATGACGGCTGCTGCAACTACCCCGTCCCGGTGAAGCCCTGCTGCAGTCCTGAGCTATCTTCCCTTCAACGACTCAGAGAAGATCCAGTCCGGAGTCTTCTTTCCTTGATCTTGGTGGGGATAACTCATCTTCCACAGCCAGAGAATCCTCTTCCTTGGTCGAAATCGCTGCACGCTGCTGTAGTGGTCCGGACAGCCACCTGAAGAGCCTCTCCTGTTTTTAAGGAGCGCACCTTTCATTCCTCGTCACTGCTGCCAGCTTCATCCCTGTGTGGTGCAGACCCCCTTCAGACGTCCTCCTTCATAACGAAGCTCCAGGAATCGTGGGTCTGCGGGAAACCAATAGGAACAACTGCCAGGGCACCAGCTGCACCATTGGAACAAGTTACTGTGTTCTACTTGAGGAAACTGTGTGAATCCCTTTTCTTCATTTCCCAGGCTTGCCCTTGCCTTCCCTCCTTCTTATAACTTTTGCTTCCGAACATTGACAATATCGAAGTACTTTTGGCTATGTTGAATCGTGAACTGTCTGACTGTGTGATCTTTGGCAACAGGCCCCAGTGTCTTTCGACCCTGGCTCCGGCCCTTTGACTTTTGAACTCCTGTCTCTGAGTGTTTCTTGATTCTGCCTGCCTAACCAAAATATTGCCTGTGATTTTTGCCTCCAACTCCCTCTGGGTATCTCAGGTGCTAAGTGTGTTTTTGCCCCGGTAGCATTTCATGTCACGGATACGGGTTTATTTAGTAGACCGAACTGTCAAAAAGTGATCGCAATCGTATTTGCAGTAACGTGTTTTGTTTGTAACACTGGTTCATTCAAACACAGGGTACTTACCTTGAGACTTACTGTACAAAATGAATTGGTTACTTGTAGTATATATAACATGTAGTTTTTATTTGAGTTTCATAGAAGTGTTGTGTTTATACCAAATGGTTTAAAAATAAATGTACTTATATTTTTTACCGGAAACCTTGAGTCAGTGTTTGCTTGAGTCACAGTAATTGTGGTCCCTTTGTGTAATCTCTGCTACTGCTCATATACTCTTGAGATAAACCTGGCTGCTCCACCACTGCTACCACTCTGACATAGTACAGGCTTGTACCAAAGGTAAAACTTGTATTGCCACCTGTAGTCTTAATTGTGTGTAGTGGTCCCTAAGGGCACTGCACAGGATTCTGCCTAACACTGGTGGCAGCGGTGGGATTTGGAAGTAGAGCGATTACACTTAGAGTGCTGCTATTGCTTGGGTTCAATGAACCACAAAGTTTACACCACTAATTCTATTTAACTAAGAAATCATGTCAAATATGGAAAACTACACTGAAGAGAGTATTTTACTCTATACTGCGGAGGATCTGAGAACCATGTGTAGGGATAAGAATATCTTTGATAAAGGAAAGAAATCTGAACTGGTTGCAAAGTTAATGGGAAAAAGTCTGGAGAGTGGGTAAGAAGGACCTGCCACTCCAGCAAATGTGGATTTTGATGTTTCTGATTCTGAGAGTGTTTATTGTGAAGAAGTAGATGATGAGTCCTTGCTAGGAAACCCTGCAACTCCCTTGCCTGCACAGAATGCACAACCTCTGTCCACAGGGACCCCCAGAGGTCCTACACTTACTCCTGAATTTATTGCACTTGAGAAAATGAGACTTGAATTGGAAGTGAAACGTATTGATGCACAAACTGCCATGAAACATCAAGAGTTAAGGCTTAGAGAAATGGAGCTGAACCATGAAATAGAAATGAAGAAATTGTCTCGAGGAAATGCTTCTCTCCCAGAGTCTTCTAGGTCTTCCAGCCCTAAGAGACCCTGTATGCCAAAGGAAATGATTGGTATGTATTAGACTAAACTTGATATTTTGGATTGGTTAGCAATGTTTGAGTACAATCATGGGATTCAAGGTATCTCAGGGAATCAGTTGATTCCTTGGCTTTTTTCCAGGCTCCCCCCTGTTGCAAGTGATGCTGTAATGGAGTTGGGGGAGGAGGATAAACAGGATCATGAGTGTGTGAAACTAGCATTAATAGCTAGGTTTGGGAAGACCCCTTTCCAGTATCTTAAGATGTTTAGAACCCTCAAAAAGCATGATGGTACCCCTTGGGCTCCCTGGGTGTGTGAATGTTTGAAAAACTTAGATGGTTGGGTTAAGGGTTACAAAGTGAAAACTTATGAAGGTTTGAGGAATCTTGCAATATTGGAGTCTATTTTTGATGTCTGCTCTCCTGAGCTTAGACAGCACTTGGCTGATTCAAAGGAGATAGATCCTAAGAAGCTAGCTAAGGCTGCTGACTTGTGGGTTGCCAACAGGGCCACTCACAAGGATGCTGGGGCTACTCAGAAGAAGGATGAGGGGAAGCAGCCAAAGAAAGACAACAAAGAGAATTCTAATAATTCCAATCCAAAAGAGGTCCACAAACATAACCAGGGTAAGCCACAAGGTAAACCGAATCAGGCTAGTGTACCACCTGGTTCCACACCAGATGGAGGCCAGGGCAAACCCCCATTCCAGAGAGCATTTGGAAAATGATTTGTTTGTGGGTTGCCTGGCCATGTGAAAGGAAATCCCAAGTGTAAGGGTAAACCTTCAGGGATCAACACTGTCTCCTTAGCCTTCTCCCAGGTGGATGAAGTACTTATGACCAGTGGAAACTTTCAGCTACTAGCTGATGAGCCCATGAGAGTCTCAGCTAGTGTTGCTTTAGTGTCCTTGGGTCTTTGGGAGCAACAGAACTTAGATGTCTATAACTAAATACCAGATACTACTAAAGAGTATTATAAAGATAGTATTCTTGTGAATGGTCAGGAGACCCCTGCCATCAGAGACACTGGAGCCAGCATAACTGTGGTTGATGAATGTTTTTTTCAAAGTGAAGGATGTTGCTAAGGCACCCAAACACTTAACCAAGTTAGCTGGAGGCCCTGTGCAAATAGTTCCCCAGTTACCAGCTCTCATCCAGTATAATGACATGACTGTCAGAATACCTGTAAGTGTGCAGAATAACGTACCTGGGAGGGTCCTGTTGGGTAATGACCTTAAAACTGGAGTTGTGTCCAGCACCCCCATACCCCCCAGCAGAAGGAATCAGGAGCTCAGAAGGTCTGCAAGGGAGAGAACCTTAAGAGGCTCTCCTGGGGACATGAAAGAGGAAGCTATCACCCCAAGTCCACAGGACTTACTTACTGCCATTGCAGGGCAAGAAATGACAAAGGGGAAACGTAAGTCTGCCAGCAAGAATACAGCAAGCACTCCTGTGCCCAGAAGGACATCTCCGAGACTGTCCAAAGTCACACCTGTGACTGAGTGTGAGGTTCAACCCTGTATGGTCAAACTAGATAGTGAGGAATCAGATCTAGAAGAGGATATTACCTTGGTAGGAGATCTTGGCCCTGTTGACCACCCTGAGCTGCAGTCTTTACTGGCAGAAGGTGGACCCAACACAGAAGATTTCAGTAAGGGACAAAGAGAGTGTCCTACCTTGGAAGGTCTTCGCCAACAGGCAGCTTCTCAGCTCAATGGGACTGAGCCTGGGAAGTATAGGTTGCACTGGGAAGATGGTCTCTTCTACAGTGAACCAACTGTGTCAACCCCTGGACACTACAAAAGACTTGTAGTACCTCTAGTGAACCGACTCCAGTTTCTGCAGTTAGCCCATGAGGTACCTTTGGCTGGTCACTTAAGTTTTAAGAAGACCAAAGAAAGGCTATCTCTGCACTTCTACTGGCCTAAGATGGGTACTGAAGTAGACAAATTCTGCAGAAGCTGAAACACTTTCCAAACCTCTGGCAAGAGTGGATCCAAGAATGTGGCACCCTTATTGCCTCTCCCAGTGGTGGCAATTCCTTTTGATAGGGTTGGGATTGACATTGTTGGTCCTCTTGACCCTCCGAGAACTTCAGGCAACAGGCTTATCCTGGTTGTAGTGGACCATGACACTAGATTTCCTGAAGCCATATCTATGAGGACTGTTACGGCTCTGGCTGTGGCTAAGGCCCTACTTGGTATTTTTACCAGAGTAGGTTTTCCTAAGTAGGTGATATCTGACAGAGGATCACATTTTATGTCCCTCTACATGCAAACCATGTGGAAAACCTGTGGAGTCACCTACAAGTTCTCAACTGCCTAACACCCCCCAAACCAATGGGCTGGTAGAGAGGTTTAACAGAACTATGAAGAGCATGATAGGTGCTTTAGAAGAACCCCTTAGAAGAAAGTGGGACCTTCTACTGCCATGCCTTCTCTTTGCACATAGAGAAGTCCCTCAGGAGGGAGTAGGATTCAGTCCCTTCAAACTTCTCTATGGCTATCCAGTCAGAGGTCCATTGGCCCTGATTAAGGAGGGGTTGGAGAGTGCTCCTTCCCCCAAGCCAGTCATAGTGACTGACTATGTGATAGGTCTCCGGAGGAGAATGTCACACATGATGGCAGAGGCAAGTGATAACTTGAAGGCTGGTCAAGCTCTGGTCAAACATTAGCATGACCAGAATTCTAACATGGTTGAGTTTACTCAAGACCAGCTTGTTCTTGTTACGGTCCCCACAAGGCAGAGGACCTTGCAGGACAAATGGATAGGACCCTTCAAGGTTGTGGGTAAACTTGCAGAGGTGAACTATCTGGTGGACTTAGGCATTCCTAAGGAGGCTCCCAGAGTCTTTCACACCAACTGTATAAAAGTTTATGTCTCTAGACCTGACATAGGAGCTTTGTTTCTAGCTACAGCTCAGGAGGAGGAGGAGAGTGAACCTCTGCCTGACCTCCTCAGAGGATTACCTTTAGATGAGCAAGTGGAAGGAGTTAATCTCTCTTCCAGTCTCACATCTGACCAGCAGGATGAGTGCAAGGTACTGTTAAATCAGTTTGCCTCCCTGTTCTCACTTTCACCAGGCTTGACCTCTTGGGGCCAGCATGACCGACACAATGGTGACTGTTTGCCTGTCAAAAGCAGGGGGTACAGAATGTCAGACAATGTCAGATCCCACATAAGGAATGAGGTCAACAAGATGCTTGAACTCGGGGTAATAGAACCGTCTAACAGCCCATGGACTAGCCCAGTTGTGCTTGTACTGAAGGCAGGATCCAAGGAGTTGGGATTCTGCATGGACTATAGAGCTCTAAATACAGTCACCACGACTGATGCACATCCTTTGCCTAGGACAGATGAGCTGGTGGACAAACTTCGTGCAGCCAAGTACCTCAGCACATTTGACCTAACGTCAGGTTATTGGCAAATAGCCCTGACAGACCATGCCAAGGAGAAAACTGCATTCTCCACCCCAGCTGGGCTCTACCAATTCAAGGTAATGCCTTTTGGATTGAAGAATGCACCTGCTACATTTCAGAGGATGGTCAATCAAGTTCTGAATGGGATGGAGGACTTCTGCATGGCATACTTGGATGATATTGCAGTGTTCAGCCCTCTATGGAAAGAACATGTTGAACACCTAGGTTATGTATTGAGGGCTCTTGAACAGGCCCATCTGACCATAAAGGCAAGCAAATGTCAACCTGGTCAGAGTTCAGTGGTCTACCTTGGCCATGAGGTAGGAGGAGGTGAAATAAGGCCATTGCCTAGCAAAGTACAAGCTGTACAAAACTGGGCCACCCCTAGTACTCAAACCCAAGTGAGAGCCTTCCTAGGTCTCACTGGGTATTACAGGAACTTCATAGAGAACTATGGGACCATAGCTTCTCCCTTGAATGTCATCTCCTCTCCCAAATTTCCTAAAAAGGTCAGGTAGAATGAGGAGTGCAATCAAGCCTTTGAAGGTCTAAAGAAAGCCCTTTGTCAAGCTCCAGTCCTAAGAGCTACTCACTATTCCAACCCTTCATTGTACAAACTGATGCTTCTAATGTAGGTATAGGTGCAGTCCTTAGTCAACGGGATGAGAAAGGTAGGGAACACTCCATTTGTTTCATCAGCAGGAAGTTAAAGGATCCTGAGACAAGGTGGGAAACAATAGAAAGAGAATGCTTTGCTATTGAGTGGGCACTGAAGAGGTTTAGACCATTCTTGTATGGATCTACCTTCACTATTCAGACTGACCACCAAACCTTGAGATGGCTGATGCAAATGAAAGGGGAAAACCCAAAATTACTCAGATGTTCAATCTGCCTACGAGGATTTGATTTTTCCATTGAGCACAGTGCAGGAAGTCACCACCAAAATGCTGATGGTCTCTCTAGGATGTTTGTAACCGACTAGAGGTATGAGGTCCATCCAGGAGTGGATTAAATCCTCCTGTACCTTAGTCTGGGGGGTGCAGTGTTCGGGAGAATTCTCATCTATGGCTAATTTCCCTCACCTAGTGAGTCCCTCAGCAGCGTTGCTGGACTTCTGGAGTTTATTTTTTTCCACTTGGTAAGAGTGAGAGCTTTTTCCACACTCTTACCTATGTTTTGCTATGTGTTTCTACCTGTTTTTGTGATTGTGGACTCTGAAGTACACCACTTCAGTGGCCCCCTTCTTTTTGTGTGTCACACAGCACCTTCAGTGCCGTGACACAGGGTTGTCTTTGAGACTTCCCTCGACTCCACTTCTGAGGCGACTACCGTCCCCCAGAAAAGGGTAAAGTTACCATTAACTTTACTTAGTCAATCTACCACAGATCCAGTACCCCCCATCTTCCATGGAGGACTGGAAAGGGTTAATTCGTATCCCTTTTTATATGTACCTCCTAGAGCATTGTTTCGCTCTTTTAACATTTAGACTTGGCTGGTGGCAGTGGTGTCTACCCTTACTTTTCTACCAGTGATTATATTAGATAAACGTGGTACTGTTCTTGGCTATTATATAAGCCTCAAACATAAACCCGCTTGACCAAATCATCTTTCTTTTGGCTCTGGTTGGGTTTATTCACCATTTCTTTTTGTTAAAGTCCTTCTTGTGTCTTACTTTGCGCAGCAAACTAGGTTCGCCTTCTCTGTTCACTGTCTTTTGGTGGGCTTCTGCTCAGAAGCCCTCCTCAAGGCGCCTGGGTGTCTAGGTGAGCTGAATGTGAGGGAGGGGTGTAGTCACCCCCTGCACAGGGTATCCTAGGAAACACAAGTCACACTTTGTCATGATTGGCAAGGGTAGTTGTGCGGGCTGGACAACCCCCCTGCAGGGTGATTGACAGCAAGGCTGTGTGAATGGGGGTTTTTCACATAAAAGGCAGGTCTCTTGTGCTAGAAGTCAGAGTGTCGCCACTGGAACTACAAGGAACTGAAGAGAAGCGGAGAGAATGATGGCTGCTGCAACTACCCCGTCCAGGTGAAGCCCAGCTGCAATCCTGAGCTATCTTCCCTTCAACGACTCAGAGAAGATCCAGTCCGGAGTCTTCTTCCCTTGAGCTTGGTGAGGATAGCCAGCTCATCTTCCACAGCCAGAGGATCCTCTTCCTTGGTCGAAATCGCTGCACGCTGCAGTAGTGGTCCGGATGGCCACCTGAAGAGCCTCTCCTGTTTTTAAGGAGCGCACCTTTTATTCCTCGTTGCTGCTGCCGGCTTTATCCCTGTGTGGTGCAGACCCCCTTCAGACGTCCTCCTTTACAGCAAAGCTCCAGGAATCGTGGGTCTGTGGGAAACCAACAGGAACAACTGCCATGGCACCAGGGCACCAGCTGCACCATTGGAACAAGGTACTGTGTTCTACTTGAGGAAACTGGGTGAATCCCTTTTCTTAATTTCCAAGGCTTGCCCTTGTCTTCCCTCCTTCTTATTACTTTTGCTTCCGAACATTGACAATATCGAAGTACTTTTGGCTATGTCGAATCATGAACTGTCTGACTGTGTGATCTTCGGCAACAGGCCCCGGTGTCTTTCGACCCTGGCTCCGGCCCTTTGACTTTTGAACTCCTGTCTCTGAGTGTTTCTTGATTCTGCCTACCTAACCAAAATATTGCCTGTGATTTTTGCCTCCAACTCCCTCTGGGTATCTCAAGTGCTAAGTGTGTTTTTGCCCCGGTAGCATTTCATGTCACGGATATGCATTTATTTAGTAGACCAAACTGTCAAAAAGTGATCACAGTCGTATTCGCGGTAACGTGTTTTGTTCGTAACACCGGTTCATTCAAACACAGGGTACTTACCTTGAGACTTACTGTACAAAGTGAATTGGTTAGTGGTAGTATATTTAACGTGTGGTTTTTATTTGAGTTTAATAGAAGTCTTGTCTTTATAATGAATGGTTTAAAAATAAATGTACTTATATTTTTTACCTGAAACTTTGAGTCAGTGTTTGCTTGAGTCACAGTAATTGTGGTTCCTTTGTGTAATCTCTGCTACTGCTCATATACTCTTGAAATAAGCCTGGCTGCTCTGACACTGCTACCACTCTGACATAGTAGTACAGGCTTGTACCAAAGGTAAAACTTGTATTGCCACCTGTAGTCTTAAATGTGTGTAGTGGTCCCTAAGGGCACTGCACAGGATTCTGCCTAAAAAGAGGGCATCATAATGCCCCAGGACTTGCTCCACCAGGATGCCAGCTTCATTGGAAGTGAAGGTGGCAGCCCTCTGCCTCTCAGCTGGGGGGTTGCCACTGGTGCCAGATTGTGTTGTGGTGCACATGGCAACCCCCAAGGCAGGTGTGGGTGGGCAACTGGGTCCTGGGGCTGGGCTGTGGAGCGATGGAATACCAGTCGGGAGTCCTGTGTTCCAGCAGGGGTGGTCACAGCAACTGGACCCCTGGAGATGGCAGATGTTCAGGCACCAAATTGGAGGGCACGGCGGCAGCAGGCAGACAGGCAGCAGCAGATGGCTCGTGGGAGGCTGCTTGGGGATCTGGGAGGCAATAATTCAGCCTTCTGGGCAGGAGCGTGGTCTTCCGTGTGTTGTCACATGGCCAGCTTGATACGGAGTGAATAGGCACGTGAATTAATTGCACGTCAGCATGTAATTCGAGGAAAGGCCCTTAGCGCGTAAGCGCGTCTGTGACATTAGCGCGCAGGCGTTTCCCTCGTGACGGGTGCATAGTGATTCAGCACGTGAAATTACACGTGTGTAATCCGAGGAAAGGGCCTAAGCGCATTAGTGACGTGACGCGTGTGGGCATTTCCGTCAGCACCGGTTAAAGGTGAGCGGGGCCAGCAGTTCGCTGTACGTGCCTTTCGTGGAGACCGATGTGTGTGTTGCTACTTCGTGTTGTTTCACGCGCCATCACAACTTCACAGCGGATCAAGGACTTATCTCTTCTTTTGGTGGGGTTATTGGCTATGCATGTTTTTCATTATCACACTAGTCTGACGATGAGTCGCACATGCTATTTTTCCTGCCGCGGGTGCCCCTGTGTATCGCGTACTCGTTTTCGGGTCATAGTAGCCTGCGTGTCCCACACGTATGTGTTTTCCGTGTCCTTGTGTGCCACCGCATACTGCGGGACGTTAATTCCACACACGTGGGCTACGGGGGATTGTGCGCACGCTTTTACTGCAGTTTAAGGGTGTCTGAGCGTTGCGTGACCCATCACTTCATCACCGGGGTCACATACAGCCTTGCAGGTGCAGGGGTGCTGTTAACATCTTGTATCCCACCCCCTTCACCCCAATTGCCCAGGACAATTGTCGTGTACACCTCCCATTGGCACTACTACATCTGTGCCGGCACTACTCCATCTGTGCCATGGCTGGGCATACTCCACGTGGCGGGCGTGATCAGGGACGTGGTCGGGGTGACGAGGGAGTAGGGGGACTCCAGGGTGTCCAGGGTGGCTGCAGACGGGGAAGAGGCAGGGGTGCGCCAGCTCGGCTTGATGTTGTGCCACGTGTTGGTGCAGTCATGCCACCACCCCTTGCGTCTCCGGGAGATGCAGTTCTTGCATCTGGCACTGGGGCCCATGTGACCCAGCAGTCTGTTTCATCGACTGCCACGGGCCCAAGGGTAGTGGTAGCTGCAGGTGCAGCTGTGGACACCACAACCCAGGCTCAGGGTCTGCCAGCGCAGGCTGCGTTGGCACCTGACGAGTCCATGGAAGATTTCCAGGAGGTCAGGAGGCACACCGTAGGTGCACGCAGGGCTGCCCTAACTGAGGCACGCGTCCCCGGGGCAGTAATGTCATCTGCTGCCCCAACCAGCCGGGTGTTGGCAAGTGCATGGGCAGATGCAGTCGACACGACCCCAGTTGTGAGTCTACCATCCAGGACAGTCCCAGTCAATGACCCTGGCACAGCGGATGCTGCTGCACAGGGCCCATTCCTGGGTACCCAGCAGTCAGAGCTTCTGTCCTTGTTCCACCTGCCACTCCCTCATTTCAATCCACCAGCGCCACTGCCCATACTGATCAGAGCGGCATTTGCCAGCCAGGGCCCGCACCGCTGTCCAAGAGGAGGAAGGTTGCATATGCAGTAGAGACTGGGACCCCAGACACAGCTCCAGCCTACGGCACGTTGAGGAAGAAGCCTTTCTGCAAGCAGGAACTGGACTTCCTTGTGGACTACGTGCAGGACCACAGCTGTGATATGCGAGTGGGGCCAAATTGTCAAACTACGGCTGCCCATCGTATGTCCCACTGGAGGCAAGTTGCGGATCATGTGAGTGCATTCGGCCATGAGGTGCGCACTGTTTTGCTTGTGTGATGTGTTGTGCTTGACTGCCACTACATGTCATGTGTACATGGTTCTCATGTGCAAGTCATGCAATGCTTCACTGATGCGTACCTGCTGTGCAGGAGAGTGGACATGTAGAGCAGCCAGGGTCTGTCCTCATCACCACACTTGCTAGTCACCTGGCTGCCCCTCCGGTCCATGTTCCAGCTCACTGGACCTTCTGCAGGTATCCTGGGGTGTCTTTCCTCTCAGCACTGGGACTATGTCATTGCATGACTGATGTGCATGTGTCTTCGCCCTGCATGCGGGTACTCCACGTAGGCATGCTCCCTTGCCCCTTCCCCCCCTGCACCACCATTTCACCATGGCACTGGTGTGCATCATGTTGGCGTACTGCAATGGCCTGTTCAAGGCTCCGATGTACATGCAAACTTCCACCAACCAACCTGCCCGACACATGCAGTGGGGTACATCCTCTGTCCTTGATGCAAGGTGTTTCACTTGGACTGTGCAGATGGCAGATGCTCCGCAGGGACATGAGTGACCATTCATGCTGCATGTGCATTCCATGTATGCCCCTATGCGTCCTTGACCGGATTGTCATAGTAGTACGTGTCCAGGCTGACCTGCATATCATGGCATTTGATCAACAATTCCATGCCCACTCTGGCTCAGGCCAGCATCACACACAGGTTTAGGGTGTCACAGTCTGTGTGGGGCACAGGCCTTACCCTTTTTCACGCCCACTGACTCTGCTCAACTGGTGTAGTGGCTTCTGCACACATGGGTTTACTACTGAGGGTTCATCATGTGTCCTGCTTACTGTCCCATCATCATCTGCTGTGTTGTCAGTTGACTCTGATGATGCAATTGACGCTAGTCAATGCTGTCTGGCAATACACAGGTCTCTGGGTCCCCTTTCGCTGCCATGCTATGCCTCCCTGCATTTTCACTTAGGTGGGTGGGGGTGTTGCCTTTTACCATGCAACCAATTGCATGCACATTGCACGTGATGCCTGAAATTGCCCTTGCACTGCCCACACGTGTATTTGTAGACTTCATAATGTACTTGTTCATGTAGATAGTGGGGCACGTATACATGTTCTGCACTGCATCAACCCACTCCTGAGCTGGGTTATACCATTCTACATGACTATTCACTGATGCTATGTCAAAGTCACCTGGCATGTATGGACTGTTTTTCATCCCTTCTCTGTCATGTATGCGACGGGCACAGGTGCATCCTGTGACACATGTAATCAGTGTTAGGACTATCCAGTTGTTGTTTAGATTAGTTTATTGGTCAATGTGCGGCCTATACCAACTGGCATAGGGCACTGATTGCAAGTAGCTGGCCAATTGGGTTGTGATGACTGTGGAGCATCCTTCACGTGTGTATGTGTGCACTTCCACATACATCTAAGCAAGCATCATTATAGCTGCTTGCTTTGGTGTATTGGATGCTGGTCATGTTCACAATACAGGTGTATGGGAAAATGTGTGTGTTTGAACGCTTCCACATGTACATATGCAAGCAGCTTCAACGTTGTGTGGTGCAACATTGCGAGTACTCACTTATGTGTTTGTGAAAGTGTCCATTTACACATGTGTCTTTCGCAGCTTTATTGTTGACTGACTAATATGTAGTTGATAGACGTTATGCTGGTGAGATTTCGGCATTGCGCACGTTATGTGGAACTGGCACGATCCCGAAGGTTCACTGTTGTGCAGTATGTGTGTGCCCAGGCCAACTTACCTACTATGTTGGGTCCTGGGCATGTACTTTTCCACAGGGAATGATGTAATAGGGCACATTCATAGCCCAATGTGGACAATCAGGCCCTGAGGGGTGTTGTGCAGGCCTCATGTCCTGCAGTTCAGATGGTACAGGGCGTTATGGTCCCTCATGCCTGGTTGCTGGGCCTTGCTTTGCTTGTGACATTCACTATTTCTACATGGGCCATGCCACCCAGTACGGGGCGAGCTGCAGATGGATGTAGCTATATTGATGATGATGCTTCATTGATGCATGGCTACATGCATGTTACCTGTGTCATTGTGTGTTTGGATTCACTTGCAGAAGTGGTAAATTTGCAGTTCAGGCATGCTTATGGTGTGTTACATCTCTTAGTTGCAATCTGTCTTTTCTGCCTGTGACATGTTGCTGATGTGCCTGGGGCATCACGTTGACGGGGGAATGTAGTCCTGCAGTCGAGGGCGGTGCCAACTCAACAAGGACATCGGCTCCTTGGGCCCCACAGGTGTGAAGCCCAGCAACACGGTGGCCATGCGCCACTGGGGTATACTGAGTGAGAGAAAGCCATGGTTGCCAATTCAGAACACCATGGGGCAGCAATTTATAACATCGCTGAGAGGATGGAGCGTGTGACCCAATCCGTGCTACCCGCTGCTAGGCAGGTGGAACTCCAGCAGCGGGCAGCACAGTCCACGGCCCGCTCGCTCAGGCTGGGCATGGCGGCCACAGACAGGGCACGCCGGGCTGAAATAGTGTCTTTGCGTCAAGCAATTGCTGCTCACGCACAGGCACACATGGATGCCATGAGGGTTGAGTATGATTCCCTCAGATCTACTCTGGGTGTGCTCTTGTTGTCCCAGAGGAAGCGGTCAGAGGAGAGTTTGGAACAGCTAGAGAGTACCATCTTGGCTGAGCTACGTGCTTGCCGGCAGGTATACCAGTTGTCCAGCCAGGCCACGCAGGAAGAACTCTGTGTTACACGTGCTACCTTGCAAGAGGAAGCACGCGTATCACGCAAGGTTCTACATGCTGACCTACGTGTCATCGCCGCACAGAACCAGGCTCACCCATCCTGCATACTTGCTGCCAACGAGGGGCAAGCTGCGCCTAGGCGTGGTCAGGGTACTGTGCCACGTCAACCTTTTCAGGAAGAGGGTGATGAGGACGACGAGTTATCTCCCACACAGGTCGGGCTGTGCAGGCGTTGAGCCCATGGTGGATTTTTTTTGTCTCAACATCATCGCATGTGGGTGTTGAGGTGCACCCTGTACCTCTCCCCCTCCTTGGTGCCTCCCCCCAGGTCGTATGTGGCCATTTTTGATTTTTGTTCTTAGTTTAGTTAGTTATTATGGTTTTTGATGGTTAGTTTAATTAGGTAATGTAGGTTTTTTATAGTTAGTTTAATTAGTTAATATAGTTTAAAATTGCTTGTCTATTGTGCATTCATGTGACGGTGTGGTGCTTTGTGGCTTTTGAAAGTATCCACTGTCTGTTCCAGCTGGGCCCTTCAAGCTTGGCTCGTGTATGTGTTTGCAGCAAGAATGGTTCGGTGTAACAAACATTTACACAAGGGCTTTGGACTGTCATATCTGTGGCCTGTCTGCTGCTGTACTACTTGTGTTAACACCCCTAGTGGGGATTGTGGGGGTTTAATCCACGGCATGTCTGTGATCAATTTGGGTGGGTTCATGATTGATGTGTGCATTAATTGATCAAGATTGTGATGTATGTTATTTTCTTTCATGTATATGTGCTTGATGCACTTCATGCTGTAGACTGTACCCTGCACCCTTTGCATGTCAAAGTCACCCTGATGGTGGGAGGAGTTCTGATGTAGGTCTCTAACATGGCGCAGTGACAACCAGCATGAAGACACACACACAGGGAACTTTCAAGCATTATTTGTATGTGTTATGCCCTTTCTGCAGGACAATGAGCCTCCAGACCACCTTTGCCAGCAGACACAGGGCGAAGTACTACAGAAACCTGGCTACATTCCGACATGCAAATGTGTGTGCAAGCAGTAGCACAGGGATTGTGCTCAGACGTCCAACAGAAGCAGGCATGGTTCCAGGAGCTCCAAGCAAGATAAGCAGCACAAGGGGGCCACTCCAGGCCACTTGCACGTGCATGCTAAGTAGCGCCACTGATGGGGAGCTTGGCCAGATATTGTTGTAGAAGCACACAGTACAGCTAAAATGCGTTGATGGACAAATGCCAAGTAGCTTGACAAGTTGTCAGGGGCACACGCAGGGGCTGTCGCACATATCCTCCAGTCCCCCCTGCTCCATAGAAGCTGAGTTATTCACACAGTAGTGTTCCGAGCCAGAAACCTATACAGCGAACAGGGACACCCAGCAAGGCACTGACTTGTGTGCAGTGCATGTCATTTGCATGTGCACATTGCCACTTGCACTACCTATTATAATCAACGGCTGCCAGAACACGACTTGTACTGAAGTCGCACCTCGCTATACGGGTCTAGCTGCTCACCCAGGGACCATTGCATGATGTGTGCTTCTTGACACATTGGTCTTCCATTTACCGCGCGCCCACGTGCGCCTGCCTTACTGCGTTGACAGTGTATGAACCATCACAGGGGCAAGCTAATGTACACATACATAGCAGCAGAAAAGGGTGTTTGTTTGTGGAGAAATAACTTCCTTTGGGACAGGAATGTTGTTGTGTGTGTGTTGTAAACACACACAGATTAGTAACTCACACTCTCTTTGCAGCATTGCACTGATCCTGTTACCGGACCTGAGAGTGCGCAGGCAGGAGGCCAGCACTCACCCCAAAGATAAGTCTCTCTTTGTCTTGCATTTCACTCATTTCGTTCTATGTGCATGTAGAACATGGTTTCTCTGATTGAGTATTGAGTATGTGTTATTGTCAATAGTTGTATTTTGTATTTTGCCTACTTTCCCTTGCAAATCTAACTCCCCTCTCCTGCCCCTCATTCTGGTTATCCTGAATACCAATGCCTGTCCAACCAACGGATCCCTGACCCTCTTTCCCCGCCGCGGTCTCGGAGGCCTGTGTAAGTTTTACCTTGCAGGTGCCCTGACCACAGAGGGGGTGGTTGGTTCGTGCCACTCCTGCTCCTGGAGACCGGAGCTGTGACACTACCCATCAGTTGTTGCATCCTCATTGTATGGAGTTTCCGGTCAAAGCATAGTTGAACTGTGCTACCTTGGTAGTTCGATCATTCTGCTTGTACATGTGCCAGGACTTTTTTTTCCACTTCGAGTAATCTACTCGAGACTCTTCCAGAGTATTTTTGTGCCGAGAGGCTTTTTACCTGGTTTGGGGGTTTAGCTCCTTGGAGTTGTTTGCGATTTGTCTTTTTTAAACAGTCAAGGAGGCCTCTGAGGGGGCTGGACCTTATTTACACACAAGGTGGAACATGAAGAACAAGGGGTCGGGGGATCCTGTAGCCACGTAGACTAAAAGGGAGAAGGTTACATACCCCAGACACAGTTGTTCAGAAGGTCATGGTGATGTGTAAATGAGGGAGGGCCTTTTGTTGTTGGACAGTGAGCCTGGGCTACAGTGTTTGGGCACTCTCTGACAATGTCATTGTGGGGTACTATGTACATGATGTGTTCTGCTGGTCAATGGCTGTTCCTGTGTTGTATTTTCTTTTCAGATGACATGTGATGTGTATAGACACTGAGTGTCACTTGATTTGACATGCATATATTGAGGGCATGTCCCTACTGACACACACAGTTGCACAATGCTCCACCAGTTGTACAACCACCCTTGCATGTCCACAGTTGCACACATATTGCCTTCTCGGGCATGCTGTGTCCCTGCAGCGCATGATCAATTACCATTTGGGGAACCTGGACATGCCTCAATGGGAAAATGTGTTAATTGGTCCTTTTGATGTGATGCTCAAAGTGTATCCCCAACACAATGGCTGCTCACTGTGCTCTGTGCTGAGCAGTGTGTAGCAGGAGACACACACAGCACACAGGTTTGGGTGTGGCAAATTTGCCTTGCCCAATGTGCATGTGAACAGGCATTCAGTGCTGTGTTGAAGTTACCACTGGTGTACAGCATTTGTGTATGACTTGGTATGTGTGGGAGGTTCTTGTCAGTAATTTAATCTGAATCCATGTCAGGCATCATTGTCTCGGGCCACTTTCCATTCATCACATGTCACTTCGTATATTATTGGTCATGTGTTGGCCTTTTGCTGTTGCATGCCATGTCATGGTGTGGCAGACAAGGGTGATGTGGTTTGGGAGGGTTTGGGTGACATACCATGGATTGTCATGGCCTGTTTTGTGCATGTGTTCCTTTTGGTCACACAGGATTGGTTATGTTTAAGTAGCTGGGGATGCACACAATGTAGCACTCCCATGGAAACATCCTCAGGGTGGTAAGGTTGTGACAGTTGACTGTCTCTTTTTCATCATCGATTGTCACTGGTATGTGCCAGGCCTGTGTGCACTCAGCAGGGGTGGGAGTTTAGGTGAAAAATTTGGCCACAAGCTAGGTCCGGGCTGCCTCGCCACTTGCCCTTTCCCCTCCAATGTGCAGCGGCTGTGCGTGTGGTTGGGGATGTGGGGGCACCACCATGTCCACCGGTACGCCCTGCCGTGTTGCAACATTGTGCAGGACACATGCTGCCACAATGATCCTGCACACTACTGGGGGTGCATATAGCAGCTGACCGCCAGAGCGGTCAAGGGAGCGGAAGCGTGACTTGAGCACTCCGAATGTGCGCTCCACTATGGCCCTTGTTGCAATATGGGCAGTGTTGTATCTTACCTGGGGTGGTGTGGTGGGGTTCCGGATTGGCATCATCATGTGGTTGCTCAGAGGGTAGGCACTGTCCCCTGGGGAGATGATAATGGTTGTGCTTAGTTGGGTTTGTGTATTTGTCTGTGTGTGACATGCATGCATGTGCACAGGCATTTGTACTCACCTAGGAACCATGTGTCGCCATGCTTCCCAGCTTCCAGGGCCCGGCTCAGGGCGGACGTTCTGTATATGAAACTGTCATGGGTTGAGCCAGGGTAGTTTGTATAGACAGAGGTGATGATTCCCTTTGCATCGCATACAACCTGCACGTTGATGGAATGCCAGTGCTTGCGGTTTCGATAGATGTGTTCAGTGGCCGTAGGTGGACGTAGATCTATGGCACCAAGCACTTTGGGGAAGTGTGCCACCCTGTCGAAGTCCTGGATCACGGCCTGCCTTTCTGCGGGTGTTCTGCTCATGTAAATGTGCCTGCGAACTGAGGGGCATGCAGTCATGATTGCCAACACCCGGTGTAGGCAGCGTGACTGCGTGGCCTGTGAGACCCTCCCCACTATGGCAGTTGTCCGCTGAAATGACCCAGTGGCCAAAAAATGCAGGGAATTGAGCACCTTCTCCAAGAGGCTCAATGCTTGGGAGCACAGGGTGGGGGATGTAACGTAATCTTCCCACTCCCTGAAAAGGTCTAGGATGATATGAGGTGGAAACCTATACCTGCCATAGACCTGGTCGTCAGGCATCTCAAAAAGGCTACTCCGAGGCAAAAAAATGCGGGGCCTGGCTATTCTCCTCCTCCTGCGGTGTCCCATGATCAGCGCTGCGACAAATGGGGCATTCGTTGTAGCTGTATATATGTGTTTGTTGTTGTGCGCACTTTTATACTGTGTGCGGGGACGCTTCCACCTGCCTTCGTGTGGGGGACGTGTTGACGCCTGTGCGCGTCTTTTAGCGTGCGAGGGTTTCCCGTATTCGATTGCATGAATACGTGTTGTTCGCGTGCGTGTGGGCGTTCCGTGTAGTTCCCTGCAGTACTTCCCCAGTTACGCCTTCTTTTTCACACGTTGTTCCCCATTCCGCGTTTTACGCCCCGTGTCCCGTCCCCTTATTGGTGTGTGCACTGACGTTGTGTGCTATCGCTGTGCGCGTCGCACACAGCGTTCGTGATGTTGGAATGACATGTGCACCCGTGTGTGCCACGCAAGGATTTGGCGCACATCTCGCAGTAAATACGCACAGGCACTTCCCTGAATCGCATGCGTGCGCATGCGCTTGCTTTTTCACGCTTGCGCCACCTTGTGCCAAGATTTTAAGCGCACATTTGTTCCATGAATCGGCCCCTTAATTGTTTTAATTGACAGAGCATTTCTACTAAAGAGAACATTGTTTGTATTGATTTTAAACAGAATGAAGCAACTAACTAAACTAAATTAATGAACACATTACAAAATGTACTTCTAAACATGTGCAATGTCAATTTGCATACCTTCTCAAACTACTGTGAAGGTGAATGAATTCACACTAGCAGCACAGAACCATATTTTAATGAAGAGGCTTATAAACAACAACAACAACAAAAACAATTGCCATAGACAGTGATGGCCGAGGGTCTAAAAAGTTAGGACACACTGCTATGGAAAAATAAACCCTTATAGAAAAACATACCCAACCAACATTCAACCAAATGTTCATTTCGCCCAAACAAACTGTCCAGTGTACAAATGGACATTCCGCTCAATGTGAAACAAATGCCAACAATCCTTTAAATCTTTATGACAATTCCTCAATCACTATGTCAAACTAACAGACAAAAGTAAAATGAAAACTGGACTCTTGTCCCGTACACAGCCATACTGGAATACGAGGACATTCATTTGTCTGCATTTTAGGAACTGCATACAAAAGCACCTCTCACCACATCAAGATGTTAGCAGCACACCATTCTGCTATATGGAATCTTGTGCAAAGACTATACTATGCAAACAGTCCTGCTCTAGAACTGCAAAATTTAATTAACATTCTCCTACATGGAACAGCCAAAAAATCCTTCAGAAAATAGAGCACATCCAAAGTAAATACTTTGGAACTGAAGTTAACTCAGAAAGTTCAGTAACTTCAGAAAACATAACCGTAAACCTCACAAACACCGACCACCTAACAAACAAATACAAAAAAGAAAGCTAAGTTTCAAAACACATCATCTGAAACACCGGACCCAGTATCTGTCTGTTGTCACAAAACTTTTTATAAAAGGAACACAAAAAAGTAGATATAGCCCACAAAATAAAGGGCAATGAGTAATCCCAATGGTTCAAATTAGCTTTATATCTAACAGCAGAAAGTAAATACAAAATGAGTGAACCCTCAACACATTGCACGTACTGTAACACAAAGCTTGACAATAACCAAATGCCTTCACGTCCCGAAATCAAAAATAACTTACACATATTCAAACTTCCAAAGGCTCTCCAACAACTTAACTTATATGAGAGCATTATAATCCAAACAGTACACCCATTTCAAGTTATAATACAACTTCAATGGAAAACAGCCAAATTACACCATGTGAGTTAATAAAGGAAAATCATGGAAAATTCATATATTTGCCATTAGATCTTAAAGAAAATGTAGAAACTGTAGGAGTACAATGACCAATAGATTACTCTGTGATTGTACTAGTTAATGGTGTACCAACATAAGACAATAAAATGAGGCAAAACTAGTCAACTTAAACAAAGTTAGACAAGTCCTACAATATCTGAAATAAAACAATGAATACTATAAAGATAAACAGTACTTTGCAGAATCATTTTGAGGGCGCCATATACTTTATCATGAGTTTTGTGGGGATTCGCTGGGGCTGCAAGTCATAAACCACCCAGAAATTGCTCTTTCTATGAGTTAAGCAACTTAACCATAACTACACGGTCGCTACCGCAAGCCATATAATATATATATACAATCTAATAAGATTCCACAGCAATATTCCGCTGTGACCGCCTGTGCATAAAACATTTAAAAAATGTCCATTAACGGCTGCATAGTTTAAAAATGTTTACTTTGATCACCTTTTGAACCGCTTTTAACATTTGTATTTCCCATAGGAAAATAACGTCCAAAATATCTTCAAATTGTACACTACACAGTACAATAATGTAAAGCAACAAAATACAGGCAACATTTTCAAAACACATCCAACATATGCGCACAATCCCACTGTGTACTCATTACAACATGCACTGAAGCAGCAAAATATTAAAAACAAAATAACCATTGGTAAAGGTGACGTATACAATATAACATACAAAAGTAATGCAGCCCAAGACAAAATTCAGCAACCTTTATTATAAACAGAACACAGTCAACACTATTTAAAACACAATGCAGGCAACATTATTAAAACCACATCCACCATATGCACCCACTCCCACTGCGTACACCTTACATCATACTTGAAGGAACAAAATATAGAAATCTTTATTAAACAATAACTCTTGGTAAAGACACTGTATACATTAGAGCACACAAAAGTAAAGTAGCCCATCACTGCAATACATTACATAGGCCTACAATCATATTTCCCAAAATATAAACTATCCCCCTTTTTCATGGTATGTACTCCCTCAACTCTAAAAATGGCTAAATTGTTACTTTATATGTTGTTGTAATTTAGACATTCATGTATTTAGACTTATTCTAGCACAATTCATTTTACAATGGTTAGCGGTTCTTTGCATGCACATTTTACATGCAGCCAAACACACAAACAAAATGTTAGCTCTTGGAAACAAACAAACTACAAGTAATGTAATTTTGTATTTGTTGACTCAATTCTGTCCCTCTTCTCTATTTCCAAATTATTTCCTTCAGCGTGTAACAAAATTGCATCAAGCATTTTTCACTGTCATTACAATGAACATGTTTTTTCTCTATGTTTTCCCACTTGGCATTGTGCTATCCATTCCATTGAACATTTACATGTTCTAATGTTAGTATAGTTAGCACTCTAATTGTAAAAGCCAACAAAACCAGGAATCACCAACAAACAACACATTTCCACCCCAAATAAAATAAAAAATAATACCTTTAAAGTATTTCACACACAAGTACATAAATGTATACATGAAACATCTCGTTTAACACTTACCTGTTGTTCCATTTTTCATAAACGGCACCGTCACCTTCTTTTTATTGAGCACTTATTAATCTCCATATTGGTGCAAAACCATAATTGCAAGCAAATCCTTAAGTTAATCTTGGAACATAAAATTATACGAACAGGCATGTGAAGCGTAAAGAACACAGAATGTGCTATAAAAACATTGGGAAAATGTATACTGTAATCACCATGCACCAATCTTCATATGCACTTGACAAAAACAATTTAAAGAGCGTGCAAAATGTAAACTAAGTATTTTACACTTTATACACATAATATATACAGAGAACATGTGTTGGTACACTTACCTGTAATTCCATTTTAAATACATTGCAATGTCAACTTCTTTAACTTGAGCTCTACCACAATTTCCAAACACAAATGCAAGCATTAATTTTGTGTACATGCGTAACGTAAAGTAAGCACATATTGCTAGAAAAACATTGTGCACATGCTCACTTTCATCACGTTGCACCGTAAAGGCACATTGAAATGATAAACCAATGTTGCTGATACATATAATTTTTTACTCCAAAAATATTTCAAATATAATAAACAATTAAAAAAATACTTATGCAACTACAAATAATACATATGCACCACATATGCTTCTAAATTACTACAAGCAGTTTCAATGAAAAAAAATGCCAAATTACTACGTAGCACATTTCAGTTCACATAGTCACATGCCAACAATAAGTTACAGCGCATGCTTAATATAAACTACATATATGTTTCTATAGTAATGACCAATGAACGTACAGAAATGCTCCACCAAACTTGTTTCATAACAAACGCATGTGCCGTTTATGCTTGTACCCATGCCTAAATGTGACACCTTTCCAACCTTGCCTATTAATAATATTAAACATTTTGACTGAAGACAGTGACCAGTACGGATGCAAAATACGTACCCTTTACACATTTTTGAAAACAATTAAACTAAAATCCCCAGTAGTATTATTAATAATTTTGCACTTGTATGATTAATAATTTTGTATTTGAAAAAAGAACTGTATGCATCTTTGGACACTTCTATAGAGCCAGGTAAGTAAAATAGTCATAATAAAATCTACATTTCCATCTGAATGCAACAATTACTTATATATTTACATTGTAAAGCAATACAAATGTAGCCTTCCAGTTAGTTATCTTACATGCTATATCATACTTAATATTAACTGCAAATACAAATGTATGCAGTGCAGCACTATTTATAGGTTCAACGAGTTTGTACTCTTCCTACAATTTATAGCTTTAGCTGGTGTGTGCGCTAAACAACCATCCATTAGGTACACTTCATATTTAACAAGTGTCCTGACAATAATAACGTACATGTGTTCACTCCTACTGTATGTATACCATAAGTAATGCACAATTTTCTAAAATGTTAATAACTAGCATATTAATAACAGTACTTCAGTATGATTTTGCGGCACACGTTTTCTGTTAATTATAACAATGTATGTTTAGTTACAACAGTACCTGTAACATTAGTAGCATACAATTTACGAAACATTTCATAATTTGTTTACTAACTACAAATGCAATTGGATTCTGTTGAACCATAATTCCCTGTTCCTTATTTATTTAGACAACCTTTTCGAGTGTACCCCCACACTGATGTGGCGGAATGATGTCTGCATACATCATTGGACATAGAAGAGCTGTAAGAGAAATTTGACCAGAGTAAAGTGACGTCATAAAGAGAAGATACAAAGATGCATTGACACGATATGTGAATACTTAAAGAATGAAGATGTGAGGTAACGAAGTAAACTTTTATGCAAATATAAAGAAAATCATGAACACTAAGAAGATAGGTGATACAAGATGCAGTAGATGTATATACGCAGAAATGCCAGGTAGATGAGAAATATAGAAACTTGCTGCTGTAGGAAATATAACGTGTGTAAAGTCGCCATGATGAAAAGATGGATGTTGGTTTTGTATCATAGTATGCTAAGAAGCCTAAGGGAGAGGGACCATGGCTGCAGAGCTGACAGGTACTAGAAAACAGCTTTGTGTGCAGAACCAAGAATATCTGTTTGGCTTTGGATCAAGGATACCACATAAGAGGTAACTGCAAGACACAAGTGGAGTCAAAGAGGATAAGCTACATATGCACAACATAATAGCACCCTGTATAATTGAATTAAATAGCACTAAATAAAATGGACATAATTGTGGTCTCCTCACAAATTATATGATATAACATGATAGTTTATTTGTATAGCACCTATACACAATGTGTTTCAAAGCACTTCAAGGAAAGGGAGGGAACAAGGGAAAAAACAAACAGTGACATTTTTACAATGCCTTGAACAATAAGAATGAGAAATTAACTAACATACTCGGCCTGGCAACATTTCAGATAGTGCAAGAGCTAAGACAAAGATAAGGAGGGGTGGGGAGGGAAGGATAAGGGAACATACAGGTGACTAATGTACTAGACCTGATGACTTTTCGGAAAGTGCTGGAGGAAACATGAGGAGAGGGTGAGGGGGAGGAGAAGGAAGGAGAGGAAAAATACAAGCGACTATCGTACTAGGCCTCATGACATTTGAGATAGTGCTGGAGGGGGAGGGGGTGAGAGGGACAATTCTGATAGAGTAAGTGCAGATAATAAAGTAAATGAGGGGGAGAGGAGAGAGAGAAAGGAAGAATGGAGAAGAGGCGAAACTAAGATTAAAGCAGTGTAACGAGTGGAGAAACAAATACAGTTGCAGCAGTCAGTAATAACACATAATGTTGCAGGGAACAACAATTGCAAGCAAGGGTGAAGATGGGCAGAGCATGATACAGGGTTACCATGAGTACATGATGCAGGGGAAGTCCAACATAAGAATGGAGAAGGGTGAAGCACCATGAGTCAAGTGAGTCCACAAAGTCAAACCAAGTAATAGCACAAGATGGTGATGGAAGAGCAATAGTCTATCAAGACCAACTACGCAAGTGGTATGATCTAGGCGTGGAGGAGAGGGCTAACAAGGGGGGATGGGAAGGCATCCTAGAAGCAATAGCCAGGGCAGGAAAGCACAAGCATAAGAAGGGGGGACAAAGGGGAAATGCATACAACCATCACATGCAACCAGGAGGGCTCAAGGGAGCGGCATACAACCATCACAGGCAACTAGGAAGGGGGCAAGGGAGCGGCATACAATGATCACGGAAAACCCGGGAGGGGGCAGGGGAGCGGCATACAACCATCACAGTCAACCAGGAAGAGGGCAAGAGAGTGGCATACAACTATCAGGGACAACCGGGGAGGAGGGCAACGGAGCGGCATACAACTATCACAGGCAACTAGGAAGGGGGCAAGGGAGCGGCATGCAACCATGACAGACAACCAGTGAAGGGGCAAGGGAGTGGCATACAAATATCACAGACAACCAGGGAGGGGGCAGGGGACTGACATACAACCATCACAGACAACCAGGAACGGGGCAAGGGAGTGGCATACAACGATCACGGACAACCAGGGAGGGGGCAGGGGAGAGGCACACAACCATCACAGGCAACCAGCAATAGGGCAAGAGAGCGGCATACAACCATCACAGATAACCAGGGAGGGGGCAAGGGAGTGGCATACAACCATCAGGGACAACCAAGGGGGTGCAAGGGAGTAGCATACAACCATCACAGACAACTAGGAAGGCGGCAAGGGAGCGGCATACAACCATGACAGACAATCAGTGAGGGGGCAAGGGAGCAGCATACAATGATCAAGGACAACCAGGGAGGGGGCAGGGGAGCGGCATGCAACCATCACAGGCAAAAAGGAAGGGGGCAAGGGAGCAACATACAACCATCATGGACAACCAGGGTGGGGGCAAGGGAGTGGCATACAACCATCATGGGCAACCAGGGAGGCGGGCAAGGGAATGGCATACAACCTTCACAGGCAACCAGGGATGGGGCAGGGGAGCAGCATACAACCATCATAGGCAACCAGGGAGGTGTCAGGGGAGGGGCATGCAACCATCATGGACAACCAAGGATGGGGCAAGAGGGCGGCATACAACCATCACAGACAACCAGAGAGGAGGCAGGGGAGCAGCATACAACCATCACAGGCAACCAGTGAGGGTGCAAGGGAGCGGCATATAACCATCACGGACAACCAGGGAGAGGGCAAGGAAGTGGCATACAACTATCACGGACAACCAAGGAGTTGGCAAGGGAGTGGCATACAACCATCACAGGCAACCAGGGAGGGGGCAGGGGAGAAGCATACAACCATAACAGGCAACCAGGGAGGGGGCAGAGGAGCAGCATACAACCTTCACAGGCAACCAGGGAGGAGCCAGGGGAGGGACATACAACCATCACAGGCAACCAGGGAGGGCGCAAGGAAGAGGCATATAACTATTACAGACAACCAGGGAGAGGTCAGGGGAGGAGCATACAACCATCACAGGTAACCAAGGAGGGGGCAAGGGAGTGGCATATAACCATCATGGACAAAGAGGAAGGGGCAACTGAGCAGAATACAACCATCACGGACAACCAGGGAGGAGGGCAAGGGAGTGACATACAAACATCACAGGCAACCGGGGAGGGGGCAGGGGAGCGGCATACAACCATCACAGGCAACCAGGAAGAGGTCAGGTGAGGGGCATACAACCATCATGGAAAACCAGGGAGGGGGCAAGGGAGCGGCATACAACCATCATGGACATGGTGCAGAACTGGAAAACAAGGCCTATTCATTAAGCTCCAACTGATGATAGTGATGTGCCTACACTCCCTTAAACGTCACAAGGAAGAGAACAGTCAGCAAGGGCAACTACAGTGAAGAAGCCTTGGCTTGAGCCTAACTGATGAGAGATATTAGACCAATTGGCCAAGTGGGCAGTGATCTGATGTTATTCCCCGCACCTGGGTTTCGTTTTGCTAAGATGCTACTAATCAGCCGAATGTACAAGGTTGGGAGAGAATGCCAATCAATCATGAGGGCCTACGTGGAAGTGTACTATACATTGTTGCAGAAGCAAATGTGGTGCTGTTATTCTGCTATTAAGCTGTATTGTACATAGGGTAGTTCAAGGTGTGCCTACCAAATAAGGTGCAGACAATTATGTTACTAACACCTAAATGAAGCATAGGTATACATGCTTCCTTAACCAATCACTCCTTTCAATAAGTTTTTACAGTTTGCCGCATAGGATGACATCATAGCTGACATACATCGAGGTATAAAGCCTTTGTGGAATTGAAATATAGATGAAAATGTGTGAGCTGCAATCTGTTTGTTCAACAGGTTTCCCTACTTCATTTGAGCTGATAATAAAGTAGTAATCTGTCTGGTTGTTTTGGTCCGAGATTGTTTATTGGTAATTCCATCTGGCACTTAGAATGCTCCAGGTGTGCCTGCACATTTTGGTAGTGGTGCGGATGGTTCTGATCTAGTCTCCAGGGCCCAGATCCAGACTCTCATATTCTTGAAGTATTCCACAATTAGCCAGAAGAACGCAGAGGTTCCTGTGGAGAACGGAGAAAAGACAAACATGTCGGTTGGCAGTTGCCCCTTTGATGAAAATCCTGTCCGGTCGCTGCTCGGGCCCCGCAGACAGAAGATGAAGTGGTTTATTGGGGAAGAGTCAATACCAAGGTACTCGAGCTGAGCAATGGATGTAAGTAGAGCATTGAAAGTGGCAAATAAAGGGGCGGGTGGATTTTATATATAGTAACAGGAGTTGGGTTTAGAAGAAAGAAAGATATCTCTATTCCTGATTCCAAGGGCACAAAGGACACACATTAAAATCCAAGTGGGGTATTTTTAGGGAAAACCGAGGCAAGGCCATGACCAAGAATGTGTGCCAAACTCCAAAATGGGGTAAACTTGAGATGAGATCCACTTACTAGAGAAAGTAAACGAAGGCAGTCACATAAAATAAAAAGTGCACATTTGTTTGGGGTTTTAAAAATGTAAGCGTAAAACTTTTACCTTTTCGTAATGATCTAGCTGGTTATCAGACTCTAAAAATCAAGCGAGTGATGTAAATCGTAGAAGCATAACAGTTGGGAAAAAAATCATAAATAAACAAAGGCTCTTAGAGTGTTAATAATAAAACATCAGGACAGCACAGATCAATAGAATTAGAAGCAAAATCAATCAAGAGAACATCATTGCATAGGCTTTAAAATTGGTTAAAGCATTGTGTTTTGGTAGTCAGCGACGAATGATGGTGCTTGTCCGAGTTGATTATTGTGGTATAATTGATTAAAGTAAGCAAGAAATAAGAGAACAGGTGTTGCCTGTTTTGCCTGATTCTTCTCCACTTTCACCATCACCGTCTCGTGGCCAATGCTAAATTTTACTTTTATGGACTTCATTAATTCACGGTGTGTCACCCTTTCTCAACTCTCATGCTGGACTTCTTTTGCATCTTGTACTCATGGTGGCCCTGAATCATGCTGTTCCCATCTTCATCTTGTATCCTGGCTTGCAACATTATGTGTTACTACTGACTTCTGCAATTGTATTCACTCTCCTGTCTTGCTTCTCCACTGTTTTGACTGCTTCCCTTCTCCTCCTCTCCTACCTTGTCCTATCTCCTCCCCTTACTTTCTTCTATGCACTTACTCTATCAGAAGTGTCCCCGGACCTAGTATGATAGCAACCTTGTCTGTCTCCTCCCCCTTCCCCTTACTGGTATTTTCCTCGCCGCCCCCTCCAGCACTATCTGAAATGTTGTCAGGCCTAGTATGATAGTTGCTTGTTTTGTTCCTCCCCTACCTTTCTGCACCCCTCTCCCTCCGCTCTTGTTTTTCTCCAACTCTACCAGAAATGTCGTCAGGCTTAGTACGGTAGTCTCCTGTCTGTTTCCATTTCCTCCCCACTTTCTCCCTCCCTTCCGTATCTATGTCTTAGCTCTTGCACTATCTGAAATGTCGTCAGACCGAGTACAATAGTTCATTTCACATCCTTACTGTTCATGGCCTGTAAGAATATCATTGTATGTTCCTTTGTTCCTTCCCTTGCCTGGACGAACTTTGAAACAGCATGTGTATAGACGCTATATAAATAAACTATCATATCATATCATATCATATCATGTTAAGTATTGGCAGTTAAAAATGACTTGTGATTATGGGGGACACACCCCTGTTTCATTTGTGTAAGACGTTACTGAGAAACAGACCTAAGATTAGGAAGTATCACGCTGAATGGGTAAAAGGCACAGCTGACACAAGTTTCATGCCATGGCCTCAAGAAGGTTTGTTATCAAGAACTATATTAGAACACATGACAACATACTTACACGCTGTATATACAGCAACATGGAAGAAAGTAAGATTCAGGAATGAATATATATATCAATACTTGATGAATATAAAGAGAGTGATGAAAGTAGGGACAGACAGAGATAGAAGAAGAAGCTAAGAGACAAAAAGAATGGAAGTACAGAGCTAAGGAAGTGACAATAGTGCAGAACGAATGGATGGGAGGACAGATATTACTCAAGTTACACGGAAAGGACATGAATGGTGTGAGAGAAAGAGAGGAAAGAGAGGAATTGGGAAAAGATGGAAAAGGAATGAGAGAGAGCATATAAAGAGCAGAACGAAAGAGAGAGGACGTGAAAGGAAGAATGAAGAAGGTTTGAGGCACTAAAGAAAGAGAAATAGACACACGAGGGGAAGAAACGTGACGAAATAGAAACACAGAGCTTGAAAGAATGTAGGTTGCAAGGAACGTGAGAGGAAGAAGAGAAAATGGAGATGAGAAGAAGGGAAGAAGAAATGAGAAGGAGTATGGGACAAAGGGATGACAAAATAGATAATCTTGTCAATAGATGCAAAGTGCCAATCGAAGCTCGAGAAAGATGGGAAGAAGAGAGATGGTCACAACAGCCCCACAGGGAGCTGCAAGGGATTCCAAGAAAACAGACATGGGCTGATGAGAATGAGGGAGAAGGCATAGGGAAACGGATTGGGGATGTATATAGCCACATGAGGGAGAGCGATGGCTATAAAATCATAGGGAGCATCGAAGGATCTCCACCAAAAGAAACAGGAGGTAGATTGGGTGACATAATTAAGGACAAGCATTGAACGCTGCCCTTAAGTAGTCTGGATCTTGATGACAAGGCAAGGGATGATATCCATACAAGCTGGGGTACCATGATATCAGATGAAGAAAGGGAAGAAAACAAAAGAGTGCGAAGAGAATGGGCACATCGTTTTAATGAGCATAAGCATAGAAAGAGCAGTAAAATTGTCAGATTTAGATTAACCAAAAGAAAAAACACCAGAACCAACACCATATTCTGAACAACTACCAGCACAGTCTCACAGTGCAAGGGACATATTTCAGCCATGTATAAGCAGATTAAGGTCATTGCCAGGACAGAGATGAATGGGCAAAACTAGCCCCACCTGGAAGATGAAAAGTGTAGGTGGGTATGATTTTGGATCAGGATTTACACAATTCACATTATTAAAGAAAGGGAGAGGAAAACCACAATGTATACCGTGGCCACACATGAATAAATACAATCTGAAATGTAAATTACCTAGTTTGACTGCAGGTGCGGAAAAATTGATTCATAAGTTAGAACAAATG
Organism: Ambystoma mexicanum; assembly: GCF_040938575.1. Taxonomy (NCBI): domain Eukaryota; kingdom Metazoa; phylum Chordata; class Amphibia; order Caudata; family Ambystomatidae; genus Ambystoma; species Ambystoma mexicanum. The sequence goes on from NC_090932.1 coordinate 823,830,473, forward strand.
ACAGTGGGAATGACGGTAGACATTCAAGTTCTACTAGCAGCTATTCTAGTGGAAAGAGCCGACACCATTTGGAGACGAGCTGGAAATGAGAGTGCAGCAGCGCAAAGCACGACACACGATGGAGCGCCATTTAATAATTGCTCAAAGTACAATATCCTGACACATCAGAAATGGGATGCAAATATAATAGGGAAAATGGGTGAGGACTAAGATCCTGCTGCCTTTATTCAGAGATTCTATAATGTTGGCATCTTGAGATGAGCGAACTGTGGGATAAAACAGTTGCATTATTCTATAATATTTTATATCAGAGGCTGGCCGAGCTAGTGCAGCAACAAAAGAAGAAACAGGTACGGATGGAAGCGAAGCCATGGCCAGAAATACAGTTGACTATTGTACATCATTGCTGATTCTTACAAGAGAAGAATAAGAATAAAGCAGAGAGCAGAAAGCAGAAGGAGGCAAAGTTAGTTCAGAACGAATTGTCAAAATTCACTATAGAAGGAGCAGTAAAGAAAAGTGCTGAAGGTGTGGCAACACGAGAGTTACAGCATGCACAGCCAAGCAATGTGGGGTATCGTATAGATCAAAGTGGGTCAAAATGTTGGCCACAAGGTAGAGGGAATGAACCAAGAGGAGGCAGAGGATTTCAAAACCCTCAAGGAGGAGGATTTAATGGAGGACAGCCACAGCAATGCTGGAATTGTGGGAGCATAGGACATACCGCCCAAACGTGTAGCAGTATTGGGTGCATGCAGCAGAACTGGCAAGCTCCAAGAGGGGGTTGGGTTATTCTCCACAGTATAATACAGAACAGCAAGAATATTATGTCCAAGATCACATGCAGAATCAGACACGTTCTCCGCAAATACAGTAAGCGCAGCAAGTTTCTTTGCAAGCCCAGTCACTACGAGGACAACCACAGGACGTGCCTATGCAAGCACAACAATGAAAAGACTAAGCAGATACAGCCACAACAATCAGTGATGCCAGAATGGAATGCAAACACAGGAGTCCCATAAGCACCCACACCCAAGATAGGTAGTGTGACCATGGTAGGAGGAATCCTTTGACGGGTACAGCTATGAATTTATATCCACAATAGGAAAGCCCACAGAGAGACCTGATGTGTTCAGTACTACCAGTGACAACAGACCCTCAAGAGGAACCAAGGGTAAAGGTAATGATATGAGGCAAGACATTTTCGTTTCTTGTAGACTTTGGAGCAACTCGTTCCTGTGTTCGAGAGGGTATGTACCCATGTCTGACTTTGCCATGAATGTGCAGAGATTCTTTGGTGTTCTGTGTTTAGTTCCTTTTACTGATGAAATACCAATTTCTATAGGCACAAGTCTTCATTAAGTATGAGCCTGGCGCCAAAGGCGCCAGGACTGGCCCCAAGAGGGCCTAGGCAAAGGATGCCTAAGCTTGTTGGGGGCCCGAGCCGAGACCCCTCCTGGCCCATGGACCTGCCGGGGGGGTTTTAGGAAGTGGATCGTGACAGCACTCGCCCCCCCAAGACCCCTCTCAAGGTGTTCCTTCTGTCCGGCTCTGGTTTAGTTGGAAAGTTGCGATGATATGTTCTGATCAGACGTGGTGCATGAATGTTTTCACAGGGTTCCCAGGATCAGTCTTGGGGTCCAATCCTTTCCAATCAACTAGGTAGTATAGCCTTCCCCTCGAATACTTGGAATCCAAGATGCTTCTGACTTCGAATTCTGGTTCTCCGTCAATAAGTATGGGTTTTGGTGGTGTCCCAATCCATGTACCGGGCTGTATTGGTTTTAATAGGGACACATGAAATACTGGGTGAATCTGTAGGTTAGGTGGTAAGTCTAGTTTGACGGCCGCTGGATTGATAATTGCCTTGATGGTGTAAGGTCCTAAGTAAGTACCTGGGTTGAAAAGTCTGGGTTCCCTTGATGGGTGCAAACTTAGCAGCCAGACAAACGTTGTCTTCTACCTGATAGTCTGGGGCCTTTTTCCGGTGTTGGTCGGCAAATTGCTTTCGATTTTCTTTGGCGAAAATAAGATGTTCTTTCGCCTTTTTGAAAGCCTGAGTGATGTTGGTGTGAAGAGTTTTTATTGCTGGCATTTCCAAACTTGTTGGGACATCTAGTTCTGAGGTACGTGGGTGTCTACCATAAAGGGTATAAAAGGGTATTTGTCTGGTACTGGAGTGCAAGGAGTTGTTATATGCGTATTCGGCTATCCATAACACATCTTTCCAGTCTATTAGTTCATGGTGTAACATGCACCGTAGGTATTGTTTGAGGGTCTGGTTGGTCCTCTCGGTCTGACCGTCCGTTTGGGGGTGATGGCTAGTGGATAGCCGGATGTCAATTTGTGCCATTGCACAACATTTTTTCCAGAAGTTGGAGATGAACTGGCTACCTCGATCGGAGATCAGGACTGATGGGAACCCATGTAGTTTTACAATACCATCCAGGAACACTTTGGCTAGAGTGGGTGCGTCAGGGAGGCCTTTGAGTGGAATCAAGTGCGCCATCTTTGAGAACAAGTCCACGACTACCAGGATGGTGTTAAACCCTTGACTGGGAGGTAGGTCAGTGATGAAGTCGAGGGAAAGAATATGCCAAGGAGCGGGAGGAATGTCCAAATGTTGCAGAAGACTGTATGGTTTTTGTTTTTGCGACTTGTTTTGCGCACAGACTCCGCACGACTGGACATATTGGATGACATCTTTACGCTAGGCAGGCCACCAGAAATTCTGTTTTACCTTGGCTAGGGTCTTGGTGATTCCAGGGTGCCCTTTGATCAGGGAATCATGATACCTGAGACAATTTGTTGTTGTAAGTCTTTGGTGGGTACATACAACCGATCCTTAAAAAAGGGTAAGAGATCTTTGATGGAATATTGTTCTCCTTGCGCTTGCCATGTGAGGAAGGCATCGGGTTCATGTTTCGTTGAATCTTATCTCTCAGTACAACTTGGGTTAAGGCCGTAGTGAGGCCCAAGAGCTTGACTACCGGTATTATGGGGACTGGATCTGGGGGCGTATATACCCAGTCATCAGTGCCTGTATGAGTGAGTGCATCAGCTTTTCTATTCTTGACCCCTGGTCGAAAAGTGATGACATAGTCGTATTCGGCGAAGAAAAGGGCACACTGCATTTGGCGTGAAGACTGGGCCTTAGCTGTTTTAAGGTATTGCAGGTTTCGGTGGTCCGTGATAGCCGTAATGGTGTGTCTAGCCCCCAGAAGGTAGTGCCGCCAGGCCTTAAAGGCGGATTTAATCACCAAGAGTTCTTTGTCCGTGATGGCATAATTCACCTCCGGGGGAGAGAATGTCTTCGACCAAAAGGCCACTGGGTGTAGCTGGCCTGTTACTGGGTCTCTTTGTGAGAGCTACTTATAAGGAGAGGAAACCCGGTATACTACTGGCTAAAGGAAGTTAGCAGTGTATACTCTGTCTATATCCGGGAGGATAATAATCAATATATAAGAAGACAAAGCTACAGTGCAGATGTTAGAGATACAGAACATAAATACTCAAAGTAATTCGAATGGGGGACCAGTCAGGATTAAAAGGTGCATATCAAATTTTAATAATGAAGCATAATGATTAAAACATAAAAGGGGTCCACAGTACAATACTTAACATCCAATATGTAAAACAACAACAAGGAATACGTAGCAAGCTTGAATAGCAAGTTAAAACGGTGTCACAGAAAAAACAAACACATAGGGTACTTGTAAAACAAATAGTATGGTACCCAATTCTGTTAGAATAAATGTGTCAAAGATTTATATCTCTGTTTATAGTCCAGAGAGATGTCTCGACATGTTTCTGTTCATCAAGGCATTAGTATGGAACATTCATCAGAAGGGAGAATTTTAACAACGTAGCCTAGTTACACTTGGAGCAATCATAACAACAACAAAGGTTTCATAGCATCTGAAAAGTAAAAACACAAAAAACAAAGGGTCAGCTCATGGGTAGCTAAATGCTTTGAAGAGTTCTAGTGCAAGAACAGAAGCACCATATGAAGGGGAATATTTACCTAGAATGGTGCTGGTGGGGGCTCTCTACTATAAATAGTAGGTTGTAGTAGACGACTATGTCGGTCCTACGGAGTATAGAAATGTCCATTAAGCATCAAGGATTGCTTAAAAAGAAGCATAAATGTGCTCACAGCGATAAAGCAGAATTAATAGACCAATCTGAAAGAACTCGGCTGAGTTTGGGAGGAGCCAAAGGCGGAACATGCCATAAAATGGATCCCAAATAATGGAAGTTCAGAAAAAAGAGAGCAGAGAGAACAGTGATGACCCATAACATTCATGTGCACCAATATAAAAAAGGAGGTTCGTAAGGTCTTAATCAGAACCAGTTGAAAAGAGGCCCGGTGTAGCAGTACAGTTGAAAGGATGGAGCCCTGGGGAGTGAAAAATGAAAAATGAAATGAAGTGAAGATTGCAAAGGCTAGTGGTGTGCACGTGCCGTGGCGAACCCTCAATTCTAATCAGAATAGTGGTGAAAGTTGCCGTGACAGCACGGGACGGAGAGAATGAATACCGTGTAAATGTGACAGCTGAAGTGCAGTCTACGGACAAGCCTCGAGTCGGGCTGGCTGAAGGAAGAGAATCCCTTCGTTCAACGCTGTAAAAAAGCAATTACGTAAATAACAAGAACGATCCCTTCAGATGTATAAAGCTACAATGTTCTGGGCCAGCATGGCTTTTAAGGTTGGCAATCGGGCGCGAGGCTTACCTAGTGAAGAAAGCACGCGGCGAAATATGCCAGGTACCAGTCAGGACGGCTCCGTGGATCGACTGAAAGCGCAGTCCTTCTACCATGTTAGTAGAGTCACAAAGTCCCCAAAGAGGGGCGAAAAGGTGGCGGCCATCTTAGACTTGAGTGTAGAGAAGCTAGAATAGTTGTGGCACCAAGGTAAAGTGAAGGTGGAAAAAGTAGAGAAATTAGAAAAAGTGAACGGTAGAACGAAATATAAATACAGGTCAGGAGTAAACTAACTTAGGAAGAATAATTAGATGAATAAATTAATCAAACCCCCAAAAAAATATGGGGGAGAAAAGGGAGGTCAGGAAATTGACAAACATGGGGACAGAGGTCATCAAGATGACATGTGTAGCAAATGGCTCAGGAGAGAAAAGTAATGGCCTTAGAGGAGAGAGCTAAATATTGTGCCATTCAATGGATTCATTAAGGCCAATGACATCACTAAGTAAGGTGTAGATCATTTTCTGTTCCATCTTCAACAGTTTCTTTTCGCGTGTTATACAATTAGTTCCTTTAAGGGCTAGAAGTACAGTCCATGTGAATTCCTCATGCTTGTGCTTCTGAAGGTTGAAATGTTTCAGTTTTGTTCTTCAAGCAGCTTCGGTGTTCCATGATGCAGGTTTTTACTTTACGAATGGTCTTCCCCACATAGTGCAGTCCACATATACAGGTGATCAGATATACCACAAACTCGGTATTTTTGTGAGAGGACAGCTCCCATCGGTATGCTGGAAGCATCTGTTTCCACGATATATAAGGAAGATCTGGGCGAGGATGTCGCAGGATTGGCACGGAGGTGAACCTTTTCTTGAGTTCCTGAAAAGCTTTCACTGCTTCTTCGGTCCAGACACATTTTTTGTTATTTTTTCTTAGCAATATGGTGATCGGGTGTACGACCTGTGAGAAGTCTGGTATGAACCGGCGATAGAAGTTCGCAAAGCCCAACATGCTCTGTACCCCTTTTACTGATGTTGGTGATGGCCATTTCAAAAACGGCGTCCACTTTATGCAGGTCCATTCTGATGCCTCCTGGAGTAAGAATAAAACCCAGAAACTCAACTTTGGTGACGTGAAAAAAGCACTTCTCCAGCTTTGCATATAAACGATGTTCCCGGAGCTTGGAGAGGACTGAACGGACGTGTTTGATATGATCCTGTTTTGAAGTTGAGTACACTAAAATATCATCTATGTACACTAGGGCGCAGACATCAATTAACTCTCTCAAAATGTCATTCATGAAATACTGAAACGCCACAGAAGCGTTGCATAACCCAAAGGGCATGACTTGATATTCGAACAAACCATACTTGGTGCGGAAAGCAGTTTTCCATTTGTCTCCTCTTCTGACCCGCACCAGGTGGTATGCTCCCCGAAGGGCCAGTTTGGTGTAAATTTGGGCATCTTTGACATGGTCCAGCATTTCTGGGATGAGCGGCAAGGGGTAACGGTTCTTTACAGTGATCTGGTTTAATGCGCGGTAGTCAGTACAGGTTCTTAAGTCTCCTTCTATTTTCGGTACGAAGAACAAAGGACTAGCTGCAGGGGACTTGGATGGGCGAATTAATCTATTTGCGAGGTACTGGTCTAAATAAGCCTTCAGATGAAGGTTTTCGGGTTCCGTGAGAGCATAGGTTCTGCCGCAAGGAACTTGAGCCCCGGGAACAAGGTCGATCTGGCAGTCATAGGGCCTGTGCGGTGGCAGTGTGTTTACTTGGTCCTCCTGGAATACATCCTGGAAATCATGGAATTCCTCAGGCAAGGTACTAGTCACTCCCAAAGTTGCCACTTCAGGAGTCATAGAGATACTGAAAGCAGGTTTCTGTTCTTGGTAATAACAGGCTGGAGAGCAGTCGCTGGGAAAGGTTAATTTTCTTGCCCGCCAGTCAATCAAAGGGTTGTGAGCAACTAACCATGGCATCCCTAGTATGAGCCAGAATTCATGTGCCTTGATGAGATCGAATGAAATAAGTTCCCGATGTCCGTCCTGACACATCAAGGTTATCTCGGCTGTTCGCTGGGTTACGGCTCCGGAATCGATTTCGGTCCCATCCACCGTGGTTACCTTGTCTGTAGTCGGCTTGGAACACAGGGGAAGCCCCATCTCTGCAGCCAGGTCCTGATCTATATAATTCCCAACTGCTCCGCTGTCGATGTATGCTTCAATGACATGCATTCTTGACGACCATTGGTTATTAATTAAGATCACCGGAATTGCAAAGTGTAAGGTCGGTGGCTCTTTTCCCTCACTCGACAAACTGACCTCTACGTTTGCCGAGCTGGGTAGTTTCCCGACTGCCACTCCTTCTCTTCATCTTTTTCCATGGCTCCAACGATCTTCCTCGGAGGTTTCACTGGGCAGTCCTTCAGGGAATGCCCTGACTTCTCCCAGTACAGACATAGTTGTTGTTGTCTCCTTTTATCTCGCTCTTGTTTTGTTAGCGGGGGTCGTACCCCTCCGATTTGCATGGGCTCCACTGTATTTTCTTGCACTCGAGTTACATTGTCTCTAGGTCGAACGCATATTGGCCGAGGGTCCATTTTGGAACAATCTGCTTTTCGGTCTTGCAACCGGTGGTCCAGTTGCACAACCAAGTCTATGAATTCAGAACAATCTCTGGGAGGATTAACCACTTGAGCTAGAAGGTCTTTTAATTTGCCTCGTAAGCCCCAATGAAACAACGTGGTTCTTTTGTTTTCAGGCCACTTAGCTTCAGCAACCAATCGGTTGAAAGTAGCGATGTACGTTAACAAATCCTGATTCCCCTGTCGGAGGGAAAGGAGTTCATTGTCCACAGCTTGTTCTCGGGTATGGCGAGCAAATAGTTTTTCCATTTCCCTCTGAAAGTCCCCAAAGTTATGTAATAAAGGATCATCATGGGACACCAATGGTACCGACCAATCTGCGGCGCTGCCACTTAGATATGATAAACAAAGGCTACCCGGGCTTGGTCATTTGGGAATGCTCCCAGCCTGCAAAGAAAATGAAGGCGACACTGATTCATGAAAGCTGCATATTTTCGTGGATCACCAGCAAACCTCTCCGGTGGTGCCAAAGGAACTGTATCTGGTAACACAACTTGTACCGGAGTAGAGACAGTGGATGAGATGGTAGGATTTTGCATCAGTGGGTTGTTCCCAGGTAGAGGCGTCTGACCCGCTTGTGATTGCAAGACTTGCCTGCTGATATCTTCAATATGCTCTTTAGTCACCAATAAGTCTCTCTGGAGAGCGTTAGTCTCATGTCTGGCAGAGTGAACCTCGGCACGAAGTTCTCCCAACAATTTGGCCAATTGGTCTAATTCTGATGTCTCCATGGCACCCAGGTGGATTGGTTTGGCAGGCTTCGCGTTCTGTTACGCTCAACTGGTATCCACGGGGACACCACCCAGCTGTGGGGACTCTGGTACCCTTCTCAGCCGCTCCCATGTATAATCAGCGGAGAAGTTCTGCCTGGAAAACAGGTGGGCAATGTTCAAGACTGGGCAACTGGGGTAAGAGCCTCCCAACACCCCGTATGCCTGCATCCCCTCCCCCGGCCTTTCCTCACCTTGTTATGGGTTATGGATTGTGACAATAGTTTATTTATAACACGCTTAATACCCAGAGGTTTCTAAGCACAGACCCGGGGATCAAATCTGTGGTGCTCCATGTCGTCTTGCTTCCAAAGCAAGCACGTTTCCCCTGAGCTATCCTCCAGAGACCTATGTCTATGGATGACAAAGAAGGACAAGTTATCACTTTAGAGTTAGAAGCAGCAGTAGTCAGAAAGGAAAGGGTGGTTAACCATCGGGCATATGATGAGGGAAGATAATGTAGAGCAGTAATAGTTCTTGGTGAAGGATATAGACTAACAGACCTGACAGACAAAGGACTGTTTAGAGATGATTATTCAGATGATAAATTTGTATTTTTCATAAGTCTCACTTATTGGATTAAAGCAGAGAATAGAGAAATGCCGCAGAGAATGGAATTGGTAAAAAAGAAACCATCATTTTCCAGGAAGATTTAGAAAATGTGCCAAACATCTTATGGACCAGTAGTCCACATGACGTGGGCCTATTGAGTGGAGCAGGAACAGTTCAAATTAATCTTAAGCCAGGAGCAATGTTGGCACAAGCAAAGCAGTACCCCCTGTCCAGAGAAGCAGATGGATGTATATTTGAAACCAGTTCCGCTTTAGTGCAGCACGGAATATTAGTGCCATCAGAATCCCCATGTAACATGTCTGTGTACCCAGTGAAGAAATCAACAGGGGGGTCTTGGAGATTTATTCAGGATGTCCATCCCCTAAACAATACAGTCAAAGCAGATTTTCTTCTGGTTCCAAATCCAGCTATGATATTATGCAATATTTCAGCCACATCCAAGTATTTTATAGTGATAGACATAAAGAATGCCTTTTTCTCAATTAGCCTTCATGAGAACTCACAGGATTCATCCTCATTTCATCCAGCGCTGGAAACACACGAGATTGCCACAGGTTCCCCTTGATCTTTAATAGGATCCTCCAGATGGAACTGGGTAACGTACAACTTGAGAGCACAACGCAGCATGTAGATGATATATTAGTGTGCAGCGAGACAGAAGAAAAGAGCGGAAAAGACTCAGTTCAACTAATGACTATACTAGCAGAGAAGGGATACACAGTAGACCAAGAAAAAATACAACATTTCCAGGTAAAGGTCATGTACATAGGACAGGTAATCTCTCAAGAAGGGAGAAAAGTGAAGCCTGAGAGAGCAGAAGCAATCATTAAAACTCCAACACAGAGACAGTGACGGAAATGCAACAATTTGTAGCCTATGCAATTATTGCAGGGCCTGGGTATTTGATTAATGTGTGTATAACCACTTTTAAAAGGACTCAAGGAAGCACAGATAGGCAAACGTAAGATAACATGGATGAGATGACTGAAGGATTTGAAGAATTAAACAGGGCAATTTGTACAGCCCCTGTGTTAGGAGTTGCAGGCTATAATGAAGAGTTTAACTTATTCTCACACTCAAATGGAGAAGTGATGACAGCAGTCCTCACTCAAAAGCTGCCATTAGGACATGGACATAAACCATTAGCCTACTATAAGTGTTAAGCAATTGTTAAACAAATGTTAGGGCAATGTAAGATGGTAAAGAAAGGTTTTGAGCTACAGGTCGAGGACCTCAAGAAGAGCAGGATTTATGTAAGAGAATGGGGGTGTTCTTTATCCCCCACTGAGGCTATATGGAGACAGGACAGTCCTGGAAAGCCAGTTATGCCCCTAGCATTATTGAAGGTGGCACTGGAGCAACTTCACTACCCCGCACACACAACTAGATAGAGCCTTGCTGCCGTGATTGCAGAAGACTGGTTATAACCAAATTTATTAGAACATGTGACACAGTTTATTGTGAACTGTATTGTATGCCAGACGTTCACAGCAGGGCACACTTCGAGAAAAGTCAGAGGTGCAATTCCTAGACCTAATGGTCCTTTTCAGCATCTACATATTGATTATGTGGATATGTTAGAAACATGCAATGGTTATATGTAAGTGGTAGTATGTCCCTTTTCAACATGGATTGAGGCTGGTCCATGCATTCCCCCCGATGCCACATGTGCTGCCAAGTTTCTCATATGTGAGGTGTTTCCTAGATGGGATGTGTGTGAAGTCCTGCAGTCTGATAATGGGCTGCATTTTGTAAATGTACTGTTTGAACAGGTCCCTCGTTTATTGGGTATAAAGCACATGTTCTCAGCTGCCTATCTCCCAGAGGCAAATGGTTTTGAGAAAGGTTAAATGGACTCCTTAAAGAAAGGATAGTTAAGATCAAGATTACTTTGAAGAAGGGGTGGCTTAATTGCCTACCCCATGCATTATTTGCACTTAGGAATCAGCATGGCTCAAATCACCACCTGATTCCCCAAGAGTTGGTGGCTGGACTCTGCATGAGAGTACCTCTTGCTCCTCCCACTCAAATAGAAACTGATGCCCACAGTGTAGCAAAAACATTAGGTGATGTGATGCATGATTATTTGACAAATATGACTGCTAGTGTTTCTTTTATTTCTCCATAGATTAAAATTGGAGGGACGGGTTGAAAAAGATTGAAGAAGACAGCCAAACAGTTGATCCTAACAACTTGTTAAAACAGCTTACTTTGCATCCATGGGACAAAGTGCTTGTAAGGAGATTTGTAGGCACTTGGAATAAGGCTACTTTGAAGGACCGTACATATTAGAGGGGGTCCCTCCCACTGTAGTGAAACTTGTAGGAAGAATAACCTAGTTGCATTTGCATGACATAAAGCAGTATGAAGGAGAGACGCTAACACCCCCTGCACCCACTGACAGTGAAGCAAGAGAAGAAGTTCCAGGGACAATGACGGGATTGGCTACCAAGAGCCAAAACAAAGACTTATCAAAATAAAGACACTTTGTAAGTAAACAAAAATTCCCAAGTCTAAGAAGAAAGAACGAATAACTTTTGCATCAGTTTGAGAACTATTCTAAATAGGTAAAAGAGACAAGCAGCCTCATTACAAGGTTGGCGGTAACCCGCCGGTGCCATCGCCAACCCCGTAACACCAAATCTGGCCCCTGATTTATTGGGGCCACCCAGACATTACAAGTCATTACAAGTAGGAAGTCAGGCGCCAGATTTTGTAAGTCCCCATTTCCATGGAGTCCATAACAAATTTGAAAATGTGCCTACTGGGGCTGCTTCATCTGGCAGGGTCAGACCTCTCAGGTGCATTGGCCCCAGCAAGCAGACTCGTAGTGTGGCAGTCCAGAAACAAGGGTACCAGTAAGCTTACCAGCACCCTTGTTTCCAGACTGCCACACTTGTAATGATGCCCAATGACTTGGTGATCAATACAAAGAAGAAGAACACAAAACACTTTATATTACCTATAACAATAACATTGCACACATTCTTCTATGCTGTTTTCACTTACATACTGCAGTCTTACCCAGTTTTAGTAAGATGACACATTGATTTTGTTACATTTTTTGGAAATCCTAAAAACAGTCCTAATATGTTCAGGCTCTTCATTGCAATCATTTTCCAATTTCTGATATAAAAAGGTGTGGTTTATAAAAGTGATGCAAAATCACAAGCTGAATTAAAGAGATGCATTACCAGCAGAAGATGAAGGAGATCATGAGGATATGAATGCATAGCTTGATAATTCAGCCTTTTTAAAGAATAACATGTGGTATCAGCAAAGGAGCTGGGGAGGAGAACATCAGATGAGAACTGCTATGTGTGTTCTCTCATCCCTTGTTCCCTTGTTCCATGAGCACATCCAAAGCATTCATTGCAAGAGAACCTGAACATGATGTGAGGTGTCTCAGCCATTTAGCAGCGTTCACAGCAAGAGGACAATTTGAACGAAAATGGGAAACTACATGATGGAGATCGAGGAAGACATTTCCATATGAAGATAAATATGTAAAAATGCAGCAAATGGAAAAAGACCCAACCTTGGGGAGAATGCTCATGTATTCCATAAGTGCTATGACTGGAGTCCAGATAAGGATTGTTGAACAAAAGAGATTGGTTTTTGCAGATACATGGGAAATGCCAGGATTGCCAGGATGCTGGGAGAGACCTCAGCTATTAGTATATGGACAAATAGCAACCGCCACAGGATAGGAAGACGGAATGCTCGACTGTATTGCACACTTACTGATGACAGCACCATTGCAGATAGTGCAAGTAAGGAATGATGAATGTTTGAAAGCACGGGTCAAGGATTTGCAAATATTAGCACTGTTCAAAAATGCATCAAGACCTGTATCCATACTGCCAATGAAGAACGCTACGTTGTGCTTCAGGAATAGGTGTTTGACTAAAGTTGGAGAAAGCAAGGAATGTAAGCAGATAATTGACATACCAGGAATGAATGGAGGAACTGCTGTATCCAGAGCGTATATTCAGTTACCTAAAAATTGAGGCGGAATATGCTCTATAGGCATCATACATGTTCCTGCATTGGTGATTCCCCAATATGATCTTCATATCGAGTATTTTTGGAAAATGGATGCACACCAAAAATAGAAGAGGTAACTTAACCTCCTTCGGGTGAAAAGAGAGGATTATTTCTCAGCAAAATCAATAGTAGCCTATCATGACATTGCAGCTGAGCATAAGGTGTTCAGTAGAATGGCAGTGATATTTACATCTATACTCATGCCAGGAATTCAGAATGCAGTTACAGATAACCAGGTGGAAGCTGTTACAAACAATACAAATGACAATAAAAGGATTTAATGTGATTTGAGAAGAATTGAGGGCCACCAGACCCCTAACCCTCTAGAACAGGTATGTGTTGGACTGACGAGGTTGCTATTATACTAGGTCCAGGGACACTTCTGATAGAGTAAGTGCATAGAAGAAAGTAAGGGGGGAGGGGAGGAGATAGGAAAAGGGAGGAGAGTAGGAGAAGGGAAGCAGTCAAAAAGAGTGGAGAAGCAAGAGGGGAGAGTGAATACAATTGCAGAAGTCAGTAGTAACACATAATGTTGCAAGACAGGATACAAGATGAAGATGGGAACAGCATGATTCAGGGCCACCATGAGCACAACATACAAAGGAAGTCCAGCATGAGAGTTGAGAAAGGGTGATGCACCGTGAATCAATTAAGTCCATAAAATCAAAACCATTGTTGGCCACAAGACGGTGATGGTGAAACCAGAATGTATCAGGACTGCAGAAGTAGGCTGGAGGGGGAGCAGGGTAGAAGTATCAAGCAAAACAGGCAACAGCTGATTGCGATAAGCGGGGCTCACTTGTGTATGGGCGCGTTATAAATGCCTTATTCTATCCTATCATATCATATCACAAGGGAACATCATGAGGGGACCCGAAGGGGGTGTGCCCTGTCGGGACAGAGAGGGAGCTGCTCCCCAACTGCAAAGGAAAAGAGGCTGGAGCGCTCCTTAAGTAGGGAAAAGAGCAGCAAGCAGGAAGGCACCAGATGGGCGGGCCTTGCTAAGTGGTGAAAAAGAGCGGCAACCAGGAAGGCACCAGGTGGGCGGGGCTTAGGCCAGGTGACCTAGATCCACTTGCACCTGCTCCCCAGCTGCAAAGGAAAAGAGGCTGGAGGGCTCATTAAGTAGGGAAAAGAGTGGCAAGCAGGAAGGCACCAGGAGGGCAGGGTTTGTTAAGTGGTGAAAAAGAGCGGCAACCAGGATGGCACCAGGTGGGTGGGGCTTAGACCAAGTGACTTAGATCCATTTGCACCTACTCCCCAGCTGCAAAGCAAAAAGAGGCTGGAGGGCTTCTTAAGTAGTGAAAAGAGCGGCTATCAGGAAGGCACAAGGTGGGCAGGGCTTGCTAAGTGGTGAAAAAGAGCGGCAACCAGGAAGGCACCAGGTGGGCGGGGCTTAGGCCAGGTGACCTAGATCCACTTTCATCTGCTCCCCAGATGCAAAGGAAAAGAGGCTGGAGGGCTCATTAAGTAGGGAAAAGAGTGGCAAGCAGGAAGGCACCAGGAGGGCAGGGTTTGTTAAGTGGTGAAAAAGAGCGGCAACCAGGATGGCACCAGGTGGGTGGGGCTTAGACCAAGTGACTTAGATCCATTTGCACCTACTCCCCAGCTGCAAAGCAAAAAGAGGCTGGAGGGCTTCTTAAGTAGTGAAAAGAGCAGCAAGCAGGAAGGCACCAGGTGGGTAGGGCTTGCTAAGTGGTGAAAAAGAGCAGAAACTAGGAAGGCACCAGGAAGGTGGGTCTTAGTCCAGGTGACCTAGATCCACTTGCACCTCCTCCACAGCTGCAAAGGAAAAGAGGCTGGAGGGCTTCTTAAGTAGGGAAAAGAGCGGCAAGCAGGAAGGTACCAGGTGGGCGGGACTTAGGCCAGGTGACCTAGATCCACTTGCACCTGCTCCCAGCCGCAAAGGAAAAGAGGCTGGAGGGCTCCTTAAGTATGGAAAAGAGCAGCAAGCAGGAAGGCACCAGATGGGCGGGGCTTGCTAAGTGGTGAAAAAGAGCAGCAACCAGAAAGGCACCTGGTGGGCGGGGCGTAAACCAGGTGACCTAGATCCACTTGCACCTGCTCCCCAGATGCAAAGAAAAAGAGGTTGGAGGGCTCCTTAAGTAGTGAAAAGAGTGGCAAGCAGGAAGGCACTAGGAGGGGGGGCTTGCTAAGTGGTGAAAAAGAGCGGCAACCAGGAAGGCACCAGGTGGGTGGGGTTTAGGCCAGGTGACCTAGATACACTTGCACCTGCTTAACTGACATTAACTTCGACACTGTTACAGCTCAGCAACTCAAATGCAGACCAATACTAACTGTTATGAATGAGCATTCTTTGGAACTGAACAACAAAGTTGGTATACCGTATGAAGAAGTTGTTTACAAAAGTGTGGACACTGTAGCAAGCAATGAACCAAGTGACCCTTTGCCATACCCTAAAGAGTTCCTCAACAGCTTAATACAAACATGAATGCCTCCTCACAAGCTAAAACTGAAAGTAGGTGCTGCAATTATGCTACTACGGAATCATATCCATCAATGGGACTCTGCAATGGAACATGGTTGACAATTATATCTCTGAACGACAATCAGAAGCCTTGTGAGGGCAGGAGCCCTTTACCATCACACTTGCTGCAAGAGCAGCATGCTCACTTCTATCTGCAAGGTAAGTCCTTGAGGCTTTTTTAGGGGCTGATACAATGAATTTCTAAATCTTTTTTGAGAAAATTGAGCAGAGTGCTCACAGGGCACTGTTTTCCTTGGGTGCAGATTGCCTACATATCCCTGCTGCGCACATGTGGGTGTAGTTATTCCTGGAGATGTCCAATCGCCAGAAGCAATGAAGCAATGTGGCCACTGTGTAAACCTACTCTAAAAAGCATTCTCTAAAATGGCTGACACTTTCCACATCCCAAGGTGCAACCCCCCATCTCCAAGCTGCTCCTCTCTGATTGGCTGCCCTACCATCTAAGAGCCAGTCGTGTTTGCCAGCAGGCGGAAGCAGGCTGCTGAGACCAAGGCCCTGAACTAAGGCTTCTGTCTGTGCCTATCAGGGCCTTGCTGGGCTTTGTGGGCCCCTTTACTTTCTACAATCAGCAATATGCACCTTGTGGGTGAGTACTTCACTCATGCACCCTTTGGGCTGTGGGATTCTCCACTTGGACATCACGTGTGTGTTGACTGTTGCTCTATTTGCCTGCCTCATCTCTCCGGACTCTGGGCCTGTGTCTCTCCTGACATTAATCTTCCTCATATGGCTTTTCTTCCCAGCTCCACATGGTTATAAATATTAACATTCTACTTTCCTATACTCACATTTCCACTGCCTACACCCTTAGGCAGTGCCTGTGCTGAAATTCTTGTTGTCCAAAAAGGTTCTTATATCGTGTTAGGTGTATGCTCATCCTGATTGTCTTTTTGCTAGTTAAAAAAAAAAGTGTGTGCTCATCCTGCATTGTGTGCTGCTAGTTAAAAATCGAATTCTGTTGTGTGCTCATATTGATTTTTCTTGCTGCTAGTTAAAAATTGAATTCAGGTGTCTGCTCACCCTGTATTGTCTTGCTACTAGGTACAAATCAAATTTAGGTGTGTGCTCATCCTGCATTGTTTGCTGATAGTTAAGAATCTCATTTAGGCGTGTGCTCACCCTGCATCATTTGCTGCTAGTTACAAAATCAAATTTAGGCCTGTGCTCATCCTACAGTGTGTGCTGCTGGTTAACAATTGAATTTTTAAGTGTGCTCATCTTGATTGTCTTGCTGCTAGTTAAGAATTGAATTTAGGTGTGTGCTCATCCTACATTTTCTTGTGACTGCCTTGACTGTTTCTGTTCTATTTTCTGTTTCCTCACCTTCCTCAGTTCCCCCTGTTCATCCCAGTCCTGTTGTGTCTCCTTGTGTGCCTGCTCCCTCCTTGCCTACTTCCTTCCACGTACCTCAGCTGCTCTGCCTGGTTTAAGTGTACCATACTCTGCGCCCCTCACTATGGCGCTTTCTATCTCTCCTATCTTTTCAAACTGCCGCTCTATTTCCTATCCTTCTCCTCTCACTAAACTTGGCAAGAAAAAACTTAAGAAGGACACACTGGGCTCCAACCCTGGTCTGCCCATCGCTGACACTTATGTTAGTACTTCCGCCAGAGAGAGACTCTCACAGACATCCTCTTTGTCGTTCCTTCTCCCAACCTATGAACTCTTCATATGGTCGCTCTTCTCTCTCTTTACTCTTCCTCACACATTAATGGTTGAACCCACTGGGAGGTCATTCTTGCCTTCTTCTCCACCTCCAGGGTCATCATAAATGTCTATCGGAATGGTACCATCCTGGTACAGGGCCCCAACCCAACCTCAAGCTTTTTGGTAGACTTCTTCCTTGCCTTCTCAACTTTCCACTGTCCTGCACATGGGTTCCCTTTCCATCTGTTTCTACAGCCACCTTGACCCCCTTGCCAGCTATGCCCACCTTGGCTACCTTGCCTCCTACAAACCTCACCACCTCTTTCACAACTGCTACCTTATCGCTTGCAAATGCACAGGCTCTTTTGCCTACAGGTGCTGCTCTGAACACCTCATCAGCCTCCACCATTCGTAAGTCTTTCAAAAACAACAATCTGCTCCAAGTAGCCATGCTTAACTCTTTCTCTGCTGTCAAGCACTCCTCTGATATCTGCCACCTCCTTGAACCTCTGGATCTCAATGTCCTAGCCCTTACTGAGACATGGTTCGAGGACAGCTATGTCACGAGTTTTGGCACACTTCTCCCTGAAGGAGAAGTAGCCTTGATCTTTCCTGTGTGGATCCCTTTTTCCATCATTCCCACCAAGATCTATTCTTCCTGCAAAAGTGAGGTCTGCAAGCTCTCTCTTCTATCTCCTGTCTCCCCTCTTACGCTGGCCACCTTCTATCGGCTGCCGGGCCAGCCCATCCTCTTCCTCTCTGAATGGGCTGACTGGGCCTCCTCTCTCCTTTCCTCCTCCTACCAACTACTCCTGCGGGGGGATCTTAACATCCATCTTGATTCTCCTGGCTACTCAGGTCCTTTCAGCAACATATGCAACTCTCCCTCTATCTCCATTGTACCTTCTGGCCTGACGCACACCACTGGCATCCCTCTCTCTATCCCTCTCACTACCACACTCTCCTGGACTGATCATTCGCTTCTCTCTTCCCACATGAAGCTCTCTTCTCCATTAGCTCTGGCACACCCTTCACTGCCTCCTGCCTTCAATGTCATCCGACCCATAAAAAGAGTGACATTGGCTGCCTTTGCATTTGCGTACTTTCCTCCTCCTACTCCTGTGGCTGACTCCCACCTTGACAAATTCCTCTCCAACTTTCACCTCTCCATTTCTAAAATTCTCAAAATTCTTTCCCCTGTCATGTGGGTCCACCTGAATCCTTCCACAAAGTGCAACTCTTGGTACGACTCTGAGCTTGCTGTCCTTAAACGAAAACGGAAATGGGGATCTTCAGGTGCACCATCTGACAAGCTTGCCTGCCGCCTTCACAAAAGGCAATATAGACTCAGCACCCGCTCCAAGAAAAGAGTCTATTTTCAAGGCCATATCTCAGCGGCTTCTAACAACACGGCTGAATGCTTCAAAATATGTAAAGAACTGGCCAAACCTACTGCAGCCTCTTCGTCTACTGCACCCACCCAGGCCCTCTGCTCAACCCTGGCAGCGCACTTCACTGCAAAATCACAGGACATCCTGTCCTCTCTCGCCCCTACATCTTCTCTTGCACCCACATCTCTTGGGCCCCTCTCAGACACCCGACCCCCTCTTCCCTCCTTCCTCTCCCCTGTCACACCTGAGGAGGTCTCCAGACAAGTCCAGTCCATGAAAGTCTCCTCCCAACAGGTTTACCCACCACTCTTAAGCACTCTCTTGTGCACCCTGTGCTAAAAGAAAACCTTTGATGACCCTTCTATCCCAGCAAGCTATCGTCCAATCACTACTTTCCTGCACAAACTCCTGGAGAAATTAGCTACCTCTCAGCTTACCCTCCTCACTGAATCTGTTGGTTGTTTTCAGGACCATCAGTCAGGCTGTAGATCACCCAGAAGCACAGAAACTGCTCTTCTGAACACCGATAAAACCTGCTCTCGAAGCTCGATTCTAACTCTCCCTCTGTCCCTAACCACAACATCTTGATCTCCCGTCTCTGTGATACCCTGGGCATCACATATTGAGATCTGGCGTGGCTTGCCTCCTTTCTCTCCGACCGCCCTTCTTTTCTCTGCTCTATTATTCTCTTTACTTGTGGAGTGTATAGGGATCTAACCTATCCCCTGGTGCATCAATGTTTATATGGCCCCTCTGGCCCACAGGTTCTCTGCCTTCACCTCTAACTTTCAGTGTTTCTTCTCTCTCCTGCCTCACTCCTCCTTCTCTTCCCTAACTCTGTTCAGCTTTTGCTAGCTGGTTCCCTGGATCACCTCCAGAGCCTCACAGGTCACAGGCTCCCCCACCAATCTCTGCACTTCCCTCCGGACCTCTGCACTACTGCACTTTCAGCATATGTTCAATGAGAGGGAGAACTTCTCTGCACTTAACCCAGGGCCCTGATGGCCTGGGCGTACTTGTTCCCGCCCCCAATCATACTTCCGTCTGTATATGTGCAAGACTTGAATTTACTAGGCCTAGTATGTTCTATCCTGTCCCCTCGTGTCCCCACTCACCAAGTTTGGTTTCGCCTGAAACACTTATGCACTTGCTCTAGGAGAAATGCCGTCAGGCCTAGTACACCAGTTACTTTTTTATGTTAGATCATTCGGAAACTTCATTCAAGGCGTAAGAATAACTACTGTATCCCCTTGCTACCTCCACACCTTGAAACGCTTTGAAGAACTTTGCTTGTGTATAAGCGCTCTACAAATAAACAATCACAATGACAATGACAATTAGCTTGTTTGAATGAGAATATTAGACCAAGTGCTGAGGCAAGTGAACTGTGGTTTGGCGGCTCGTGGTGAGCCCGCCCCTGTCTGACAGAGAAAACCTCAGTAAGTGTAATTCAGAAAGCATTTATTTGTATATTAATCTCTCAATTGTACGAATTTGTGAGCAAGGTTTTGTTTGCTCCCAACTATAAAGCCAGCTCAACAGATACATAAAAACAGCACTGCTACATATCACCTTACTTCCATGGGGAAGGGAATGTGACAGGTGAATGACAAAGGAGTTGTGACACGGAAGAAGGGTCTGGAAACAGAAACAGTGCCACAAAAGTCTATCAAGAACGTTGTGACAAACAGGCCACGTGGGGGAAGATTACTAACTACTTCGAAGCAGAAGTACTTCCTAGGCCGTTAATCCAATCATTGCCTACTGTGATAACGGCAATAGAAGACATCCAATTAAATCTGCCCAAGCCAACATCAATTGATAACAAAAACGCTTTAGCAGAGCTTTGCTATTCACTCCAGAGAAGCGCAAATGCTCCCCGTGCTGGGTATAGTGAAACTGCCTCAGGCAGTCGTTTGAAAATGTAAGCCCTTGTGACTGTGGAGCCTAGGATGCAGCCCCCTCCTCCTCCGCACTGCTATTTGTGGACATGGGAAGCAGTGATGTTTCATATATGGAGAAGGCGCATCCAGAGTCCATGCAATTCGTGATCAAGATACGATTGATATAATGAAGAACAATGCATGAAGACATCATTGCACAAGGCACTGCACTTATGCTAATAGAACTACGGCAAAATATTGTGGGACTAAGAAATAACAAAATGGAAATGAGAGGAACAATCTAGGGGGAGAGGACAGACGAGGTGAGAGATGAAGTGGCGGCTGTCTCAGTTTTCTGCTGACAAAAACCCTAACAAACATGATATTCCGAGTAACCACCTAGAAAACACTGTTGTGATTGATGGCAGAATGTATCTCACATGGAAGGAAAGAAGAAGATTAAAGAGAAGGGTGGCCACTAAACCAATACAGCAGAGCCTAGAACCAATTGCTGTTGTGGCTAATAGGGAAGCTAAACTAACTGATGAAAGCAGCCTGAAAAAAGCAAAAAAAAAACGAGAAGGAGACAGAAAAGACTGGAAAAAAAGTCTGGGGTCCTACCTAGATGGCTACTCAAAATGCCAACAAATAACATAGAGGAGAAAAAAGAAAAAAGATACTACAGGTGCTTCCTGTGATTTGAATAATGCAAGCAATGCCTCCTTCGATGTAGAGGCAGGATCCACCCCAGAGGAAAGCAAACAGATCAGAGTATCCTAAATAAAAGTGGGCGTCCCAACCATACAAATTCCTTCATCCAAGGAGACTCTATGCGCTGGAAATAAGATGCTATTAATAAGCAGCATATTTCCAAATTCTGCTGAAAAATGACTGAATAGGCAACCTGTCCTAAAGACCCTCAATTAAGGGTTCCATTGTCCGAAGATCTGGAGAATGTGGAATTGATGGAAAACTCCAAAGTCAATTGTCCACTGCTATGCGCAAGACACTGTCGAATTGATCAAGCTCTTTACCAAGAATACACTTAAAATGGGATATGATGCAATCATTCTGGGGGTGGATTGTGACCAAACTCAATTCAAGTGACATCCTAAGAGAGAAAGAAATTACTGTAATCAGCGGGATAAAAGAAAGGTGTTATTGTTTAATGTGTATGTGGCTGGAACACTTACCTCATAGATCCTTGATAGCATAGGTATAGCTATGGCAGAATGGCTTGTAAACCCAGGAAACTCACTGGTAATTATTGGGGGGGGGCTTTAACGCCCATTGCCTAATGACGCTGGACGAAGTTGGTAGGGGAATGCCCACTCAAACCAATACCGCCAATAAGCAGGGTCAACGTTGGATACAATTTGCTAACGAGCACCAGACTTACCATGTTGAAGGGAACACACATGGGGAGATCCCAGGACAGGAAATTTGCAAAGGAAATGGAGGGATGGCAACACTTGTTTAATAAGTGACAGGGAGTTAGGGCATGCACAGGAATAGTGTTCCACATTCAATAGCCACAGTGATCACGCCATAGTGCCCTTTCATTGGGTTTACATAATAGTATCAATTCAGAAAGGAAGATTGTGACGTGGACATAAGTGCCCACAAAAATCATATCATATGGTCTTATAAGAACATCAAGGCCATGAATGGCCATATGACTTGCCATATAGAGCAGATTAATTTGCCTGATTGGAGCTGCAAGGCAGCAGATATTATAGATTGATACAATAAAATGATAAAAGATGCAATTTCAGTGGGTAGGAGGTATATATTTAGGTAAGGTACAGCGAGAAGCAAAACCTACATACTTATAATCAGACAGGCTAAATGCCAACTTAGACAAAACATCAGGCAAATACTGAGACATGAGATAGATAGCGCACATGCGAAAGTACATATACAACCAGAAAATAATACCAATAGGAATTGGGTTAAATGTGGCGTATGAGCAATAATAACACCCAATGGCAGAACATTTAAAAAATCATCATTAGCACTGACACATAAAATGTGGACATCATTTAATTGAATGAGGGGAAAACAAATCAGGAAACCCAGTCAATCCCATTAATGAGCAAACCTGGATTGACTATCTTCAGAAGGTGTATTGTGCTGGAAATCCTGATAAGGATACTTCACAGGTTATAAGCCAGAAACCATACAAAATCAGGTTTGACAAACTAGATAAAATATTACAATTTAGAACTTGAATGGATCACGGTTCCTGGGCCCGGACAGGCTGCCAAAATTAGTAATGAAGAAGGACCCTGAGAACTGGGCATACGTTTTTCTATTCTTGTTCAGCAATGGCTGAAAGGAAGAGGAAAAAGCTATTATTATACATGTTAATAAAAAACTGCAGAGAAGCAATCCATCCAGCTATAGACTACTGTCTATGTTGCACCCGAATGGCAAATTATTTGACAACATGATTCTAGATAGACTAAACATATGGGTAAGCAGTAACAGGATACTCCGACCTTTTCAAATAGGTTGTACAGCCGGATCCAGCACTGTACACAGCTTGCTTTTGCTAAGCACTCTGATGCACACCGCACGGAAAGCGGGAAACCCCCCTCTACACCTACTCTTTGTTGTCTTTAATACAGTATTTGACACAGTAAAACATTGAAAGCTGCGGAGGAAGCTAGTGGCTTTGGGAATACTGTAAGACTTGTTCTGTATATGATTTTTATTCTGATATTTGGGTGTAGATAAAGTTGAACAGTATGG
Source organism: Ambystoma mexicanum (assembly GCF_040938575.1). Taxonomy (NCBI): domain Eukaryota; kingdom Metazoa; phylum Chordata; class Amphibia; order Caudata; family Ambystomatidae; genus Ambystoma; species Ambystoma mexicanum. The sequence goes on from NC_090932.1 coordinate 823,853,394, forward strand.
GTGCGTGCACAGGGGACATCTCAACAAAGTTTTAAAACAAGGTTGTGTGCTCACGCCCATGCTCTTCAATCTGTATATGGAGGACTTGCCAGAGAGTTGGGTGCGATAAACTGCTTCCGCCCTAAGATTGGAGCAAGTGAAGTACATTGGATTTCCTAAACTGTCTGTGGTCCTGCTTGACCAGAATATGGTGGGGCTAAATTGTTCAGTGCAGGAGCTACATGGTTACTCCCCAAGAAATGACCTTGTATTGAACCAAGAGAAAACTAAATGTATGACAATTGGTGAAAAGAAAATTAGAAAACATGCTATATTAATGGGAGGTGCATCAATAGGTTAAACTTGTGTAATATTTGGGTGTGAGACTTAGTGAATATTTAAACTACAAGGAAATAAAGTGAAACAGGTGTTCTAAATCTCATGTACTTAATATAGTGACTAAGAAGTTCATGGATAACACGGCCGGTTATATTCTTAGTGGTATAATTACCATTTGTATTCAATGTTTGGTACTTGCAATATTATATGACCTTTAAGCTCTGTGTCAGTTGAAGATGGATCGGCTTAATATTGTGGATAGTGGGATATGGAGAAGACTACTGGGATTGGCTCAGTGTGTCTTCAGTCCAGGAAATATGCTTGGAATTAAGAATTATCAATATTAGCGCATTGGTGTTTATACATCGTGGTTTATTGTATTTAAATTGCAGAAAGGAGCACACCTACCATCTGCTAGCCATTATGGGAAAAAGTCATGAGTATGAATAAAATAGAATTACAGATAGTTGGACAACTTGCAGTGGACTTGTTTGCACAAGTGCAGTGGACTCCGGACTGGGAACAAGATAAGTACAAATGAATCAAATCATTTACAGAAGACCTATAGGGAATTTGTTGATGTACAACTACTTACTTAACCCCAAAAAAATATTCGAACAAATCTCCTGAGGAGATTCCTCATGCTCTTACGATTTAATCAACTACCTGTAATGAAGGGTTGGGTGCCAAGATTGGGAAGCCAAAAGAAGAAAGGTGTTGTAGGTTGTGTCAATAGACACATATTCCAGAGTCTGCACAACATGTGCTGATGAGTTGTAGTAGAATGGGCAACCTACACTTGATGTAAACTTGATGTATTTGGTAGCCTATGCACACATGTCGGATGGTTTAGATGGTAATAGCTTTTGGAGGAGATGCTTAATGGTTAATGATTACAAATTAAACATGTCTCTTTTTAAATTTTGGTAAATAGAGTTTAATGAACTGTTTTGAATATTCACCTCAGGAATGTGTGTATGTAATGTTTTGTTAATGGTGTAGTTTAATTATATTAACTTTTAATCTATTATCATATGTGAACAATTATTTGAACTAAATCACAAATAAAAATATATATATATATATATATATATTTGTTTGTTTTAAATATAATTTTGTGGGAAATTCCAAATCACCTTATTCTGTAAACATGAAGGTGCAACGTCAAAAGCATAGAAGGAGATATCATTTGCTCGAAGAATATTGAAGTGGGCATCTCCGCCTTTTGATTGCACTAGGTTTAGGCTTCGCCACGTGTGAGCTGAATTTCTGTCATGTTTTATTGCTTTTGCAGACTTTATGGTCTTTATGGCCCCATGGATACGGGCAGAAAAAGTATGAGTTAATTTCCAAAGAATTAGGTCACAGGCGAATATTGCCATGTAAAACCTCACCCATTCAATGTAATAATAGTAGTGCACAATGAGCTGATGGTTTTTTGTCCTTGGAATGGGCAGACAAAGATACGATAGCAGCAAGGGCAAGTGCCCACAGGACAGAGGCAGCTGCACAATTTGGGAGTAACACTAAGATAGCAAGATGTCTGTTCACATGGGATGGAGCTTTCACTATATCTAATTTGTTGCCATGGAGGGTAGGTTTTGCTCTCTCCACTGTTCACTTCATTGGACACCTGGAGGATTTCACATCTGATATCATGGATTATAGGACTAACCAAATGGGATGGGGAAGTGTACTAACCCAATGCAAATTTGGAAAATGTACTAACCAATTAGCCAAGGTTAATTTCTGCTGACTTAGGTTTCATAAAGGCAGGACCCAATAGGATTCTTAGAATGTGGTTGCAAACAATATTTAGATTGCAACCCAATTTATTCTAATTTTGCGGTTTTTGTCTGTAAATGTTACTGTCTAATGGGAGTGCGTTTTGAGTTCTGAGCTTTTCGGTCTTACCGGCAATTCATTCTTTGTATTAAACCTGTGTTTTCTCACAACTTTTGAGCCTCATCATTGTTTCCTGGAAATCACTAAGGATCTTCCTTTACATATCTTAAAATACTTTCAGTATCATAACAAAATAAAATGAAAACATGTGCTGTTTGGAAACCAATAGAAACTATTTCTATAACTTTTACAATTGTATTAGACACATTCCTAGTGGGTAAAATGCAAACATGCTTGTTAAAATGATATATTAATAAATATTTTTCAATATGTCTGCAATAATTCTGACTCCATACTTTTTAAAACAAAATCAATTTAAACAAACACTATTAATCAACAGTTACCATAAATGTACACTTTCGTGAGTTTACAAAATGTTAATCCACCTAGTAAAATAAATATTATAACAAATTAAAAAGTTCAAAATATATATTTATGTATTAATAACATGTAAGTATACTTGAACATACTTCATCAATTTCTGGCAATGTTCATAATTATATTCAGAAAAAGTTTGAAGACATTCATAAAAGTATTCATATTTTTATTTTTTTTTTATTGAACTTTACACAGTTAAAACTGAGTTTTGTCAACGAAAACAGTAGCAGAGCCGACCAGGGCAAAACTCTTCAGGGATCAGCAGAAGGAGAGAAGAGAGAAGAGAAGGTAAGAGAGACGACTTCCTTTTTGTCATTCCGCCATTGTTGAGGCCAATGAGGAGGTGGTTTCCACAAACTCATTGGCATTAGTCTGCATGATTTTTGTAAAGACTAAATCGATCAGTTTAGACAGTGCCTGAGACCATTTGGTACTCTCCCCGGAAATTAGTCTGTTCCATATGTCGTTTTTCTGCAAAAACCATAGTCTCTCAGACAAAGGGAGTAGATAGACATTTCTTATGTCATTAATGGCGATGCAATCCACTATCAGATGTTTTAGTGTTTCAGTTGTATTTGGGTTTTTACAGAGATGACAGAGTGTTACAGAACCCTGATTTCTGAGCGCCAATATCTCTCTGGTTGGTAGCAGGTTAAAGCGGGCTCTCATAATCACGTTTCTCAGTTTTTTTTCCGGAAATTTTGCACAGTAATTTAGGGGTTTTTTCAGCTTGTTAAAAGAGGGTGGTAGATGACTCAATAGTTTGTTGTTAGTTGCTGCTCTATTGTGGTAATCCAATCCATGTCTTCCATTTTAGTTTTGATACGATCTGGGTTTTCCTTTAGCTCCGTCGGGGAACATTTGATCATTTCAAGATCTTCTAGTCTCCTGTTAACCCAGTTTTTTAGTGCAAAACAGTTGCCGGTGGAAGTTTCTGCGTGAATGATGTTCAAAATCGGTAGAGTGTCCGCAGAGATGATTTTTCTATATAAGCGCATCGCACTTTGGTTTACCAAGGATGTTAAAGAAACCAGTCCTAGCTCCCTTCTGATGGCAGCTATTGCAGTAGACTTGGGGAGACCCAGCAACGTTTTCCACACATATCCTTCCAATTTGGTCCAGATTTGCGGAGGAGGATATAACGAAGCTTCTGCTCCATACGTCAGGGATGGAACTACTTTCGTTTTATAGAACAGGATGGCTGGTAGCAAGGAGAACTTTCCGAACTTACGGTCGATCGCCCTTATTTGAGCCGTTAGGCATTTTACTTTTGCCCACAGTTGAGTTTGAAGACTAAGGTCTGTTTTAGAAGTGTCCAGTTGTGTCCCCAAGTATTTAAAGTTGGTGACCACTTCGATATGTTCATTGTCCAGATAAATATTGGGCTTAGAAGTTCCCTTTGCCTTCAGTTTCTCCAATACCAAGATTTTTGTTTTGGATTTATTTATTTCTAACAAGTTGTCCTCCATGTAGTTTTGTAGGTTAGATAGTTTGCGTTGGAGACCCACTTTGGTTTGATCGATGATAGTAATATCGTCCGCGTACAGTAGACGAGGGATCTTGACTTTCCCAATTTTTGGAGGGAACGCTCGGATCTTTGTTTCAGAGTGCTGATAGTCGCCTAAAAAGGCGATAAAAAGCGCTGGCGCGAACGGGCAGCCCTGCTTCACTCCTCTTTTCACAGGTATTTCTTCTGACAGATCACCCTGTTGATTGAGTCTTACTCTCATCTTTATATCCGTGTTAAGTGCCATAATGGGCTCCAATATTTTCATCAGGCATTTCCAGCTTTGCAGCTTTGCCCATAGCCTAGATCTGTCGATCTTGTCAAAGGCTTTCGAGAGGTCCACGAAAGCCAGGTAGACTTTGGGTGCTCCTTCTTTCACTTTGGCTTTCAAGATGTTCAAAGTGAAAAGGTTGATGGTCGTGGAACCATGTTTCTGAAAGCCCGTTTGGAAGTGGTCATTGGCCTCGCTGTTTTCCTCCCAGATCCGAAAGTGGGCCATATTCATATTATAACTTGCATTGAGAGCTAATCTACCATACTCGAGCTTTAGACACCACGTGAAAAACTGGCTCCGGTCTAATGACAACTAACCACTAATTCTCTTTGCCTGGATTTACCATTGACTAACCACTGTGAATAACTACTATGATATTTCTGACCCCTGATCCGACTGCCTTGTTGCATAGGAGCGCCTCTCAGCCTGTACCTTCTTACCAGTTTGTTAAATTGTTAACAACACTTGTACTGTATCTTCTTTATGCATTATTGTATGTAACTAAGCTCAAGTATTCTTGTAACTGCTGCACCCGGCTACCCCTGGGTTTGGAGCGCATTATCAAATAGTAAACTAAACTAAACAAAAATATCATTTTATTGGTATTTTCTAAAGCTATTATACATAAATCAAATATGATTGGAATTTTGGAAATGGAAATATTTGTTCACAATTTGCCTCTTTTTAAAAGGTGCTTCTTAACATTGGCGGTATGAGACAGATCTAAGGTGCGATGATGACTTAATGACATGAATAAACTCCTGCAAATGTGTGAGGCTGAGTAACTTTAAAACAAGGCTTCCCACAACAATAGTCACGCCTTGAGTTGGCTCTCTACTAAATATTTGTCTCTATAAGAATTCAATAGTACATTAATACATGATCTCAATGCATACTGACATACTGACATGGGCGATCACAGGTTTTACCCTTATGTGGATGAAGCAGGGACCTATCAAATATCAATCCAAAAAATGTGGATGTTTCAAAAGATGGAAATATTTATGAATGCATCAAAAATAAAGTGAGTCTTCATTATAACAAAACTAGGTCTTTTGAAGATAGTTCATTGCTAGTTCACAATACTGGTTCATTCACAGTTGGAGATTATATTTGTTGGTAGTTCTAGTGTGGATAATTTTGCATGGTGTGTCTAGTTTACATCATAATTTAATTAATAAATGTTAAACTTCACAACATCTTTATATTTGTATTTTCTATAGATTGTTTCAAATATAAACTTATTTTAGTTTATCAAACTTCAGATAGCATTCATACAGCAAAACAGCATCAGTGTTCTACATAAAAACAAAATGAGGCACAATATTTAGCAATAAGAACAAGATAAAAGCATATTCATAAATAAAGAAATCACCACCATAGCCAAATTGAGAAACCATGGATTAAATGCAGAGGCCAAGTGACTAAATGATTAGTTGTTCTCATGCAGGCCTCGTTCTGAAGTCTGTTCAAAGATTTGATGGAATTAAATTGCCAGATAGCAATGTGTTGTGTGTGGCATATCAGAATGTCACAATATTGGAAATGTTTTGTGCCAAGTCAGTTATGTTTTGGGTTGTAATGCACCAACATAGGAGGGGTTCCTAGAATGTAACAACCTTTCCAGCTAATACCAGGAGGAAGAAATGCGTTTTGATACATCATCCTCCCCGAAGTATACATATCTGCAAGAGGACAGATCATCTAAGCTGTAACAATTGTATTGCGGCTAACCCCCACTGACCTTTCCTGCTAACTGTCAGACATGCCTGATTAAATTGAGCAGTCAAAAGATGGGTGAAAACCTAGATTGGAAAATATCAGGGTCCCAAAGTCCCACACTATGGAAAGATTAAGCATTTTACAATCAACAATTAGTGTGAAGTGAAATGGAGTACTAATTGCTTGGAGTTCGCTGGGAGAAGTCTACATGCCTATTGGTACTTCTCGTAGGTGGATTCCAGCAGAAATGTCTGATGACCAGGTAAAGAGGCTGGAAATGAAGGAGACAGTAATCCAAACATGGTGGACAAGGACTTGTGACAGTAGTTTAAAAACAAACCTAATGACAAAAGAACACTAAAGGAAGTCCACCATAACTGAGGTACGAATGAAGGCCACATCAACTAAGGAATAAAGGAAGTGGACAACAACCCTTCTGGAATGCAAATGGAAAAATAAGGAGTGGAATCCTCATAAAGAGTGCAGGAACTGAAAGCGTGCAATGGGGAAAACCATTAAGGTAACCAGAAAGCACAGGCACAAGACAAGTCTAAAGTGAACGGAGCACTAGGAGGATGGGAACAAGAGAACAACTAATTCATAGGAACTGACTGGGAAGGCAGTGGGAATCCCAGAGTCATAACCAATTAAATTTAGGCAGCAATGCGAGCAGGCTGAGTCAGTGAAAAATGGGCGACATTTTGAATAACAGCAGAGGCTGTGTACTAAAGGCAGAGAACAGGTAATCTCAAAAACAGGCTCAGGTCAGGAACATCGGGCCTCATTACAGTTTTGCTGTTGTGGTAAAAGTGCTGGTAAGCCAAGAGCTGGAGGTAAATCTTGCTCCCACCATCAAAAAAAGGCCATAATTTGCTGCACCCGTAATTCTGGTGCCGGTAATTCTGGCAATCCCCTCTGTGGAGTCCTTTGGGATTCGATGGAATGGGGAATTTCTTACCGTACTGGCACTCGGAACTGCCAGAAATTCCGGTGACTGAGTGCTGGTGATGGAAATTCCGTTTGATGGTATCCTGTTGGGAAAAACGACAGGAGACCACTAAACTTGTAAATGACCAGCATAGAATTCAGAAATCAGCAAACCTGGATCAGGATTGGGGCAGGAAGTGAGAATTTTACTTTAGGGGCACAGTCTGTAAAATACATTAGATATTTGTTGGACAACTCTCACGACAAATGGGCCACAGCTACCTTTTTCTCACAAAGAAATATTCCACTGCTTGCACCGTGCATGAGGAGGGTCCCTTAAATGTAACTGGATCAACATGCAGCAGGATCTGCCCATAAACGATCTTGGCAGTGGTGGTTACTCAAAAATGTTAAATAAGTAGAATAATTGTGCTGTAGCATGCGAGCTGCCAATCCTGTGTACAGCTGTACTTGACGTGGGAAAGAACACAGGCAGCATGGACTCTAAGGGGGCCCTTGCACCTGGACACATGTACAGGAGGTACATAGGACATGTCATTTCATCCCCATCCAAACTCACCTTTTCTTGCAGTAATGCACTGTAGTGGGCAAAATATAATTAATTTCCTAATGTGTCCACACTGGTCCAAATAGTTTTAACTATCCTAGTTATATATAATATGACAATTATATATAATTACAGTGGGCTGCATGATATAAACATGGAACTGTGTGTTTTCGGCTCTTAGGCAAAAAAACGAACTAACAAAACAACAATTATTGTAGTGTTTATTCAGTACTGACCGAGGACGCTACATTCCAATTTAGCAACAAAATCATCATTCTTTACATGTAATTTAAGGTAATATTGAAGATGGTCAAGCACTTTTGAAGATGTTACTACAAGCAAACTTATGCAATTTGATCAAGCCACACGATACTTCATCCAAGTTATTAAGCACAATTGCCTATATATTAATTTTCCATACAAGAAATTAATGACATATTCAGCAACATTCATTTCCCGATGACAATAGAGCTTGTGTTATGAAATGAACATGTGTTCAGTAAAGTGATGAAATGTTCCTTGAGAGGTTCATTGTAGAAAAAGGAAGCACATTGTTGAATTAGTAGATCAAGAGATGTTAAGTAAGAATTGATCCAGTCACACTTTATGAGACACCACAACACTTATCTGCTTGGTATTAGGTAATCCTCCTTTTGGTATAGGTCTGTACTACACAAGTTGGTAGTGTGACTGAGCATCCAGGCCTATCTCAAGAGGGGTAAATGTGAGCTGTAGAGCAGTACAAATGAAATCTGTAAATACAAGCATCCAAGTAACAATTACACTCAATTTTTCTGTTATAAATAATTATGTATTTAATTAACATCAATTTTGAAATAAGCATTCTTTAAAAAGCTAATTAATGTAACAAGGTAAATATACTTTAAAAATACTTTTCAGAATCAAGACAAGTTTGTGGATAATCTTTGGATATGCTTCTTACCCAATTCCTACACCCTGAGGTAACTTCAATCACAAGGACAGGAATGGCACTTATATATCAGACTAGTTATACATTGCAGATTCTGAGGTTGCAGAAAGGAATGGTTTAAGGAAGGTAAAGGTTAAACAGGTTCTCAGTAAATGTGAGGACAACTAAATCTTCCAATGAGATCTAGATATTCCTTTTCCCAGCAGTAACAGTTCAAAACAAGCCACCACCTATGAGAGACAAACAATACCAAGGTCAATGTACTAGAATAGACTTCAGGGAGCCTGGACAGCCAAAGTTTATTGGAGCACAGTCTATGGATCTGAGGCACTTCTTAAATCAAAGTCTTGCACAACGTTAGAGAGTTTGTAGAAAAATCACTTGTAGGGTCACAAGCTGTTAAACCTGTGAAAGGAGAGTTAGAATCAACTCTAAAAGGTAAAGCACTGCAATTCCCAACTGAGAAAAGCACAGCTAAAAGACAGTGAGATAAGTACCCCAAGCCTAAACAGTACCTCTGGTTTGAAGATGAGTGGTCCAGCTGGATTCTGTCTTGCTACAGCAGTGCAGACCCTGTGTCCTGTGCCTCAGTCGTGGGGACAAGAGGGATGGGTATCTGGTCATTTCATTGAATGCAATAGCATATATTACCATACCAGAGAAAAAAAACATTGAAAAAAAGCATCAAAAAAAGGATCAAAAAAACCATCAATAAAATGCACCAAATTATTTTTTTTAAAGGTAAAGGTTTAAGTTTAATTGAAATGGGGTTTAAAGGTTAAAAAAGTGGTTTTGGGGGGGACCCCCATAAAAAAAAAGAAAAAAATGCATTCAATGATTTTTTTCCCAATGCTTATTTTTCAATGCTTTTTTTCTCTGGTATGGCATTCAATGCTATTGCATTCGATGCAATGACTATAAACCGAGGTATGACATTGGAGGGCTCCTGCGGCGGTACTTGGGATGTCGTCGGCAGCTACGAGCTCTTTTCAGTTCAGCAGCACTTAGCAAAAAGCACAGTCACAGATCTTGGATACCGGTTGGGCTTCCTTCACTCCTTGGCTCCTGCATTCTGGTGAGGGGACTCGAGAGCTGGTCGTCCTGCTTCTAGAGGGTCCTTAGTAGACTCCTGGAGCTATCTTCTAGCAGCATGTGTTACTGTATCATATGTTTAATTCGACTACGGATTAGTCAACCCCTGGCATTTGGTTGTTACAGCAATGAAGAAGTACAGCCAGTCGGAGAAGGTGGTCCAGTAGAGTTTGTCTCGGGGATAGTTGGTCCCACTAACCCAAGGGGATAAGTCGTCCCTTCCACAGCCTCTTTGTCAAAATGAAAAAGGAGCATCAGGGCTTCTCCGAGCAATTCAAAGGTCCAGCAGGATGCAGCAGGCTTCATTCACGGTTTCTTCGTCGATGCTTCTCCCAGTGGTCGACTCGGCCTCTGGTCCCAAAACCCTCGCCTTTTAAGTAGGTTTCTTCAATTCATGCACGGTCTTAGCTGTCAATCACACAGCAGGGTGGCTGTCCTGAAAGGACAGCCAGCCAGCCAATCAGGATTGGTTACATTCAGGCATTCCTATAGACAAAGGACAGTGGGGTTTTGGGAACCTCCCTCACATCCTGCCCTCCCAGATACACTGAAGCCAGAGGCGGGCTTCAGGGCTGAAGCTCGCCAAAGACAAGACAAACAAAGGGCATAAATCTGTCTCAACACACAGAGTAAAACTCAAGAAATACCTCACAAACAGAAAATGGCGAAAGAAGAAGACAGGGCCCATTTTGTCAAAATGGTCACCCATGGGTGCTGTACTGCAGCTGAGGGTTCAGCCTGCAGAAGAAAAGCACAATGGTAGGAAAAAGTAAACCACTGACACCAGCCATTTAAAGTAGTGGGAATAACATAAAAATGTTACATGAGAACGTATGATAAGGGGCTACTAGGTAACCCCATAGCACTTCACATAAGATGGTGTGTGCCGGACCTAAAAAGAGAAAAGGTAAGTAAAGTCAATTTCACTTTACTATTCTTGGGATTGGTAGTTCACCCAAAAAAAGTTATTTAAACCTTATGAGAAATATAAATGATTTATTTGGGACACTGCACTGAAGATGCTGTCTGCCACCATACAAAATGTAGATGCCTGTGGAGTTTGTCAGACTCCAAAAACACTCAAAACACAAAATCCAAATCAGGTCAAAAACACCTGAGAGAGTGAGAAAAAGGTCTCACTCACTTGAGTGTTCAAGTTAAAGAAGTCCTAAAGTCGAGCAAATGAGATGGGGGTCTCTAAGGGTGAGGGGAATTAGCACTGAAATGAGAATTCTCCCAAATAAGAGCATGTTTTAGTTTTGATATTTTATGTTAAGTTTATTTATTCCACCCAGCGCTGCCATTTTCATGGTCTTCTCATGCTCAAGTGACTCTGCAAGGTAATGTGGGTAGGGTTGGTGAGCGAGAGAGGGATAGGATAGATGCTGTGCTCATCTGTTGTTGCGTGCAGAACCAGGAGCAACTGTTGTCTGTGGATTTGAGCTTTCTGTATGTGCTTTGTTTTTTGCAATCAGCTTGTTGTGTCCGGAAGGGTGTCGTCCAGTGTTTGACTTCTTTGTTTTATGAGGTGGTTGGGGTTGTAGCTTGGTTAAAGAGATTAGCGGGTTCGCAACTGGTGGGGGGGAACTCGGCCCGAGATCAGAGGGTGGCCAGGTAACCAGAGCAGTTTCGGTATCAGCCAGGAAGACAGCATGGGAGAGGAGAGAAAGCAGAAGCAAAGAGAAAGGTTTTGAGGTGCTTCCGGAACCATAGATGATTCTCCTCAAGTTTCAGGGAGGCAGGGAGGCTGTTCCAAAGGGAGGCCCAAGCCGAAGAAAGAGATTTACCACCATCTCTTTGCTTGGAAAAGCGACTGACCCTGATGGAGTTGGAGGCAGTTGAGTGAAGAGCTTGAGAAGGAAAATATTTAGTAAGAGAGAGTTGAAGGTATAGAGGCCCCAGTTCCCAGAAGGCCTTATGGAGAATGCAGAGGGTTTTGAACTTAATCCACACAGCCAATATGAGACAGTTCAGAGATTTCAGTCCTAGAGAGATACGATCCCTGGGCTTGAGGCCAAGGAAAAGCCTCACAGTCCTGCCTCCTGTTTTGGATGAGTTGCAGAGGGCGGGGGGTAGAAGCAGGAGGATTTAGAAGGAGGCTGTTGCAATAGGCAAGCCTAGAGAGAACCAGAGCTCTGGAGACAGTGAGCTTCTGGGGGAAGGAGAAGAAAGGAAGAATACCTTTAAGAAGATGCAGCTGGTAGTGTGACTTCTTAGACATGTCAGAGATGTGGGGAGAGAAGGAGAGTAAGGAATCGAAGATGACCCCACGGTTTTTTGCCTCACAGGTGGGAGCAGGAGGAGGGCCAAGAGAGGCTGGCTAGAGAGTGACAGGAAAGAAGGGTGCGGTGTGCCAATGAGGAGAATTTCAGTCTTACTGGCATTAAGGCAGAGATCATTGGCAGCACACCACTCCTGGATGAAGGACAGACAGTCAGAGATGTAGGAGGGAGGAGAGATGGCTGAGGGCAGCCTGAAAATGAGGTGAGTGTCATCCGCATAGCACTGGAAGTCGGAACACAGCACTACAATGCGGTGGGCAAGAAGTGCCAGGTATGGGTTGAGCAGCCACGGAGAGAGGTTAGACCCCTGTGGAACACCACAGGTAGAGATCGAGATGGAGGAGAGGAAGGACCCAAGTTGAACCTGGGACGTTTGATCAGAGAGGAAAGAAGTCAGCACGCCAGGGCCTGACCGGTGATCCCCAGGTTATCACGTAGATGGTTGAGCAGGATGATATGGTTAATCGTATCAAAGGCAGAAGAGAGATCAAGTAAAATGAGGACACAGGGGATGTTGGAATCAAGGTTGGAAAGCAGGTCTTCAAGGATGTTCAGGTGAGCAGTTTCTGTGCTTCTGGCAGCTCTGAAGCCGGACTGGTGATCATGGAGACAACCAATAGATTAAGGGTGGAGATTGAGCTGGGAGATGGCCAACTTTTCCAAGAGTTTGCCCAAAAAAAGGGTGATGGAGATTGGGCGATAGGTAGCTGCGCAGGACGGGCCAGCAGACAATTTGTTAAGAAGAGGGTGCACAAGAGTGTGCTTCAGGGGGGAAGGGAAGACTCCAGTAGTGAAGGAGTGGTTGAAGAAGTCGGCCTGGGCAAGAGAAAGAGAGTCAACGTGGTCTTTGATGGTTTTGGAGGTACAGGGAAGAACCTGTTTTGACAAGACTTTCATAGATCAGACTTGTCTAGAAACCTTGTCTGGGGAGAAAAGGGGAAAGGCAGAGAAGGAAGGAGAAGAGGAGGCCGAAGAGGGGCCAGAGGCAGAGCAGGGAGTAGAGGGAGGAAGGGGCCAGGGGTGTAGAGAGGACAGGATGTCCTGAGTTTTTGAGATGAAATGAGAAGCTGGTGCCGTGCAGTGGGCCTGGGAGGGGACAGGAGAGGTAGAGACTGCAGCAGGATTGGCCAGTTCCTTGCAAATTTTAAAGAGTTCAGCCGAGTTGTTAGATGCCGCAGAGATGCAGGCTTGGATGTGGGCTCTCTTCCTGGTGAGGACTGAGAGCCAGTATTGCCTTTGGAGCAGGCGGCAGGCCAGTTTGTCAGAGGATGTGCATGAAGCACGCATTCCCTCTCAGCCACCCTGCACTCGCGTTTGAGGGTGACAAGTTCAGAGTCATACCATGAGTTGCATTTAGCCAGAGTACTGCGAGTATTAGATAGAGCATACTTGAGCATGGAAAGAGATGTGTCAGGGTGTGAGTCAGCCGAAGTGGGACGGGGGGAGAAAGAGGTGGCAAAAGCCTCAACTGACATGCACTTCATGGGGCAGATGACTGAGAAGGTGGGTGACAGTGTTGGACTAGGCGTGGCCTGAGGGGTAGAGAGGGTGAGCTGGGAGGAAAGGAGAACATGATCACTCCAGGAGAGAGGAGTGGTGAGAGGGATCGAAAGGGGAAGTTCTGAGGAGATCAGAACACCCAAGCCAGTTGCTTTCCTGCACTGCCCTCCTGGCAACCCTCACACTTGGGGACTGTTTCTGTACCCCTACAGTCCCCCTTCCACTACTTGACACCCAATGTCTGCACTTACCCTTGCACTTGCCACCTGTTGGCCATACTTTACCTAGTGTTATTTATTCTATTATCCTGTGTACTGCACTGTATCCCCCTCCCTTCCACCGAACTTTCCCCCCTCCCCCTTCCAGTGCACTTGCGCGATCTGAATGACACCTGGCCTAGTAGGGTTGTTGTCTGTTTTCCCTCTGTTCCCCCTCCCTTGCCTCGTTGTGCCTTGAAACACTTGTATATAGGTGTGTTACAAATGCCATATCATATCATATCATATATATTTTTTGTAAACAACTATACAGAAAAATCACTTTCTGTGGGTAATCCACTTTCAAGTGTTTGCTTCAAAAAGCTCTTATGGTTGAAACATTCATCGCAAGATAGGAAGTGATTTCTGTTCACAATTGGCAGATGTGTTAGTGTAATCTGTATCCTAGAGCTAGGTGCAGCAAGAAAGCAATGTCACATTAAGCTATACAAGTAAACATATATTGGATAGGTAAGCTGTTGATCATTAATATGGTGTTACTCATACCTGCCAAACAGCCAAGTTTTTGGGAGTTTTCTGAAGGTCAGATAAGATGGTTTGCCTTTAATGAAGGTTATAGGTTAAAGTATCTAAAACAAAAGGATCGAATGCCTTTTTTTTGACACCAAAAGTGCCGGAAAAAAAAGTTTTGAATGCTTTTTTTATTTTTATTTTTTTTAAAGGGGGTTTCTCCCCAACTCCCTGTTTTTCTTTTTTTAAAAAATTTTTTTGCACACTAAACTAAAAAATATATAAATAAATAAATATAAAAGCATTCAAAACTTTTTAAAAATATTTTCCAGTCCTTTTGGTTTTGAAAAAAAGGGCATTCAATCCTTTTTTTTCAATCCTTTGACCGGACACCTTTGAAGAACGGTGGGAGTAGATTCCAGAGAGTGACTGCAAAACTGAATCCACCAGCTCAATTATTTGTTGAATCTGGGGGTGATTAAAGAGAGGCAGTATGATCAGCATAGGGTGCACGTGTGGCCTTTCTGTGGAGCTGGCTGCTGAGGTAGGTAGGGGCAACCTTATGAATACAGCAGCGGGTGATTGACAACATTTTGAATTTAATAAAAGATTTGATTGGGAGCGAGTGAGCTTCTATTCTGGACTGCGAGATTTGGTCAGTACGTGTTTTGCCACAGGCAACTCTGAGGGCATTATTCTGAAATAAATTAAGTTTTGGTAAATTCTTGATGGAGGTGACTGCGAGTAGTGTGTTGCAGTAGTCCAGTTTGCTGCCTTTGATGGCTCTAGCGCATGTTAGGCAGTTGTCTGGTGACAAGAATTTCCCACTGAGGTAAAAAAGTTGGTAGTGTAGGCAGTACAGGAGTCAAGGGTGTTGATATGGTTGTGCATGGTAAGTTCAGCGACTATTTAGAAACCAAGGGTTTTTACATGGCTCAATACCAGGATGGGGTTGTCATCTATGGTGATGGAGGATTTAACAGGGTTGAGTTCTTCAGGCAGTGAGGAGATTCAAAAATGAGTATCTCAATTGTATCATCGTTGAGGCACAGGTGGTGATTTGCCAACCAGTTCTTGTTGATGCCGTAGACTCGCTTCATCAAGACAGAATCTTAGGAGCGGGGATCATGATGTTTAAGAGAATCTGGTGTCATCAGGGAAGTTGGTGTACAGGATACAGAGATTGTCAAAGTGGTCAAACAAGGGTTTAGTGTAAATGTTTTTGTGGGTGGGGGAGATGCATGAACCCTGAGGAATGCCAAAAGGGACAGGGATGGGATTGGCAGCCATATTGCCAATGAAAACTCTAGATGAGCGATTGCTCAAGATGGACTTTATCCTGGACTTTATCCTGGTTGCCTCTGGAGTGAAGTGGAATTTTGCCTTGAGATACTCGCATTAGATGTCATGATCAACAAGATTGAATTGCGGCTAAGAAGTTGAGGTGGAGGAGATGGGCAAGGTTGTCTGAGTCACAAATGGTATCAAGTTGAAGATTGAGATTGAGTAGAGCTGTTTCTGTGCTGTGGTTGGGTTTGAAGCTGAATTGGTGGGCACCAACCAGATTGTGGTGTTCGATGTATGTTTGGATTTAAGCATGGGCTCTGCAATCCAATATTATGAAGAGGAAAGGAACTGTTGTGACGGGGCAGTAATTGGTCAGGAGGATAGGGGTGAATAAAGGTTTTTCTGAGAAGTGGGGTAACCCAGGCTTCTTTGATTTTTGTAGGAACATCTGGGGCACACAAGACATTGATGATGTTGAAAATGGTGGGAGCGAGTGTTTCTGCGCAGAGTCTGATGATGTGCACTGGGCAAACATCCTGTTTACAGTTGATGGGTTTTGAGGGGTGTAATAGTTTTAAGAACATCAGCAGCAGTGACTGAGGAAGAGTGGAAGGGTGCCATGGGAGGTGGAAGAGATGGGGGGGGGCAGCGAGACGTTTTTCTTTTTTTAAATGAGTGATGATGTATTGGCAATGGTTTTTTCTATCAGCTTGTGAATTTGATCAGAAAATGCTTACTGGATAGTAGAGCACCAGAATTATTTATTGGGTAAGTGGGAGATGGGGGGAGCAGGGTTTCAAGTTCTTTGAGACTTTTGAAGAGCTCACTCACGTTGGAGCTCGCTTAGGTGATCGTGATTTTGTAGGAATTGGATTTGGTGGAGATGAGAGCAGGTTTGCAAGCTTTTGCAAAGAAGGTGAAGGCCTCTTTGTTGGCTGTGAAGGGGTGCTTTTTCCAGAAGTGTTTGAGGGCATTTTTGTATCTTTGGAGGGACTGGAGTTCCTCAGAAAACCAGTTGTTGTGGTGTTGTGGCTTTTTGGGATCATGGTTTTGCATGGGGCATGTGATTCTAGTGCTTTTAGTAAGGCAGAGTTGTGCACATCAATGTGAGACTGTGGGTCTCCAAGATTAGTTTCTGTTGTGAGAAAACTCAGAATAGATGGGGCTAGTACTGAATTAGTGAGTTTGCGGGTGTTACGGGCTGTGATGCGGTGGTGTGGGGGTCTGGGTGGAGGGCATCTGATGTTCCGCAATACTGTATTCAATCAATGAGTAATCAGACCAGGGGATGGGGTTAATAGCAGTGATGAAAGATTAGTGTTGAGGTTGCTGATTCAGTCGAGGATGCAGAGTTTGGCATGAGTGGGAGAGTTTTACCATTTGGCAGACTCCGTCCCCCAACAACGCTGTCCTGTGGTAAACCCTTACCCACCGAATCCTTTGACTCATGGCTTAAAAAATCCCTAATACCTCTCACACCCTCACACCCCACAGCCTCATGCAAAGGACTGCCCCCCAAATGGTCCACGCCCCACTTGAAGTCATTAAAAAAACAAAATAACTCTCTTGAACGCAAATGGCAAGCATCTATACCAATCTCTGCAGATCCATGTTCACCTTCCACCACCGTTATTACAAATCCAAGATCTGAAAGGCCAAAAAAGCCTATTACATTAAACAAATTCTGAACTATGGCAGCAGCTGCAAAGAACTCCACAAGATCATTGCCAAATTTGTGAAACCTACTTGCACATCTGCCCAAACCACTCCCACACAAACACTATTCAACTCCGTCTCGCTACATTTCTACAGCACTGCACTTGACAGGATGGCAACCATTAACGCCACATTTTCCACCCTCACCCCCTGCCCTCCATTTACCTCTCCTTATCCTGTTGCCCCGACACCCACTATGCCAACCTTCAACTCCTTCCAACAAAACCTGAGAGACATGTTCCTACATCTGTTATCCGGCAGCAGACCCTCTGGATCCCCCTCAACCCCTGCCCTGCCTCTCTTCTGAAAGAAATGTTCTCCTCTACTTGCTCAGGAGAAAATGCAAGATCCATACTAAACGACTCCCTCACCTCTGGCACCTTTCCATAAGCCTTCAAAATAGCGCATGTCAAACCGCTTCTAAAAAGCCATCCCTCGACCCCCTTGACCCTAAGAATTACATGCCGATCTCCAACACCAGATTTCTCCTGAAACTCATTGACCGGACTGCGTACTCCCAGCTCAACTGCTTTGTAGAATCCAACAAACTCCTCTACCCCCCACAATCAGGCTTCAGACCGTGCCATAGAACAGAAACTACTCTGATCTCGATCTGGAATGATCTAAATGTTGCGGAAGACTCTGAGGGTTGCACAGCACTGATCCTCCTCGATCTGTAAGCAGCCTTTGACACCTTTAACCATTCAATCCTCCTTGACCAGCTCCACTCCCTCTGAATTTGTGGCTCAGCAGTCAATGCCTCCTTCCTCAACAACAGAAAAAAAATCACCTTCATCACCCCTTTTGTCTCAACTGCTCGTACTGCGAACACTGGAGTACCCCAAGGCACCTGCCTCTCTGCTCCCTTTTTCAAACTCTATCTGACCACTCAATGAAGAATCATCTGTGCATGCAACATCCCCTGTTACAACTATGCCGACGATAACAAAATTATCCTAAGAATTCCCAAAACAAGCACCAACCCACGTCCCTACCTTGAAGCATGTCTCAGTGATATTGACCGATGGATGACAAGTAACCACCTCCTTTTGAACCCTTATAAAGCTGAAATCATGGTGTGCGGCAACACTGACCTTCTCCCGCAACCGCTCAAATGCCCCCCCCCTTGGCCCCTCCCTCCTTCCAAAATAGTCAAAAACCTTGGCTGCTCTGTGGACTCCTGCCACTACCACCTGAAACTCCTTAGACGCATTTGTCATAACCTCACCTATACCAACACTCTCGCTGCTGTTATGTCTATTATGTCGAGACTGGATTATGCCAACTCCTTATACCTGGGAGCACCGGCATACCAACTTAACAAACTCCTAAGAGCCTAAAAGGCTTCTGTCAAACTCCTTCTCACCCTGAGATACAGATACCACATCTCTCCCGCTCTCCACACCCTTCACTGGCTCCCTGTCAGACAAAGGGCCATCTTCAAAACCCTATGCATTACCCACCGAGCAGGGCACAAGACAGGCCCAACATACCTACAAGTGAAGATAAAACCATACCTCCCATCACACAGCCTAAGATCAAGAACCTCCCTCTTACTAGTGATGTCAACCTTCGATTCTGCCAGGATTGGATGATCCTCCTTATCAACCTTGGCCCCATCTCTGTGGAACTCACTCTACCCACACATTCGACACACCCACGACTACATGACCTTCCGCAAAGCTCTAAAAACCTGGCTCTTTCCATAATGCCGGTTAAGACCATCTAAGGCCACTAAAACCTTGCAACCTGCAGACAAATGTTCAAGGAGATACCAAGCAATGACACCACTGAAAGCGACTATTAAGTCAACTATAAGGTCACATCTGAATGTAGCAATCGCAAAACCCGTAAATGAAATGCGGAACAGTGGGCTCATAAGAATAAACCCTCCACTCCAGACACTCACCTCTCCTACCACTATTCTCACTCTCTACTCTACATCAACACACAATAGAATGCAACTAAGCCCCTCAATCAATTTCGGCCTACAAAGAATACTCCATGAATACCTCAACATCCTAGTAGAACGCAGCTATACTCCATGAAAAATCAGCCTAGCTGCACACATACGTGTCCTACACAGGCTTAACGCAGCCAGAATCCAGTCACGGAGACCAACCTCCAGACTGCACAAATTCAACTGATCTCAACATCCCTACACCTAATGCTAGGATGCAGCTACCATCAGGAAATCGCATCAGCTGCGCACATAATGAGTGCACCGAAGCACCCTATGATACCCTACTCCCTCAAATGACCTGTACTACGGTCCACCATGGCGTTCAACCCACAAGCTCTTTGAGGCGTTACCAATGATATATAGTGCTATATAAATGCCAAATAACATAACATAACAGAGTTTCATTTCAGTAAAGATGGTGGCGAGGGTGGTAAATCTATTGTCAACAGGGCCGTTGAATCAGAGATTGAAGTATCTTACTAGTGTGATCTTGGTTGTTTGTTTGATAATGGAGGTAGGGTGTTAGATCAGATTCAGGGCAGTTCATATTATTGGAGTGCTGGTAGAGGGGAATGAGGTTAAAAGTGGTTTGAGTATTAAGTGAGAGTTTGATAATAAGGAGTTCATAGCCTTGCCAGGGTGGGTGTGGGGAGCTCCCTGATGGACAGGCTGGGTTTCAAGATGAGGGCTACTCTGCCACCTAGTTTGGCAAGCTAGTCTGATCTAAGGATCCAATATTCACAGGGTATGTCTAAGGAGAGGGCTGGCCCAACTGCATTGTCTAACCAGGTTTCTGTGACAGCTAGGATGTCCAGGTGTTTGTCTTCGATGAGGTTGTTAATATCAATTGCATGTCCACAAAGTGAAAGCGGGCACAGTGTAGGCTGAAGGTATGTGTGGATACCGGAGGGGTAACAGGAATGGGGAGAGGGAGTTGGTGGGAGGTGTGGTGTGTGTGATGGGATGGGTGGTGGTATGGTATGTGAGGAAAGTCTGGAGTTCCTAAGAGTGCTGCGGTCTGGGAAGAGATCATGTGGATGAGGAAGTGGCACAGGGCATGTCACAGTGAAATGCACTCCCAGCACTTACTTGGATGCTGGGAGCCTGTAGAACATTAGTGTCAGGAGAACGCTCCTGACACTAATGTATTCAAGACGGCTGGCCAGCGCATTATTTGCGTTATAGCTCAGCCCCCCAAGAATAAGGTGACCTGTGCATCCTCTGCTCATTTTTTAGTTGCCCAATTTTGTTTTGAGGAGCTGGCCCAACATCTATATTTTGAGGAAAATAAATGTTCACAATATAGGAGGAAAGGAGAGAGAGCAAAAGGGAACAATTGGCCAGATGAGGAGTTATGTGCAGGAAAGCAGAGGGAGAGCAATGGGCCATATTGTTATGCAGTGGGCAAGAGAGCAGAGAGGGAGCGGTAGGACAGAGGTGTGGCGGTGGGCCAGAAAACAGAGGGGAGGCCGGCTAGAAGGAGAGCGCTGGGCCAGAAAGCAAAGAGGGAACAGTTGACCAGCAAAAAGGTAGCAATCTGCAAATTGGGAGTAAGGATGGGGGAAGAGTGTAATAGAATGGTAGAAAAGATCCAAGATGCAACAAGAGCAAGGAACTAGGGACTGCAAGGAGTGAGTTAGGAACATGGTTGGGAATGTGGCATGGACTGGGAAGCATGAGCTGTGACTTGGCCATGTGACAGATCATATGAGTATGCACATGGCTGGCAGAGAGAGAAGTTTGGGAATGCAAGTTATAATGGGGAATTGGTGAGTATGATGGACCTTGGCGAATGGGTGATTGCCACATTGTAAAACATAGAGGGAGAATATTTTCACCATTATTACTGATAATGATGAATCATGTAAATAAGAAATAGGTATGCACATTCAACCAAAAAAATAGACCAAAACAAACACTTTTCTGTCAAGCCAGCAACATCTGGGACATCTGGGACTGTTCCATTAAATTGCCACAAAAAGTGCAAATAATCACAACCTGGCTCTCTTGAAGCCTCACAAACTGCCTCTTTCTTGCAGCCTGTCAATCTACCACCCTCCATTCATAAACAATGTTGCACAAACATGCCACAATAAAGACACATTTGGGCTACAAAATGTGCTTTTTTTGCTGCAACAAATATTCAATTTCATGCCCAAAATCCTAGATGGCCTGTTTAATTGTGGGGTGATATTCAGTTTCTCATGGAACGAAATTGAAGCATTCTACTGTTTTTGAAGTGCTGAACATATGCGTACTAAGAAGACTATACATTCTCTGCGAGAGGAAGACATGAGAGGTATTTCAGATATGCCATTTTACTGGTGCTGATTTCTTTTTTAATTGGGATGGCTGGTTTTGGAGTATTAGGGCCTCATTACGAGATGGGCGGTAGCCATGGTGCTATTGGCATGGCTGCCTTCGATACCATGTCCGAGTCCGGTCTTGTTCAATGGGGACTTACTGGTGCATTCCGACCCTAGCGGGACCGGTAAGTCCCCATTGAACAAACCATTCCCCATTCCCATTTGAGCCCCCCTAGGGCTCAATGGGATGGGCGCTAATAATGGGCTCACGAATGGCAAGCCCATTATTAGCGTCCTGGTCCCTTAGCACGACCCGTAAGGGACGTGTGGTCAGACCACATGTTCTTTACGGTTTCCTCCAAGGGACCTCAGAATCGGGCGGTAAGGGAATACCGGCACCGGTCTCCTTACCGGTGCCCGGTATCCCTTACCGCCTGACTCGTAATGACCCCCTTAGTCTCTCCAAGGGAAACCAGTCAATGTATCCTTTGAAGATTCAGTTTCTTTGGAAGAGCAATTGTGGCCCTTTATCAATTTTGCCTATGAATAACAATGAAAGAAATATGGCACTCACTAAGAGACATCATGTGCTAATCCTATAATTTAGTTGGCCTGGTGATATCAAAAAGGATCACCCCAGAATTTGTGCCACTTGCCCACCTTTGACAGCCTCATGGCCACTGTTCTAGAGAGATGATTACATTTTGAATTAAGTATTGATCAACGCAACTGGGCTCATGCTCTAGCACTCAGGTTTTAATCCAGCAGTTTGGTTCACCGCTTCAAACTTTTGAGGTTGATATATTGAATAATATCAAATGTATAATATTACCACCAGTTATTGCATACTTGGAAAAGGTTGAGTAATTATTGCTATTATTATTATTATTATTATTATTATTATTATTATTATTATTATTATTATTATTATTGATATTCCGGATGCATCTTGCAAAAAAGTGTTGTTGGAGTGAAGAACATCTCCATGGGATGTGGTTCCCCCCTACTTGAAGTTGTCTTTATTGTCCTAATGCCCTCAGGTCATCCTGAAGAGACCACATGATATACATCAATGAGATACTGAGGAGCAACTTACAGGTTGTTTGTCTTTTCTTTATGTACCTATGTAGAGTTTAGAGTAGCATTTTGGAGATTAAAAATGCATCTTTTTGACATGTACACTTTTGAAACAACCCCAGTGTCAGACGAAGGTGTAAAATGTGTCAGGAATCATGTTTATTTGCCATACTAAAACGTGCTTCCTTCCTCCAAGTGAGTTTCCTCAAACTGATAGCTGAATGGCCCTGCGACGAGGAACACTTCCAAGAATGGAACATGTGCAATTGGAATGATGCAAGAAATGGAACAGAAAGCAGTGCTGTGTACAGGGAAGGTAAGGCTCAATCAAAGGAAAGTTTGGGAATGCCAAACCTTCCGTTCTCCTAAAGGGAGGCTCTATATAGAAAAACGACTGGGAAAATGGTCTTCCTATCCATGGCGTTGACTCTACCGGCCACTGACTCTCTGGGCTTCTCTTCCTCATTGCCTCCCAGGCTGCCCCCTTCAGCAGACTTCACTGCAGCATTCTTTTCCTTGTACCAAGTATGCCCAGACTTCATGATCACTGAATTGTCTAGTAGTGATTGACCCCTTAATGGTACCGAGAGCTTCATACGCCCCCCCCTTGACCAAGAGTGTGGGAATGTTTCACCCTCACCCAAGCCCAAACATGTACTTACGTCACCACTGTGGCCTTCCTTGAATGATACAACTGCGTAGCCTTCTCTTGCTTAAGTGACATATTCTCCCTCGCAGATTCAGGCTACACTGTACTCTTGATATGGCCACTAAACACCAACTAGGTTCAGAGTATGATACATAGCCAACGTCCATGCATTGCTTCAAATGGAGAGTCCCCATAAGAGTTAACAACTGTGTGATAGTTCCTTAGTAGTCTTGTACAGCCCCCTCAGTATTCTCGCTGCTTCCAAAGGCCAATTGGAGAGTTTCTGCCAGTGTAATATAGCATATTTCTTCCTGTCCATTTCATAGCTCAGAAGCTTCTCCATTTCATTGGCACACAACTGCATCCTTATATCGAAGACTATTGACTATGGGTGCCCCTTTCACCGGAAGAATGATTGCATGAAGAATATGTCCCTAGATGTTGTGGGAGAATGAACAAATAGGACTTCAGGTTACTTGCTATAGCACTCAACAAATGCCAGTGTTTTTTTTATTTTTCTGCAGCCAAGCATCTGACAGGCTCCATAAAGTCAAGATCTTATTTTTTCCAGGCTCACTTAAGGAGGGCCACTGGATCCAATGGCATATACATCATCTTCCGCACTTCTTACTATTAGCACATAAAGAACAATCCCTTACCAAGTGATTGACCATGGTGTTCATGCTTAGCCACTGGCACTGTTCTCTGAGCAGCCGTTTGGCAGCAGACGTGTTCATATCAGAGGAACATTGTTCCAGTTTCATTCACATTCCAGCAGGTGGTACCACTTTCTCCCTTCCAAACATCATTGAGGATTTTGGGACAGCTCCCCATGAACTGTTGTAAAGATTGTAACTCAGGCTCAACTGCCTTGGTGCAGGGCCACATTTCACCATGGTCTCTTTTTTCCATGACTACATTAGTACATTCTACTGCAGAGCATTTCTCTTTGCAAAACTGACCCCAGATGCATTTGACCATTTGACAGTCCTCCAAAGAGAAGGCTGGGCCATACAGCCTGGCAGAGTCACCAACATTGGGAGGCATGACAAACAGCCTGCAAGACACTCTCACCTGGTAAATAGCTAACCCTCAAGGTATATTCATGATGCAGTGGAGAAACAAGTTGGAATACATTTGCAGTAGTACTCAGCCAGGTTGGCAAAGAATCTGAGCTGGTCTGGGTTTGTACGGCCCCGGCCACCTCATTTGTCCACCTCAATTTCCTTTTTGGGTTGATTTTGAGAGGACCGCTCTCCAATATTGAGACAGCCCCTCAGGGAACTTAAACATAGTTCAGTAGGGCCTAGATTATAGTGTCATGGGCCTTTGAACATGACAATCTAATAAAGAGTTATTCTCTTGACTGTAACTTGGAAAGCACCAGCATTGTGAGCATTCCTTTTGAAACCATGGCACAGAGATTAGGGTACCTCCGAGATACTTACCTTGTGTTTTGGACCATCACCCTTGGACTCTATGGTGCAGTGCAGCCTGTGAACAGTGATTGCAGCCTGCACAACTGGACTGTTTTGCTCCAGACTGACATCTAGCTTTGGAGGTCTGCCGTGACTGAACCACAGAAAAAAACAATAGGTAGTAGGGTCATTCCCACAAGACTGTTTGTTGGAGGCCTCTAATTAGGCTGGAAGTTGTCAGCATCTGAACCTCCTATTGTATAACTTTCACAAGGGGAGTGCACACCATGTGTGGTACAATCTAGATAAAGTCCACATTGCATCCATAACCCTTTTCCCTCTGGAGCTTAATTTTATCCTTGTTGGTAGTGTAAAGGAGAGTTGTAACTCGGGTGAGGGATTGTTGTGCTTCACAGCTTTCCTGCGGTAGACCCACATAAGTGGTAGAGATTCCCTGCAAATATATGCTTTGTCCAAGGCAATGCACTTTAGTGAACTATCTGTCTACTTCACACTTTTCCTTCTTCAATGTCATACCGCTTGCCTATAGGGTTTCCAATCTTGCGCCAACCTCTTTAGTTGTTCCTCCCTATTCCTCTCTGCACTGTGACAACACCAACAGTTCATCCTGGAAGCAGACCACTCCTTTCATGCTCCATATGAGTTGCTGCATGACTTTTTGGAATATTGAGCCTGCATAGGCAAATCCAAATTGCATGTGGAAGAATGGGAACAGACCTTTCAGAGTAATGAAGGTGGTGAAATCCTGGTAATAAGGGATAAGTGGTGTGTTGGGTGTCTTGACCCACGTTTAAGCTATCATGCCACAACATTTGGTGCTGTGGGCTTAGAAAATTCAAGATGGCGGAAAACCCACATGTGCGCCGAAATCCAGGAAAGCTGCGCAGTTTGTGCGCACACCGAAATGGTTGCCTCACTTGCCACCCACCAGTGCGAGAACGAAAGGCCGGGTTGCCATGAGGGAAATGGGTTGCCAAAGGAAAAACAGTAGCGCCGGTTAGCTTCAAAGCGCTTTAAAATCACCATTGGACTATCCGCACAGTAGTCTGAAACCATTGGGAATGGCAATGCTGATTGCCAAATGCAACCTAGAATTGTTGGGAATTCATTTTCTTAAATCCCAAAAATGGGTGCAGTACCAGTACTCACCACTATCCAAAAGCCGGCAGTTTAAAACCACCCTGTGTTTCTCTGAAGGCAGGCTCAAACTGTCTATTTTAAACATTGCAACACATCTAAAAACTCACTGGACACCAGCAGACATTTGGTAGAATGGAGTGTTATGTGCCTACAAAATCTGGGAAATGAAGAGCCCAAAACAATGCTTATAACAAAACTGCTATGGAGTCAGCAGTTTAAGTTGCACTGGATTTAAAGACACTAAAATCGAAAATGTTTAGATTAAATGAGTGACCTATGTTTGGTGTCACATGCCTTTGTAACTGTTTAAATGTCATAGTTTTAAACTTAGAATCAGCCTTCTAGCTGCATATGTGAAAATGTTTAGTTTTATTTGAATGCAGAAACTGGGGAACAGAAATGACAGCTTAAAGAGATTCCAATTTGCCTGGCAACTACCCCCATCAGGAGTGAAACGTGAGTCACAGCTGTGTTCCCAGGCCTAGCTGCCCTTTTGCTGCTCACACTAAGGATATGCCATCTATCTGATAATTGAATTACCTGTGCTCTGCAGGAGAGTGAACAATGCAACTCCCTTCACCCAGGCAGAGGGTTTATTGAGAGGATCATAAATGGCTTCCTCTTGAACAATGAGCCTCTCCTGACTCAGGCAAAGGTTTTATTACAGCAGTCGTAAAATGTAGCTTCCTCTTGGCAGAAGCTGGGAGGAGCACTGCCTGTGAGAGCAAGCTGGCTTGGCAGAACTGGATAAACCAGTATTTCTACCTTGTGCTGAGAGGAAACCACACCCCTTTGGAGCCAGAACATAACTCTAAAAAGATGAATAACTCATAGAGCAGACATGTGAAAATTTTATAAATGATACCATAATTCTTGTGATTTTTCTGCCCACAGTTTAAGAGGTTTTTAGAACCGGTGGTATGTTCAGGGGGGTTTTAGCGGAAAAGTGGATATTACTCTAAATGTATGCATGTTAAAAATCTGAAACTTCATCAGTTAATGTCCATACTCCCTGCACACATGTATGTAAAGTTGGGTCAATGTCAGAAATTGAAAAATCAGTTAAAAAGTCAATTATGTGCCATTTCTGAATGCAAGCTCTTAGAAACAGCAGATTTGGACAGAGACATGGCTAAATTCAGCCACACCATGTATATGTAATTTCAAGCAACTGTGTAACTGTGAAATATGTCTTTTATTATCAAATATAGAATGTGTGCAATCTGACAGAGGAGTGTCCTATCTGCAAGCCATAAAATGACATCCCTCTGACTCACAGTTCATTCCCCAATCAAATGATAAATGGAAGTTTGACCAATTAGAAGCTGAGAGAGAGGTAGGGTCAGTGATGCTAGAACACACCCACATTCTAAACACATAAAAGCAGACAGACAGGACAGATAGGGGCCTTCAAATCCATCTGCCGCTGGAAGCTCTGCCGGAAAAATCCATACTTTACCTCCATCAAACCTCCAGAGAGCCAAACTAGAGACTTCAATCTATCCAGAACTAGAGACCCAGACCAGAGAACCAGAGAGAGCTGACCCAGATCACTGTGAAGTGCAGAGACCAGAGGCGAGTTTAAAACCTGACCAGATCCATGGCGAGGCCCATTTCACTCAAGAATATAGTGTGAGTACCTAGAAAACTGTGCAGGACCAATCTCCTAGTTAAAATAATATAATTCAATCTATTTAATCTAAGTAGAACTGCCTCCTAACTGTCACCTGTCATTTGTAAAGCTGTCACTTGTCATTTCCTAGTTGCAAGCTGCACTTGTCTTTTTGAACTTTAAAATTTCAAATCTGAAAAACGACCTTCACAAAATCGCTCATATCTCCGCAACTTGCAATAACTTTCATCTGAAAGGTTAGAATCGTGGCTTTCCTACGAACCTAGAACCGCATTCCTACCCCTTATAGTTTTACCGCAATCGCGGAACACACATTCGCAAATTTTACCGCGATTTGCAAATTTCTTCACATGTAAAAACTGCTGCTGCTTGCCTTCCATTTGCCAGAAATTCGTTTAACCTGCTAACTATCCCTGCCTCATTGCTAGTGTGAGCCTGGACTAATATTAACTAGATACCACTCACCCTGAACCTCTGAAAGGGAATTAAAAGCATTTCCAGCATATTTCTCATCCATTGCTAGCACATATCAAAGCATTTTGCCCGTGTTTTCAAAACTCCTATCTGTTTTCTGTAGTGTAAGCTTGCTGGGGTGAACTGATTTACATTGATTGCATTTCTGAGAACTGTGTGTTTTCCTTCCATTTCCTTGCCTTGCATCAAGGGGGGGAGGGGATTGCCAGAGAAAAGTGATTACATTGTTTGGTTGAAATCATATTGAGTATTTTCTGTACTGCATTCATTGAATATTGCATCCACCTGAGCTTACATAAAGCATCCTCTACCACATTATACTTTTGTTCCTATTTACCAGTGTGCTACCTTATCCATTTCATGTCAACTCATTAGTGATTATAAGAAGTGTGCTAGTGCCAGATTCTCCGTTGTTGATCTTTATCATATCAGATTAAGTGTGCTATTCAATTATTAATTTATTATAAGGTGTGATATATACATCTCTTGTTTAAATTATCAAATAAACCTTTTAACTTGCAAAACAGAACTACTTCTTGGCTCAGTGGGGTCAGGGGGATTCCAAGAGAGGGGTGTTATATAGGGGTAGTCATCCAGAACGCATGAACTGGACATAAAGATATATCAATAAGGGTTTTCATTCAGTATTATAGACTAGGCGTTGACTTAGCTGTAGTGTTGAATTGAATCCTCTTACAAATTGGGGGCTCGAGCCGAGACGTTGGGTTAGATTTACCATTTGTGCAGCTTAATACAGTGCGCTAACTGACGGGATACATACATCCGGTCGGATCACCACGCTGCATTACGCTGTGAAGCATTCCTCAAAAGGGACACTCCAAGAAAAGTTCTGTTCTGCAAAAATAAAATACTAACTCCTGTAAGTCAGGACAGAGACCAATCTCTAGAATGACGACCTTGGTAGATATGAAAATAGCCAGAGAGCACTTCTTACATAAACTATTTGTGAGAGGTGAATGGGCTGAGCAGGGCCAGGATGCCTGGTTGCAGGCCATCACACGACAGGTCACTGAAACAGGGTCAGACTTATGGAGAGATCAGGGTCCATTACATGTGGCCCTGAGTGAACTATATATGGCTCCTAAAGCCAAAGAGGAACACAATAAGATTGCCAGGATAGCAGCATACCTGTACCTAGATATGGGAGACATGCAGGATAGATGTGCTGAAAGCCAAAATCTGGCAAATAGGCAACAGATGGTGTTAGAGAAGGTCCAATCTGACCTGGTCTCTTCTGAGCAGAGGCTGCAGAGGAGCCAGGAGTCAGAAAATGACAGCAGACTGTACATCACTAAAATGAAGGAGGATATGGATGTGCTGCAAAAGGAAAAGTCAGAACAGGATACCAGATTTCTGGCCTTGCAGAAGGAATACCAAGAAGGTTTGGACTCCCTACTGCAAAACCAGAAAAAGCTGGAGCAACAACTGGACTTCAACAGGGTATGTGCTGAGCAGGTAGTCACCCTGCAAGGCCACCTAGATAGAGTGAAGGCAGAGAGCAACAAACTAATTCTGAAAGACCTGGATACCCAGGCAGAGTTTGATCAGGAGCGCCAGAATGCTGGTGCCTTCCAAAGGCAAAGGGACGACCTGGCAGCACAGATGCAGGCTCTCAGTCAGGAAAGGGATACCTTAGGCCAGGAAGTCTGCCATTTAAAAAGAAAAATGGAAGAAAATCACCTGACCCACCAGGGACTGGGTGACCTCCAAAAAGAACACCAGAACTTGCTAGAGCACACCAGGAGGGTGGAAGAGGCTTTGGCAAGAAAGGAGCAGGCCAATAGGGACATTGCCCAGGAGGTAACCCTCCTGCAGCAAAGACTGGCCTAGTACTCCAGGACCAATCAGGAAGCACAGAGAGAGAATGAGGCTCTCTGCCAACACAATGATAGGCTCCAGCAACAGGTAGCGATGCAGGAGAAACTGATAGAGTCGAGTAAGGCCTTAACAGAGGAACTGAAAGCACAAATGCAGGCTCTTGCATTGCAACAGGGAGCAGGGGCGGATAGAGATGAGGTCCGCTGGGAAAGAGAGACTCCTGACCATAACCGCAGGAGCCCTAACCCCAGGGGCCTTCATCTCCCCCAGTCCCTGGACTCTACCACCCCCATGTCCCCTGGCGCACATGAGCACAGGGCCGCAGGGATGGCAGATTACTATCCAGCTAAGAGTATGGGGCTCATAGGCCAGTACCACTCAGGAATGGAGGGGTGGGCATCCGGGTATGGGCACCCAAGTACAGTACAGTTCAATGGGGAACCCCAGGAGAGTAGGCCCATTAAGGGCATCCTGAAAACCTCTGCCCAGTTAGGTCAGTGGAGGGGGTACCCATCAAATCCTGGCAGCAAGGAGGAATCTGAAGACTCCTCTGAACTGCGCAGGACACAGGAGACCAGGTCCCCACATTCTGCCAGCCATTCCCAGGCTCGCAGAATCCGGGAAAACCTGGAAGAACAGACGGGAACCTCTGGGAGCAGTGCCTCTGAGTCCGAGGAAGAATGGACAAGGGTTACCCGAACCAAAAAGGCCAATAAGGCAAAAAGGGCCTTGCTTAAGGACCCCTTAAAGCAGATTAAGGCGATCAGGAGCGTCATCACGCCTTACCATAAGAACACTAAGTATTCTGTTTGGGAGCACTTAGAGTTGTTTGAACAAATGATGGAGACTTTCCATTTGAAGGACAGCCAAAGCTGTATTCAATATGTAAAGTGGACATTCTCCCCGGAATACTCCAGTTTCTTTGCGGGGCTGGAGGACCAAAATCATTTAAGATGGTCCACATATAAGGCGGCCATCCTGAAACATTTTTCTGTTCACAGAAATCCTCAAGAGGCTCGCAAGGCAGCCTACAATTTGCAATGTGGGGAGGATCAGGCCACACAAGAATTTGTGCAGGAGTTAAAGCGTGCTTTTGCACAGACCACAAGAAGGGTGCGCACGGATAGCAGGGAATTTATAAATACGTTTTTCCATGCCTTGCCCAAATATATCATGACCCAGCTCGTGAGGGATTTTCACGAGAAAAGATCTTTAGACTGGGTCATTGAACAGGCTACCCGGATCTATGAGGTGCAGAAACCGATAGATAGCAAAAGTAATGCCCAGAAAAACCCCAAAGCCAACAGCACCCCTGCTGCTGCCAAGGTGGCAGAGGTAAAGGTCACCCCCGTTTTGGATTTGGAGATGGGGGGGCCTAAAAACCTGCCTGCACCTAATAATGCTAGGCCCAGGAGGTCCTCGGGTCAGTCACAGACAGGGAGCCAAGGAGGCAGCCCCACAAATGGGGTCCCTCGCTCTCCTGATTATGTAAGTCCCCGTTACAAGGGAAATCGACCCATCCTGGGTTATGTGTGGACTCCTCCAGCCCAAGGGGGGGGATCCAGACAAGCACCTAACCCAGGGAACTTCCCTCCAAACTTCCCACAGGAGGGCAGAAATTTACCAAACCCTGGGCAGAACTTTCTCCCCAGATATCCACCCGACTTCCAGCCCCAAAACCATCCATCCTTCTTTCCCCAATTCCCTGAGCCCAGACCACTGAATCCGGGAGAGGGGAGGCCAAGGGTGGAGGGGTACCCAAATCTTCCCAACCCGGGGTATTACCAGAGGAGGGACAGCTACCCTTCCCGGGATCAGCCCAGGGGAGAAAACAGGGCCCCGTATCAGCCTGAGCGGGTTTCCCAGTTAGAGCGCCAGGTTCAAAACATGGCGCGGGACCTGGGTCACATACTGAGGGCTCAGCAGAACCCTCAGATGGGCGTGCCGGCGCAGAACGCACCCAACTCTGGACCTGGTGCTCCAGAACAATGACGGGGGCAGCACCCCGATAACACACCGGTTCCCAGGGAGGAGGCACAAAGGGAAGGGGGGTGTAAAGCCTTGGAGGAAGCTTCCTTCCTCACTTGTAAACAGCCCCTGGAAACCCAGGAACCGGAAACGAAATCTCTTGCCCCTGAAAGTCTGCCCCCTAAGGAGCAGAGGGGGGGTGGGAGAAACAAAAGACCCAAACAGACTCAGTTTGAGGAGGAGGTACAGGTCTTCCAATTTGAGGGAGAGGGATCCTCAGAGGATCCTGGGAAAAGGATCTTCTCCTTCAGAGAGGGGGGAACTCCTCCCAAAGAAAAATGGGTCCCTAGGGATGCAAATCCAGACTGGGGAGATGTGGAGACTGAGCTACCGCCGCCCACCATCTCATCCCAGAACCAACAGCAAGAAAATCCCCTGGTTCAAACCCATCCTGGTGACTGCCTCCAAAAAGGGGGGGGCGGACCAGAACTGGAACCAGGGGAACCCACAATGGCTCTGATCTCCAGTTGCCAACTTTTTCTTTCAGATTCGCAAGGCTCTCCACAAGATTCTGCCCAAATCTCTTCGCTAGCGATGTCCAAAACCAGAAAATTAGCCCACCAGTTGTCCAAAAATGTACATTATCTGTGCCCCCTTGAGGAGAAGGAGGGAAGATATTATGCCCCGGTACAAGTGCAGGGGCAGGGTACAATCTCGGCACTGGTGGACACTGGATCTCAAGCTACCCTTCTGTCGAGAAGGGCTTTTGACGAACTGAATGCAGGAAGGGGAGAGAATTACCAAATTCCTCTCACCTCTCTTCCTGGACAACTGCAGAACTTT
Source organism: Ambystoma mexicanum (assembly GCF_040938575.1). Classification (NCBI taxonomy): domain Eukaryota; kingdom Metazoa; phylum Chordata; class Amphibia; order Caudata; family Ambystomatidae; genus Ambystoma; species Ambystoma mexicanum. Next base: position 823,885,860 of record NC_090932.1, read on the forward strand.
GACGGGAAGGAAATTCCCGTTGAGGGGACTGCAGACTTGGACATTAAGATCGGGCGACACAAGTTGAAACACCCGGTCATAGTTGTGACCCCAGAGGGCACCCCTTGTTTACTAGGGAATGACCTCCTGAGAAGGTTGTCACCCCTAATAGATTGCGTAAACAAGGTCCTCTGGACCCAGATTAGCCGACCAATAAAATTAAAACAGAGTGTCAACCATGTTAGCTTAAACGGCACATGCCACATGGTTGAACAAAAATCTGACCAAGTAGAATTTCACTTCCAGAACAACCAGATTCCAGACGTGACAGTAATAGCAGTAGGACAACAGACTAGTGATGGGGGGTCCTCTCTATTTCTGAAAATCAACCTTCCTTCCAGTTTAAGGTGGTATTCCACGCTGGAAGGAAACACTCTGAAATTCTATACCAATCCACAATCTGAAACTCCCACTCCTATAGTCCAGAAAGATGTGAAATCAGCTCAGAGCCTGGCTGATATTCAGCAAATTGGAGAGCAGTTGTTCATCCCTGTTCAGTTAAATGATGGGAAGGACTCTGTTCTCGCTCGAGTGTGTGTGAACAACGGTAAGAGCTTCATCAGCGAAGCCATGTTCCGCCAACTCCCAAAAGATCCAGCCATTCCCACCTTCAAACTGATAGACAAATGGGAAATGGACCTGGAAGCACCCAATTCAAAACATCTCCTGCCAAGCAGGTGTATGCTCAAAATCTCCATTGGCAACAAGAGCATAGTCCACAATTGTTGGGTCGTGCGAGACGTCCCTGCCGCCTTTTACTTAGGCAGTGACATTCTCAATCGCTTTGCCATTAGTTTGGACCTAATAAACTTCAAAGCTTGGTCCCGATTAGCGGATAATCCCATGGGCTTTGATGATCCAGAAAAAGCATTTAGGTCAGCTCAATTGCTACCTTATGCAGTTGAAATTCAGGTTAAAGAGGAAGTCACCATCCCAGAAAGGACCCGACAATTCTCCCTGGAAGTGAAAGTTAAAAGAGGACAAGAGTTGAAAAACCCTGATGCTTACATACATCTAAATGCTTCTATCCAACAGCAAGGGTTGGGGGTAAACCCAACTCCATTAGTCAACATAGAACATGACACCATTCTAATAGAGGTGGATAACAGCGACTTAAAGAGTATTACTCTAGCCGCAGGCACCATTATTGGAATGGCGGTTGATGACTGACATTTTTCCATCGACTTATTAAATGAACTGTTAGGACCAATCCCCAAGGACTGTTTTGACAGTGACAGTGATGACAATACAACACCAGACAGGATTTTTACCCGGCATGGGGGGAACTTCCTGGTGTACACTTCCTGCCCCTATGGTAAGGAAGATGTGACTTGTGACTTCAGGAGGGATGAGGTGATTTTCCAGGTCCATGAGGGCTGCCTTTCCCACCTGAAGCCTCCAGTCCAAATCAGCACTCTGACCAGGGACTTCTCCACCCAGCTGGAGGAGGCCGCTGAAATAGCCAAACCAGAAGTCTTTCCAGGCTTCAGGCAGATGGTGGAAGAGAGAGTCAACCTAGCTGATGCCTGTGTGACTCTGGAACAAAAGCAAAAGTTGAAACAAGTTTTCTTGGATTTCCAAGATCTCTTTGCGGTAGACTCATATGACTGTGGTCGCACTGACATCCACACAACAACAATCCCCACGGACCCTGGCATGACTCCTGTGTTTGTGAAGCAATATCGCTGGCCTCTCGCATCAATGGAGTCCCTTACCGAAATAATTAAGAACCTTGAGTCCCGGGGAATAATCCGTCCCGTCCACAGCACCTTCAATAATCCGGTGCTGGGAATATTGAAGCCAAACGGCCAGTGGAGACTCTGCGCCGACCTTAGGGAGCTCAACAAACGGGTCCATACTTCCCGATGGCCTCTGCCCTACATTGACCAAGGTCTGGCCCAGATTCAGGGGTCACAGGTATTCACTGCAATAGACCTGACCAATGGATACTGGACCGTGCCTGTCAGTAGGGAGGACCAATACAAGCTGGCTTTTACCTTTGGGGGCCAGCAGTACACATGGACCCGGACTCCCTTCGGATACCTCAACTCCGGCAATTAATTCAACATTTTCCTACACAAGGCCATGCCCGACTTGGGTGCAAGGGGTAACCTGGCTTATGTAGATGATGTCCTCATCAAAAGCTCAACTGTTGAGGAACACATAGCGGAGATCTGTTATGTTCTGACACAGTTGAGGGCCGCCGGAGCAAAACTTTCCTTTCAGAAAGCACAGTGGTGTAAAACCCGTGTTAACTTCTTGGGGCATGAGATTACTCCTCAGGGTCTTTGTCCCCAGGAAAAGAAAGTGGAAGCCCTCCAAAAATTGAAAGACCCCACAACTCTGCGGGAACTAAGGAGCCTCCTTGGACTGACTAATTACAGCAGAAAGTTCATTGAGGGCTACGCAGAGATCACCAGACCCCTGATTCATCTCCTGAAGGGGGGGGTCAAGTGGGAATGGGGTCCAGAACAATCCGAGGCAGTAAGACAACTCAAGAGAAGCCTCTCACAAGCGCCTTGCCTAGCTTACCCTGTCAGAAACAAGGAGTTCTTCCTGGAGACAGGGTTCTCTAATACGTGCTTGACGGCCGTATTATACCAAAAGCATGACAAGGTCAATAAAGTTATCTCCTATGCGAGCAAACCTTTATCCTCTGTGGAGGAAAAATTCAACGATTGTGAGAAGGCACTCCTGGCAACGGTGTGGGCATTGAAGAATTACCGCCCGTTTATCCAGGGGGAACACATCATAGTGGAGACTCCACACCAGCCTCTGCAATATCTCCAAAGTGACAGAATCCGGGCCGGAAATGTGAGTAATTCCCGAATTACTTCCTGGATTCTGTCAATGCAAGGCTTTCCTGTGGAGGTCAGATATGGCCAAAACAAGAAGAGTCCACTCGCGCAAGGTCTGGCTGACTTGCATGATTGTGCCAGAGAAAACTGTCTCGAGGACGAAAGTCTAAAAATCAAGGACAACACGGAGGCATACCTTAATTCCCCACACAAAGTCTTTGAAGAGGACAAGTGTGAGGGAATGCCCACTGTCTATGTGGATGGATGCTCTTACCATGTTGACAACAACGGGGAGAAAGAACTGGTGGCTGGCGTAGGGAATGCATGGGTGAATGAGTCCCCAGAACCCTCCGCTGGATACAAAATTGGTCCCCGAAGTAGTCAGGTGGCAGAATTGATGGCTGTGCATCAGGCCATCCTCACTGCTGTCCAGCATCAACTCCGCGAACTGGTCATAATCACAGATCCGGATTATGTACGGAACGGGTTCGTGGAGCACCTGGTTAATTGGAAAACCAGAGGCATGTTATGTGCTAACAACAAACCCTTGAAACATGGGAAGTTGATCCAAAACATTGATGATCTGGTCACCTCGAATGGGATGACCATCTATTGGAAAAAGATCAAGGGTCATTCCAAAGTAGAGGGACCAGACAAAACTGGAAATGACTTAGCTGATCAGCTGGCCAAAACCGGAGCCATCCAAGGGGATCTAATTGAGATTGAGTCCCTGTTGGGGGAAATCCAGGTCACTGCCATCACTAGGTCCCAGACAAATGCTCACAACGACCTTTCAATTGCACAATGGAGTAAGGAGACCCCTGATGCTGATTTGATTACTGCTCAGAAGGGGGATCCAATAATTGGTAAATTTTACCAGCACCTTGAGGACCCTGAGAACTTTCCCCTGACGGATACCGATTACATTGGGAAAGAGGACCTAAGAGTGTTGATGAAATGTCCAAAAATGTTCCGAATCCAAGACGGTTTGTTGGTAAGGAAATCCAAAGCTGGCCACGATCAGTGGGTGGTTCCTACCTCATTCCGAAGCCTGATGTTAAGTCACGCCCATGATGCGGCCACCGCCGGTCATAGGGGGTTTCACACAACATTGGAAATCTTAAGAGAGGTTGCATACTGGCCACACATGGGGCAGGACCTCGACCAATACTTGAAGGGGTGTCTTGTGTGTGCACAATTTCAGCCATCATCCCTTACGCACCGGGCGCCTTTACAAAAGAGGGGCATGACACTGCCATGGTCAGATTTACAAATCGACTTTGTAGGCCCTGTGATTCGCTCGGCTAGGGGGAATAAGTACATGTTGACTGTGACATGCTTGTTTACCAAGTGGGTGGAATGTCTCCCAGCCCCAAATTGCAAGGCAGAAACTGCAGCTGCCTTGATGATTAACCACATCTTTTCCCGTTTTGGTCTACCTCAAAGGATTGAGTCAGACAGAGGTAGCCACTTCACCAGTGAAGTAATGACAAAGATGTGGGAGATACTGGGAGTCAAGAGAAAGCTGCATATTGCTTATAGACCAGCTTCTTCTGGGGCAGTAGAGAGATATAACCGGACAATTGTGAGCATATTAAAGAAGTTTGTGGCAGATTCTGGGCCAAGTTGGGATATCCGATTACCTCTGGTCCTAATGGCTATCAGATCTACCCCTTCATCTGCAACCAAAATGTCACCATTTGAGTTGATGACTGGGCGCAAGATGGTGCTTCCTCAGCATTTGCTCTACAGGACCCAAGAGCAGACACTGATAAATGCCTCCACTACGCATGAGTATGTGGAGAATTTAAGGAAACACCTCCAACATGCTTTTGCTTATGCTCAGCGGAATCTAGAAAGATCAGCTGATAGCATGAAGACCCACTATGACCTGAAAACTTCCAGGACGGAATATCAGGTGGGGGACCGGGTCTATCTATACAACTTCCAAAGGAACCAGGCCAAGCAGCGCAAATTTTTGCCTACATGGAAGGGACCCTTTGAGATCATCGACAAGATCTCCCCTGTGGCCTACAAAATCCACATCCCCAAAGGTCCTTTGGCAGCGGGGGAAGACAAGTGGGTCCACATAAACCAGTTGAAAGGTTGCCATCCCAGGCACGCTCTGCAACAACTGGAGGAATCCTCTGGAATCCTAGCGGGTACTGTCTCAGATTAATTCAGTTCCAACCATAAAACATACCATATCTAGTCTCTAAAATATTGTGATTTGCATGAAACTGTCTCTTAGTTATATTGTTTTTTTTTTCAAAATAAGAATGTAATGTTTTGTTATGGTGAAATGCATATGCTGCCCCACTATCTCAACAGTGGTGGAAAAACGTCTATGAGTAGGTATTGCCGCTCTTCCTTTGTCGTCCTAGGAGAAAGAAAACCTGAAGACGGGCCAAGGAGGGCGATCCGGAGACCAGGAACGAAGATCCAATGGGCCCAGTGGACCGCCCAATACTCCCATCAGGACTGGCGAGGGGAACCGATCGATCAGTACCGGATGGAGAAGAAGATGCTGAACTGTGCCATCTACAGAAGAGGAAGAAGATTATGCGGACAGACCGGTGCGTGGGTCAAAACCCTTGGGCACGCGACTCCCCATCGACTCAAATTCAAAGTGCAGTCGCGTGGGGGGGCTTGTTGGGTGTCCTGACCCACGTTTAAGCTATCATGCCACAACATTTGGTGCTGTGGGCTTAGAAAATTCAAGATGGCGGAAAACCCACATGTGCGCCGAAATCCAGGAAAGCTGCGCAGTTTGTGCGCACACCGAAATGGTTGCCTCACTTGCCACCCACCAGTGCGAGAACGAAAGGCCGGGTTGCCATGAGGGAAATGGGTTGCCAAAGGAAAAACAGTAGCGCCGGTTAGCTTCAAAGCGCTTTAAAATCACCATTGGACTATCCGCACAGTAGTCTGAAACCATTGGGAATGGCAATGCTGATTGCCAAATGCAACCTAGAATTGTTGGGAATTCATTTTCTTAAATCCCAAAAATGGGTGCAGTACCAGTACTCACCACTATCCAAAAGCCGGCAGTTTAAAACCACCCTGTGTTTCTCTGAAGGCAGGCTCAAACTGTCTATTTTAAACATTGCAACACATCTAAAAACTCACTGGACACCAGCAGACATTTGGTAGAATGGAGTGTTGTGTGCCTACAAAATCTGGGAAATGAAGAGCCCAAAACAATGCTTATAACAAAACTGCTATGGAGTCAGCAGTTTAAGTTGCACTGGATTTAAAGACACTAAAATCGAAAATGTTTAGATTAAATGAGTGACCTATGTTTGGTGTCACATGCCTTTGTAACTGTTTAAATGTCATAGTTTTAAACTTAGAATCAGCCTTCTAGCTGCATATGTGAAAATGTTTAGTTTTATTTGAATGCAGAAACTGGGGAACAGAAATGACAGCTTAAAGAGATTCCAATTTGCCTGGCAACTACCCCCATCAGGAGTGAAACGTGAGTCACAGCTGTGTTCCCAGGCCTAGCTGCCCTTTTGCTGCTCACACTAAGGATATGCCATCTATCTGATAATTGAATTACCTGTGCTCTGCAGGAGAGTGAACAATGCAACTCCCTTCACCCAGGCAGAGGGTTTATTGAGAGGATCATAAATGGCTTCCTCTTGAACAATGAGCCTCTCCTGACTCAGGCAAAGGTTTTATTACAGCAGTCGTAAAATGTAGCTTCCTCTTGGCAGAAGCTGGGAGGAGCACTGCCTGTGAGAGCAAGCTGGCTTGGCAGAACTGGATAAACCAGTATTTCTACCTTGTGCTGAGAGGAAACCACACCCCTTTGGAGCCAGAACATAACTCTAAAAAGATGAATAACTCATAGAGCAGACATGTGAAAATTTTATAAATGATACCATAATTCTTGTGATTTTTCTGCCCACAGTTTAAGAGGTTTTTAGAACCGGTGGTATGTTCAGGGGGGTTTTAGCGGAAAAGTGGATATTACTCTAAATGTATGCATGTTAAAAATCTGAAACTTCATCAGTTAATGTCCATACTCCCTGCACACATGTATGTAAAGTTGGGTCAATGTCAGAAATTGAAAAATCAGTTAAAAAGTCAATTATGTGCCATTTCTGAATGCAAGCTCTTAGAAACAGCAGATTTGGACAGAGACATGGCTAAATTCAGCCACACCATGTATATGTAATTTCAAGCAACTGTGTAACTGTGAAATATGTCTTTTATTATCAAATATAGAATGTGTGCAATCTGACAGAGGAGTGTCCTATCTGCAAGCCATAAAATGACATCCCTCTGACTCACAGTTCATTCCCCAATCAAATGATAAATGGAAGTTTGACCAATTAGAAGCTGAGAGAGAGGTAGGGTCAGTGATGCTAGAACACACCCACATTCTAAACACATAAAAGCAGACAGACAGGACAGATAGGGGCCTTCAAATCCATCTGCCGCTGGAAGCTCTGCCGGAAAAATCCATACTTTACCTCCATCAAACCTCCAGAGAGCCAAACTAGAGACTTCAATCTATCCAGAACTAGAGACCCAGACCAGAGAACCAGAGAGAGCTGACCCAGATCACTGTGAAGTGCAGAGACCAGAGGCGAGTTTAAAACCTGACCAGATCCATGGCGAGGCCCATTTCACTCAAGAATATAGTGTGAGTACCTAGAAAACTGTGCAGGACCAATCTCCTAGTTAAAATAATATAATTCAATCTATTTAATCTAAGTAGAACTGCCTCCTAACTGTCACCTGTCATTTGTAAAGCTGTCACTTGTCATTTCCTAGTTGCAAGCTGCACTTGTCTTTTTGAACTTTAAAATTTCAAATCTGAAAAACGACCTTCACAAAATCGCTCATATCTCCGCAACTTGCAATAACTTTCATCTGAAAGGTTAGAATCGTGGCTTTCCTACGAACCTAGAACCGCATTCCTACCCCTTATAGTTTTACCGCAATCGCGGAACACACATTCGCGAATTTTACCGCGATTTGCAAATTTCTTCACATGTAAAAACTGCTGCTGCTTGCCTTCCATTTGCCAGAAATTCGTTTAACCTGCTAACTATCCCTGCCTCATTGCTAGTGTGAGCCTGGACTAATATTAACTAGATACCACTCACCCTGAACCTCTGAAAGGGAATTAAAAGCATTTCCAGCATATTTCTCATCCATTGCTAGCACATATCAAAGCATTTTGCCCGTGTTTTCAAAACTCCTATCTGTTTTCTGTAGTGTAAGCTTGCTGGGGTGAACTGATTTACATTGATTGCATTTCTGAGAACTGTGTGTTTTCCTTCCATTTCCTTGCCTTGCATCAAGGGGGGGAGGGGATTGCCAGAGAAAAGTGATTACATTGTTTGGTTGAAATCATATTGAGTATTTTCTGTACTGCATTCATTGAATATTGCATCCACCTGAGCTTACATAAAGCATCCTCTACCACATTATACTTTTGTTCCTATTTACCAGTGTGCTACCTTATCCATTTCATGTCAACTCATTAGTGATTATAAGAAGTGTGCTAGTGCCAGATTCTCCGTTGTTGATCTTTATCATATCAGATTAAGTGTGCTATTCAATTATTAATTTATTATAAGGTGTGATATATACATCTCTTGTTTAAATTATCAAATAAACCTTTTAACTTGCAAAACAGAACTACTTCTTGGCTCAGTGGGGTCAGGGGGATTCCAAGAGAGGGGTGTTATATAGGGGTAGTCATCCAGAACGCATGAACTGGACATAAAGATATATCAATAAGGGTTTTCATTCAGTATTATAGACTAGGCGTTGACTTAGCTGTAGTGTTGAATTGAATCCTCTTACAAATTGGGGGCTCGAGCCGAGACGTTGGGTTAGATTTACCATTTGTGCAGCTTAATACAGTGCGCTAACTGACGGGATACATACATCCGGTCGGATCACCACGCTGCATTACGCTGTGAAGCATTCCTCAAAAGGGACACTCCAAGAAAAGTTCTGTTCTGCAAAAATAAAATACTAACTCCTGTAAGTCAGGACAGAGACCAATCTCTAGAATGACGACCTTGGTAGATATGAAAATAGCCAGAGAGCACTTCTTACATAAACTATTTGTGAGAGGTGAATGGGCTGAGCAGGGCCAGGATGCCTGGTTGCAGGCCATCACACGACAGGTCACTGAAACAGGGTCAGACTTATGGAGAGATCAGGGTCCATTACATGTGGCCCTGAGTGAACTATATATGGCTCCTAAAGCCAAAGAGGAACACAATAAGATTGCCAGGATAGCAGCATACCTGTACCTAGATATGGGAGACATGCAGGATAGATGTGCTGAAAGCCAAAATCTGGCAAATAGGCAACAGATGGTGTTAGAGAAGGTCCAATCTGACCTGGTCTCTTCTGAGCAGAGGCTGCAGAGGAGCCAGGAGTCAGAAAATGACAGCAGACTGTACATCACTAAAATGAAGGAGGATATGGATGTGCTGCAAAAGGAAAAGTCAGAACAGGATACCAGATTTCTGGCCTTGCAGAAGGAATACCAAGAAGGTTTGGACTCCCTACTGCAAAACCAGAAAAAGCTGGAGCAACAACTGGACTTCAACAGGGTATGTGCTGAGCAGGTAGTCACCCTGCAAGGCCACCTAGATAGAGTGAAGGCAGAGAGCAACAAACTAATTCTGAAAGACCTGGATACCCAGGCAGAGTTTGATCAGGAGCGCCAGAATGCTGGTGCCTTCCAAAGGCAAAGGGACGACCTGGCAGCACAGATGCAGGCTCTCAGTCAGGAAAGGGATACCTTAGGCCAGGAAGTCTGCCATTTAAAAAGAAAAATGGAAGAAAATCACCTGACCCACCAGGGACTGGGTGACCTCCAAAAAGAACACCAGAACTTGCTAGAGCACACCAGGAGGGTGGAAGAGGCTTTGGCAAGAAAGGAGCAGGCCAATAGGGACATTGCCCAGGAGGTAACCCTCCTGCAGCAAAGACTGGCCCAGTACTCCAGGACCAATCAGGAAGCACAGAGAGAGAATGAGGCTCTCTGCCAACACAATGATAGGCTCCAGCAACAGGTAGCGATGCAGGAGAAACTGATAGAGTCGAGTAAGGCCTTAACAGAGGAACTGAAAGCACAAATGCAGGCTCTTGCATTGCAACAGGGAGCAGGGGCGGATAGAGATGAGGTCCGCTGGGAAAGAGAGACTCCTGACCATAACCGCAGGAGCCCTAACCCCAGGGGCCTTCATCTCCCCCAGTCCCTGGACTCTACCACCCCCATGTCCCCTGGCGCACATGAGCACAGGGCCGCAGGGATGGCAGATTACTATCCAGCTAAGAGTATGGGGCTCATAGGCCAGTACCACTCAGGAATGGAGGGGTGGGCATCCGGGTATGGGCACCCAAGTACAGTACAGTTCAATGGGGAACCCCAGGAGAGTAGGCCCATTAAGGGCATCCTGAAAACCTCTGCCCAGTTAGGTCAGTGGAGGGGGTACCCATCAAATCCTGGCAGCAAGGAGGAATCTGAAGACTCCTCTGAACTGCGCAGGACACAGGAGACCAGGTCCCCACATTCTGCCAGCCATTCCCAGGCTCGCAGAATCCGGGAAAACCTGGAAGAACAGACGGGAACCTCTGGGAGCAGTGCCTCTGAGTCCGAGGAAGAATGGACAAGGGTTACCCGAACCAAAAAGGCCAATAAGGCAAAAAGGGCCTTGCTTAAGGACCCCTTAAAGCAGATTAAGGCGATCAGGAGCGTCATCACGCCTTACCATAAGAACGCTAAGTATTCTGTTTGGGAGCACTTAGAGTTGTTTGAACAAATGATGGAGACTTTCCATTTGAAGGACAGCCAAAGCTGTATTCAATATGTAAAGTGGACATTCTCCCCGGAATACTCCAGTTTCTTTGCGGGGCTGGAGGACCAAAATCATTTAAGATGGTCCACATATAAGGCGGCCATCCTGAAACATTTTTCTGTTCACAGAAATCCTCAAGAGGCTCGCAAGGCAGCCTACAATTTGCAATGTGGGGAGGATCAGGCCACACAAGAATTTGTGCAGGAGTTAAAGCGTGCTTTTGCACAGACCACAAGAAGGGTGCGCACGGATAGCAGGGAATTTATAAATACGTTTTTCCATGCCTTGCCCAAATATATCATGACCCAGCTCGTGAGGGATTTTCACGAGAAAAGATCTTTAGACTGGGTCATTGAACAGGCTACCCGGATCTATGAGGTGCAGAAACCGATAGATAGCAAAAGTAATGCCCAGAAAAACCCCAAAGCCAACAGCACCCCTGCTGCTGCCAAGGTGGCAGAGGTAAAGGTCACCCCTGTTTTGGATTTGGAGATGGGGGGGCCTAAAAACCTGCCTGCACCTAATAATGCTAGGCCCAGGAGGTCCTCGGGTCAGTCACAGACAGGGAGCCAAGGAGGCAGCCCCACAAATGGGGTCCCTCGCTCTCCTGATTATGTAAGTCCCCGTTACAAGGGAAATCGACCCATCCTGGGTTATGTGTGGACTCCTCCAGCCCAAGGGGGGGGATCCAGACAAGCACCTAACCCAGGGAACTTCCCTCCAAACTTCCCACAGGTGGGCAGAAATTTACCAAACCCTGGGCAGAACTTTTTCCCCAGATATCCACCCGACTTCCAGCCCCAAAACCATCCATCCTTCTTTCCCCAATTCCCTGAGCCCAGACCACTGAATCCGGGAGAGGGGAGGCCAAGGGTGGAGGGGTACCCAAATCTTCCCAACCCGGGGTATTACCAGAGGAGGGACAGCTACCCTTCCCGGGATCAGCCCAGGGGAGAAAACAGGGCCCCGTATCAGCCTGAGCGGGTTTCCCAGTTAGAGCGCCAGGTTCAAAACATGGCGCGGGACCTGGGTCACATACTGAGGGCTCAGCAGAACCCTCAGATGGGCGTGCCGGCTCAGAACGCACCCAACTCTGGACCTGGTGCTCCAGAACAATGACGGGGGCAGCACCCCGATAACACACCGGTTCCCAGGGAGGAGGCACAAAGGGAAGGGGGGTGTAAAGCCTTGGAGGAAGCTTCCTTCCTCACTTGTAAACAGCCCCTGGAAACCCAGGAACCGGAAACGAAATCTCTTGCCCCTGAAAGTCTGCCCCCTAAGGAGCAGAGGGGGGGTGGGAGAAACAAAAGACCCAAACAGACTCAGTTTGAGGAGGAGGTACAGGTCTTCCAATTTGAGGGAGAGGGATCCTCAGAGGATCCTGGGAAAAGGATCTTCTCCTTCAGAGAGGGGGGAACTCCTCCCAAAGAAAAATGGGTCCCTAGGGATGCAAATCCAGACTGGGGAGATGTGGAGACTGAGCTACCGCAGCCCACCATCTCATCCCAGAACCAACAGCAAGAAAATCCCCTGGTTCAAACCCATCCTGGTGACTGCCTCCAAAAAGGGGGGGGCGGACCAGAACTGGAACCAGGGGAACCCACAATGGCTCTGATCTCCAGTTGCCAACTTTTTCTTTCAGATTCCCAAGGCTCTCCACAAGATTCTGCCCAAATCTCTTCGCTAGCGATGTCCAAAACCAGAAAATTAGCCCACCAGTTGTCCAAAAATGTACATTATCTGTGCCCCCTTGAGGAGAAGGAGGGAAGATATTATGCCCCGGTACAAGTGCAGGGGCAGGGTACAATCTCGGCACTGGTGGACACTGGATCTCAAGCTACCCTTCTGTCGAGAAGGGCTTTTGACGAACTGAATGCAGGAAGGGGAGAGAATTACCAAATTCCTCTCACCTCTCTTCCTGGACAACTGCAGAACTTTGACGGGAAGGAAATTCCCGTTGAGGGGACTGCAGACTTGGACATTAAGATCGGGCGACACAAGTTGAAACACCCGGTCATAGTTGTGACCCCAGAGGGCACCCCTTGTTTACTAGGGAATGACCTCCTGAGAAGGTTGTCACCCCTAATAGATTGCGTAAACAAGGTCCTCTGGACCCAGACTAGCCGACCAATAAAATTAAAACAGAGTGTCAACCATGTTAGCTTAAACGGCACATGCCACATGGTTGAACAAAAATCTGACCAAGTAGAATTTCACTTCCAGAACAACCAGATTCCAGACGTGACAGTAATAGCAGTAGGACAACAGACTAGTGATGGGGGGTCCTCTCTATTTCTGAAAATCAACCTTCCTTCCAGTTTAAGGTGATATTCCACGCTGGAAGGAAACACTCTGAAATTCTATACCAATCCACAATCTGAAACTCCCACTCCTATAGTCCAGAAAGATGTGAAATCAGCTCAGAGCCTGGCTGATATTCAGCAAATTGGAGAGCAGTTGTTCATCCCTGTTCAGTTAAATGATGGGAAGGACTCTGTTCTCGCTCGAGTGTGTGTGAACAACGGTAAGAGCTTCATCAGCGAAGCCATGTTCCGCCAACTCCCAAAAGATGCAGCCATTCCCACCTTCAAACTGATAGACAAAATGGACCTGGAAGCACCCAATTCAAAACATCTCCTGCCAAGCAGGTGTATGCTCAAAATCTCCATTGGCAACAAGAGCATAGTCCACAATTGTTGGGTCGTGCGAGACGTCCCTGCCGCCTTTTACTTAGGCAGTGACATTCTCAATCGCTTTGCCATTAGTTTGGACCTAATAAACTTCAAAGCTTGGTCCCGATTAGCGGATAATCCCATGGGCTTTGATGATCCAGAAAAAGCATTTAGGTCAGCTCAATTGCTACCTTATGCAGTTGAAATTCAGGTTAAAGAGGAAGTCACCATCCCAGAAAGGACCCGACAATTCTCCCTGGAAGTGAAAGTTAAAAGAGGACAAGAGTTGAAAAACCCTGATGCTTACATACATCTAAATGCTTCTCTCCAACAGCAAGGGTTGGGGGTAAACCCAACTCCATTAGTCAACATAGAACATGACACCATTCTAATAGAGGTGGATAACAGCGACTTAAAGAGTATTACTCTAGCCGCAGGCACCATTATTGGAATGGCGGTTGATGACTGACATTTTTCCATCGACTTATTAAATGAACTGTTAGGACCAATCCCCAAGGACTGTTTTGACAGTGACAGTGATGACAATACAACACCAGACAGGATTTTTACCCGGCATGGGGGGAACTTCCTGGTGTACACTTCCTGCCCCTATGGTAAGGAAGATGTGACTTGTGACTTCAGGAGGGATGAGGTGATTTTCCAGGTCCATGAGGGCTGCCTTTCCCACCTGAAGCCTCCAGTCCAAATCAGCACTCTGACCAGGGACTTCTCCACCCAGCTGGAGGAGGCCGCTGAAATAGCCAAACCAGAAGTCTTTCCAGGCTTCAGGCAGATGGTGGAAGAGAGAGTCAACCTAGCTGATGCCTGTGTGACTCTGGAACAAAAGCAAAAGTTGAAACAAGTTTTCTTGGATTTCCAAGATCTCTTTGCGGTAGACTCATATGACTGTGGTCGCACTGACATCCACACAACAACAATCCCCACGGACCCTGGCATGACTCCTGTGTTTGTGAAGCAATATCGCTGGCCTCTCGCATCAATGGAGTCCCTTACCGAAATAATTAAGAACCTTGAGTCCCGGGGAATAATCCGTCCCGTCCACAGCACCTTCAATAATCCGGTGCTGGGAATATTGAAGCCAAACGGCCAGTGGAGACTCTGCGCCGACCTTAGGGAGCTCAACAAACGGGTCCATACTTCCCGATGGCCTCTGCCCTACATTGACCAAGGTCTGGCCCAGATTCAGGGGTCACAGGTATTCACTGCAATAGACCTGACCAATGGATACTGGACCATGCCTGTCAGTAGGGAGGACCAATACAAGCTGGCTTTTACCTTTGGGGGCCAGCAGTACACATGGACCCGGACTCCTTTCGGATACCTCAACTCCGGCAATGAATTCAAAATTTTCCTACACAAGGCCATGCCCGACTTGGGTGCAAGGGGTAACCTGGCTTATGTAGATGATGTCCTCATCAAAAGCTCAACTGTTGAGGAACACATAGCGGAGATCTGTTATGTTCTGACACAGTTGAGGGCCGCCGGAGCAAAACTTTCCGGAAATGTGAGTAATTCCCGAATTACTTCCTGGATTCTGTCAATGCAAGGCTTTCCTGTGGAGGTCAGATATGGCCAAAACAAGAAGAGTCCACTCGCGCAAGGTCTGGCTGACTTGCATGATTGTGCCAGAGAAAACTGTCTCGAGGACGAAAGTCTAAAAATCAAGGACAACACGGAGGCATACCTTAATTCCCCACACAAAGTCTTTGAAGAGGACAAGTGTGAGGGAATGCCCACTGTCTATGTGGATGGATGCTCTTACCATGTTGACAACAACGGGGAGAAAGAACTGGTGGCTGGCGTAGGGAATGCATGGGTGAATGAGTCCCCAGAACCCTCCGCTGGATACAAAATTGGTCCCCGAAGTAGTCAGGTGGCAGAATTGATGGCTGTGCATCAGGCCATCCTCACTGCTGTCCAGCATCAACTCCGCGAACTGGTCATAATCACAGATTCGGATTATGTACGGAACGGGTTCGTGGAGCACCTGGTTAATTGGAAAACCAGAGGCATGTTATGTGCTAACAACAAACCCTTGAAACATGGGAAGTTGATCCAAAACATTGATGATCTGGTCACCTCGAATGGGATGACCATCTATTGGAAAAAGATCAAGGGTCATTCCAAAGTAGAGGGACCAGACAAAACTGGAAATGACTTAGCTGATCAGCTGGCCAAAACCGGAGCCATCCAAGGGGATCTAATTGAGATTGAGTCCCTGTTGGGGGAAATCCAGGTCACTGCCATCACTAGGTCCCAGACAAATGCTCACAACGACCTTTCAATTGCACAATGGAGTAAGGAGACCCCTGATGCTGATTTGATTACTGCTCAGAAGGGGGATCCAATAATTGGTAAATTTTACCAGCACCTTGAGGACCCTGAGAACTTTCCCCTGACGGATACCGATTACATTGGGAAAGAGGACCTAAGAGTGTTGATGAAATGTCCAAAAATGTTCCTAATCCAAGACGGTTTGTTGGTAAGGAAATCCAAAGCTGGCCACGATCAGTGGGTGGTTCCTACCTCATTCCGAAGCCTGATGTTAAGTCACGCCCATGATGCGGCCACCGCCGGTCATAGGGGGTTTCACACAACATTGGAAATCTTAAGAGAGGTTGCATACTGGCCACACATGGGGCAGGACCTCGACCAATACTTGAAGGGGTGTCTTGTGTGTGCACAATTTCAGCCATCATCCCTTACGCACCGGGCGCCTTTACAAAAGAGGGGCATGACACTGCCATGGTCAGATTTACAAATCGACTTTGTAGGCCCTGTGATTCGCTCGGCTAGGGGGAATAAGTACATGTTGACTGTGACATGCTTGTTTACCAAGTGGGTGGAATGTCTCCCAGCCCCAAATTGCAAGGCAGAAACTGCAGCTGCCTTGATGATTAACCACATCTTTTCCCGTTTTGGTCTACCTCAAAGGATTGAGTCAGACAGAGGTAGCCACTTCACCAGTGAAGTAATGACAAAGATGTGGGAGATACTGGGAGTCAAGAGAAAGCTGCATATTGCTTATAGACCAGCTTCTTCTGGGGCAGTAGAGAGATATAACCGGACAATTGTGAGCATATTAAAGAAGTTTGTGGCAGATTCTGGGCCAAGTTGGGATATCCGATTACCTCTGGTCCTAATGGCTATCAGATCTACCCCTTCATCTGCAACCAAAATGTCACCATTTGAGTTGATGACTGGGCGCAAGATGGTGCTTCCTCAGCATTTGCTCTACAGGACCCAAGAGCAGACACTGATAAATGCCTCCACTACTCATGAGTATGTGGAGAATTTAAGGAAACACCTCCAACATGCTTTTGCTTATGCTCAGCGGAATCTAGAAAGATCAGCTGATAGCATGAAGACCCACTATGACCTGAAAACTTCCAGGACGGAATATCAGGTGGGGGACCGGGTCTATCTATACAACTTCCAAAGGAACCAGGCCAAGCAGCACAAATTTTTGCCTACATGGAAGGGACCCTTTGAGATCATCGACAAGATCTCCCCTGTGGCCTACAAAATCCACATCCCCAAAGGTCCTTTGGCAGCGGGGGAAGACAAGTGGGTCCACATAAACCAGTTGAAAGGTTGCCATCCCAGGCACGCTCTGCAACAACTGGAGGAATCCTCTGGAATCCTAGTGGGTACTGTCTCAGATTAATTCAGTTCCAACCATAAAACATACCATATCTAGTCTCTAAAATATTGTGATTTGCATGAAACTGTCTCTTAGTTATATTGTTTTTTTTTTCAAAATAAGAATGTAATGTTTTGTTATGGTGAAATGCATATGCTGCCCCACTATCTCAACAGTGGTGGAAAAACGTCTATGAGTAGGTATTGCCGCTCTTCCTTTGTCGTCCTAGGAGAAAGAAAACCTGAAGACGGGCCAAGGAGGGCGATCCGGAGACCAGGAACGAAGATCCAATGGGCCCAGTGGACCGCCCAATACTCCCATCAGGACTGGCGAGGGGAACCGATCGATCAGTACCGGATGGAGAAGAAGATGCTGAACTGTGCCATCTACAGAAGAGGAAGAAGATTATGCGGACAGACCGGTGCGTGGGTCAAAACCCTTGGGCACGCGACTCCCCATCGACACAAATTCAAAGTGCAGTCGCGTGGAGGGCTTGTTGGGTGTCCTGACCCACGTTTAAGCTATCATGCCACAACATTTGGTGCTGTGGGCTTAGAAAATTCAAGATGGCGGAAAACCCACATGTGCGCCGAAAATCCAGGAAAGCTGCGCAGTTTGTGCGCACACCGAAATGGTTGCCTCACTTGCCACCCACCAGTGCGAGAACGAAAGGCCGGGTTGCCATGAGGGAAATGGGTTGCCAAAGGAAAAACAGTAGCGCCGGTTAGCTTCAAAGCGCTTTAAAATCACCATTGGACTATCCGCACAGTAGTCTGAAACCATTGGGAATGGCAATGCTGATTGCCAAATGCAACCTAGAATTGTTGGGAATTCATTTTCTTAAATCCCAAAAATGGGTGCAGTACCAGTACTCACCACTATCCAAAAGCCGGCAGTTTAAAACCACCCTGTGTTTCTCTGAAGGCAGGCTCAAACTGTCTATTTTAAACATTGCAACACATCTAAAAACTCACTGGACACCAGCAGACATTTGGTAGAATGGAGTGTTGTGTGCCTACAAAATCTGGGAAATGAAGAGCCCAAAACAATGCTTATAACAAAACTGCTATGGAGTCAGCAGTTTAAGTTGCACTGGATTTAAAGACACTAAAATCGAAAATGTTTAGATTAAATGAGTGACCTATGTTTGGTGTCACATGCCTTTGTAACTGTTTAAATGTCATAGTTTTAAACTTAGAATCAGCCTTCTAGCTGCATATGTGAAAATGTTTAGTTTTATTTGAATGCAGAAACTGGGGAACAGAAATGACAGCTTAAAGAGATTCCAATTTGCCTGGCAACTACCCCCATCAGGAGTGAAACGTGAGTCACAGCTGTGTTCCCAGGCCTAGCTGCCCTTTTGCTGCTCACACTAAGGATATGCCATCTATCTGATAATTGAATTACCTGTGCTCTGCAGGAGAGTGAACAATGCAACTCCCTTCACCCAGGCAGAGGGTTTATTGAGAGGATCATAAATGGCTTCCTCTTGAACAATGAGCCTCTCCTGACTCAGGCAAAGGTTTTATTACAGCAGTCGTAAAATGTAGCTTCCTCTTGGCAGAAGCTGGGAGGAGCACTGCCTGTGAGAGCAAGCTGGCTTGGCAGAACTGGATAAACCAGTATTTCTACCTTGTGCTGAGAGGAAACCACACCCCTTTGGAGCCAGAACATAACTCTAAAAAGATGAATAACTCATAGAGCAGACATGTGAAAATTTTATAAATGATACCATAATTCTTGTGATTTTTCTGCCCACAGTTTAAGAGGTTTTTAGAACCGGTGGTATGTTCAGGGGGGTTTTAGCGGAAACGTGGATATTACTCTAAATGTATGCATGTTAAAAATCTGAAACTTCATCAGTTAATGTCCATACTCCCTGCACACATGTATGTAAAGTTGGGTCAATGTCAGAAATTGAAAAATCAGTTAAAAAGTCAATTATGTGCCATTTCTGAATGCAAGCTCTTAGAAACAGCAGATTTGGACAGAGACATGGCTAAATTCAGCCACACCATGTATATGTAATTTCAAGCAACTGTGTAACTGTGAAATATGTCTTTTATTATCAAATATAGAATGTGTGCAATCTGACAGAGGAGTGTCCTATCTGCAAGCCATAAAATGACATCCCTCTGACTCACAGTTCATTCCCCAATCAAATGATAAATGGAAGTTTGACCAATTAGAAGCTGAGAGAGAGGTAGGGTCAGTGATGCTAGAACACACCCACATTCTAAACACATAAAAGCAGACAGACAGGACAGATAGGGGCCTTCAAATCCATCTGCCGCTGGAAGCTCTGCCGGAAAAATCCATACTTTACCTCCATCAAACCTCCAGAGAGCCAAACTAGAGACTTCAATCTATCCAGAACTAGAGACCCAGACCAGAGAACCAGAGAGAGCTGACCCAGATCACTGTGAAGTGCAGAGACCAGAGGCGAGTTTAAAACCTGACCAGATCCATGGCGAGGCCCATTTCACTCAAGAATATAGTGTGAGTACCTAGAAAACTGTGCAGGACCAATCTCCTAGTTAAAATAATATAATTCAATCTATTTAATCTAAGTAGAACTGCCTCCTAACTGTCACCTGTCATTTGTAAAGCTGTCACTTGTCATTTCCTAGTTGCAAGCTGCACTTGTCTTTTTGAACTTTAAAATTTAAAATCTGAAAAACGACCTTCACAAAATCGCATATCTCCGCAACCGTTTGTGCTAGAGACTTGCAATAACTTTCATCTGAAAGGTTAGAATCGTGGCTTTCCTACGAACCTAGAACCGCATTCCTACCCCTTATAGTTTTACCGCAATCGCGGAACACGCATTCACGAATTTTACCGCGATTTGCAAATTTCTTCACATGTAAAAACTGCTGCTGCTTGCCTTCCATTTGCCAGAAATTAGTTTAACCTGCTAACTATCCCTGCCTCATTGCTAGTGTGAGCCTGGACTAATATTAACTAGATACCACTCACCCTGAACCTCTGAAAGGGAATTAAAAGCATTTCCAGCATATTTCTCATCCATTGCTAGCACATATCAAAGCATTTTGCCCGTGTTTTCAAAACTCCTATCTGTTTTCTGTAGTGTAAGCTTGCTGGGGTGAACTGATTTACATTGATTGCATTTCTGAGAACTGTGTGTTTTCCTTCCATTTCCTTGCCTTGCATCAAGGGGGGGAGGGGATTGCCAGAGAAAAGTGATTACATTGTTTGGTTGAAATCATATTGAGTATTTTCTGTACTGCATTCATTGAATATTGCATCCACCTGAGCTTACATAAAGCATCCTCTACCACATTATACTTTTGTTCCTATTTACCAGTGTGCTACCTTATCCATTTCATGTCAACTCATTAGTGATTATAAGAAGTGTGCTAGTGCCAGATTCTCCGTTGTTGATCTTTATCATATCAGATTAAGTGTGCTATTCAATTATTAATTTATTATAAGGTGTGATATATACATCTCTTGTTTAAATTATCAAATAAACCTTTTAACTTGCAAAACAGAACTACTTCTTGGCTCAGTGGGGTCAGGGGGATTCCAAGAGAGGGGTGTTATGTAGGGGTAGTCATCCAGAACGCATGAACTGGACATAAAGATATATCAATAAGGGTTTTCATTCAGTATTATAGACTAGGCGTTGACTTAGCTGTAGTGTTGAATTGAATCCTCTTACAGGTGGTTATCGAAACATTAGTCTGAGGTGATGTAGATTGCACTCACATCATGCTAAGTATTTCTGAGATGTTCTGAAGATGATGGACATCATCCAACATGTACATGTCCAGGCTCTGGAGACTGACAGATATATGAAGGGATCCATCTTCTTTCTGTACTAGGACACTCTAAACACTCTGGCAAGACAGCCCTTCAATAATACCACCCTCACTCTGGCCTCTAGATGTTCACGATTAAGGAGTACCACAGGGTATGTCTTGGGTTTTACTGGGCTTGCCCAAGCCTTCATCTTGATTTTGTTTTGTAAATCACATCAGCATCCTGTTTTAACAGTGAACATGCCTGCGTACCTCTGAAGAAGTGGATCTAGATCAATGAGTGTTAATTCTGGGGAAACATCCACCTTCAATCTCAGGGCAAATTATTGGCACCATCCAAGTAAGGAGGCACCCGTCATACCAAAGTCAATCCTTCAAAGGGCTGAGATATCCTTGGAGCCCAATTCTGCAACAAAATAGCCAATGATGCCAATGGGATGACCAGAGGGACAGCTGGGGTCCACAAGTGGAGTTTGAAGTTTCCCCACCAATGGTTATAGCTTTGTTTTTTATACAGCTTCCTCTATCAAGGTATAAGGAGGGCCGGAATCAAGATTTCTATGCAAGCTATGGTGGCCCATTCCTTTAGGGATATGTAAGTCCATCTTCTAACAAATTAAGGTTCATGACCTAATTATGTGAGGAGTTCCAGTCCTCTAGGTTCTTGCTGACTGGTCGCCCGGTTCACCTCCAGAGCCTACAGGTTCCAGGCTCCCCCGCCAGTCTTGCACTTTAACTCTGGGCCTCTTCACTATGTTCAGCATTGCTGCACTTTCAGCTTACGTTACAAGAGTGGGGTCACCTCTCTGGACTTAACCCAGGGCCCTGCACACTTGTTTCCCCCTCTCTCTTTCCTCCCACTTTCGTATTTACACTTGCTTGACCTGAATATACTATGACTAAGTAAGTTCATTTGACCTGATACCCCCAGCCCCCTTTCTTTGTCTCCCTGCCCTAGCTTGGTCATGCCGGAAACACTGCATGCACTTGCACTAGGAGAAATGACATCAGGCCTAGTATGCTAGTTTTCTGCTTGTTCATTCAGAAACTTTAAGGCCTAAGAATGGCTACTGTATTCCCTTGCTCCCTTCCCGCCTTGAAGCGCTTTGGAACACTCCAGTTGTGTATGCGCTGCATAAATAAACAATTACAATTTTACAATTACACGGGTGGGGTTTTTAGTCTTGGAAGTTCTTCATTTAACCCTCTTGCAGAGGCAATCTTTGCTGAAATGCCCTTACTTTCCACAGTTAAGTGATATTTTCCCTAGAGCTGGACAAAACCCGTTGCAGTGATTCAGCAGACCACAGTTGTAACATTCCAACTTCGTCATTGGTTTCTGTGATAGCAAAATGACAAAAGTGAAATTTTGAAGGACACAGTAACCATGACCCAAGAGTTGCAAGAGGTGCTGGTGTCTTCCGTAGTTCAAGCTTTGTTCACATTCATTGTATTTACCAAGGCAAATGATTGATCTAAAATTGGGTTTCGAGACATCAAGAGTTTTTCCATAATGTGTTTCTCCTTGATTCCGAACATTAATTGGTCTCTCATGACTTCATTCAAGTAGATATTGTACGGAAAGTCATGCCATTTTATTCAAAGACTTCCCTTCCAGTTTATACTATGTATAAAGTGTGTGTCTCCTACATACCATATTCATTTTGGCACCATAGTCCTCCATACACAAGATAGCTTCATTGAACACCCCAAGCCTATCATCAAGCCCAACAAGAACGGTTGGGAGGGTGTGGAACATATGTTGGCCTTTCCACCATACAGCATTTTTTCATGAGTAGATAAAAAAAACTGAGCTCCAGCTGCATCAAGACATGTTAAGAATTACTGCTTTCATCGTTTGCCGGGAAATAGGGCACACACCTGACATCTTCAAGAATGTGGATTAGATGTCAAAATTCTGCTTAGGGAATTGTGGTTAGTGATGTTTAATATGATTGTCTGAGGCAATATCCAGTGCTTGTGTATTCAGGAGGACTACATTACTTGGAAGGCCATTGACAGTACTGATTTGCAATTATGTGAAAGTCTGTTTCACTGCTCTTTCAGAACAACAAGTATCCAGTAAGACATACTAAAGTTAATGAGTAATTGTGGAGATTCCCATGACTGCAAGTACTATGTTACAGAATTAGCCATTGATGCTGGGTGAGCAGAGCAGTCAAAATATAAGGAACATTGAGCTTCATATGGTTCGGCAGCCAGTGAAGAGGGATAGCCCAAGTGATAACAAGCACGACTGCTGTTGGTAAGTGCTCTTGATCGTCCAAAGGAGAGGTGCCCACTTTTTTAAAAGTGTTCTTACAAGACAAACATACTAGTCTCTGCGGTTTGTGCGTTGAGCAGCACATTGCTAGACATTTCAGAGTGTTGCTAAGGTGACACCAAGCGTGTGGATGATGATTAGTGTGAACGAATAGGGGTGCACATGCCCACAACAGACAGCACTCAATCATGTGAGTTTTCCATCATGCAGGAAGGTCAGCAAATGCACTGGGTCCCCCAAAGGGCAGAGAGGGAACCGCAGTGGCGGCACACAGCAGGCAACAAAGTTGAGGTTGAGGCCCAACCTGGATTGGACATCAAAGAAGCGATGAAGCATCCCTTACAGCGGAAGTTCATCCAAGACTGAAGAGGCTCATCAACAGTCTGTTGATATGACATGGGTCTTATAAAAAGGTGTCAGTCACTATGTTTGTTAGTCATTCAACAAAGTTATTGCTATCTCCATGAAAGTTTCATCCAACTGATAACTGTAGAACCGTGGGGAGAGGCACACACCCGAAATCAGAATATACACAATTGTATAGATACAGGCAATGAAATAGCAAGCAGGGATGTGTGGAAGTATGGGCTATGGTTGAGAGTGGATGAGGAATGCCACACATACACACATTTAAGTTTGACAGAGAAACCTTGACTGATGAGTCTGACGAATTCCCTTTCAATACACTTTTGGTCAGCTTCCTAGCTTTCTCTCTTAATGAGGATGTACACATATACATTTAAATTATTTTCAAGCCAAGACTTTTGTACAAATGTGTTTTACTATGCAACACATTCAAAGGTGCAGTCTCCAACTCCCTGTATTCCATTTTGACAATCTTCATATGGCTTCCTTAATTAGACAACAAAATATCTGATAAAAAAGCCTACAATCCTTGGCTATTAAAGGATCATTCGTGTAATTTCTTTTTAGTTGTGATTTTGATCAAAATGTGATCTTTTACACAAAAATTACATTTATACATTTAATAAGTAAAGAAAAGAAAATAAATACAATTGCTACATTCATTATTATACATGTAGTAAATAGAAAAGAAACATTAATATACTCGCTACATTCATTATTACAATTATTACATTTTAAAATCACATCAATGTCATTAAAAGTGGATATCATATAAATTGCAACATAGCATGGCTAATATCCAGTTAAGTCCTACTCGTTTAACATTTCTATTATTGCATGTGTTAAGAACAGTTCTGATTCCGCTGACATACAAAGCCATATGTCACAAAGTTTACAAATTCATTAGCCATATGAAAGAAACAACCCACAAACGTAATTCTAAATACTGTCAATGTTGGGCATTCCACAAGTATATATCTCTGCATTTCTGTTGTTCCCACCACATTACTCCGGCGGCATACATTTTCACCCTCAATTATTTTTTGCATACAGGCAGAGTTTACTTCCCCAGTGAGTAGTATATTTAAGCGCAATCTTAACAATTGGTTTCTTGTATTTGGACAAGGATAACAATCCAAATAGTTTGGAAGCTGACCAAGCGGTTTGTCAATAAATGAAAAAGTTCAGTATAATGTATAGCTTATTGTTCTTGAGATAGTTATATGAGTCAGGTTTAAGTATAGAGAGTGTTGTACAGGTGATATGATTTTACCCGCCAATGATAGTACCTGCTAGTTAAACCAGTATTCCAGTGATAAAAGACCCAGCTCAAAGCGTAAAGATGCCATGGAAAGGGAAGGATGGCTTCCCTACCCATTCCCATTGACTACCAACAAGTACCTGTCTTCCAACAACTGGGTCCATTTTTCAAATTCTATACCAACAGTATTCATAGGTATTTAAAAATCACCAATATAATCTGTATTGCCATCGCTTGGATTTGACTTTGTGGACACATTGACTTTTGTTTCTTCACCTTGTCAACTCTCATGCTGCAGCTCCCCTGGATCTTGTACTCAGGGTGGCCCTGAACCATGCTGTGCCCATCGTCATTTTAAATCCTTGCTCACATTTTCTGTTCCCTGCAACATTATTTTGTGTTTTACTGACCTCTGCAACTGTATTCAATCTCCCCTCTGCGTCTCCAGCTCTTTTTCACTGTTTTACTCCCTGCTTTTTCCTCCTCTCCCTTCTCCCTATCTCCCTTACTTTTTTCTATGCATTTACTCTATCAGAATTGTCCCAGACCAGTATGATAGCATCACATGTTCGTCTCCTCCCCCTTCCCTTACTTGACCTCCTCCCCTCCAGCACTATCTTAAATGTCGTCAGGCCTAGTATGATAGTCACTTGTTTTGTTCTTCTCCCTTACCCCAACCCTCCCCACCTATTGTTAAATTCCAGCACTACCTCTATTGTCGTCAGGCATAGTAATGTAGCTGCTTGTCTGTCTCATTCTCGTTCCCACCCCAGCCCCCTCCTTATCATTGTCAATAGCTCTTAACCTATCACAAAAGTCTCCTGACCTGTTTGATAGCAGCCTGTTTGCCCCCCCCCCATTTGTTTTCTCCTCCCTCTCCCCCTCCAGCACTATCTGAAATGTCGTCAGGCTTAGTATGATAGTTGCTTGTTTTGTTCTCCTCCATCTCCCTTTACACCAACCCCCCTGCCCCCCACCTATTGTTAAATTCCAGCACTACCTCAATTGTTGCCAGGCATATTAATGTAGCCACTTGACTGTCTCATTCTCCTTCCCACCCCTCCCCTCCTTTCCCTTCACTGAATCACTTTTTAGCACTTCACGTATCTCAGACCAATTCCTGTGAAACTCTTATGGAGAGATTACTCTGTTTTTCTTTTAATGACAATACCTGTGAGGATTCTCCATCTTTCAGATCATTCATGGCCTCTTTCCGATTCAGTTCAACCATGTGTTCACTTTCTTGTAGGATATCTTTGATTTCCTTCCTTTTTTGATAGAACATGCATCCCAGATCTAACAAGGCTTCTCTTTCTTCTAAAATTGTTTTTCCCACGAACATAGATTTTAGATGTATCTCAACTCAATCCTTTTTTCATACGGAAAACTCACGACCTTAATATCTTCTGAAGAAATACTCTTCAATTCAGGCAAAGCCTGTAAACATTTTTGAACATTCCTTCAATTCATTATCAAACTTAAAATAATGTTAGGTCTCATTTCCAGAGCTTAAATGTCTCAGAGTCTTGTAGCTTTGACCCTCAAACCTTTTTACCCTCTTGCACAACTCATGCCTTTTTGTTCATTGTACTTTATACTACAGGAACAGATGAGTGAGCTTCCTTCATTTTAAAAATATCCATTAGGCACTCTCTGTCTCTCTTCTCTACAGCCCCTCTTTCTGACATTTTAGAGGGCCCGTTCACGTCATGGTCTGTGCGTGCCACCCTTCCTTTCAGACTTACCTCATGGACAGACCCCGAGCTCGTCTTTCTATTATTAGTCAGAAACTTTGCCGGGGCTTCCCTCCAGGTCTGTATTTTCACTGTTTTATTAAAGATAGCGTTAGAAGTTCTAATCTCTTTTTACTTGCTATAAAACTCCTCCAATCTGTCCTGTGGTACATTATTTGGGTCTGGTACGTCTTGTGCTTGAGTCTTACCTGACAGACGAGGCACGTCAAATATATCTCTATATTTCCATCACTATCCTTAGTGCTAGGCTTTATCTGATTTTCATCTGTACTCTTCCTGGGGGTGGTTTGACATGATATATGGCAGACAGTTATCCTTTTAGTTTTCTCTACTAATCCAGGTGGTGGGTTGATATTTGTATCCCCTTTCCCTGTTAGGTCAATGTAATCTTGATTCCCGAAATCCGTCTGTGGGTTTTTGGTCTTTTGTGTCTTACCCTCATTTCGGTTTGTACCTTCGTCCTCTTGCCTCAAAGAATCTTGTTCCAGTATTCTACCTGTACACATTGTTTCAGCCAACGCCTTTCTTAGGTATTTCCTGGAATCCAGGCAGAGCTGATTTTTCATCCCTTTTTACGATTTCTTCTGGGCCTTTTTTGATAGTTTCTTCCCCTGACTGTGCCTTCATTCTTTTTCTTCTTATGATGTTCATCTTGTTCCTCATGTGTATGTGTATTATCTATCTAATTTTCTGGTTAGAATGTTCCCTTGTTTTATTATTCAGTATATCTTCTGTTTCTGTGAGTTTATTTCAAGTGAATGTTTGCTCAACATTCGTATGTTTCAGCATTAGGGAGGAAAGTATATCTATTTGTACAGTTAATTCATACAGGATGAGTGTATGTGCTTTCAGTTCATCTTTAATATTTTCATATAATTCAACTGATGTGCTAAGGAATGTGTTAAGCCCTGCAATGGGTGGTGAAGATAGCTTAATATGGACATCTGATGGTGAGGATAGCTTAATCTGATAATCTAGTCATCTGCTTCCCATGAGGCAGATGACTTGAATTTGTTTTATCAGGTATACTCACACACAAACTGTTTGTCATTTCGGCCAATAGCTGTGATGGTGAGCCCGTTGCCAAATCAAAGACCACATATAAGGACTCTCACCCTTGATATCTTTGTTGAAAAGCATGTGCAGCTCCATGTTCAGTCTGACAGGATTCGATATCTGCATCTCCTTTGCTATTTACCAAGTCCCCAGTCCAAATGCCCACCCGCTCGAAAATGCTAATATCTGTGATATCTCCAGAGAACCCCGGGATGGCAGATGTAGATTGTGCCATTCCTCGGAGATCTGTACTAGAGCCTATTTTATTTTTATAGGATGCACTGGTTTTAGGGTCCATCATTACTGTGACATTCAGTTGGGGCTTCAATTTCAGAGCAGTATTCCTATTCATTCCCCCTTCTTTTGTGTAGTCAGCACAAGCACCATTGGTAGCATTACCATGTGCCTGTTTTTCCTGATGGTTATTTAGAATTCTGTCTGACATTCCTAAGTTACAGCAAATTGAACATAACAATTCCTCCTCATTTAATTTTTTTGCACAAGCTCGTTTGAGATTTGTCAACAAATTCAAATGTGCTTAATTGGCTTTCCGCTTCTTTACTCAGTCTAAGGATACGTGATGTTTTGGGGGCTACTGGTGTTTTCTGCAGTACTTCCATGACAGAGCGACCGTTGTTTCCTTGTTATTGATGGCATATGTTGGCAGTTAGTCTCCCAAAAACACAATAATGGTAATCATCCATATCAGTTTCTACAAATTTGGGCAAATAGAGCGTTGCTTAGTTTCAATCTTACCACACCCCTGAGAGGTCACTGAGGTGAGTTTCAAAGACTGTCCTGATCAACAGGCATTCACTACGCCGGGTCTGTAATTTACAATAAGCCAGTACAGTAAATAGTATCAGAGTGAGTTTAAGACATGAGCTTAACACTACCACCATATACCGATTTTTCAACCAAAGTTGAGAGTTACTCCCAACTGTTATTCTGTAACAGCTATTGAGTATCCTATTGATTATTCTTAACAATAATGGATAGCATCAGATGTTCTAAACATTTTGCTTCAACCAAACTATAAATGAGTCCCAACTCTTAATCCTTTACAACTGTCTAAGTGCTTTAATGGTAACAATATTCCACCGCAATTAGTCGTGGGCCCAATCCGAGCTCAAAGGCATGAGCCCGCTGTCACTCGAATGTGGACCTAGACCGCGAGACACCTATACAAGTGATTAACAATGATTGAACAGTATTTTCTCACACCGAGTTCAAAGGCATGAGCCCGCAGTCACTCGGATGTGGTCCAGAGTGTAAAACAGTTATGCAGGTAATGTGGCTGCTGAAATGCCAATTGCCAGTAATTTTTCTGAATTATTTCCACACACTGAGCTCAAAGGCGTGCGCCCGCAGTCACTCAGGTGTGATGCAGGGCGTGAAACAATTTTGCAGGTATTATGGATATTTCAGTGCCTGTTATCCGTAATTATTCAGTGTTTCCCCAAACCGAGTTCAAAGGCAAAATGCCCGCAATTACTCAAGTGAAGATCCACAGTGAAAGCAGTGTTGGTCCCCTGCCGGCTTTTTCGTTAGTATCACAAAAAAGAGGCTTTTTAACAGTATTAACCCTGTTTGGGTTGGCAGTTATTCTTGTAGCTTGCAGCTGAGATTCAAGCAATTCTCCTCACTCACTCAATCACAAGTACTTTTATGCTTCCGATGTAGCTTTGCAAACCTTCTATTGACAACAAAGTCACGCAATTGTCACGATTACCAGTTTTCTGAAGAATAACTTGCTTTTTTTCCCAGAATTCTCTTTCGTCTAGGTACTTCAGAGGACAATGTCGGCAATCATGTAAAGGTCCAACGATGTCCAGTAAGTGGTGGACACCCACCAGCCACATCCATCAACCACTCTCTACACTCTCAGCTGGGAGGACAGTTTTTGTAGCAGAGTGCTGCATAGAGAGTATGGACAACAGCAGCAGGCTACCAAATAGACTGCTCCTCGATAGGGCAATG
Source organism: Ambystoma mexicanum (assembly GCF_040938575.1). Classification (NCBI taxonomy): domain Eukaryota; kingdom Metazoa; phylum Chordata; class Amphibia; order Caudata; family Ambystomatidae; genus Ambystoma; species Ambystoma mexicanum. The sequence continues at coordinate 823,915,360 of NC_090932.1, forward strand.
TAGTAATGCGAGTGAAAACGAGTATCTCCTTGCATCACCTACCACTCACTACAATCTCTGCATGCTCTGCTGGGAGGGATAGTTTTTGTACCAGCGTGCTGCGTAGACAGCGTGGAAGGCAACAACAGACGTGGATAATTTGGCTTCACACATCTCTTAGAATGCCACCAATTATTCATCCTTCATACTTGCAGGTACTCATTTGTCCTAAAGTATATGTTGAATTGAAATTTTTTCACAAATGGCTCCTCTCCTTTGATCATTTTGCTAATAATATCAAGGCCATCTCACCCTCTGCAGACACCATGCAAGGTTGATGTTTAGAAGCGCCGGTACAAAAGCAATACTGACTACAATCATATCCTATGCTCTGCAATGTGAGGATGGAGATGCATTTCAATTTCTGAAGAGAATACAAAGATTGTTGTTTCACATTTGGTGTATTCCAAATAGTTCACATGCTGCATAATGTAAAAGTACTATCCTTGACAGAACTCTGACAAGTTCAACCTGACAGACAATGATATCTGGAATTATTTGAGGAAATACACAGGTGGGGACTACACTCTAAAGATACTATTCCTTAAAATAAACGTTATCACCATCATATGTTCCAAACATATTCACAGCAGGTGCAATGTTGAAGAAGGTACGCCCAGTTTACCCTACCCAAAAATGAAAATGTGTCTAGATGCAAAAATCTAGAAATCAACAGCACACTGCAATAGCTGATACTCATCACAATTAATAACAGTATATTCCAGATAAAAGTAAACAGACCAAAAGGTGTATTATTATTTTACCACAGAACCACTCTAAAATAAAGTTCAATCCGTTCTAAAATAAAGTTCACATAAAGTGCAAAGTATGAGTACATCATCATATCAACTCCTTTTACATACATTTCAATAAAGCTAATAATATACCCTAGAGTGTATTTAACAACTCCTGACAAGGACCCTTTACAACACCATGTTCGTTTCGGTGAAACACATTTTTGTTTGTTTACATGTATCTGGAATAGATTTTTGGGAAAAATGTCTGTCATTAATTTTGATGAGTATCAGCTATTACAGTGTGCTGCTGAGTTCTAGATGGATTCAATCTAGACACATGTTCAACTTTTCGAGAAAATCCCAGTCTCCAAAGAAGAATCATTGTGTACGTTGTCTATTTCTTGCATGTCTTTGCCAAAATGAAATAAGGTTGTATGTGTATCTATTTGATCAATTGCACATTCTCTTCTACCTATAGATAGCTACATTTCATTTCTGTTACTCCAATCCAAACAGTTTCAAACACAGAATGCTAGGAGACCACCCCAGTGGTGGTAACGGTGCGCAGTATAAGACAAAATAACATAACATTGAGAACAAAAAGTAAATATGTCAATGGCTGATTTCTTCCTTCAAATCTCATCACTCCGAGGAATAGAGAGTGAGTTCAAACCTATAACTATTAAGTGCCTAGAATCACATCCTTACAGGACACATTGGTTCCCTGCCAAGATATGTTAGCATCCTTTAATACCACATACAAAGCTGGATATGCAAACACCTAATGCTGGACTATCCTGTATGCTTCTGGATTTCTCTGTTTGAGGGGTTGTGGGCAGACCTGGACCTCTTTGTTCAACTGTAGTTGGTGAAGTTAAGCTGAACCTGTCCTGTATTTTTAATGAACTCTCATCCAATACGACTCTCACCACCAGAAAGCATGACACACCCAAGGCACTGCATCTACAAAACGTGTATTAATACACATTTGGAACATATTGTAAATTTGAAAGTTTACATCAGACTGATTTGAGCCACTTGCCAACAATAGACAACATGAGGATAAGCAGGATAGGTTCAATGATTTGTGGGAGCCATATCTCGATCTTTATGATTATCCCTCAGTCTGTATGCTATGTGGATTGCTACAGTCTTTTGTGCATATGATGCAGGTTTACTGTTAGCATAAATTAAGATCAACATTATGTTTGTAGTGCTTGCCCAAGTTTGCCATATTACCACTCATAGGTTGTGATATTCTCCATAGCTTGCATTACAGATGGCATGTTTTTTGAGTTATGCAATTCTGATAGTATGTAACATGTATGGTTCTGGAGTGGTTCTGAAGGGTGGGGGAGTCTTCTCCCTATGAAAAATGTTTTCAAATAACAGACTAAAAGGAAGTATTTTTCAGCAGACTTTCCTGAACAAATGGGTAAAAGCCATACAGTTTACATTAGTTTTGGAGGGTAACAACTGAAAACATGCAATGGATGGCAGGTCACCAACACACAGGAGCATTTTCCAATTAATGTTCATGATTCGTTTGGTAACAATATATGCAAGGAAGAGATGGCCTTTTCATGATAGATGATCAACAATGTAGGCCTGCATCCTTCCACTGTAGGAAGTCGTGGTAATGGTGGCTGTGGCAATGCATGCCAGCACTGCCAAGTAAGAACACTCCCCTGTTGATATAATACACGAGCGTCAGAAGAAAACATGTTCATACCTGCTTTGTGCATAATGCGTTAATGCTACTGTTAAGAAAACATGTCCATCTTGACTGTGCCAATGTATGTCAGCATCCCCTTGCGGGTGTTGACTTTGCCCATAGTGCACTAATGCAAATGTATGACAGCATGTCATGATGCATGGCCAAGTATTTCCCAGTATTCACACATACGGAGCTTTCGCCACAATGGGTTAATGCCACTGTTATGAATGCAGGCCCATGCTTGCTGTACTAAATTATGCTGTTATTCCATATTGAGGACACATTCATTCCTGCTGGGATTGTTCCTAATGCATGCATGCCACTGTAAGAAGATGTGTCCATGCTGGATCCCCGGTTTTACTGCTGGTGCTCGTTCCCTCCAGACAATGACAGACTCTCCCCACTCCCCATCCCACACACACATTACACTTTTACACCGTCTACAAACCAGTAGTGAAATGCATGCATGCTGCACTCCTGCACACACCGACGCATTCACACACAGTCACATCGTTTTTACACATATCTGCTCATTCTATATCACCTGCCCATCACCGCATAACTCCACTGACCCAGATGGCTATCCCTGAACCTCTGCTGGAAGTACTATTCCCCCATCAAACAGAGCGTTTGCTTTCTGTGCATAGCATGGCATGTAAGTGGGCTGATCTCTGATGCTCTACAAGCCTGCAAACCTAGATCTCCATGATCTATGTGTAGTGCCCGCAGTGCCTCCCTGCCCTTCGTCAATTGCCCCATAGCAGACATCATATGAGTGCACGCACAATTGCCAGCTAGATTAATGATTTCAATGTTTAACTTTGAATTAAATCTTACGTCATTTCAAATAGATTAAAAACACGAGAGGAGTACTCTTGTCCATTTAACACACCATCCACAAATGAAATGTAGACTATGGGAAGCAGAGCAATATAGCTGATTACTTTTTTGTGCATAACACCACAGGAAGCCCAGTTTCACTGGGAAAGTCCAATTTAGACATACCTTGTTCCCCAGAAAACATACACTCTGAAGTCCTGATTATGCAAAAGTGACTAGGCAGTCAAGAACAGAGGGAGAGGGATTATAGAAAGTAAACCCATTCCACCTAATCTGGCAGGGAAAAAGGCTTAGCCAGGAGAGAGAACGGCGTGGAACTCATCACCCCCCACTGAGGAAGGAATGTTTGTGACCCTTCTGTGATTTGAAAAGAGGCCCCCTTGAGCCTCCCCCTGCCAATGGTCTCCTCATTATCCATGTGTTCCACCTGTAAAATTCACTCAATTGCGTACCAGCAGGGTCGGACTGGGACAAGAAATAGGCGGGTCACCCAAATAAAGTGGCCCACCCCTCGCCTCACGACCCTTGACCTCTGATGACATCACCAGAAGTGATGTCATTTGACCCACCCCAAAGTGACATCCCGGTAAGCGATGAAACACGACCTTTGACCCCTTTTCAAAATAGGAAGTGGCATCAAATAGCATTGTTCCTAAGAACACTACGAAAAATATGGTTATGATTTCACTAATGTGATATACATTTCATACAAGAATGGATCACCATATGTATCATTAATATCTGTGTGTATAGATCCATATTGTCAAATTACTGTGAATCCAAGCAGACGTCCACGGCCATGTTAGGCAGAATTATATGCAGTACCCTTTGGGAACACCACACACAATTAGAACTACAAGTGACAGTACACATTCACCTTTGGTACAAGCCTGTACTACACAGTAAAGTGGTAGCGATGGCTAAGCAGCCAGACTTATCTCAAGAGTAAAGTGATCAGTATCAATAGTTATACAAACGACAGCAATTACTACGATTCAAACGAACACTGACTCAGGTTTCTTAGTAAAATAATATACATTTATTTACACATCAGTTATTAAACATTTCACTATTATCAAGCAGTTGACAAATCATGATCTTAATACACTACACCTCACCCAATAGATTCTGGAAAAGTTAGGCTCAAAATGAAGTGTGAGCAAAATGGCACTCCAGTAATTCAAAAGGGAGGGAAAGAAAAAGTTAGACAGAAATTGAGCAGCACCAACAAGTAAGTAAGCAGGGCAATCTAGAAAAAGGAACTACAGTGAATAAATCAAATTATAGGGGCCTGGCCCAAAGTCAATGGACCAAAGTCTTTGCAGAGGATCACACAGTTCAGAGAAGTTCGCGGTTACGTCTTTGCCAAGAGTTCAGAACGAAGTTGGTCAGGTGAAAAGTTACTTTAAAGAATAAAGAAGGACAAGCCCTCAGATTGGCGAAAGAATTCACACGCTTTCACCGCAGCTGGATGAAACGAACAACCAGGTTAGCACAGTACCTTTAGAGTAGAAGAATGCTGTAGCTGAGACAGATGTTCCTGGCAGGTCCTGCAGGCTCACGGTTCCTGAAGCGATTGTCGGACTGACAAGAAGGAGGAAGACTGGAGGGTCCTGCACTGCCCAGGGAAGAAATCAGCAGCGGAGCAAAGTGCTCCTTAAAACCCAATTTGGGTCCGTTCCTCCTGGCTATCCGGTTCACTGTAGCTCTGTACAGCAAATTCGACCAGAGGAGGGAGGCCTGGCTTGCAGTTTGATGAACTGGTTGTTCCCACCAGCTCAAGGGGAGAAGATTCCTTGCAGATCTTCCCTGTCATCGAAGTTTGGAGATTCGGACCCGCAGCATGGCTTCACAGGGAGGTTCAGTCGTGGTAGAGGTCCTCTTCTGTCAGCTGCTCTTCAGTTCTCTCGATCCAGTGCCGACTCTGCCTTTCATACCCTGAGACCTGCTTTTTATGCAGTTTTCCCCCTTTCTCATAGCCTGGCTGTCAATCACACAGCAGGGTTGCTGTCCCACCGGGACAGTCACCAGAGCCAATCATACCAGAGTGCGACATGGGTCTCCAAGGGGACCCTGTGCAGGGAGTCTCAAACCCCTTTGTCACATCCTGTTCCCCTCAGACATTCAGGCACCTAAGGAGGGCTTCTGTTCAGAAGCCCGCCAAAGGTCGGTGAACAAAGGAATCAAACCTGGTTTGGCGCACAGAGAAAAACATGAGAAAGGCTTTTACAAAAAGAAATGTCGAATAAACCCAGCCGGAACCACATAAAAACGTATATGGTCCAGCGGGTTTAAGTTCGAGGCTACCAAGATAGCCTAAAACAATATCAAGGCTATTTAAAATAATGGTGATAAGAAAAATAGGGTAGTTACCACTGCCACCAGCCAAAACCTAATGAAAAGGGAATGAAACAATGTTCCATGAGAAACAGACAAAAAGGGATAATTATTAACCCTTTCCAGAACTCTATGTAAGATAGTTTGTACTGGGTCTGTGAGTTTAAAAAGGACTAATAAATTCAATGGCAACTTTACATGTTCTGGGAGACAGTAGTCAGTCCCAGAAAATGAAGTCGGCGTTGGGAAGTCTGAAAAAGACAACCCTGTGTCACTGCACTGAAGGTGCTGTGTAACACAGTAAAAAGATGATGCCTATGGAGTAGGTGAAGCTCCACAATCTATGAACACAAACATGTTAAACACATACAGCAAAACACATGTAAGAGTGGGAAAAAAGCCTCACACTCTTACCAGGTGAAAAAAATAAATCCTAGAAATCGAGCCAAGTTGCTGAGGGACTCAGTAGGTAAGGGAAATTAGCCATTCTCGCGAATTCTCCCTAACAGGCCAAATGATTTGTTATTGTATAGCACTTATGATGAAGCTTTTTTTTTATAGAAGAAATATGCATACAATATCACCCAACCAGTGTTGGTACTAATTTATCGACCTAAGAAGGATGAAGGGATTTTAGAAAAAAAAAAAAGGAAAAAAAAAGTTTTTTTTTTCTATTTAATTTTTTTCAAACTGGCCCAGTAATGGCCAGAAACCGGCCTCCAATCCCCAGGGACGATTTCGGTCCGGCCACGGGCCGAAAGGCTGAGGGGCCAATTCGACCCTGCATACCAGCAGCAAACTAATCTAAAAAGGCGCATATGTGTGTCAATTACTGCTGTCTCTCTCATGCCTTACCTACATTTCGAGCTGTTGGTACAGGGAGAAAAGCTGAATTAGGATGCCACACTCCCTTATGCTAATGCAGCAGCAGGCACTCCATTCCTGCAGGAGTTATCTAGCATACATCCCCATGTGTATCAGTAGTAGTATCCTTCACCCAGTCCTGCAGGGCTTCTGTAATGGGCAGTAAAGTACAACTTAGTTGTAGTAGGGCTGTCACCCTGCAATCCACTATTGCCCATTCCCATAATGTGGCACTTGGATCCTATTGGCATAATTCTCGAATCTATTTTTGGGGCAAGTGAGGAGATGTGTCAGTGCTTCTCCTCACTTGTGCCCAAAACATTGGCAGGCCATTTCACAAAGGGCATCCGAATGAGCGCATTTTAGATGCGCTCATAAATATTCTCTTTTTTCCAATTTGCAAATCTGCGCACATAAGGGGACGTTTCACGACGCTTAAAAGCACATCCTGAATTCACAAATGTCTTTTAAAACCGTTGCACGCGGATGCGCACATGATGCAAGGTCATTTCTGACACTACCATGATTTGTTTTTGAAGTGTGAAAAACACGGGTTAAACTGGGACTGTCACACTAGCATTGCCATCCTCCAAACAGTGATGGAATTGTTTTTCACAGACACAAGCTGCTCCTGGGCCCCTGCAACCACACATACATTAGTGTTCGGAATATTTCAAGGAGCTTGAAAACACATCTTTGCGCCACTGTCATTACCTACCTACCTGTAAAACATTGTTTTTTAAACCAGACGCTTGATCCATGCTTGCATTTCCATTTTATTTCTGGTCACAACTTTGGCACATAACCTGGTATTTTTAAAGGGTGATGTAACGTGTAATTTATCAGCAGGTACTGGGTATTGTGGCTCCCTAGGACTGCTGAGTTTTGGAACCAAAAATGTTTGTCTGACACATCTAAGCAGATGGTTGGGGTGCTCCTGGTATTGGACAGTTGGCATCAAGTTGAGTACAGTTACTTGTCTGCATTATGTCATTCGAAACATGCCATATGATATTGCAGATGACTGAATAAGCAGATGGTGGGGAAGCTCTTCATATTGAGCAGTTGGCATCAAGGAGTGCACAGTTATTTTTTTTCCATTATGCCATCCAAAACATGACTAATGATATTGCGAAATACCGTATAGACCCAACTATTATAGACCAATTTGTAATATCCTTCAAACAAGGAAACAAATAGCGTGGGATATATTTCTTAAAACCTCAGTCCACTGAGCACACAGAGGCTAACAACGTTAAACATATTTATTTAAATATTACTACTTTGCAGCATAAGATATTTGGAGAAACATACACTATAAGCCTCCTTACGAGGTGGGCGGTAAGGGATTACCGGCACCGGTAAGGGCACCGGTGCAGGTAATCCCTTACGCCCTACTACGAGTTCCCTTTGCGGGTCCTTCCTTAAGGCCTGGTTTTACCAGGCGTTAAGGACGGGACCGTCAAAGGGATGCCGGGGTCAATAACAGTGCCACAATTTGCGGTACCGTTATTGCCGCCTTCCCCCTTCCCATTGAGCCCTATGGGGGCTCAAATGGGAATGGGGAATGGCTTTGGTGAATGGGGAATTACCGGTCCCGCCGACCTCGGAATGGACCGGTAATTGCTCCATCCACCAGACCGGAGTCGGAACGATTTTGGAGGGGCTACCTCCAGCCTCGTAATGAGGCACTATGTATTTTAATGCAGCCAGATGTGTGACATGGAACCTCATGGACATCAAGAAGGGATCTGTGTTGCCAGAACCCTTGGAACACAGATGTGGCAGGATGGTACGCATCACAAGAGTGTTTAACAATGTAAAGTATTACAAACGTGTAACTTCCATTAGTGTATTGTGCAGACATGACTGCATGATATAATGGCAATGTTTCTAAGGACCACCTTCATCATCGCCATATATATATATAATTAGCAATGCATAATAATCAAGGACCATGACTGGCTATATTCTATGACTGGCTTTTGTGAGAATGAATATGGAATAAAACGATGCTGCGCTCAAATGTTCCGAAGCCTGATAATGAGGGAACAACAGTATGTTCTTCCAAATCTGCTATTAATTAGCACTGTGGCAAAAAAATAAAAAACGTTTACTGATGTTCAATATGCTGCCATTGAAACAGGGCAAACAAATATTCAAACTCATTTAGCACGACTTTGCACATGTGAAGAGCAGTAACTCATTTTAAAAGTCAAGCTAATTCCACAGACTCTGGGCCTCATCACGAGTTGGTGTTATTAGCCCTACCGAGATATGAGAGTAGGGCTAAGAGATACGAACACGGGGGACAACGGCAATCACCAGGAAGGATGTTGAGACGGACCAAGGCAGCGAACGATCATACGCTGTGACGGGTCGACAAGTCACAAGCCAGACGAGGAGGCGAATCGAACAGAGCTCGGAATATCCAGGATGCAGTGTTAGACACATATAGAGTGTTGACGCTCTCCGATGTTCCAACATAATGGGCATAAGTTTGACCCCAAACAAGTCGCATTCTAGACCTCGGGTCAATTCGGCTGTGCGAATTCCGGCTACCAAACAGCAATAGTGGAAGATAATGGTTCAGCTTCCGCTGTAGGACGAATTATTCACCTTCTACAGGATCTATAATCTTGTTGACGTCCAAGGAGTTTGACACGTATAAGGAAGGTTGTGACTATCAACAAAGACAGAGTTAATTTGCTTAGGATAACGTGCCCCATCCGTGGGTGAAACTATCTCGTGAAACTATCGACGAGCAATTCCGTGAATGCAAAGATTGGGATTGCCAGTTATCAAAGTATTTGGACTTTGAGGAGAATTTTCGAGTTCATTTAAAACCAATCACCGTCAGTATGCAATGATTCTGATTTTTAGTCTGCCCCTGATGAATTTCCTAGAATAACCTGTATAAGGAAAGAAACATGTTGGGCCTGTTTTTATCATTGTTTAAAAGTTTTTTTGGTGTGTATTTTTATGAATGAGTCATAAGTTCTGTATGAGATTGTATGGTACGAATGGTGAGGAGTGGGTAAATGAATAAGTGAACTGTGATCACATATTATCACTATGTATAAGCCACTTTGTCATCTCGGCTCCCATTTACGGATAGCCATTATGGAATTACGTTGCATCAGTGATATGGAGTGATTCTTTTTTGTTTATGCTCTTGTTCTTTTTTCTCTCTTTTGTACTCTCGTGATTAATTCAATGAGAGCATTTCTTAATTAGAATTTCTTAACTAACATTTTGAAATGATCTTTTGTATTGGAGATATATTAAATATGTATATGAAATTTTCAAATAAAATATGTAATTGTTCTATAATGTTCAATCTTGTGGTTGTGCAATATTGATGAACGCGGTAGCTTTTGTTGACATGAGATAGCTTTTTTCCTTTCAACTTAAGAGAGCGGTACTTTTGCGAGTCACAAGCCTTTTTGTTATATGCCAAGGGTTCCACCCTTAATGTGAGGGTCTGCTTGTGACGCATAACTTTTCCCTCAAACCTCTCAGTGTTTTCTTGTGTTATTATCTCTACCGCCAAACCCACCGGCGCTATTAGCACCGGATCACGGGTTTGGCGGAACGGGTATTGCCCATTCCCCATTGAGCCCATTCGGGAATTCCCCATTCCCCTTTGGGCTCAATGGGGAAATTTCGTGCTTTTACTGCCAGCAGAATCCCGGCAGCAGTAAACGCGTCGAAAATCAGCAAATTTTTGGCGGATTTCCCCCCAGCTCAGAGCTGGGGGGAAATCAGCCAAAGCCATGATTTGGCGGACCCTAAATGCGGCGGTAACAGCTCTACCACCACATTTAAGGGCTACCACCAAACTCGTGATGAGGCCCTCTGTCACTTAACTTGCCATTGTAGCTAGCGTACTTGACAATAGCATGCTGTCCAACATCACCATTATCTTATCTCATCTTATCTTATCTTATCTTATCTTATCTTATCTTATCTTATCTTATCTTCAGCTAGATATAAAGCGCATGTTCACCAATGGCATCCTGCTGCTAAGAAAACTTTTAGAAACCTCTGAGTATTATCATATCATAAACAGGAGCTGGAAGCAAACAAGATTGGCTGCAATAAACATGATTTCATTAGACGTCTAAACGTCAAGTGATTATCAGTAGCCCTCAAAGATAGTGGCAAAGCATTCCACAGTCTCACAGCTACGACTGAAAAATCCCCCCTCCCTGCCCCCAGTTCTAAATTGTCGATACTGAGGTATCTTTATGAAACAGCCATCCTGAGATGTAAGGGGCGAGCGCAAATAGACGGACGGCACTTTGCTTTTAAATAATCTGCACCTTTACCATAAAAAGCAGGGTGAACAATACACAAGGATTTAAATTCAACCCACTCTAGCACGAGAAACGAGTGTAGATCAAGCAAAACAAGTGACATATGGGCTCCATACGGGTTACCAGTGACTACTCAAGCCCCCAGGTTTTGCAGGAGTTGGATACAGCGAATAAGATAATGCCCAGCATTTGCAATGTCCCCTTACCTTTTTGCTACCAACCACAGTAAATAAATATAAGCACCTGTTTAATGGAATTCTTATGTCAAATAGAGAAATTTCTGCGCTTAGGGTCGTTGCCAATAGAAAGCACATGCTCATCTCAGCTGCAGAGGGTATTTATCCATACTTGTTGCATAGCCATAGGCCTTCGGAACAGTGGCCATTAACACAGGCACGTTTTAATTCTCTATGGCTTAGGAAACACACGAAGAACTGGTTAAGCACTGAACAGTCCTCAGCCTGTCCGCATTGTCATTGGCCCAAGGAGGACCTTTTGCATTTGGTAATGTTTTGTCCAGTTTACCATGATATAAGAAAAAGGACCATCATACCCTTGTTTAAAAATGCAGGTTTTAGCCAAGTAAGACCTGCCTTGTTTTTTTGTTACGAGGTGAGACTCTTCCAGTGGCTTGGGGCTGCATAGAGTTTTTAAGAAGAGCTTGGTACCGGTGGAACAAATTGATTGAAACTTGAATTAACACATGCATTCTTTTTATCATGCTCTTTTTAAGGTTCTTATATTGTTTTGTATGAATTATTTTGATTTAGATTAACTGTCTTTTAAGCATCATTGAGCTTTGTAATGATCTTATGTATTGCTTGTAATATGGTTTATGGATTTTTTTCCAAATAAACTTTCTTGATGATGATGATGATGATAAATAAGGTAATGCGGCTGGGCTAATTACAGAGAATTACAGTACTCAATATGACTCAGCAAGCCATAATGTGGCATGAAGTGAAGAGGGAAGAAACAGCAGGACCCTCTGGAGGGTCTTCATGTGAAAGTGCCCTGACTGACACCTCACACTAACTGAGCCTACATAGAGTAGAAGAGATGTTTGCACCAAGGTCTTTAACCACAAACACAGGCGATGGACAAGGTCCTAAAGCATAAGGGCAAAAGGAGGAAGTCCAGAAATAAGTAGCAGAAGGAGGGCCAACAACCAAAACTTCAATTGTGTCCCCATTCAACTTAAGCCAGCTGTGACTCTGCCACTGACTCCAGGCAACCTCTGAACTGAGACGAGATGTTAGGTTACAATAGATTACGCTGTACAATAATCTGAGTGTCATCAGTATAGGAGTAGCAAAGAAGTCCATCAGAGCGGACGAGACCAATTAAAGGATGGATGTATACAGTGAATAGAATGGGGGACAAGACAGAGCCCTTGGGTCTGCCACAAGAAAGCTAGGTATTGTGGGATACATTGACCCACTCAGCAGAATTCCCATCCATAGCCAAGCTGCACTTCAGTAGTTAACAGCAAAATGGCTGCGCTGGCTGTTTTGAGCACCAATCCCTCGCATCAAAACTGCATTTTGCAGCTACAAAATACTGTCCAGCCAAGTTCCTATTTAACATTTTTAGACAGATGAAAGAAAGGCCTACAAATGTGAGAATTGGACTGCCATGCCCTGTGTGAAATATCTACTCTGCCTATGTAATTTGCAAAATGTTCACTACTGTAAAAATGTGTGATTTATGTTAAGATTGATTTTAGGCAAAAAGGACTTTGGTAGGGCTTTGTATCTCATAAAACACAACCCCATAAACTGAGTCCCCTCCTAGAGGAGGCGACCCACGTAGGCTGACCTATTTGGTTCTTGGGGTTAGGTCTAGCTTAGTTCTGCCCAACAATAAACCCAGTGATGTCACACGCTTTATATAAGGGGTGGGAGCTCACAGGGACACACGCTCTCCTGAATTTCCAGCACCTGTGTATCCAGACATTCTAGATCCACCTTTGAAAGATTCTAGACTCTATTGCCAGGCCAAAGCATAGCTAACCCTATCCCAGCAAGGCCAGTGATCCAGAAACCCCACTAAAAATCCTAATGACAAAGGGGAAAAAGCGGTGGTACCTTTTGGGAATATCCTGTGACCAGACCGGCTTTTTTCCCGCTACCTGCATGCCCACTGTACCCTTGCCATCCAGTGACCAGACTTCCCAGCTGTTTGCTGCAAGAGGCACCGCTGTGCTGTCACCAGAGCCCTTTGAGTCTGGAACCTGGTTGGCTGTCCCAAATCCCAAACTCAAGTGCGGATTGTGAGTATTTCCCCATCCCATAGCAAAACATAGCCTATCCCATCTTGACCCTTTGTCTTTGTCCTATGTTCTAAGTAATCCTATTCATACCCTGGTAACTTGTATAAAACTGTTAGAATTATCTGTGCATCTTGTTCATTCACCCCATCTTCTAACTCCTTAGCAATATTTTGAATAATTTGAATTAATTTCCACATAAAGAGACAGGCGGCGTGAAGGGGGTTTATGTGGCCCCATAACCTGTTTCATGGGCAGCGCTATCTTCTTGATAATCTAGTTTAAGTAAAACTTGTCCTTTTTCTTTCCAAACTGATTTTCTCTTTTTCACTGCTTTATTTTACCAAAACAGAATTTCTTTCACCTTGAATATCTCATCCAAATTTTCAGCTACAGTCACTCCTTCACTTCTATATTGTCCCTGTGATGTGCATCTATCAAACAACCTAAATGCATTCCAATTCTATTTCACCCGTTTTTTTAAAAACGTTTTAACATTTAACAAAAACTGAAAAAGTGTAAAATGCTACTTTTCAACGTGTGATTTGGCTGCACTATGGTTTTACTTTGAAGTTGCTTCCTGAATTGTATGTTTTTTGTTGATACCGTGCCATGTAGTTGCTAATGATATCATATCCCTGATACTGTGATAAATCAAATTTACCTCCTTGATTCAATTGCTCATTAATTTAATTATTTTCCAATTCCGAATGTCATTTTATGCCATTGGAAAGGGTTTTTAAAATCCACTCAGATTTCGATCAATTGCGGTTTGAGGGAACATTGTAGAGGGAAACCTTAACTCGGGTGCTATCTACCCGAATAGAAAAAGTTCTCCTATTCATGAGTGCTTTGGATATGTTCTTGTAGAAGGTTAGCCAATTGTATTTCAGTGATTTTCATTGTAATTATCACCCAATTAGTGATTGCAGCCCAATATAAAAATTGTGTGATTTCCTTTGAAAATAAAATAAATAAATATTGCATTACCACCCACCGGCCTGGTTCATGGTCCATTGTGACACGGGGTATTTATAAAATGGTGTGTGCGACGGGTTGGGTATCGGCTCGATTCAAATTCGTAGAAAATAAAGAAAAAGTCTTCTCATTGAGCGCTACATTGTAGGCTGAAACCAAGGGTCCTGGTCTGGTGTGTGATGCCCAATTGGAATCCTTCACAGTAGAACATGAGTGATAAAGTGGGAAAGAAATAATTAAACTTCTGCCCAATACAAACAAAGTGAACCAAGAAAGGACAGGACAAGAGAGGCCAGCTGAACACAGACAATCCAGCTGAATGGAGTAGTTGACTGTATCAAAGGATGTTGAGAGATCTAAAAGAATCAAAAGAATCAGTGCGCCCACTCCACCCTGATCGGACATCCCAGCCAAATAATCCACAGCAAAAACAAAGGCATCTGTATAGGGAATGGGATATCAAATTTAAATGTGGGTAGGGTGTAGGGAGGATACACTTTTTAGTATCTCTTGGAATACATCACTTTGGTGAATGTTTCAAAGACTCCCTTTCATTCAAGGCCCACTGAAAAAGCTAGTGCTAGAGTATATGGCTTCCATGTACTTCACCTCAACCTCCTAAATTTTAGGAATGTCAGCCACCTGCTTCCTTTCAAAACCATCAAGCATCTCCTAATGACTCTTGTCTTCTCTAAACTGGACTACTATGCCAGCATCATCTTTGGTTTCCCAACTCTGCTTCCTGTCCTCTCGACAAGATCATTAACTTTACTCCTTCTGGCTGGATGGCTGACGATGCAAAACAGGGCCAGATTTAATTTGCTTCTCCTGGTTCGCAAATCTATCCATGGTAAGGCACCACTGTATCTTTCCTCCTCAATCAAACTCTACAAAACGTCTGGTATTCACTCTCTGCCTCCTCAACTATCCTTGTGGTCCCTCAAACTTCCTGTGCTTCCACTCACTTCCACTCTTTCCCTCTTCTTGTTCCACTTGGATAAAATTCTTTTCCACCAAACATCCAAGAAACAGTCCACACTTATTTGTTCAAAACCAAAATAAAAGCCTACCTCCTTGCCTCTGAGTTTCCCTCTTAGCCTACCTCTCACCTGCCTGCTAGCAAACCTTTTTCCCTCACATCTAACCTGCCTCTGTCCCTCACTTCCTCTGTCTCTACTCTAGCACTTCACCCATCATGGTCACATCCCAAGCACAGCTGGTCGTACTGCATATGTGCACTTACAAATGTCCAAATTTGGTTTTCCTTTATCTATGTATTTCCACTTATGTATTGTCCCGAGTGACTGTTCCATTTACTCCCCTTCACAACCTGGTCGGAATGTGCCTCAAACTCACCACATTGTAAGAAGTTTGCTGCCTCCTGTCAAATCTGATTTCTCAATTGTGCATTCTTTTGTGATCAAACGAGCATTGTTACTCCTGTATATAAATAAACAAAATAAATAATAAAATAAATAAATAAGCATCACGATATGAAAGGCAATCACATGCATGTGATTACTCACTGCAGGTGGTTCATTCTCAAGATTCTGAATCTTTGGTGTTATTCTGCTGCTAGCAATGATGTTCAATTTGTTTGTGTTGGTTCACATTGTTTTAAGTAAATATAAATAGGGTGTACAGCACTTTAGACATATTGTTGTATGTTTTCTGCCTGCATATCAGCCCCTTTACTGTGTTTTTTACAGAGACGGCGAACAATAACTTTTCAGGGAGATAAAAAGTCAGAAGCAAGTTTTCTGTGTCCAGGATATTCAGGTTCCTTAGATGGTTCTCCAGGCCCTAGGAAGCACGGTTTTCAAAGCTAGTCTGCTTAGTTGGGTGCTTGGCTGGGTGCTTTATGTGATGGGTTGACCACCCAAGTGTCATTCTGAGGCAATGTAGTAGTTCTTTAAAAATGAATTGATCAATAGTATTTTGCCTGTTTTGATATTTAAAACACCTCTAAACACAGTAAGTGGTAAAACACTTACACATCTGTTCCCCTTATATATACTCTTGCTTGAGCCTTGGCTGACCTCTGCAACCTCTCTTTCACCACTGGAGTTTTCCTCTCTCCCCTCAAGCACTCTCCTGTGCTCCATCTGCTAAAAAAAATACCTGCTGACCCGTCTATTCCGGCAAACTATCGCCCAATCTCTTTCACCCCTTTCTTGGGAAAACCCCTGGAGAAGCTGGCTATTGCCCACTTATCCACCACACTGAATCTGTTGGTTGTCTCCATGACCATCAGTCTGGCTTTAGAGCATTCAAAGGCACAGAAACTGCTCTTCTGAACACCAGTAAAGACCTGCTCTCAAAGACCCTTATGGATGGCTACCAGCGCTTCACAAGCATAAATACATACATACATACATACAAATCTTGATTCTAACTCTCCCTCTGTACTCATTCTCCTTGACCTCTCTTCTGCTTTTGATACAGTTAACCACAACATCCTGATCATCTATCTTTGTGATACCCTGGGCATCAAAGATCAGGCCCTGGCATGGCTTTCCTCCTTTCTCTCCTCTATCACTCACTCTACTTGTGGTTTCCCCCAGGTACCTGCCCCCCTGGTTCTTCAATATCTACATGGCTCCCTTGGCCCACAGGATCTCTACCTTTACCTCTAACTTTCACAGTTATGCGGATGACACGCTGCTCTCTTTCATGTTACCCTCAGCCTCCTCCTCATCCTCACTCATTCCTGACTGTCTATCCACAATTCAGTCCCAGTGTGCTACTAACAATCTATGCCTGAATGCCAGTAAGACAGATATCTCCCTCATTGGGACCCCTGCTCCCGCTTTCACACTTTCACACTGGCCAGCCTCCCTTGGCCCTGCACCCTCACCTACCAATGAGGCAAAAAATCGTGGGGTCATCTTCAACTTAAATCTCTCCTTCTCTAATCACATCTGAGACATCTCCAAAAAGTCCCACTACCAACTGCATCTCCTCACCACCTCGAGAGCCCTGGTTCTCTCAAGGCTGGACTAATGCAACAGCCTCTTTCTTAATCTTCCTACTTCTACTCTCCATCCTTTACAACTCATCCAGAACAGAACCACAAGACTTATCCTTGGCCCAGGGACTGCATCTCTCCAGTGCTGAAATCCCTCCACTGGCTCCCTGGGGCTGCAAAAATCAAGTTCAAGACCCTCTGCATAATCCACAAGGCTTTCTGGGGCCTGGGCTTGCACTATCTACAACTCTCTCTTCCTAAGTACTCTCCCTCTAGAGTCCTCTGCTTGTCATCCACCAACTCACTGTGGGTGAGCTGCTTTCACAAACAGAGATTTGGGGGTATATCTCTATCCTCTGCAGGTGCATCCCTCTGGAACAGCCTCTCTGCCTCTCTTCGTCTTGAGCCAGAGCACCTTAAGATCCGGAACTCCTCAAGACCTTCCTCTTCTCTCCCTCTTTCTCTCTCCCTCGATAGCTTTCTTTTTTTTCTCTCCACCCTCCTTCTTTCTTCTCCTCCCCAAACCTGTTCAGTTGTGCTGACTGGTTGCCTGGTTCAGCTCAGAGCCTTACAGGTCCAGGCTATCCCCGCCAGTCTTTGCACTTGCCTCCGGGCCACCACACTATGTTCATCATTACTGCACTTTCGGCTTACACTCCACAAGTGAGGCAAACTCTCTGCAATTAACACAGGGCCATGTTGGACTGGACGCATTTGTTCCCCTCAGCCCCCTCTCTCCTCGCACCTCTGTCCATTGGCATGCGTAACCAAAATGTACTAGGACTATTAAGGTTCATCTATCTTTTCCCCCCTTTCACAACCCAAGTGTAACACTGTATGCACTTGCACTAGGAGAAATTCTGTCAGGCCTAATATGCTAGCTTTTTCTGTTGAGATTAATTCAGAAACTTCAAGGCCTAAGAATGATTACTGTATTCCCTTGATCCCATCCCACCTTGAAGGGCTTTGAAGCACTCCACCTGTGTATAAGCGCTCTATAAATAAAAAAATACAATTACAATCACCTTTCAATTGTGAATGATAAGGTGAAAAATATAAGTGTCTGGAGGGATGCATCTTTGCCCCTCAAATCCAAAGTAGGCTACATTATTCATGATTTCAGCTGGCAGAGTGTAGATGTTTTGTGGTTTCTTGTGCATCACCTTTTTTATCCACATTGATGTAATATGAGAGCTTAGTAGTCTAGTCTTGATGGGAACTACACTTTACAGACAGTAGACTTCAGATTGAGGTCAAACAATGTGATTTAATATTGTTGTTATTTGGATTTTGTTTTACCTTTTCAAGATGTATTAAGTGCAATACCCAGCCAAGTATGTGGTTAAACACACACAACTAACTTGCACCCAAATGTCAATGTGACAGATAAAGTGGAAAATAAAGTTTTGTAAGAAAATATTCAACAAACATGTGGGACAGAATCACTAATTACACGTTTCCTTACTTAAATTACACCAAATAAAATTCAGTTTAAGGCTTAATTAAAGGTTAACTTATCCACAACTGTGGCATTCTCTAAGCCAAACTCTGAAATTGGGCACACATTACACACATTACACTTCACACAAATTCGTGCATATGTTCACATAGATTCACTAATGAAAGACACTTAGGCCAACAGATAACCCATCTAACTCCCACTGTTATAACTCATAGCATTTCAAGTGAATACAGAAATCAAATTACAGTACCAAAACATGTCAGCCCTATTACTCGCACCAAGAAACATTTTTCACATGCAACTCTTCACTTTCACCATCTGCCACTCACCATTCAATATGCATAGATGCAATGGCAACACCCCCAGAGACCCCTGCAAAATCCAAACACAAGTACTGACAGCTCCCCAAAAATGAAGACACACCCACAACCATGGACTGACAAGACTCAGGCAAAATTGAGTTGTGCCAATACGTATGCACAAGCATGTGACCACCATTGACTATGAAAAGATCGTTTTTAAATACACATTAGTATATTGAACAGTAACTCTATTATGTTACGACTTATCAAGTACATCACATAATTACAAGAAATATCTGAAATAGCAAATTACTAATATTGACAGAGGAACATTTCTTATTTCCTGCCCTTACAAACAAGGTATACATTCATTAAGATACTCAATTCAAATCTCTAATTTAACAATTATGAATTTTGTAACAAGTTTCATCTGCAGTAAAGTATATATTTTTCCAAGCACAATATATACTGTAGCTACTTATATAATCAAGATAACATAACTCCTTTAAATATGTGCAACAGAGGTAGCCAACTCGATAATAGCTTTCCATCTACTATGAAAAGCAAAGTGCTTATTGTGACAATAAAACCAATACAAAATATATATTTTATTTTGTATTAAAGTTGTCACATGTTTTTAGAAAATAATTGAAAATGGTGATTTACCCCAAATATCATCTCTTAGATGTAATATACACATTACCTGAAGATGAGAAACACTGGAAATAACAAGAGAGAAACAGTATATACATCTAAGAACAGAGAAAGAGACACGGGTGAGTGGATTGGTTTGATATTATAGGTGATGTTTCAATGTATTTCACTTAACCATGTTATTAACACGATCACAACCTATTTGTACACACATTACTATATGATATTCAGCAGTTATACAGTCCTAAAATCTCACTATATTTGTCCAGCTTAATTGTTAAAGCTCCTAATATCAATGTACAGTTTCTTCTTCTCAGATCGGAAGGTATAAAATGGTCTCTTCTCGGAAATCAAATGTTTATTGAAAACATTTAGCAATTCTTATTTAATGTGTACTCTTGAAAAAAGTATCTAACAATTATGTGTGCTCTATTGTCTCTGTACTAATGAATTCATGAAAACACTTTTTGGGGGATTTTTCGTTATTTGTTCCTTCTTTCATTGAACCTTTTTTGACTCTTTTCTAACTTTGATACTTTTATATTCATGTTAAGTTCTCCTAATGAATTAATGCCAATTATTATGAACAACACTGTGTAATTATAATATCCAGTGTAACTCTAACTGAGCATTAACTGAACAATATGGCCCTGAAGAAGCTCTAGTTGTGTGAAACATGTGTTGGCCCTTAACAGCTATTAACTATAGCACTGAAGACCATGACAAATGTATATTATTTAAAGGAGCTTTCTCTTTAATGAAACTTGAGGCAATTATTTAATATTTCTGAGGACATAGTTGATCTAATTTACAAAATAACCACACACAGATAGATTTGAAACATTTCTCTAAAACTAAACCCACAAACACACACATAATTTGCATGACACACCTACAGAAACATGCATTCTGCATGAACATAAACAACAGATACACCAAGGAAATCCCTCCACACACCCGTGGACGAACCCTTGACAAGGAAAATATGACATTTGGGGCTTCATTCGGAGTGCTGAGGTAAAAAATCATTGTTTCTGTGATGCCGGTCCCACTGTTCCTGGCAACCCATAGTGCTGGAAACAACAGACAATCATGGGTTGTCAGCCACACAAATTTCAGCATGGTGGAAACAATGACACCAGCATCACAGAAACACAGTGAAAAAGAGCAGAATCCAGCAGCACTATCACCCTGGGTGCTGGTCCTCCCAGTTCTGGCATGACAATGCTAAACGCAGCAGCATCGGAAATATCGGTACCGGAAATATCTTAATGGGAATAAAGTGATTGGCGGAACAGGAAACAGGCTGGTGGCCATCATTAAAACACAATCCATTGCAATCTGCAGGATCCAGTAGACATCCACCCCTCCTGACTGCTGAAATCCAAACTTGAGCGAGGCATCATGCATCTGTGAGACCCGTGCTTCTCAGAGGCGGAGCTGCACACGCTGGCAGAGACCATAGTCCAGCATGCCGAGGAGTTGTTTTCCACTGCCCAGCACCGCAGAACACAGCAGAGGAAAAAGGAAATCTGGGAGGAGGTGGCAGAGAAGGTGTCAGCAGTGGGGACGACCCCACGCACAGTGAACGACTGCCACAAGTGGTGGGACGACCTCTGCCTGAGGGTCTGGAACCTCCTGTCTGCACACCACAGACAATGCATGGGCACCAGTGGTGGACCCTCCTCCCCAATCCGCCTCACGCCATGGGAGGAGAAGTGCAGCAGCATGCTGCATATGGAGGCCATTGAAGGAGTGGGCTCTGTGGAGGCCGGAGCTGGGACACCCGTCGAGGCTGGTGAGTACATGAAGCCCCAATATGAGCAACACACACCCAGCCCACCCTGCCCTCACTACTGCACGACTACTGCACTGAAATGTTAATTACACAGTCCCTGTTCCCCAAATCAAACACTGCAGGCACACTCACACACACCTGAATCAACACATAGGGTGCTGTTGCAGCCATACACTCATGTCCCATCACAATGACCTGTGCCTGAAATCCATGTGGGACACTGCACAGGCACACTGTACTGCCAAGTAAACAAGCATGTCCCCTGACACAGACACAACACACCCTGCCACCACTTACCACATGCGTGCCTGCCGTGCCACCACCGCCACCACAAAACGACAAGGCCAGCCCTCACCTGCACCCATACATGCCCACCCTCATATCCAATGGCAATGGCATGGACCTTCCACGTCCCTGCCAGACCGACCGCAAATCACCAACACACATACTGGGCCTGCAACTGGGTCAGCCACCAACTTCTGCCTTGCACCTTCCAAACCCCCCACACCCTCGACACTTCCCCCTTCTCATCCTAACACCCCACAACCCGACAGACACCCATGATAACCGTCCCCAGCAAAGGGCAGGTCACCACACCAGTAGTCACAGTACATCTGTGTGGCATGTCCCAACATCCCACAACCTGCAGCTGAGGCTGCAAAACACAAGCATGTGTGCACCATGCCATATGTCATGGCATGTCCTCTCAACAGCCTGCACCATGACCAACACATTGCATGTATCAGGGTCTTTTCGAAGTCACACTGGTCCCTAACATCATGCCTTCCTTACACCCTCAGACACATCATCTGACAGCGATGGAGGCCAACCTCGCACCTCAAGGGGCACCAAACGTGGAAGGTGGTTGATTCCACACACCACCACCACCACCACCACCACCAACCTGGAGATGTCCGCACACACTGTGACTGTCACTACTTCCCCTCCAACCCAGGCAACCCTTGCAGTCATCACCACAGTGCCCCTCCAACTCAGGCAGCCGCTGCAGTCATCACTACAGTTGCCCCTCCAACCTAGGCAGCTCCTAAAGTCTTCACCACAGCTGTCCCTCCAACCCAGGCAGCCCCTGCAGTCATCACCATAGCTGCCCCTCCAACCCAGGTACCTCCAGCCATTGGGAAAATGCTTACAAGGGTGACGGCAGGAGGACCATCACTACCCCACCCCAGCAGCCTCCAATATATGTACCTGAATATAGTGATGTGGAAGCAGATGAAGATGCAGGTCACACCATGGGGGACACCATGGACAATGCCACCTTTGAGTGACTGGAATTCACCCGAAGAATCGGACAACCCTCCCAATGCCCACCCTTCCCCAATGTCAGGGATATGGAAGGCCGTCTTCACTGCATCGAGGAAAGGCAGGAGGCATTGTCGACCCTGGTGCACCACCACCTGGAGGAGTTCCACCTGATGCAGACGAGGCAGCCCGGCTCTGCACAGAGGTGCAGCTCATTCTGCAAAGCATGCAGGCCAATGGGCACAGCACTGCACGTTCTACTTGGACGTGCAACAATTGCAATTGTACTCATGGCCAGGAGACTCGCTAGGGCAATAGCATCATGCCGGCCATGGCCGAGTCACTGGCAATGTCCCTGCAGGGAGCCCTGAATGGACGACCAGAGAGCATTCCTATACACTGTCCACAGGCTATACACCTGCTAGTTTTCACCAGAGCAGCCCAAGGCAGAGGTCAATGCACCTATCTGATACAGGGCACAGGGGAGTCCCAGGTGGCAAGCAGCCACGAAAATAGGCCCTGGTCAAACATGTGCCATGGGTATGTCTTGGACTGAGACATTACTGACAGTGTGACACAAGTTGGGGAGGCATAGGTGGGGATGGAGAGTTGGGGAGGAATAGTTGGGGAGGGAAAATTGGGGAGGGGGTGTTGGTCCGCCTGTCCCTTTTTCAATTCATGTAAATACACTGGGTGTTGCGTTGAAAATCATGACTGGACATTCATTATTTACATGAGAGATTGCTTTATTTGCTGTAAGGTGTCAATTGTGGTGTATGGCCTAGGTCATGGCCATGTGCTCTGTGTTCAAAAGTAGTGGGTGTTTAGTGTATAGCGTGCCTCATGCCCATCGATGGCATCCCTGCGATGGGGAAATGGGATCTTAACTTCAGTGTCACTATTGTCATCCCCCTTCACTGGAGGCATGTCCATATCTGGGGGAAGGGGAATGTTACGCCTGATTCACATGTTATGTAACATGGCACAGGCTAGGATAATCTCACCCACCTTCACGGGACTGTACATGAGGACACACCCAGATCTACTCAGGCAGCGGAACCTTGCCTTCAGCAGTCCAAATGTTCATTCAATGGTGCACCTTGTCCTGATGTGTGCACGGTTGTAGGCATGCTCGTGCTGATTTTGTGGTTGCCTGACGGGGGTCATGAGCCATGGCATCAAGGGGTATCCAGCATCAACTGCATAGGAGGAACACAAGGGGGAGAAAGTCATTGTGGTGGTGATGTCAATGCACCCATGTCTGGATGTTGGTCAGTGTCACATGGGATTGCTGCAAGACGTTGCGAATGACATAGGTGACCCTGGATTCCTGTGTATTTTAAGGCAGGAGGTGGTTTGCTATGACTCCCACCTTGCCCAGTACCCCTATGGGTTTTTTATTGGGAATTTGCATGTTACTTTGATCATCTCTCCCATTGGCCATTCTGTGTTACACCATTGTTAAAATTCTTGTCAAAAGCATATGGGTATGTGTGCTCGTGACAGGTAGGTCACCTGGCTTCATGCTATGGGGTATGGTGCTGGAGGGGAGGTAGGTTTAATTTGTCTGACATTGCTGTGTCACAGGCGGTGGGGGATGTGCATGGAGTGTACATGCTGGGGTAGGTGGCATTGTTGTGATGCATTCTAGTACCTGCAGTGCATGTGTTGTGTCTGTCCTTCTGTGGACTAATTTCGATGGGGTATGCTCTCTTTGCCCATGCACCACATGTCCTCCTGCTCATGCATAGAAAATAAGTAGGGGGGTAGAGGGGCACTACGTGGTTAATCTTAGTTGCTCGTAGTTACATGAATTGCAAGTAATGTCTTTTTCCAAGTCTAGTGAGTATAATTTCAGGTGCAGATGGGTCAACCAGTCTCAGGGCCACCTAAGACTGTACAATAGAACACAAACGAACAAAACCTGTTAGACGCTAACAGGAACCCCAGCAATGCACTCATATAGGGATGTAAATTATCACAGGGAAGTTGGTAAACCCATTATGTTAAGACACTCCTCCACATGCGACTCTAAAAATGGTATCTACACATTGAAGTGCCCATTTGGCTTCTCCTATGTTGGCATGACTACAAGGAAAGTAAAAATCCGGTGGACAGAGCATAAATCCAAAATAAGGACAAAAAACTCCAAAGCACCTGTGGCCATGCACTTTCTCAAAGCCCGCATCACAATAGCGCAATTAAAATGTGTAATTCTAGAAAAAGTAACACTAGGGAGCAGGGGCAATGACTTAACCATGAAACTGCAACAACAGGAGGTACTCTGGATAGACCACCTGGACTGCATCCACCCAAGAAAAATGAATTATGAATCTGATTCCTTCTCAGGTCAAGACTTAGGTTGCTCTCACCCCACGCCATGGACAATGAAGTAGAGATATATGATGTACCCCTACCAAAAGCCTTCACTGCAGGATTCAGGCATAGAATGTGGTCTATCGATCAAGGTCATGACCCTTATAGCATTAACATATATGAAAAATTGGAGCACCCTGAACAGGACAGTAAATGCAAGATCCACATCATCAAATGTATGTGATTGTTCTGAACATTGAATTCTAGGTTTGTGTGTCATTATCAGTATTGATTTTGCATGACGATATATATAATTTGAGCACCTAGATTGATGTTGAACAACCTTATGCACTGTATTGATGGTTCTGTTAATATATGAGCTTATTTAATGTATAGTGTTTTTTTCTAAAAATGCCCTATGTACTGCACTGATGGTTTTTGTGAAAGTAGTGGTTCAACTATGCAATTTACCGCTGTGGGAAATTGAGGGTGTCAGACTCAAAACAAGTTCAACCAATGATTCTTATCATCTGTTTAATTAATCATCTCGTCTGTGCTTTATAGACACTCGTACATGGTCCAGACTCACCAGTGGTCTACCATTTGTTTACAGGGATGGAGCACCCGACCAAAAATACTTCCTTTCGGATGATTGCCTTTTTCCCTGTTACCATCACTACTCATCTCATTTTGTGCATTAAGACATTCACACAAGGTTAACACTTACCGACTGTCCATTTATGCCATAACACTGGGGCAGACCAGACCACCTATGCGTGTTACATTACCCTAGCAACGTTTCCACACCTCCATTCCCTCGGCCTCCTCCTCTCCTTCCTTCATCTCTGACTGTCTGTCTGCTATCCAGGAATGGTGTGCCGCCAATGACCTCTGCCTTAATGCCAGTAAGACTGAGATTCTACTCATCGGCACACCCACTCCCTCCTTCCATGCAGCTCTCTGGCCGGCCTCTCTTGGCCCTCTTCCTGCTCCTACCTGCAAGGCAAAAAACCACGGGGTTATCTTCGACTCCACACTCTCCTTCTCTCCTCATATATCTGACGTCTCTAAGAAGTCACACTAACAGCTGCACCTCCTCAGAGGTATTCTTCCCTTCCTCTCCTTCCCCCAGAAGCTCACTGTCTCACGAGCCCTGGTTCTCTCAAAGCTGGACTACTGTAACAGCCTCTTCTTAATCTGCCTGCCTCCACTCTCCGCCCTCTGCAACTCATCCAGAACAGAACTGCGAGACTTGTCCTTGGCCTCAAGCCCAGGGACCGTATCTCTCCAGGACTGAAGTCTCTAAACTGGCTCCCAGTGGCTGCGAGGATAAAGTTCAAAACCCTCTGCATTGTCCACAAGGCCTTCTGGGGCCTGGGGCCTAAATACCTTCAACTCTCTCTTCCTAAATATCTTCCTTCCCGAGCCCTTCGCTCATCCGTCTCCAACTCCCTCAGGGTCAGCCGCTTCTCGAAGCAACGAGCTTGGGGTAGATCTCTCTCCGCGGCAGGGTCCTCCCTCTAGAACAGCCTTCCTGCCTCCCTGAAACTTGAGGAGAACCATCTCCGGTTCCGGAAACACCTCAAAACCTTCCTCTTTTCTTCTGATTTCTCTCTCCCTCTCCCCTGCTAATTCTTCGCTGAATCTGAACCGAATCTGCAACTGGGCCACTCTCGCCGACCTCGGTCCTGAGCCCAGCCACTCTCCACTTGCACTGCCTCCCTGGCAACCCCTGCACTGCGGGACTGTCTCTGTATCCCTACAGCCCCGTTCCCAGCACTTGTCTGCACCTACCTTGCACTTGCCACCAGCTGGCCCTTTATTTATTTTATTCTACTTACCGTGTACTGCACTTCCCCCCTCCCCTCCCCTTGCACTTCTCCCTTCCCCCTACCCCTGCACTTGCGCGATCTGAATGACACCTGGCCTAGTAGGATCGTTGTCTGTCTTCCCCTTGTTCCCCCCTCCCTGCCTCGTCGCGCCTTGAAACACTTGAAACACTTGTGTATAGGCGCGTTACAAATACCATATCATATCATATCATATCATATCATGTCCATGGCAACCATCATAAACATACCAATGCCCGAGCAGATGATAGCGTCCATCGTATTGAGACGGGTGCTGCAGAAGTTTTATAAGGTATTCACTGCTACCATTACTAATCGTCTGTGCTTTATAGACACTCGCACAGTGTCCAGATTCATCATTGGTCTACCGTTTGTTTACAGTGACGGGGTACCCGACCAAAAGTACAACCTTTCGGATGATTGCCTTTTTCCCTGTAACCATCACAATTAATCTCATCTGGTGCATTAAGACACTCGAACAGTGTTAAAAACGTATCCTTATGTCCATTCACGCCATAACACTAGGGCAAACCAGAACACCTATGCGTGGTACGTTACCTCAGCAATGGTCCCACACCATGATGGCCTGCCATGGACTAACACGCGCATGCATGGGATGTCCATGGCAACGATCATAAACATACCAATGCCCGAGCGGACGACAGCGTCCAGCTTACGGTGATGGGTGCTGCAGGATATTTTACAAGGTAATCCTCGTTTTTTAGAAAAGTGATTAGGAATTAGACTTAGCCTTGTATACACACGGGGTGAATCCTCACCCTTAGCAAAGAAGGTTGGAGCGAGCACCATGCTAGGCCCACACCTTCTGGGTGACAGACAGGTGCAATTTTACATACTGAGACATATTGTCACCCGCTGGAAAGCGGGCTGGCTATACATTGTGCTCGGTTGTAACTCTTCAAGTGACAGATACATATATATATTTTTTCAGGTTCTCTTGGGACCGTTTACAACCGCTCTACAGCCCTTGCAGCAGCCTTGTGCTACTGCTACTAACTTTAAGGAGGTCCCGATGCCAGCTCCGAAGCCTGGCATTACGCTGATCGACTATTCGCATCGGCACAGGCCCCAGATATTCTGAGGTCAATTACATTTCATTAAGCACGTATCACTAAACTTGCTAGAATCAACATTAGGGATTGTATTGACACTAAGACACTGATACAATTCACATTATTTTTAGGTCTTAAGATATGAACATATTGTTGACACAAGAATTGAACACAATTCAGCAATGAACAATAGGCATCTAGCCCTCAAGACGTATCCAGTATCTGAAACACGTTGGCAACTTTCATTTCATCATACGGAGCCCATGATTAGGTTTTGAATTTGTTAAAAGAGAGTGATGTATATAGACTAGTAGGAATTGTACTGCTGGACAAGAGTACCTCACCAGTTTGTAAAAAGTGTTTGTCAATGGTGTAAATTACTTTCCTCCATGATATTTATGTTGACATTCACTAAAAAATATTGCACATATGTACTATTGTGGCGTCCATTTATGTTGTTAGAAATTACTGATAGCCAGTTTGGTACGTAGAAAAAGTGTTTGGAGTAACTGATTGAAACTTTCCAATTGAAAAGTAGAGCAGTGATCTATGGTCATGTGATAACTTTGTAAAGCTTCACATCGGGTATGGGCTACACCCAACTTCCCTGTGTGATAATTAACTTGGGATGATTTACATCCCTATAGGAGTGCATTGCCGGGGTTCCTGTTAGCGTCTAACAGGTTTTGTTGTTTTTCTTTTCTCCTGCTCATGCATGCAACATGTGGACACGCTGTTGCGTAACACATGTGCACTGGTGGGAGTGGTCAACCCCCACTTCCACAGTGCACATGCTATGTGTCTGTACTTTCACTCACCCAATAGCCAGGCTCGCTCTCCGCTGTATCATGCCATGTACCATGAAGTGTGGAGTTAGGCAGCACCATGGAATCATGCATAGATCCAAGGGAGCTTGCGCTGCAGTAGGTAATGAGGAGGTCTGCATCACACACAACCTGGACATTCAAGCAGTGATACAGTTTCCGGTTGTGGAAGATGGCCTCATTGGCATATCTGGCCACCAGTTCCACATGCATGCAGTCCAGCACACCTATCATGTTCGGCATGCCTGCAAGGGCATGGAACCCCACTTTAGTCACATTGACCTGGGCCGGTGTTCTGGGGAGGGCCATGTGGTCTGACATGTGCTGTAGGAGGGCACCCAGCACCTGTACGAGCACCTTGGAAATACAGGGTTAGGATAACCCGCGCAGCTCTCCCACAGTGTTTTGGAAGGTGCCGGTGGCCATGAAATGCAGCACCGATACCACCTTGAGCAAGGGCGTTATGACAGTCCTGATGTTGATTGGGCTCTGGATGTCATCCTGGATTAGGTCCACTATCTAGGTTATGGCCTCCCTGGCCAGACGATATAGGGTGTGGATCTGTGTGTCTGTGAGGCTCCAGGGTGTGGCCCTTAAGCGGGGTATGGGTGGGTGACTGCGGGTTCTACCTGCTTGCCATCGTTCATGTGCATGGTCATCATACTTCTCCTTCTCCTCCAGTGCCTCTGCTGCCTCCTCTGCCGTTTCTGCCTGTCTGCCTCTTCCAATTGATGCTCATATCGGATCCCTGGATGCAGGCCCCCAGCTCCATTACTGTTACTGCAGCTGCCAGCATGATTGTGTTGGAAGGTGTGTGGTCCTTTTGGGCATTCACAGTGCTCACGTTGAGCAGCTGGGTTGATTATGGCCAACTGGGGCCTGTTGCTGCACACCTGGGTCCACGTAATGCCTGCTTCATAATGCCGGTGTTTCCGGTGCGGTATTCACAGCGTGACCAGCATTTTCATGCCAGTGTTTCCATGTTGACGGTACTTGGAATGAAGCTGTACTACCGCTGTGCTGCACGGCCACTGGTAGCTGCCGCTATTACCGTTAACGGTGCTGCCAGCAACAGTAACACTGTGAGTCGCATTTGCGGTTACAGAGTTTCCGGCATCGTAACTCATAGTGTGCCAGTCCGGAAAAGGGTGCCAATACAGTGTGACCGGCACCAGTATTTCTGTACCGCCACACTCGGAATGAGGCCATTGGTGCCATAACTTCCTCAAATCCCATCAGCCAAAATAAACATATTACAGAAGCAGCAATAAACCCAAAACAGTAAATGAAATGCACATAACTGAAACTACCGACCAAATTGGATAAAAACGTTCTCAGAACAAAATCACATTAACAGCCCTCATGATCTCACAAACCTTCCCACATTACCTGCCAATTACGTGATTGTGCTGCTCACGACAAACACGTATTTGCCATTGGTTGGCAGGGACAATTTGATGCCTAGCTTACCATTCCTCGTAGCAAGGGCAGGCAAGTGGATATATACTCTCGAGAAGGAGACAGCAGGGATTACCCTGGTGATCAGCAACATGAAGAGCCTATTTACTGCTCTATTGGGCGAAAGGGGGGACACTCATGGGAGCAGGCAGGATATGACTGAGTCAAATTGAGTAGTAACATTCACAACTGTGCACCCTTCAATAACTGATGTGCACACACATGGAAAGTATTGAGGACTATGCACCCTGACACATTAGATATGCAGGCCATTTTGGCATGCTAAATGAAGTCAGGCAAAGACCCTGCCGATTATATAAACAACAGATACAGGAGATGTGGACATTAGAGACATGACAATCATGGGATGTGAACAGACCAATATTCTAAGTGTCTCCCCACTGATGTGCAAGCATCTACAGAGAAGGCAGTTGGTATTGTGCAAAAGAGGTAGCTAGAAATACAGACCCACACCCAGGCAAGACAGAAATCATGATTATATCCAAAAACCATCAACAAATAACCATTACATCCCATGGCCTACAGAACTAGGAACAGCACCCACACCATCTAAAATAGCCAAAAACCTTGGTGTTCTAATGGACAACAAGCTAACGCTAGAATTGCAATTAAACACAATAATCAAGAAATGTTAGTTCCTCCTACACACAGTCAAAATGATCCTACCATTCTTCATTACCCACAAAACACTTACCATCATCTCCCTCATCATGTCTAGAATAGACTACACCAACAGCCTATACATAGGAATGCCAGAATACCTCCTGAAGAAGCAGCCATTTATCCAGTATTCAGCGGCCAGACTTCTCCTTAAACTATCACAAATGGACCACATCACTCCAGCGCTAAAGATGCTACACTGGGTGCCTATCAAACAACAAACCATGTTCAAAACAATGTGCATAATGCACAGAGCAATCCACGGCCAAGGAGCAGAATTCCTACAGAAGAAAATCACCACCTACCAACTGAGAAGAACACCCAGGTCCAGCAACGACTTCTGGAACCTAAACCAAACACAATAAAATAACTTGCTGGTTCTTCATTCTCCCACCTGGAAGCAAAAATCACCTAAAATTCAGAAAACTGCTTAAAACATGGCTCTTCTATTCAGAATCAGACAGAAATGAATGACACACACTGGCACCTTGCATATATAGAACATGCCTCAACAAAGCTCACACAGAAGGAGGAAAGCTGAGGTGCGAGGGAGTCCGGAGTACACCAATTCCCAGGTATAACTCTACCTGAAGGCATCTGTGGTGAGACAGGAGTGTTACAGACTGCACCACGAACAAAAGGTTACTACAGCTAAAGAAGAAGGAGCAATGACCTAACTAGCACCTCCCAAGCCCAGGAGTTCCCCTATTCTCAGAGAGAAGGGATCCTGCTCTTGGAGCCCATGGAGGTGATGACAGGCGCTCCCCAGGACAACCTAAGAGCCGGCCCCATAGACTTTACCCATGGCAGAGGGGAGACATCACCACTAACTAGCCCCACAGTCCAGTAGACAGTCATGCAGACAAGCTACTGCTCACCACAGAACTTGCAGAGTGACCCATCACGGAACGCCTTAATATTCAACACGTACAGGGATGCTTAACACAGCTCGCCAAGGAAAGGAGGTGTGATGGAGCAACCCACTAACCCAACCACTAGTATCTCAATCCCATAAATACACCTCTAAAATGCTAAACAAACACAACCACATCTTTCCGCACAGCAATCCGCATGCACTTCACTACTATAGAGGGTGTGCTACAGGGACGGGTGTATCCACAACAAGGAATTGGATTCCAACAGCAGGGAGCGTATTCCCCACAAGGGGCGTATCAGCAGCCAGGCTATTACCAACAAGTGGGGTATTACCAACAGATCGGGTATTATCCACAGGGCAGAGGGTACTCACAGAGAGGGAGGGGTAATGCGGAGGTCTGCATCATACACAACCTGGACATTCAAGCAGTGGTACAGTTTCCGGTTGTGGAAGACAGCCTCATTGGCGTGTCTGGCAACCAGTTCCACATGCATGCAGTCCAGCACAATTATCATGTTGGGCATGCCTGCAAAGGCATGGAACCCCACTTTAGTCACATTGACCTGGGCCGGTGTTCTGGGGAGGGCTATGTGGTCTGACATGTGCTGTAGGAGGGCACCCAGCACCTGTACAGCACCTTGGAAATACAGGGTTAGGACAACCCTTGCATCTCTCCTAAAGTGTTTTGGTAGGTGCTGGTGGCCATAAAATGCAGCAACGATACCACCTTGAGCAAGGGGGGGGTATGGATATGGAGTAGCGGGACCCAGACTTGGAGGACCATGTTTTATATGTGGTCAGAGAGGACAATTTGCACGAATGTGCCCAGACGGACAACAGCCGCAGTATGGCTATGGAAGTCAAGGGAGGTCCCAGGTACATGAACCACCCATGCTGCAACCGAAACCACCCATGCAGCAACAGATGACATCCAATCAGCAACAGACACACCCCATGCAGCAGCAGATGCAACCCCAGCAGGTGCCCCTCATGCAAACAGTGCAGCAAACAGGACACAGAATTACATACACACCACTGACAAACACACAGCAGCAGGCAACAGTACCACAGAACATCTGGCAGTCTGAAGCCCAAATATATACACAAGGGGCAGTAAAATGTTAGCACAAAGCACAGTACCACACTACACGGGATTGACAGTTCTTGGAGGTAACCCATTCCCATTTCCAGGACAAGACACAAACGCCCAATAGGCCAGCCCACAGAGAACATGTGTGTGCCCAGTGCTTTCGGTAACTGAAGACCCTGAAGAGGAACATGAGGAAGCAGTGTAGACTTGAAAAAAGGATTTCTTATTTTTGATTGACACAGGAGCCACCAAGTGCTGCATTAAGGAATGTCTCACAGGGATTTTCTGGGGATGTATGTAACAGTCCCAATAACAGAAGACCTGCCACTTACAATAGGCATAAAGCAAATAGTAGTGCCCCGGTTGTATTCAAAAGACAGGCCCATAAACATATTAGGAAGAGACATAATGAGTAAATTGAATATGACCATTTAATTTTCAAAGAAGGGCATTGTTTGCTCCACACTTGGCATCTTTTACGAGCAGATCAAAGCAATCATACAAGTATTCTGAGCACAGAGCACCTTGCACGGCTCACCAAGCCACCCTGAGCTATATCTTTATGGGGTATTGCTATTACACAAAGAAATTGTAGTAGGAACAACACTTACAATACACTTAGAAGCAGCACTTACAAGGAAGGACATGGTAATATGGTATGGGACAGATGAAGATGGCACTGAGTGATGCAAAGTCCTATGCATTTGCCTGACATTAAAACTAACAGACTTCACAGATGAACAGCTGTTTTCAGAGGAGTAAGAGGAAGCAGAAATGTTATTCCAGACATGTATACCATGTCAGGTGATGATAGAAGAGAAATAGGTCCCCCAGAAAATGCAGATAGTGAGCATGAGATCAGCTCACTTTCTGGATGATTTGAAAAAAGGGCCAGAGGTACTATGGACCAGTGGGTGCCATGATGAAGGGTTGTAGATGGGACCAGAGGCAGTACACATAAAATTAAAGCAATGGGCACTATTGTCCCAGGTCAAACAATACCCACTATAATGAGAAGCAGACAACACCATACATGACACACTCCTCACACTATGGTGATAGGGCATAATAAAAATGTCAGAATCCCCTTGAAACACGGCTAGAAATCAAGAAATCTAAAGGTGGAGCATAAAGATTTAGGGCCTGATCAAGACTTTGATGGTAATGCCGGCGGTATTAGCGCCGGCGGTATTAGCCCTACCGCCAAACTCCCCGGCGCCGGTTCACGAGTTCGGCGGTAATGTAATTCCCCATTCCCCATTGAGCCCATTCGGGAATGCCCCATTCCCCATTGGGCTCAATGGGGAAAATCCGCGCTCTTCCCGCCGGCAGATTTCCCGCCGGCGGTAATAGCGTGAAATTTGGCGGACCCTTAAATCCGGCAGTAATAGCGCGACAGCCGGATTTAAGGGTTACCGCCAAAGTCGTGATGAGGCCCTTATTCAAGATCTCTGCCCCTTGAACACCATAGTGGAAGCAGATTTTCCACAAGTACCAAATCCAGCCACCATATTGTGTAACACAGCCACAGAAGCAATGTATTTTACAGTTAATGATTAGAAGAATGTGTTCTTCTCCATCCCATTACACCCAGATTCACAGCATCTCACTGTGTTCACGTATCGTGGGACCAGTTCCAGCACACTCACTTACCACAAGGGTATAGCACATCACCTAGTGTGCTCAATACAGTGATCCAGGTGGACCTAAGCAACTTGCAAATGCACAGTATAGTCACCCAGTACTTGGATGATCTCCTGGTGTGCAGCACATTGGAAGACCAGTGCACGAAAGACTCAGGGGCACTTATGAAATTACTTACAGAGAAAGGATACAAGGTGCACAAGGACAAATTACAGTATTGCCAAAAGGAAGTGGTGTACTTAGAACAGATAAAATCAGTGGATGGTAGGAGGGTCATTCCAGTGAGATCAGAAGCAATACACAAAACACCACAGTCATGCACAGTTAAGCAGATCCTTCAGGGATTAAAATAAGCACTAGGCCTGCTGACCCGGTATCAAGAACAGACAGTTTGCCAGCCAAAGAGACAGAAAAGTTTACAGCACAGGTTCCTCTCTGTCCTGGCAATAAGCTCCTGATCTCCACCGGACCCTATACAGTCATGTAGTGCACACCAGCAGCAGTGAAGGTGGCAGATAGGTAACCATGGATCCAACTTACAGATGTCTGCTGAGACAAGGCCAGCACTCCCCTTTCAGGAGAATAAAGAGTGTGCGGTCCAGGAGAGGTGGAGCAAGTTGGAACTGCAGGGACGGGATTGTATAAGAGATAATGTTATAGTGTAGTGTTTTTTTTCTTTCTCTTTCTTTTTCTTTGTCTTTGGTTTTTAGCTGAAAGCGGAGGCAGGATGCCCCTGGTAGGACTGGCAATGAAGCTGTGCACAAGAAACAAGAACTATTTAATTTTGTAATGTCCAATAATGGCATCCGGGGCATACATGGTACTGGGTCAGGGAATGTGTGGTCTGACCATCTGAGAACTGTGGGGCGAGAGCGGGCCAATGATATATGCTATGTGTGCTCTCTAATTCCACATGTCACAGGGACACATTGAAGCTCTTTCTCACCTGCTCAGATGGGAGGGTGTCTGATGCATTTGGCATTGTGTAAAATGAGGGGTCTGTTCTAGGAGCACATCATTGCCATCCACGTGCTAGATGAGGGGGAGGAAGTGAACACTGATAATTATATGCAACTATCAATGATGGCAAATGTAGATGCCACCCAGCACATAATACTGGAGTATGCCACTCAGGGGGCGAGAAGGGGGGGCAGCTGTTCACCACCCACAACAGACTAGCATGTTCCATAACAGGGCACAGTATACCATTGTGCAACACAAAGCCATTAATGTGCATTTAGGGGTCAGTTTTCCACGATGAACGATGGGAGAAGGGAATGCTGCAATGTAGGGCGGAAGGACTGGTAGAGAATAAATAGCCTTTGCACATAAGAGAACTGAAACATTATTCTTTATGTTTTAGATGCAACAGTTCGACTCACTTGGGACCGAAAAAGGGTACCAAAAGATTGTAGTCAGGCACCCACCAATTAGAGCATTATAAAAACCATGTACTAAAAAAATGGAGCTCAAACTGGGCAAGAAGCAACACTGTTTATTACAGTTGGGTGAGCGCAAATCAAACAGAACAGTGGATTAGCTCTGATCGAGAAGTAGACATCAGTATGGACTATGAAAAGTTCATAGCAAGAAATACAATGGTCGGATGTCAGGAGAAACACTTGCAAGTTTGAGGATGGTTTGCAATCTCCTCCTCCTCCTCCTTAATAGTAACATTAATTAATGTAAGTGTCATTAGAGCAAATAGTTCAATAGTTTCCCTTCACCTCATCTCCCCATGTGGTACCAAATTTTATTTGCAACCCACCCAGGAACATCTTGTTATTAATGAAGCAACATTTGTGCTGCCCACCAGAACTTAAATACATTGCCATTGGTCAGCATCATTGAGAACAAAGCATGAGACACCCTGCAGCTGGTGGGAAAGTGGACATTCAAACGATATCTGTTATCTGATAATGACCTTCACAGACTCTGTGGTAGATACTTTTAGGGCTGGTCCCCTCATCAGAGCCTATGAACCTACCATCTGATTTGTCCTCTCAGGAACGCCACTACGTCCAGTGTTCCCTTCCCATTGCCGCCTGAAGATGGGCCTCGGCAGTCATGTGACCGGCACCCTGGTAACCTACCTGCTACCATGATGGGCAGTTTGCTTGGCTGACCGCCCTGTAGTTACCTCACCCAGTTCTGGTTGTCTTAATTCCCATATGACAAGTAAACTGAGCCTCCTCCCACTTTGCACATCCCTGCCATTGCAGTGGAAGGTTCTCTAAGCTCTTGGTGGACTCCGCCGACATAAAGTTACTGCTGGACCTTTTCTTCCTTTCTTCCTGATGTTGGTTTGCTTGTTTTTCTGCTGCTGTTTTTTCCTTAGCTGTGGACAGCCCATTGAGCAGTATCAAGTCTGCTTGGGGCACCACTAATGTCGGCTTATGACAAGTCACCAGTGCACAATTTCCCTTCCAATTGGTGGTAGTTGTCTATGCTGTTGTGCCGAACGGACACCAAATGTCAATCACGTCCCCCTGCAGCAGGTATTCTTCCCCATCATTATTGTTCCATTGGCAATAAAACATAGATAATATTGTGTCAAAAGCTTTATTTTTTATTGGCGTGTATTTTCATCTATACATGTTAAAGCATGTATACAATTGTTCCAAATGTTCTTACATTTACCATTCATTTTCTTAACTATCCTTTCTTCAAAACCCATCTGCATGGCACTGTACCATCCCCCTCTCCCATTTCACGTTGTGTAAGACCGAAACATGGATTTGCATCAAGGGCTTGGTGTGGCACCATGGCACATCATTCCCCATGGATGTTTTTACAAGATATTCTTTTGTGGATAACGGGTCACCTCTTTTCCCTTTTGAACCCCATCTGTTACTTTATTCCAGAACAATGTGCTTGTTTTTCTCCACCTGGGCCATGCTTTCTAGTTGAATAAACTTGTCCCTGTACACCTCTTTCCCCTCATCAATATATTTTACTTCTACTGTTTGTCCCTGAAACATACCCCGGGTTCTGTGCAAGGCAATATGTCCCTGACACCCTCCCTCTTCTGCTGTCATCTCTTGTGGCAAAAATAGCTCAGACTTTCATGTGAGGTGTGGAATCAGTGTGCTCTCCAGTCCCTCCTTCTTCATTTCCTCATACCATATATTGTCTGAGGCCAGAACTACCCCTTCCCTGACAATGTTTAATAATTTCAGTGTGCTAGTCACACTACATTTAGTGAGTATTTCCCTCTAACTACCAGCTGTTGGGCTCAATGTATTTGTATGTGCTAAGTACCAGAAGAGAAGAAGACAGAAAACAAAGATGCAGAACAGTATAATACTTTATATTTTTGTGCCACTCTTCTCATTAATCCCAGCCCCTTTTCTTCGTTTTCATTGTGCCTTGTACATATTCATTGTGGGTTTCCTGTGAACCCTTATTATAGTATAAAATGCCAATGAAAACTGAGTTATACTCCACGTAAGTCACTCCTCCTCTTTCCGATGTGCTGATGGTATTTTGTCAAACATCAGTGTGATTAATCCATACACAAGGTTCTTTTATCTTCACTGCTGTGGGTGTTGAAAAGATTACTTCAAACGGGCAACAAAAACAAGGCTCCACTTTCCCACTGTGTTTCAAACAAGGACATTGTATAGAGTGGCTGTGTTTGTGGAAATGCTTGTGCACTCTCCACAATGTTGGTTGGCATGCTAGTGGATTGCTGGACATGGCAGGAAAGGTAGAGAAGCACATTTGTCATCTCAGTCGGATAGTTTTTCTATTTCTTTACCAAGGATTTCTGAGCTAGGGTTAGCGTCTGAAATTGAATGTGATGGAGGGACAGGCACATGCATTCTCCTTCCTGTTACAATTTCATGCAGGTCGTAATCTGCAGAAGGTGTGTTAGGGAGGGCAAAGAGTGCAAGAGGAAGGCAAATGAGTCAATTTTGACACCTAGTATTAGTTTAGCCAAGAACTCTTTTAGTAGAAAGTTTATCCTTTCCACAATCCTGTTTGCCTGTGGCCGGTAAACTGTGCAAAGATTGTGGTTTATTTCCAGCAGACGTGTTATCTCCTCAAAGAGATCATTGGCAAAGTTCTGACCATTATCTGATCTTATCTCTTAACATACACCCCATCTTGGAAATATTTTGCTCACTAGAAACTTCACCACGCATTTGGCATAATTTTTTGAACAGATCCCACCCCCAATCCAATGTGAAAATGGGAACACTACTAGAATTAGGTATCTGTAGGAGGCACATCTCTCTTGAATATCAGCATAGTCGATATGCAAGTGGCGGAAGGGCCTTTCCGGCCGTGGTATCATTACCCTTAATGTTTTCAACTTGTGACAAGACAAAAACTGTTTGCAGACCATACAATTTCCAACCAACTCATGTCCTCGCTCATGCATGTTTGGAACGTACCATCCCTCAATCAGCTCTGCTGCTATGGTCTCTTTGGATGTGTGAGTGGTGAAAAACAGCTGTTCTAAAGCTGCATTTAACCGTTTTTCAGAATCACAGACATTCCTGTGCTATTCTGCTGCCAAAATCAGGTCTGTTGGTGAAATTTAACAACCTCTGTGTATCCATAATTCTTTTTCCTATTTTGGCACGTCTCCTTGTAAGTCTATTATGTGTACTGTGGGGAGGTTATTGCAACTTTCCTCCCATTCTTCATCCCCACTCTTCTTTTTTCCTCTGCCATCAGTGGCACCCTTTCTGCTTCCTCAGCACTCCCTCTCCCTCTGGTAAATACGCTGCTGCTTTTGCCACCCTGTCAGCCATTTTGCTTCCCATTGATACCCTGTCCTGTTTTTCTGTATGGGTGGCACATTCCTATTATTGACACCTCTACTGGAACTTTTAATGCCTCAATGAATTCTTTTAATAGTTTGGCACATTGTACACAAGACCCATCTCTTTTTTTAAGCCCCTCCTTTCACATTCCACTGCCAGACCTGTCCCACTTGTCAGTTGTTTGGAAAGAGTGGAGGCAGTGTCATTGCCCCACTGCAGCCTTTGCCAGTGGTTGGCACTCCATTTGAGAGGATAGGCATCAACATTGTCAGTCCCTTGGACCCTCCCACATCAGGTGGACACCGGTTCATCCTGGTCCTGGTTTATCATGGCACCAGGTACCCTGAGGCTATTCCTCTTCAGACCATTACTGCCAAGGTGGTTGCCAGGGCTCTGCTGGGCATTTTCACGCGACTTGGATTCCCTAAAGAGGTGGTCTCTGATGGAGGATCCAACTTCATGTCTAGTTATATGCAAACAATGTGGAAGAAATGCTGAGTAACATATAAATTATCCACCTCCTGCCATCCCCAGACCAATGGTCTTGTTGAGAGGTTTAATAAAACTCTCAAGGGCATGCTGGATGCTTTTGAAGAGCCCCTAAGGAAGAAATGGGATCTCCTCCTACCATGCCTGTTGTTCCCTTTAGAGAAGTACCTCAAGAGGGTGTTGGTTTCAGCCCCTTTGAGCTTCTCTTTGGACATCCCGTGAGGGGGCCCCTTGCCTTTATCAGAGAAGGTTTGGAAGCCACATCTCCAGGTCCTGCCAAGCAAGTGGGTGACTTTGTTTTAGGCCTCAGACGGAGGATGACACTGATGATGGGACAGGCATCAGCGAATCTTAAGGCAAGCCAAGAATTAAGCAAGTACTGCCATGACCTTAAGGCCTCACAAGTGGATTGCACTCCAGGACAGGATATCCTTGTGATTGAGCCGAGCAAGGCTAGAGCTCTGGCAGACAAGTGCGCTGGACCCTTCAGGATAATCTCCAAGATGGGTGAAGTCAACTATCTTGTCGACATGGGAGTCCCTCGGGTAGCCCTTCAGGTATTCCATGTTAATAGGCTCAAGCTTTTCCACAGGTGAGAGGACGTCTCTTGCCTTCTGCTAGCTTCAGTGCAAGAGGAGGATGAGAGTGAGCCCCTTCCTGATTTGCTGCATAGCAACCCTAAGGATGGGTCAGTGGAGGGAGTGCATCTCTCTCCAGATCTGACAGCAGAGTAGCAGAGGGCCTGCAGGTCTTTGCTCCGGCAGTATCCCTCTCTGCTCTCACTGACATCAGACCTCACCCTGTGGTGCAGGTACAACATTGACACTGAGGACAGTGTACCTGTAAAAAGCATAAAAAGCAGATGCTATTGAATTTATAATACAATAAAGAACCACATCCAGGGTGAGGTCACCAAGATGTTGGATCTGGGTGTAATTGAACCCTCGACCAGTCCTTGGTCCAGTCCAGTGGCCCTTGTCCCCAAGGCAAGTTCCCAGGCAGGTACCAATGATTGAAGGTTCTGTGTGGACTACAGATGAGTTAATCCCATCACCAAAACTGACACGTACCCATTGCACTGGGCTGATGAGCTTGTGGACACCATAGGTGCTGCCAAATTTGTAAGCACCTTTGACCTCACCTCGGGCTATTGGCAAATAGTTCTGATGGACCACAGTAAGAAAAAAACTGTGTTCTCAATACCTGAGGGGCTGTACCAGTTTAGAGGCATGCCTTATGGGTTGAATCATGCACCTGCCACCTTCCAAAGGATGGTCAATCATGCCCTCAGTGGGCTGGAGGCCTATTGTGAGACCTATTTAGATGACACTGCTGTCTATAATTCCACCTGGGAAGAGCATTTGATTCACTTCAATAGGGTCTTGCAGGCACTGCGATGGGCTAACCTCACTATCAAGGCCACCAAGTGCCAGATAGCTCAGGGGAAAGTCACTTACCTTGGCGTTGGGGTAGGAGGGGGGTGGAATCCAACCTCTCCCCAGTAAGGTTCAGGATGTACATGACTGGGCAACTCCCACTACTCAATCCCAGTTGAGAACTTTTTTGGACGTCACTGGGTATTACCGGAACGTCATGGTGGACTATGGAACCATAGCTGCCCCTCTGTCAGCTCTGACTTTTTCCAACCAACCGAGGAAGGTTAATTGGATGGAAGTCTGTCAGAGGGCCTTAGTTGGCTCGAAGGAAAGTCTGTATAGGGCACCAGTGTTGTGTGCGCCTGATTATAGCAAACCCTTTATTGTTCAAACTGACGGCTGTGACATGGAATTGTAGCTGTCTTGTCCCAGTTAGATGACAAAGGGATGAAACATCCTATCATATTCACCAGTAGGCAACTCAAAGGTAGAGAACGTAGGTGGGCTACTGTTGAAAAGGAATGTTTCAGTACAGTTTGGAGCCTTAGGCGTTTTAGGCCTTACCTTACGGGGTCTACCTTTAAGGTCCAAACTGACCATGAACCCTTAAAGTGGCTTATGCAGATGAAGGGTGAATACTTTAAACTGTTCAGGTGGTCCTTTAGCCTGCAAGGGCTAGAATTCACTATTGAGCATAGACCAGGGAAGAGACCAGGGAAGAGTCATGATAATGCAGATGGCCTTTCCAGAAGGTATGTTGACTGTCTGGATTAGGGTGTCAATCTCATGGGAGATTAGACCACCTAAACGGTATTACCCGAATTGTTTGTTTACAATTGTTCGAATGACACAATTGTTCGAATAATAGGGGTCCTAATTGACCTTCTGCACAATTGACCGTATGGTCATTTTAATATATATTATGGGTTGGGTTGGTGTAATAATAATATAAGGGGATTTGGAGGGGGGTTGGGGTGGGGTTTGGATTGGGTGGGGGGCTGTGGGGGGTTTCCCCCCGCATATATATCCTAATTGACCGTTTAAATTTGGTCAATTTTGCAGAAGGTCAATTGTTATTCGAACAATTGACATTCGAACAATTCGTATACAACCCCCTAAACTCAGTCTGGGGGGGGGGGCAACTGTGATGCTGGGAATGCATTGGAGGGACAGAGCCTCCTTGTCCTTTGTATTAGAGTACAAGGACAAGGAGGCCCTGTCCCTCCAATGCATGCATGTTCCCTCCCTTATCATGTGTGTTCTGTGTTGTTTTCTGCACAGTTCTATATCATTTCATCGGCATATATTTCAACGTCTGGCAGTTATACGTGTACATTATAATGAAAATGTTAAACACATTTATTTTTATTTTGGGGGGTTCCCCCCAAACCCTGCTTCCACCACCTATTTACACCTATTCACTACCCACCCAAACCCTTATCTGCCCTTTCCCACCCCCCCTCTGGACATTTTCTTTACAATGAGCACAATTAAATGCCAGGCTTTGAAATATACAGCAATTAAAGGATGTCATACCTTCTGCAAAGGAGTCGATGTGGGACTCCTGGCAGTGCAGCTCTTCCTCTTTTTGGTTGTGATGAACAGAGACCCTTGGGATACCCTTATGGCACCCATGGGTGGGGGTACAACCCTGTACCCCTAGTGCATGTTTTTGGGCACCTGTGTGTGGCACACAGATCATGGTATCGGCTGGTGGCAACGCCATGCTCAATTTGACAGGTGATCTGAGTATCCTCCATTTTGGGATACTCAGGCCCTGCCAGAGGAATCAGTGGATTCCTGATAGAAGGCAAGATGGCCCCTGTGGTCTCTTGGTTTCTATTACCTGTTACCTTGTTTTCCCAAAGTCCTGGGAAGCCCCGACTCTGTCCCTTCCCCTGACTGGCTATTGGGTGGAAGAAACATATATGGTATTGTGGGGCAGTCCAGGACAGACTGGTTGGAGCCTTCCCAGTAACTATATATTGTGGGTCCACTCTTGGGGTGGACCTGTGTGAATAGGGTGTGTGACTAATATGCATTCTAGGTTATGGGTGTCTGGTATTTGTGTGTGAGGCACAAAGACTGAGACAGCCCTGCCTGAAACTGACATGAATGCAGTGTGGTGTTCTGAAAGGTTGAGTGCTTGCCTCCAATCCACATTCCTTGTTATGGGTGTCTGGGTGGAATTGAATGGCCTGATTGCACTGTGAGCCTGATTGGCTGCCTGCCTGCATGAAGGCCCTTCTGTGTGATTTGCTGACTGAGCTTGGCTCAGCAGTGTGAATGAGGGACAGATGTATATATCTGGGGACCTCTCAATTCCCAATTTATTCAGAAGCTGAAGTTAAAACTTGAAGCTGCTTATCCGTCAAGTCCAGCTGGAAGGAGAAGGTTTGCTGCTGCTTTCCGTCGATGAAATCTAAAAGCTGTTGAGTCTGTCAAGGACAGATCCGAGAGAGACCTGGCTCGGAGACCTCACCCCGAGCTACGAGAGAACATCGTGCAGAAGCTGATCTTCATCGAGGCACCCTGGAAGTCAGACCCAAAAGGCTGTCGACCGGGGACGGGGTCTGCCGAGAAATCTTGAAGTAAAGCCTCAGGACATCGAGGTTGTCGAAGTCCATTGTTGTCGATCGGGGTTCACAGGATTTCCGTAACCGCTGGAAGCCAGTCGAGTCGTGTTGCCCAGAAGCGGGGACAGCTTGACGCTGTGCTGCTCAACGACCGGAGACACAATGCTCAACCTTGCCTAAGAACATTGAACAAATGGTTCCCTTGCCATCACCATCGACTGCTTTGTCCCACCAGAGAAAGCCGGGGTCGTTGACGACCAAGGAATGTCCGCCAGTGGGTTTCCCACCACCTGAAGTCCACAAAGACTTAGACAAGTGAAGGTCCGAAATCCAGCCGATGTTGAGTCCCGATCGTTGATGCTGACGCCAACACCAGATGCCCACTGCCGGGCCTATGTTCCTCACCGAGTCTTCTTTGAGGCACTAAACTCTTTGCATCAAGGTGCACCGCATGCCTCATCTTCGCAGAACATCCACGATCGATCATCGATGAGCAATGCGAAGTACGACGCTGCTGTCTCAATGCCAGGGTTCACATTTCTTCGCTAATCTCGATGCCCTGTGGCTCCTGCTTCAAAGGGAGTCAACTCTCGAGGGACAAACTATCGAAACAACTCTTTTAACTCAGGTACATTGGGGTAGCTGAACATTTTGACCAGGAAACAAGACTATTTAAACATTGTTGGACTGGGCTTGTTAATACTCTCTATTACAGGTTTCCCAGGTAGGGGTATCCTCACACAGAACTGTGTCTTAGTAGCTAAAGTACCATTCTGCTATTGTTTAACCCAACCTGCCTTCCTTCCTTTCTTAGGATATTTGCTGAAACACATTGTTATATGATTTGTATGCCATTATAACTTTTAGCAGTTGATGCATTTTAAAGGAGTCAATAGGTAAGTTTCTTACCACATAGACATTGTAGATATTTGCCATATTAGAATTGTCAGAGTACAAAGTGTGTTAGTAATTGATGTATATATCTTGAACCTTATTTATATATAAATAACTGTGTTAGCACATAACATAATGTGTGGAAATTCCTTTGTGGGGGGATTACTTAAGAACCAGTCTGCATCACCTCCTGAGAGCTTAAGCCTTGATTGCTTGTCCATTCTACCATATAGTTAATTTTGGCTGGGATGCTCTGTGCAGGAGTACAGATACCCCCTCCAAATTTTACACTATGCTGCAAAAAGAGTCCATTGTTCTGAACTTGCAATCCCCAAACTAATGATCAACATACATTTCCGCAATGTCTTGCTACATGGTACATAGAATACAAGGCATACATTTGTTTTCCAAAAAGGATAAGTGGAGTTTGCTAATGCAATTGTTCTTAATGAGCAAATAAATGCATTTGATTTGCAATTTTGTACAATTATTTTAATGTCAACAAACATTGTTCATACTCAAGACAT
This sequence comes from Ambystoma mexicanum, assembly GCF_040938575.1. Classification (NCBI taxonomy): domain Eukaryota; kingdom Metazoa; phylum Chordata; class Amphibia; order Caudata; family Ambystomatidae; genus Ambystoma; species Ambystoma mexicanum. The sequence continues at coordinate 823,960,357 of NC_090932.1, forward strand.
ACAAAGAGCCAACAATACAGCATTTTTGTGTATTTTTGTGTATTCCTGAAATAAGACACTCATGAGATGAATGTCTCTAAAATGTAAAGTTTACCACCGAGAAGGATACAGCCCTCCTATTCTGAAAGAAAATACAAGGCTCTGTGCAGCTGGTTGCAGCCGGTGTTGGTCAGGGCAGTGCTGTCATATATTGTATACCTACCCCATCATGTGCTGTGTAAAGTGAAGCAATTTTAGAGGAAATTCAGAGCTAGACACTAAAGAGTATGGTGGTGCATCAAGCTGGGTAATTTAAAAAAGCAGCTGCACAAGGTGCCCCTTGCCAGTAATTCTAATTAACTGGATTCAATATAAAGATACATATTACTTTGGGTGGTGGGCAGGGCAGTTAAAAGCCCACCATCCCCAGTCAGGAAGGCCCAAGTGCATCATTACTAGCCCTGCCGCCAATGGAATTGGTATGTATCACTATTGACACCACAGACTTCCAACCGTATGCAGATCATTTTTTTATCCTGTCGGGGGGAAATTCTGCCGGGGTCGGCCGGGCCGTCCGCAGACCTCCGGGCAGGGAGGCCCCAACTCCTCCCGTATATCCCAAAAGAGATAGAGTATGAGACACACGCAAGAAGCAAGGTGACTCTGCTGTTTATTAGACAAAACGGCAGGGATGCGTCAAGGAGCGTACGCGTCCGTCCTGACACACACACATAAGTGGGGCTCGCAGGCCCTTTTTACCTTAGTATGACGCGCTACTTGGGTGACTTGGAAAGTTTAGCAAAAAAACCTATCTCCACTCTGGATTGGTTACTCGAGTGGTAGGGTTAGTATAGCGCACATATAGAGAACGATGTTAGTGGTTGAGGGTTAGTCAGGTGGTATACCTGGGCTGTCCATTCAATTTGATACATGAAAATTGTTACATGAAGACCTCTGAGGATTGGTCAATGTTAATGGCGTCAGTGATAAGAGCCCCATGTTCTGATTGGTCCGCTCGCGAGCCTCCCAGTCTGGGACTATCACTGTTCCCAGCTCGCGGTGCACCTGTAATTTGCAACAATGTTTTAATATGGGTAGGTGTAAACAATGTGAGGATTTATTCATATGTTGGGAGGTCGACTACTCCCACTGCTGCAGATGTCCAATGAGTCTTTTAATTGTATCTGCCTGTGTCTTGAAACGTGGGATTCAGGCGTCTCCTTCCTCCTGGGCTTGGCATCTTGTCAGGTTTGGCTTTGTCACGTGAGGTGGGACCGTGTTTGAGGCAAAATTCAACATAATTAATATTGTTTTTCCTACTGTGTGCCTGGTTTATCTTGTAGGTGCGACCTTGGCGTTGGCTTGCAGCGTGCGAGATTGCAACATCGTGCCCTTGGCGGTGTGCTTTCGCCGGGCTCATTTTGCAGGGTCAGTAACCCAGTTCTTGCTCATTCAATGTTCATGGAAGCTTTTGCTTGCGGCCTACTTGGGCCTGGTGCATAGGTGGAACCGTTTGATGCAGAGCGCTTTAGGTTACGATATCATATTGCTCTATCCTCAGTATCGTGTCTCCGTTATATTCTTCATTATGGTACATGGTTCTTAGAAGAAGCGTGAGCAAGCCTTTTTAGATAAATTCATGATGCGTCTTGCGTTTCTGCATTTTGAGAGCCTATGTGGAAAATAATAAAGATGCACGTCCGTGAGTATGTCTGTCGCCTACGTCATAGCACTGAGTATATTCTTCGTGTGGATTGGTGTGGGAATGTCCGGTGTGTATATTTGCACAGGTGTGCTGACCGTTGGCTAGGTCGTCATGGCATCTCTAACGACGTGTAGGTTTAGTCGAGTTGATCCGTGCCGCAGGTGTCGGCATGGACAGGGCGGGCTGCTGGGCAGGTAGATGGGCACATCCGTATGTTCCTGTACCAGGGTATTTGGTCGTCTGGTAGATAAGCAAACTCCTCTCGTGGCGGGTGTCTAGGCCGTGATCCTCTAGGCCAAGTGCAAGAGGGGAAGGGCGGGAGCCTGGTCTTCCATTCTCCCACTTCAGTCCCCCCTCTGGTCGACTTGTCGACCACAAACATATCCTTTTCTTTATCTCCTCTTACTCTCCATATTTTAGTTATTCCTCCCAAATGTCCATAGTGGTTAACATGGTCTTCAAATGACCAATACATATATTCACAGGTTCCTCCAGGAGTGCAGTATACCCATTTCTCTATGTAGCTCCTTGGGTTTCTTGGGTTTTCGAGCTTCACAGATGGTGGGTCCAGGTGGTTGGTGATGATCTGTTTGCGCAACTTCTCTCTCTCTTTTATGATTGTGCCTGTGTGTTGGCCGTCATCTGTTGGCATCAAGAGGTGTATACCAACCATTTCGATCATCTCGTCTGTGGTGCGTGCCTTCCGGGCTTTCCAAAATCTTATTATGATCAGTGTAGCTCGAGCCAAAATAGTACATCCAACTATAATCTTCAGTCCATCTGACAGCCAAGATGGCATCCATGACCATAATATTGAAAACCAGCTCTCATCCTTTTTCACACCTTTACTTTCATCCATCATTTTTGAGTGCATCTGGGCCAATTGTGATACTGCTTCCGTGAGTGTACCATTGTCAGCATCGTTAGCAGGTATCAATGTGCAGCATCATTGTCCTATCTTTGCGCAAACTCCTCCTTCCATTGCTGTGAGGAGGTCCAGTACATATCTGTTCTGTAGTGCAACCATTCTTACTGCTCGCAATTCCTCTTTTATTGCGTTGAATCCATTTACTGTAGAGTTAATTGTCATCATTAATTCCCACCTAGTTATCTGGAGCCATTTCGCGTTTGCGTAGGCCTGCAGTCCAGGATGAATTATTGAGGAGAAGAACATAGCTGCTCTGCTGAATAGTCTGTGTTCCGGCGGAATTGAGGTCAGTGCTGTTTCCGACCTTCCCCACAGGTAATTTCCTGTCAGAGGTTCTCCTTGTCTTTTCCTTCTGTTGAGGACAGTGTTGTTGCCGTTGCGTCGGTTCTCTGGCCCTTTCTGAGGCTGTGCAGATCTCTTCTTCCTTTTGTTCCCTTCATCCATCTTGGGGAAATTTGCCATATTCACATGCTTCTGGGGTACCACTAGTGATGGTACATTAACGTGTACTATAGTGCATACACCATTCCACAAAGGGGGCAGTGTGTGATACGCCTTGTCTCCACAGGCCCAGTAATGCTCCATTACTACTGCTGTTCCTGCTCCCCCCTCAGGTAACTCCATCACGCTTTCACAGTTGGTGTTGTATCCTACATCCACCTCTCCTTTATGTTGGTAGCATACCTTAGGCGCAGTTAGCGGCAGTATTGTTATTGGGTCTTCATCCTTCTCCATCCACGTGAGCATGGGTACGTACTTGATCCAAGTCATCCAACATCTATGGTTATGTCCATCAATAGTTGAAATATTTTCTCTTGTTACCATGTTGCTGCCAACCACTCCTATGTCCCATTTGTTGTCCATGTACAGCTTCCCTGTTATTATCATCAGTGGTCTTTCCCAACATCCGTTTTTACCAGGGACTTCAGTGGCGTACCAATCACATGGTAGGTACTGCAGTGTTACTTTCTTTGTTTCTCCTTTTTCAGGACCACTTGTTATGTATTTGAATCCTTCAGCATGTAAACTGCTCTTGTGGTAACTCAAATAAGTCTTGAGGAAGTTGTTTTCATATGGATATGTATCTCGTGCTTTCCACACCAGATGCACCACTGTCCCTTGAAATCTTCCTTTCGTCTGGAACAGTGCCAGGTATATTATACATCGTGCTATTTTTCCATCTATCTCTGTGGCAACAAATGTTCGAGAAGCGCTCATGGCGTATGGGATCATTGAGCAAACGTAGCAGCTGTCTTCTGTTGTCTGCTTACCTATGTGGGTCATGTGTTGATACCATATGTTGTTTGAGATGTGTGCTGAATCTTGTACATAGTTGTCAATGCCTTTATTATCTGAGTATGTGCTGCGTTTACCTCTATTTTCCTTGTGTGCGATTTTACTAGTACCACCTGACATAACACCTGTTGCAGCTGGGGGTGGAGGTGTATTAGGTTTGGGTACAGCAATAATATTGATAGCATAGCTGTACTGCCATACAGAGGCAGCCAAGAACCCGGTGATCATTAAAATCCCTATCAATTTTATTACAAATGCTAATTTCACCGGCATTTTGCTCTTACCTTGCTGCAGTCCGGCAGCTTATTCTTGCGACGTTACAGTTGCCCGCCTGAAAATTCTTAATATGCTTGTTATTGATGTTAGTTGTCGTTTTTTAAGCTCTCCCTATCAGGTAGTCATTCAGTGCCCAGGCGAAGAGCTGTTCCCACGCCAATCTAAGCGATCTATCTCTTAGAGCAGGCAAGTATGGTTGGAGGTGGGGCATTGAATGTTCTATGGCCAAGAGGAATGCCGTGTAGTAGACACGTACCCTCCTTCTTTTCAGGTACGTTGGCCTTTTTACTTCATATACAAATTGGTGTGACAATTCTTCCAGGTAATTATCGTCTGAGGGTACCATCTACTCCTGGGCAGTGAATTGGTTAGTTATCTACTTTCTTAACAGTACAATAATACGTTGTACCTGCATGTGCGAGAGAAAAGAAAGAGAACATTCAGGTGTTTACATGTGTATATGTGCAAAACAATGTCCTTCAGTTCAGTTGTTACTACAGTGGGTAGGGGGTCAATGGGCAGAGGGTTTGGGGCTCAACTGGCGGAAGTCTCTTTACCCTTTGATCGTGTAACCATGGGGTGAGCGGTATGGGGATCACCCCTTTCTTTTCTAATAGTTGTCTCTTGGGAATCTGGGGGGTGGCAGGGTATGGGGACACTTAGGCCGTTAGTTGTGGTAGAAGTCTCTTCCTCCGTTGGTGACGCTGTTGTTGTTCTTCCAGTGGCCCTGTCGGTGGCGCTGGGGCGGGTCTGGAGTTTGTAGATCTTTACGTCGTGTAGGTGGTTCCAGGCACGTTTGTCCTGTAGCTTTACTGCTCTCGTTGATACCTCCTCTACCAGATGGGGGCCAGTGAATCGTGGACTGTTCCACTTTCTGTTGAAATTGCGAAGTAGTACGTGGTCACCTTTAGCAACTTTGCACAGTCTTTCCTTTTCCAATTCTTTATCCACGTCTTCTTGTTGATCGCTGTTAGACCCGCCCCGCGTGCGCTCGAGCTGTTGAGACACAAACACTACACTAGTAATCAAAGAAGACACATATTGGTACATTTCATCACCAAGGACACTCGCAGTACTCTCGTGGTCGGTAAATGCTCTTGATGTTGGCGTTAGGGGAAGGCGCATTTGACGTCCGGTAACCACCTCGTGAGGGGTGAGGTGGTGGTCGGAACCTGGTCTATTCCTTAGCTCAAATAGGGCTAATGGAAGGCAATACAACCAACTCTTCTTTGTTGTTTGCTGTATTTTTGCAATTGCCTCCTTTAATAGGCCATTCAGGCGTTCACATATACCGTTGGCCTGTGGGTGGTATGCACATGCAAATTTATGCTTGATGTTCAGCAAGGATGTGATGTGCTGGAACATTTCGTTTGCGAAATGTGGGCCATTGTCTGACCTCAGTACCTCGCACACTCCCCACCTGGGGAAGACCTCCCTCACTAGGAATTTAGCTACTCTAAATGCATCTGGGTGTGAACAGGGCCCTGCTTCAATCCACCTCGAGAATGGGCATACTACTACAATCATATACCTATTTCCTTGACATACGTTGATCATATCAACATAGTCAATATGGAGATGCCGGAAAGGTCCCTCTGGCCGGGGTATAGTACCTCTTATCACCTTCAGAGTGTGACCGGCCGTAAACTGTTGACATGTGAGACAATTGCTGATAAAATTTGACACATGAGAATTTAACTCGGGGCAGAACCAGTCTTCCCTAATTCGTGCTGCAATTACTTCCTTGCCTGTGTGGGCTGGGTAATGTAGTTGGCTCAGGGCGGTGTTCAATAGTGCCAGTGGTATTACAATCTTTCCAGTGTCACCCTGGCGCCATAGTGCGTCGGTTGGTGACATTGTGCATCCTCTTTTTAGCCATATTTCTTTTTCGGCCATTGGTGCAGCCGCTAGTAGCTCCATAATCTGTGTGGCTGGGAGATGGGTGTACCCTTCTCTTATCAACATCTCCTTAGCCATTCCCCTCCCTCTCCCTCTCTGTGACTCTGGGGGGTTCCATATCTCACCAAAGTATGCAGCATACTTCGCATGTGCGTCTGCTGCTGCATTCCCTTTTGAGATGTGGTCTTCACCATTGGTGTGTGCTGTGCATTTGACCAAAGCTAATTCTTGGGGGTCATTTATTGCTTCAATTAGTTCAGCCAATAGGAGGGCATGTTGCACTGGAGTGCCATCAGCTCTCCTAAACCCTCTTCTTCTCCATTTCGACAGCCCTGAGTGGACAGTGGATGTAACATATGCGCTGTCGGAATATATGGTAACTCGTTTGTCAAAGCTTTCCTTCAACGCCAAGATCAGTGCAACTAATTCTGCTGCTTGAGCGGAATAATGCTGTGGTAGTTGTACACATCTCATTGCCACACACACCGGTACCTCCATCATTTTTACCACTGCTGCCCCAGTCCTCCTTATACCATCCCTTTGGTCGATAGTTGATGACCCATCAATGAACAGGAGCTCACCTCCCTCTAGTGCGTTTTCTTCAACCTTTCTAGTACATGAGTACATTTTAGTTATTTGCGTACAGTCGTAGGCATAATCTCCCTCCTCAATTACTTCTGCTAGGAACCTTGCAGGGTTGACCGTGCTACATCTAACAATTGATAGTTCAGCTCTGGATAAGATGATCTCATAACCTGATGCCCTTTGCGTGGTTAGGGTGGACTTAGGTTTATTCAATATCGCAAATAGTGCATGTTCCACAAACAGTGTAGTTGGGCACCCCATGGTGATTGCTGATGCTTTCTCTACCGCAAAAGCAGCTGCGGCGAGACCTTGTTCGCAAGGGAAATGACCTAACATCACAGGATCTAAGTGGCCGCTGTAAAATGCTACTGGTTTGTAGCCCATGCTTGTTTTTTGAGCCAACACTGCTTTCATTACTGCTGAGTCGCAATGTGAAAATATAAAAAATTGTCGCTCATAGTCTGGGGATGCCAGTACCGGAGCAGTTGATATCGCATCTTTCAATTCATCAAAAGCCTCTTTCATTGCCATTGTCCACCCCAACTTTTTCTCCCCTTTATTAGCTTCCTTTAACGCCTCAAGGAGGGGTCCTATGTATGAACTGTAATCAAATACCCATGCTCTACAGTAGTTGCACAGACCCAGGAACTGCTGCAGTTCCCTCACTGTTTGTGGCACCGGTGTGTTTGAAATGGCCTGTGCTCTTTGTGGTGCAATCTTTCTTCCATGTTGGGATATGAGCTGACCAATGTAAAGTACCTGTTCTTGACAGTACTGTAACTTTTCCATGTCTACCTTGTAACCTTTCTCAGCCAATATTGTCAACATCTTTAATGAGTCCTCTCTGCATGTTCTTTCGTTTGTACTGCAAATTATTATGTCATCGACATACTGTGCTTTCCACTTCAATGTTACCCAAATCCATCTGTATTACTCTCTTGAAAATTGAGGGTGATTCGCAATACCCTTGTGGCAATCTGGTGTGTTTCCACTTCGTGTTTCTGTAAGTGAAGCTTGTCAGATCTTGTCAGTCTGGGTGCAATGGTATTGAGAAGAATGCATTTTTAAGGTTGATCACTGTAAATCGTGATGCTTCTGCTGGAATGCCACACAATATTGTGGCCGGGTTTGCGGCTATGGGGTATTCTGCTTCTACTATGTTGTTCAAGGGCCTGAGATCCTGTATGAAGCGCCAAGACCCCCCTTTAGCCTTGCGCACTGGGTATACAGCCGTGTTACATGGTGATTCTGAGGGGACCAATATGCCATTATTTATAAGTGCCGTTATGGTTTCATATATGCCCTCATCTGCCTCTTTTGATAGTGGGTACTCTTTCACTCTGGGGAGTATTGCACCTTTTTTCAATTTTATCCTTACTCCCCCTATACTTTTTATGCACCCCACGTCATAGGGGCTAGTAGTCCACAATGATGTGGGTACCTTTGTCATATCCTCCTTAAAGAAGGGAACTGGGGTGGATGTGGGTGCCTCAAGTGCCATTGCAATTTTCTGTGCTACTTGTTTGTACGCCACTCTTAGCCATATTTCCACACTCATCATAAACACCATTTCACCTTCCTCCTTTTCTTCTGAAAACAGCTTCTCATCTGACACCTGGGTGAGTCTACATCCTTCTGCTAGTGCTATCACTGCCCTCCATGCTCTTCCTTCTCTCTCTTGGGCATGTACAGCAATGTAATCAGCTGTTGCTATAATGCTCTCAATGTCCACTGGAACCACCTTTCCTTCTGGTTCATTGACTAGTGTTTCTGGTCTGAACAAATAGGCTGCTGGCCTCCTCCAGATCTTTCCCTCTATTCCTGGCATCCATGCAAATGCCATGTCTGTCCCGTACTGGAAGAGTTCTCCATCTACTGGCTCCGCCCTAATCGCGGTCTGTCCGCAGTATGCTTGCATAATCTGTCGTGCTGTGAGCATGATAATCCCTGGAGTAGGGCAAATTATGCCGTCCTCAGTAAAGGAGATCGTCATATTCAACCTGTTCATTATGTCTCTCCCCAGTATATTTACTGGTGAGGCACTATAATATAGAAGTGGAACTGACAGATCATAATCTCCAATAGATAAGGGAATGTTATCAGTAAAGGGAACCAACCCTCTAGCCCCAGAGAATCCTTGGGTGTTCATGGCTTCGCCTGACATCTTGAATTTACCTTCCCTTATGCAAGACCGGGTCGCCCCGGTGTCAACAAGGAATGATAATTTTTTGTCACCTATCGTTACCTCTATGCGTGGTTCCTCCGCACTATTAGGTGTTACTGACAGGATGGGACACACCAAGGCCGTCTGTGGGCTGTCCTATTGAGGGTATAACGATTGACCATTTCCTGTGTAAGGGTTGTGTCCCAGGACCGTCACCCTACCCAGTTGTGTTTGTTGTGCTTGGGGTTGTTGTGTTATCGCTACCTGTTGTTGTGGCAGTGAATGTGTCTGTGGCTGTTGTTGTGTTATTAGTTGTTGCTGTTCATTTCCCTGTTGCAACGTCTGCTGTTGCTGTATGCCCTGCTGTTCCTGTGTGGGCCTTGGTTGTCCCTGTTCACTCCATGATGGTGTTCCTGGTCTTACTCTACATGTGCGTGACATGTGCCCTAATAATCCACAACTCCAATACACCGGTGGTTCCCTATTCTGCCATGGAAAGCTCCCTGTGTTGTCCTGGTATACTGGTTGCCCTGTGGGGTAGGAATTTCTAAGTCCTCCCACCTGCTGTTGTGTGTTATATCCGTATCCTCTCCCTCTCATAATTCCTCCTCTTCCCCTGTTGTAATTATAATACCCAGCTCCTGGCATTCAGTATCCTCCTCCCATGTTGGTCGTGTATGGTTGGAGTGGCGGCACCTGTTGTGTTATAGTCTGTGAGGGTGGTATTTGGGAGGGATCTTGTGCAGCCACTACTTGTGTGGGGCTTTGGGTCATTGTTGTAGGCGTAGTTATTAGTGCCCCTTCCATTATGTATTTAGTAAGTTTTTTCTGTACTAGTTTAGCCTCTTCCGTTTTCCTGTCCTCTTCCTTTTGTTTAATTTTTCCTTGCTATGTCCTGCAATGATGCACTATTGTCAGTTGTATTTCTGGCCATGCTTTTGCTTCCATTCCCACTACTTTCTTCAGTTGTTTCTGAACTCCTTCTGGGAGCCCTTGTACTAGTATATGATAAAATATTGCTGGTGTTTTGTCCCATTGTTCTCTAGTTTCCATGCGCCACTTCTCTTGGATTTCCTGGATATAATCAACAGGATCTTCGTTCTCACGCATCTTGCGTGAGGTAATTGCTCCTATGTCTGATGTGTCTGGGTACTGTACCCTCAGTGCCTGCCACAGTGCATGTCTGCAGTTTGCGAATGGTGCCCCATCGTGCAATGTGTTTACTATTGTTACCCCAGGGAATCCCGCTCTCTTCCAAATGTCATCCGCTGCATCCCCTAATATCGATATTAGAAGGCCCTTTACATCTCCCACTGCCAGTTTCTGTCCTGCGGTGTGTTTTTCCATTTCATATATCCATTTACCCGCACCTCCACTTAATGATGGGAGCCTGCACTTTATATTTTCTTTGTCTGTATGCTTCCAAGGGACATACTGTGGTCTAACCCCTCCCCTCTCCAGAAGTGGCATTAAGTTATGTCTCGTTTTACCCTTTGTGTTCCATAAAATCGAGTCCTCACACCCTTCCTCTTCTTCCCTCTCTTCTACATCGTCAATTTCGTCCGTATTTCCCCTGCTCGTAACTCTTTCTTCTCCATCTTTTCCCCTTCTTCCATCATTTCCTGTATTTAATGTGGGCATGTGTATTCGTCCTTCCTGCCTGCGTCTAGGGAGGTCTCTAAGCCGACATGCATAGGGTGTCAGTTCGTCTGTGAAGGGCGCAAGTTTTATTGTACGTAATGAGCGTGAGGTGGTTGAGCATGTAGGGTGGGATGGGAGAGGGCGTGATGGGGACGGTGCGGCCTCATGTGTCTGTCTTTCCGCTATTCCTTGCTCTTCCTCCTCGCTTCTCTCCAGTTCATCCTTTCTCCTACGGATCCATGGTGAGTCTGTGTTGGTCCGGGTGATGTATAGTTTATCTAGGCTTTCCCTTTCACTGTTTCTTCCTTCCTTCTACACTCCTTCTTCTTCCTCACTACAAAAGTCAGTCATAAACGGCACCCCCCACTCGGTCTTTTTCCCCTTGATCGTTACTGTTTTTAAGTCTATTAGGTCCAGTTCTCCCTTTTCTCCTTTATCAACCGCTCCCCTTTGCGCTGATGTTGTTGCTACTTCTGTGTCTCTATATATATCCCCCCATACTTCACTCTCCCTTCTCCTATCTTCTCTTTCTCCTTCATTTCTCTCCTCCATCTCCCTACCATTTTCCTCCCTTTTCCTTTTTAATTCCTCCATTACTTCACTACTCACCTGTTCCAATATCCTTTCATCCTCTTTCTTCCTTTCCCATCTCACCCTCTCCCTTTCTAATATACTCTCTATCACCCTCCCTTCTTCGTATTTCTTAGTCGTTTCTGATAGTAATCTCCTCTTCCACATTGCCATTTCTCTTTCTTTCTCTTCTTCTTCCCTTTTCTTTTCTCGCAGCACTGCTCTTGATACCCTTTCTGCTGCTGCTTTTACCTTTTCAGCTTCTCTCCTTTGCTCCTCAGTTCGTTCCCTTATTTTTTCCAATTCGTTCTTACCTTCTTTCCTTTTCCTCGCTCTCTCTCTTTCCTCCCTCTCGAGCTGTTTGATCAGTTCATTCTGCTCATCCCTTAACTCTGCTAGTCGTTCCTCCAAAATCGCTTCCTTTTGTCGTAACAGCTCTTCCCCTCTCATTCCACTCTCCCTGGTATTATCCTCGTCTGTTTTCCTTATTACCACCTTCTCTTCTCCTGTTAATGAACCTCGTAATTTTAATGGTATCTGTGCAGCTACCCACTCATCATTTCCTATTTCCACAGTTTGTTCTTCTCCAGTCCTCCCCTCCCCTGCTGGCATCTTCCTATGAGCCACATATGGTGGAGGGCTGTATGCCGGGTTCGAGTACCCCTCAGCCGCCCTTAACTGACCTCTTTCTATTTCTCCTAATTCTCTTAAAGGGTACAACCCCCCTCCCTCTGTTTTCACTCCCTTTGCTAGGGGTATATTGTTGCCCGGTTCCTGTTTTATTTCATTTGATTTATTATTCTTTTCTCCTCCCTCTTGTCCGTTCCCCGTGTTCTTTGGGTCTTCACTCCCCTTTTTCCCATCCTCTCCTTCCTCCTTAATCTCTTTTTCTTCCGGTATTTCCCCCACAGTGAACATTCCATTTGGTCCTGGTCGGGACCCTTGGAACATCCTTCATAAGTTAAACACCTCCACGTGGTTTGCCAACTTCTTCCCTTTGTATGTATTATGCAGATGGTTTAATAGTGAATGTTGGGCATATGGATCGAAGCTACCATTAGGCGGCCATGGTGTTATCATTTTGTTGTCCGTCCCCTGTGTCCATTCTATGCTATACTTGATCAGTTTCTCCCTATGGGGTGACAGTGTGGTACATATGTGTTGTAGTGGGGTAGTGAGGGTGTTCCCGCACCCTCCCGATCCTGTCCCGTGTGACATAGTAGCGCTCCACTTGTTACCCTTCCCCTATTTGGTAGCGGTTATCTCACTAGCAGTTTACAATATACAGCCCTATATCGTTACCTGGCCCCGTAAGTTTGGGGACTTGCGATAGTCCGCTAAAGAAAATTATTAAAATATAGTATTTACATTTGTATATTTTCTTCTTTCTTTCTTCCTTTACACGACACCCTTACGGCCCCCTGCGGCCGAGGCGCATGTAGCCCCCTGCGGCTGCGTACCCCTTATGACGTTCTTATACAGTCGTCCTATTTTCACTTGCTCCTCCTCCTTCTTCTACACTTGCCGTGGCCGGCGTTCTCCATGCGCCGCCACGTCTCCCGTTTCGCCTTTCCTTGATCAATTCATGACCGTTTATCTCCGTTCCCACTCCCTTACCACAGTTCTCTTCCCCACCACTCTCAGAAAGAAAGATGCCTTGTGCTCGGGATATCCTATGAAAGCCCTATTGGTGACGTCACCGATCTCTTCGAGCTACTGGTAAGTTCTTCATATATTCTTTAAGTTCAAAATACACTTGCAATCTACCCCCGTTAACCTCACAGCTGTCTTCCTGTCACACCTGGAACAAGGTAATCAATAATATAATCGGACTGCGCACACTGCGTCGCCTCGCGTGTGATATGCCCCTCGACAGGAGGGCTTAACCAGCCAATTATCTTCCGTATTGGGCAACTGACTAGCTACCGCCTACAGGGAAACGTCATCTACCTATCGAGTTTCTTGCTCGAACAATAGGGATCCTCATCTACTCATTGATCAATAAATGCCAAATCGTAGGAAACCACACACACACACACCCTTACATGTAGTCGCGACCTAGGCCAATCAGTGTCTACGAGCGGCCGCACGTGATGTTTTCGTGCTCCCCCCCTCTCGCGTAACGTAACCGACTGCTCTCGCACTCGTTCGGATACCACTCATTTCATTACCAACACTAAATTGTCAAACCTTCGCCGCGCACCTGTGCAACACCTCCCGCCTCCCGTATTTAATTCCTCCCCCCTCCCTCACAATTTCACATTGCTTGTTGTGCGTGGCATTCTCACCAAGTTCTCTTGATGCGGGGCCGCTCGACTGCGTGCACCCCTCCAAGCGGCTCGCCACCTCCCCTCGTCTGGACCACGTCTGGACACTCGCCAACCGCGGGCGGGATACTTCTCAACCGGCTCCCGAAGGCCAATATCCGGATTGCGCTGTCCGGTCTTCTCGCAGTTCCGCGATGGTCCTGTAGTCCTCAGAAGGGGGCAACGGCAGAGGGGGCCGCGCCGCCGGGCCTCCTCGCAACAGGAGTACCTGGAAAAAATTAAAAATAAAAAAGCAGATCTTAAACAGATCTCAGCAGTGCCTCCAACTTGTCGGGGGGAAATTATGCCGGGGTCGGCCGGGCCGTCCGCAGACCTCCGGGCAGGGAGGCCCCAACTCCTCCCGTATATCCCAAAAGAGATAGAGTATGAGACACACGCAAGAAGCAAGGTGACTCTGCTGTTTATTAGACAAAACGGCAGGGATGGGTCAAGGAGCGTACGCGTCCGTCCTGACACACACACAATAGTGGGGCTCGCAGGCCCTTTTTACCTTAGTATGACGCGCTACTTGCGTCACTTGGAAAGTTTAGCAAAAAAACCTATCTCCACTCTGGATTGGTTACTCGAGTGGTAGGGTTAGTATAGCGCACATATAGAGAACGGTGTTAGTGGTTGAGGGTTAGTCAGGTGGTATACCTGGGGTGTCCCTTCAATTTGATACATGAAAATTGTTACATGAAGACCTCTGAGGATTGGTCAATGTTAATGGCGTCAGTGATAAGAGCCCCATGTTCTGATTGGTCCGCTCGCGAGCCTCCCAGTCTGGGACTATCGCTGTTCCCAGCTCGCGGTGCACCTGTAATTTGCAACAATGTTTTAATATGGGTAGGTGTAAACAATGTGAGGATTTATTCATATGTTGGGAGGTCGACTACTCCCACTGCTGCAGATGTCCAATGAGTCTTTTAATTGTATCTGCCTGTGTCTTGAAACGTGGGATTCAGGCGTCTCCTTCTTCCTGGGCTTGGCATCTTGTCAGGTTTGGCTTTGTCACGTGAGGTGGGACCGTGTTTGAGGCAAAATTCAACATAATTAATATTGTTTTTCCTACTGTGTGCCTGGTTTATCTTGCAGGTGCGACCTTGGCGTTGGCTTGCAGCGTGCGAGATTGCAACATCGTGCCCTTGGCGGTGTGCTTTCGCCGGGCTCATTTTGCAGGGTCAGCAACCCAGTTCTTGCTCATTCAATGTTCATGGAAGCTTTTGCTTGCGGCCTACTTGGGCCTGGTGCATAGGTGGAACCGTTTGATGCAGAGCGCTTTAGGTTACGATATCATATTGCTCTATCCTCAGTATCGTGTCTCCGTTATATTCTTCATTATGGTACATGGTTCTTCGAAGAAGCTTGAGCAAGCCTTTTTAGATAAGTTCATGATGCGTCTTGCATTTCTGCATTTTGAGAGCCTATGTGGAAAATAATAAAGATGCACGTCCGTGAGTATGTCTGTCGCCTACGTCATAGCACTGAGTATATTCTTCGTGTGGATTGGTGTGGGAATGTCCGGTGTGTATATTTGCACAGGTGTGCTGACCGTTGGCTAGGTCGTCATGGCATCTCTAACGACGTGTAGGTTTAGTCGAGTTGATCCGTGCCGCAGGTGTCGGCATGGACAGGGCGGGCTGCTGGGCAGGTAGATGGGCACATCCGTATGTTCCTGTACCAGGGTATTTGGTCATCTGGTAGATAAGCAAACTCCTCTCGTGGCGGGTGTCTAGGCCGTGATCCTCTAGGCCAAGCGCAAGAGGGGAAGGGCGGGAGCCTGGTCTTCCATCCTCCCACTTCAATCCATTTTTTAGGGACGCACCATAGTGTGATTTCAGGCTCAACTACTTCCCTTAACAATTATAAACAAATATGTCCAAAATGGAAAATAACTATTTTCAGCATCTAAAGGTGGGATGGGATGTGTACAGGATAGTGGGGACTGGGGGAGAAGAGGGGTTGGGATGGATGACTCTAGTGAGTAAGTGGGGGATCCAGTGAAGAGACTCCAGTGGGGGCCCTCTAGAAACACAGTGTAGTGCTATATCACCAAGATAACAGCCAGGGCAGAGTCACAGGGTGCCATTATGGGGCATAGGCATTCAATTTCTGATTCCACCTTCGTTGCTTGCCTCCTTATTGTACTGTGCCTCTCCCCAGGGTGCCACTATATAATATAATCACAATCAGAAAATGTACCTGGAGACTAAGAATAGTGTATATTGTTGCGGTATGTCTGCAAATGATCAATTGACTGCTACTTTGCATAACCATTTAGTGAGCTTTCTGTATTTGTAATGAAAGAGAAGCACACAGCTAGACACTAAACAACAGCATTGCAGTACATGTCATAGAAGGTAGAGAACTCATCAAAATAGTTGAAAAACTGTCATTTGTGGTCTTTCACTTTTATGGTAGCTGGTTTAAATTGACAGATTAATGAGATAGAATGTCAAGACGTGCGTGATGAACATATGGTTGAGCATTAGCAGTCCAGATTAATGCAACCAGCTGGTCACATAACTATGTTTTCCATTACGAACATTTGGTTGCGTGATAATTCACATAGTCAAAAGTGTTCAAAATTGTTTTCTTGTGCGTGAACCCACTCCCACTGAACAACTAAATTTAGTTCACACTGAGATTTAGAAACACTAATCTAAGCTGACCTTTATTGAACAACATGGAGATAATGAAGTGCTTTATAGTAGCCATACTGAAATTCTGCATTATCCAAAATGTAACATTTGTAGGCATGGACTTGCAGGAATGATTACAAAATAAGTTAACGTGTACTGGTGCTGGTGAAACAGAATATGGTTAGAGTAATACAAGTAGTATCCTGATTACTGTTGGTCTGCAGTAATTCAAACATTACCAACTGTTCTTGGTTTACACTCCCACACAGGTCTTTTCCGATTTTATGAGTTGATTAGATTTTTTGCTGCACTATTAGCCCCTTTCAATGTGATTCAAACCAAAAATGTAGGGGTTTAGTAGCCCTGGGAGCAAGAAAAGAATGCAGTGTTAGCTGTGTTTGCTTTGAAGAGGGTAATTTAAATCAGCACCTGTGCCAAAGTAATTAGCAATGTTATGGAATTACAAAGCAATTGTGATGTTATATTGTTTATTTTATGTCTTTCTCCTGGTGAAGGTGTTAATAAAGTTAGGTGAATCAGGAATTTTTCTACCAACAGGCCTAACAGCTCACTATTTAAGCAATAGAATCCTCAGAGGGGGCATTACCTGTATGTTAATGCTCTGGGGCATCTGTTACAAGCCAGAGCGAAGCAAGTGGCATTACCAGACTCAAAATGTCCCCCCCCCAAGGGTTCTATTGCTATTAGTACCCCAGCACGTTGTACCAGGGCACTAATAGTAGTTGTTTTGAAGTTGTGAAACGGAGTAAAAGTCGTTTCTCAACTCGAGAAAAAAATCAAAGAAATCTCCATGGCGGCCATTAGAAAGTGCTTTAAAAAGTAAGACAATTGCTGTCAGTACAATACACATAGTACCTTCTCCCTTTCCATGGTGACTATTCACATGGCGGAGAGGCATTGGGAACTTTACTGTTCCCAGCACCAGGGAGGGACAGAGCAGTGCAGGTAAGTGGGGTTGGGGCAGGCAGGAGAGCGGATATGTAGACAAGTGAGGTGAGGGTGGGGGAAAAGGGCAAGGGACACAGGTATTGCACTTACCTTAGTTCCCGGCGAGGGAAAATGGCAGCATCCCGCTGTGATGAGGCTCGGAGCGGGGTCTTTCCCTGTGTGGCTAAGACCCCTTTCTGAGCCACCTCACTGGCTGAGAGGCTGCCACCACCACTTACTGCATACTCATAATCAGTCTTCCTCTCTCCCCCTCTCTCTCTGTCTCTCCCCCTCTTTCTCTTTCTCTCTCTCTGTCTCTCTCTCTCTCTCTGTACCTCTCTCTCTATATATCTCTATCTCTCTTTCCCGTCTCTATCTCTACCTCACTATCCCTCTCTTTTCTTCCCATCTGTGAAGGCTAAACTTTGACTCAGCCTGGCCTCTTGCTCCCACTTGCCATCCTCCAATGCCAGTCTAGGGACCTCCTTCTACCAGTTGTCCTCCACCAACTCACTTCTGACAGACCCTGCATAGTTCTTCTTTCAAAAAACCTGAGATCTTGAAACAAGTCATCACATTGTTTTCCTCCTCAAATTTCAGAAATAATGTAGCAGATTCTAGCAACATTTTTCCACCTATGAGATAAGACAAGTGAGACTCAATTTATGAACATAATATTTTTCGGCACTAAAATAATTAGAAAATGTCTCATATTCAAAATAATTTATTGAAGCTAGGTTAGCAATAAAGTTGAACAATGTAAACATTGTGTAAGTAAACTTAATACGTAGTATTTGTTAAACACCTTCAAATACCTATGCATCAGTTCCTAATCAATGAGCTGATTCGCTCCTGATTTGAAAGGCCTTTAAATCTCCTTCAGACTTAAAGGACCCTAGATTGGGTTGCCGACCTGAACTGTAATATTACCATCACTAACATTACCCCGCAATCTTGGACTGACCACTATCTAATTCCTTTCTCTGCCACACTAGACCTCATCTGCCCTAAAATCATTGTTATGGCACCTCCAATCCCGACTAGAAGAAAAAAAAGAAATTACAGCAGAAAAACTACCCCCACTCCTTCTTCCTGCCATCAACAACACAGCCAGCAATACGGACCCCACTACACTAGTGGAGACCCTTAACATCGCCATGACTAAGGCCCGGGACACTACTGCGCCTGTCAAAATCTGCAAAGGTAAACAGAAATCTCACCTTAACGCCTGGTTCACACCCCAACTTAAAGAATTAAGACTGCAAAAAAGAAAGCTTCAATCAACTTGGTGCCACTCTCCTGTTGGATATTTTGTCTTATTGGGGTAAATTTGGAGTTTGGCAGTATTTTCTTACCGTCAAAATATGAGCAGTAGTTTGGTGGTAAATTAGCCTTGCATTTAGATTGGGTTTGGACTCATATTATTTTACTGACCATACCTTGTTATATTATATTGGGGAATCTAGTGATATATTGTTTGCAGTATTTACTGGTGAGCATAGTTTTCTTCCCTATATTATAACCCCATCATAAAACAAAACCTTCCTTTCTATTAGAGTACCTCCCAGTGGTCTATAGAGAGCCTTGGACCTATGCACGTGATAGAAACCCAACAATTTTAGATAGAGGGACACCTATAGGTTGTGGCTGGTATCACTGGCTTATCTACATCCAGCAATCTATATATTATATCAGATTCCTTCCAAACAACATGCAAGGAAGGCACACACACACACACACACACACAAACCTGCTTTATCACTGAATATTATTAGCTTATTCTGGGTTGTTATTTTACCTGCAGGGGCACATTGACAAATGCACTACTGAAGAGAAATAGACCTCCCAGTACTGTATACTTTATAAGTAGATGCAAAGATGACACTAAACCATTTGTTTTTATATATTCTCATTATATTATATACAAATACAATTCACAATTATTAGTTCTTACCATGAAAAAATTGCAACATCATCTGGAAAACAAAATAAAGAGAATACAGAACAAACAAATCTTTTAAAATCTGAGTTCATTTTTCCACATTCTGAACATGATGAAATAAAATTGCAGGGGTTTCCTATCCTGCAGTACAGCTCAGTCATCCATGCGTCCTTACATAGTGACCTCACTTGTACATATCTTCTTACCAAAAGTGTTTCTTTGAAGTTCCCCCACGCGACCTTGTTTCACTCGCCTCACAAAGACACGTCCAGTCAGCACGAACGGCTCCTGTAATCTTGTGTGTCTAGGAAGCACAGCGAGAAACTCTCAAGCCAGCGCTCAGTGACACCATGGACTTCTGTCTTCACAGCCCAGTCAACATAAACTAACTTCTCTTCATACGTTTTGCCATTAGCAGAACTCGGAACCTTCCTACTTTATCTACGTAGTATGTCTGCAGACACTTTCCTCCAATCAGGTTAAAAGCATGTTTTCAGCACCACCCTCCACTTTTATACAATGGGATCCTTGCTCACTGAGCAACTGTTTCAATTTTATTTCCTTCCGCGCATACTTTCTGGTTTTTGCAACCCAACACAGAAAGAGAGAGAAAAAAAAATGGCAGTGTACATTTAAAAACGAATTATAGCAGTGCTACCAAAATATGTATTTTCAACTCATTTTGCACATGAGACTACATTATAATGTTAGGGAGATAGAATTAGTGTTTAGTAAATGTTAATTAAGTAAGTCAGTTATATGATTAATGTAGTCTCATATATAAGGCATCACAGAAAATTGGTGCACTTTATTCTCTGCAGTTTCAAGCTGGGCTTTCCTGTGTTATAAATTCTATACTTTGCATCCCATCACCAACATATTCACATGTTATACTGGCAACACAAAAATAACTATATGTGTGTGCCATATTACTTCTGGCAACAACAACAAAATGCCATCACATTTAGTAAAGCGCTATATATTCTTATAAAGCGCTATATTTATTATTGCATCCCACTGACGAGAATAAAGCCAAGCTAACAAACCTTTCCAATCTGTACAAGAATGAAATAATCAATACTAAAAAGAACATATTCAACAACAGAATATCTAAGGCGAAGTCAGACACCAAGGAACTATTCTGCATCCTTCAGGAAATGGAATCACTGATACCTCAGGCCGATAATATGCCCAAGGATAAGTCGTGGTGTACAGACATTCAAAATGCTCTCGCTAATAAAATCACTTGCCTCCAACTCAAAATAGCTAAAAAGAAAGCTTTACTTCCCCTACCTGAGCAGCAACCCACACCTGTCACACTGGACAGTATCACCTTACCTTTCAGATTCAAGAAAACTTCTATCCTTCAGACAGAAAAAAATCATACTCTCATTAAAACCTTCTAATTGCAAAGGAGACAACTGCCCGGCCAACTTTATAAAGGATGCAGCTAGAGATCTAGCCCCTTTCATCTCGAAGCTCATCAATGCCTCATTTAAAAGGAACTCAGTGCCCAACAATCTCAAAGAATCCTGGGTGCTCGCACTGCTCAAAAAACAAACATTAGATCCCGCCATCCCGACCAACTATAGACCCATAACCACAGTCCCCTTCTTACTCTAAATTATCGACAGAGTAGCATACCTACAAATACATGAGTATTTAGAAATCAACCACCTATTATGATCGCGTCAGTCTTGTTTCCGCCCACTCCATGGCATTGAAACAGCCCTAATAGACCTCAAGACCCAAATTGACGAGTTGAAGGACAAAGGGAAATTAGCTATGCTTCTCATCCTTTACCTATCCGCAGTCTTTGACCTGGTGGACCATGCAGTCTTATGCAACCATCTTAGGTCGGCTGCCTATTTCTCAAGTGATGCCATAACATGGGTTCAGTCCTTCTTAGCCAACCGTACAATGAGAGTCTTCTCCCCTTCAGTAGCCGCTGACCCCATACAAGTCACCTGTAGCGTGCTACAGGGATCATGTGTTTCTCCTTCCATGTATAGAATTTTTACTAAGCCCTTGTGTCATGATTCCTGCCCCTCATGTCCCCAGCCCTCCAAGATGTCAGGCTGGAGCCAGGCCACGATCACCTACATGGCCCTCAAGGGCCTCTCCATCCCTCCAAAGACCCACTTGGAGTCAGACTTGGCGCTTGTGACACCAGACTCACTCACTCCCATAGGATAACATTGGGGATTGGACTTGTAGTGCTTTGATGGGGACAAGATGGATGCCCCCCATATTTTAGTTCCCAGAACTGCATGTTCAGTCGAGTCTTTTGGGTGTGGTTCAGCCCAGAGACACCTGGGATACCCAGAGACTATTTAAGCCACGCCCAGGCTGAGAAACATGCTTTGTGTTTTCTGCACCTGCAGCGTGACTCTCACCGTGTTTGGATCAGTCTCCAGTAGGCCTGCATCTTTCTTCTGCGCTCAGCTCCTGCAAGAACAAGAACACAGTTAGGAACAGCCTTACCTTGCAGCGCTTCTGCCCATCATTCATGGTGTCATTCCCATCCAGGCATGCCGCTTCCTAAGGAAAAGGGAAAAGAACAGAAAAAAGGCATTAGTAAGCATTCAGCAAATCTTTGCTTATTTTTAAAGACTGTACGAGCTTCAAACGATTACCTGAATCCCAGTCGCTCTGGGGGAACTCTGTCTCCGGAACCTCTCATCCATCTGCAAGAAGGAAAAGACACTCCAGGTTAGCGTGGAAACATCTAGAGGCACCGCATACCGCGCTTACTCACTGCATTTCTTCTTCATAACCGGCATCCACGCTGAAAACGTTGCGGCACCTAAAAGACACAGAAAAAAAACTCAGTTCAATACAAATACGAAAGGGTCGCATCACGCATCGCGCTCTCACTCACCTTCAGAGCTACTCATCTCAGCAGCATGTCGCCATCCCTGGACGCCGCCATCATCTAAGGAAGGAAAGGAACGAAGTTAGAGAACTGTTTAAAAGACTCATTATACTTACCTGTTGGACTCTTAACAGTGAAGTAACTAGGCAGCAATGAGCCCGCATCAACCAATGCGCCCCTGCACTGAAAGCAGGATGGAGAGCACACTTTCCAAGAAAACAAGGCCCAGTCTCCAGTCGAGTAGACTCCAGGGAAGGGTTCGAGGTCGTAAGAGGTCAGAACAGGCTGAGTGTTGTCCCCGTGGATACCAGGTGAGCGTTACACCTTGTTCGACAAGTTGGACAGACTGGGTGTCACCTACACTAATTACACAGATGACACCCCGATCCTCATTCCCCTTTTGGGCAGGTTTCTGGAGGACTCGGCCCTAGTAAATAAGATATACCTCCTCATTCAGGTATTGGTGGCATCCCATGGCCTATTCCTGAATGACGACAAAACAGAGTTATTGATCCTGAGATCAGAGACGTCCATTAAAAAAGTTAACCCCAGCTGCGCCTCCTTCAACATTGACAATAACGTCATCAAAGTGATGCCCGCAGTTAAAACTGTAGGCTTCTACATGGACTCCGCACTTACCTTAAGAAGCAAGTTAATACATTAGCAACATCAACCACTTATACATGCAAACTGAGCCAAGCCTGCAGAAGATTTCTTTCTGAATCTAGTTGCATTACCCTGGCCAATGCCCTCATAATATCTAGATTGGAATACTGAAATGCCATGTACGCAGGAGCCACCAATATATCACTGACAAAATGCAAAGACTTCAAAACAATGCCCTTAGAGCTGCTCTAAATATCCCTCATAGACAGCACATTTCTACATTCAGAAGAGATGTCCACTGGCTCAAGATCAATGACAGGATCCACCTTAAAATACTCTCTGTCACGTCCAAATGTCTGAACAATATAGCCCCACTTTATCTTGCGGAAAGAATAAAGAAGAGACTCACTGCCCACCCCTTGAGATCTGCCAATGCTTGTACCCTAGAGATCCCCAGAATTAAATGTACCACAGCAGGCGGATCCAGCATCCCAGTTATAGCCCCACAATGTTGGAATGCAACCCCAATATAGCTCAGAACAGACCAACCTTATTCCAGATTTAGACGGAAAGTCCTTACCTGGATATGCTCCAATGACTCCTAGCTTGCTGCAATCAACTCCCTAGCCTATACTACGACCGTATCTGCTACCTAATGCCTGTCAGGCTTCTCCACTCTCGAATTATTTACTACTATTGCTACAGTCGACTGTAACTATACTATCTCGGCATGTGACCACTAGTCCCTTGCTATCTATTGTTACTTTAATTATTTGTATTTCTCTGTATTTTCTTGTATCTACGTATTTACTCTGTAACTAAGCTTTAAGTATACCTGTAATGCTGCTGCCCATCTACCTGAGGGTTTGGTGCGCTGTTTCAAATAAATAAATAAACAAACAAACAGACAGTTAAATGTTTGCCTACCAATCACACCAAGGGCAACATTCTTACTCGTACTCCAGACACAAGCACTTTGTTCAACAGCTCACTGGAATTTGGCACTTTACCTCAGCTCTTGAAAATAAAATCCATATAACACCACTCCTTGAGAAAGCCAATGCAGACTGCAACAATCCATCAAATTACCAGCCTATCACCAATACATATTTTATAAAAAAAACATCTGGAAAAAGTGGCTATCAGTTAACCTTTGTGCTACTGTGAGCTGCATGTCTTATTGCAAGATCACCAATCAGGCTGCTAGCCAGCTAGAAGCACACACACTAAATTCACGTACTTGGGAGATGCAATTACTTCATCTCTTGAAGCTATTTGCCCCTCCGTTCTCAGCATTCTAGATCTTAACCACAAGTATATATTTCACTGCCTGGAGATATCGTTTACATTCTCTGGTTCTGTTCTCTGTATAATCTTATACTCATTGTCTGATAGGGAAAATCAGATACGTTCTGATACATTATTTTCAAAGCCTATAATCCAAAACTGTGGCGTCCCTCAGGCTCTATTTTGTTTCGGGGGATGTTTTCATAGCCAAGGGAAAACTTTGACTGACTTTGACTCACCCAATTGTTTAAACCTATGGCAACAATACTCAGTATTCAACTCAGCATCATCTCTCATGCTGCCTGCTCTAGACTTCGGACTGTATGTTAGACAATAGCCTCTGCCTGAATGTAATAAAGATCATCTAACTTGTCTATTCTATTTCATCCACTCTCCTCTTGGGACTCCAGCCCCTTGTCACCTCAGTCGAAATCCTGGAGTCTTGCTTGACAACCTACAGTCCTTTGACCCATAGATCCATAAACCTCCACAGTAATTTATTTTGCAGGTGTAGGAGACGGCTCTCTTTTAAATATCTGTCTCTATAAGAATTCCATAGTACATTAATACCCATATGTATCGCAATGTATACTGACATGGACGATCATGGGTCTTGCCCTTATGCTGATGAAGCAGGGACCGACCAACTATCAATCCAACACCTGTTGATGTTTCAATAACTAGAACTATTAATGAATGTATCAAAAATAAACAGATTATTCATTATAACAAAACTAGGTCTTTTGAAGATAGTTCACTGGTAGTTCAAGTCACTGGTTCGTGTCATTAATCATGGTTGGAGATAATATTTGTTGGTAGATCTAATCTGGAGGAATTTGCAATATGTGTCTAATTGACATCATTTATTTATTGCTTGTTATATTTCTCAATATCTTCCTACAATACATTGTATACATTATTTGAAATATAATCTTATTTGAGTTTAGCAAACTTTCTATAGCATTCAGGAAGCAATGAAACATCAGAGTTCTACATAAAAAAACAATGATGCACACATTTTAACAAAAATAAGAAGATAAAAGCAGATTCATAAATAAATAAATTGCCACCTTAGTCAAATTGAGAAACCATGGACAAAATGGAGATGTCAAGTAAAGAAATGATTATTTGTCCTCATGCAGTTTTGTTTCTGATATCTGTAATAATATTTCTGGGAATCAAATTACCTGATCGCAATGTGTTGTGTGCGGCAAATCAGAATGTTTTCTGCCAAGTCAGTTGCATTTTGGGCTGTAGTTCATCCTCTTGGGAGGGTTCCTGGAGTGTAAAACATTTCCAGCTAATACCAGGACCGAGAACATACCACTGGATACCTCAGGCTCTTCTGAAGTATTCATACCTGCAAGAGGGCAGATAAGATAAACTGTAACGTTTGTTTTCAGGCTAACCCTCATTGACCTTTCCTTTTAACTGTTGGACAAGGCCTGATAAAGTTGAGAAGTCAAAACATGAGTATACACCTAGTCAGGAAAATACCAGTGTGCCAAAGCCCCAATCCTTGGAAAAGATGAAGTATTTTACAATTAGCAATTTGTGTGAGGTAAGATGGACAGATAATCGCTTGGTGTTTGCTGGGAGCAGTCTGGATGCCTATTGGTACTTCTCTTAGGCAGATTCCAGGAAAAATGTCTGATGACCAGTTAAAGCGGCTGGCGATGATGGAGGCAGTAATCAACACATGATGGACAAGGGCTAGTGACAGCAGTTTAAAAACAAACCTAATGACACAAGAACACAGAAGGAAGTCCATCATAACTGAGGAATGAAAGACGCCAACAACAATCAAGGAATAAAGGAAGTGGACAACGACCCTGCTGGAATGCAAATGGAAAAATAAGGAGTGGGTTCTTCTCAAAGAATGCAGGAAATGAAAGAGTGCAATGGAGAAAATCATTGAGGTAACTAAAAAAGCATAGGCACAAGTCAAGTCTAAGGTGGATGGAGCACTAGGAAGATGGGGACAAAGAGAACAACTGATTGATAGGAACAGACTGCGACGACCGGGGGAATCCCAGAGTCAACCCATGCAACTTAGACGGCTATGAGAGCAGGCTGAGTCAGTGAAAAAGCAGGTACATTTTGAACAACAGCAGAGGCAGTGTACTAAAGGCAGAGGAAAGGTAATCCCAAAGACAGGCTGAGGTGAGGAACATTGAATTCAGAAATCAACAAACTTGGATCAGGATCGAGGCAGCACAGTAGAATTATAGTTTCGGGGCATGGTCTGTGAGGTACATTGGACTTTTGTGACACAACTCTCACGAGAAATGGGCCAAAGCTGCATGTTTCTCGCAAGCAAACATTCCAATACTTGCACTGATTATAAGGAGGGTCCATTAAATGTAACTGGCATCAGCATGCAGCAGGATCTGACAATAAATGATCTTGGCAGTGGTGATTACTCACAGATTTTGAAGAAGTGGAATAATAGTGCTGCAGCATGGGAGCTGCCAGTCCTGTGTGCAGCTGTGCTTGACGTGGGAAAGAACACAGGCCTCCCAGATACTAAGAAGACTCTTGGACCTGGATACAGGTACAGGAGGTACACAGGGCATGACATTGCATCCGAATTCCAACTCACCTTTTCTTACAGTAGCGTACTGTAGGGTGCACACCAATAATTAAGGTCATAATTGTTCCACACTGGTCGAACGTGTTTTAACTACGCTAGTAATGTATACTATAATACTAATAATATATAAATAAAGTGGGATGCATGAGGTAAACTTGGAATTGTGTGTTTACAGCTCTTGGGCAAAGTAAATTAACTAACACAATGTTAATTATTGTAGGGTATGGTCAGTGCTGACCGAGGATGCTACATTCCAACTTATCAGCACATCCTTCTTCACAAGCAATTTAATGTAGTGTTGAAGATGAGCAAGCCCTAATAGACATGTTACTACCAGTAGGTTATCAAGCACAATTGCCTATATAAGACATACATAGGAAATTAACGACATATTCAGCAACTTTATTTTCCAGATGACATAGAATTCCTTTTATGAAATTAACACTTGTTATTTGAAGTGTTGGAATGTTCCTTGAGAGATTCATTGTTTAAAAAGGAAAAATATTATGAATGACTAGATCAAGGGCATGTTTTAGTTTGGTTATGTTATGTTAGGCTTATTTATACTGCACACAGCTTTGTTCATGTCATTGTTTGCTCACATGAGCCTTTTTCATGTCATTGTGTGCTCCCGTGACTCTGCAAGAAAAGTTGGTAGGGTTGGTGAGGGAGGGATAGGATAGATGTTGTACTCATCTTCTGATGCGTGCAGAACCAGGAGCAACTGGTGTCTGCGCGTGTGATCTTTCTGGATGTGCATTGTTTTTTGCACCTGACTTGTTTCCGGAAGGGTGGCGTCCATTGTTTGACTTGTTTTTTGTTTGAGATGGCTGGGGTTGTTGCTTGGTTAGAGAGATGAGCGGTTTGCATGTTTTGGTGGGTTCATTCACTATTCCTATGTATAAGTGTGGGCTGTGTGGGAGAGAAGAAATAGTGGGTTTAGGGTGATCTCTGGTTACTTGTATTTGATTGTTTTGATGTATTAATTAATAAATCCAACTTCACCTCTTTTGTCTCACCGTATTTACATATTACTAGCACAGTTAACACAGTTCACACCAGCACAAACTAATCCAGGATTTGATTATTTGCTTTTACTTGGACAGTGGGTATCCTGTCTAATTGTTGACTAGCAGAAGTTGCAGGTTCATACTACCTAAACTCCAACTAATTATTTTAAATCTGGGTCTGGGAAACCATTGTTTTTTCCCATTCGCATATTACTGTAATGGGTAGTATAAACATAAAGAACTTTTGCATTTCTTATGGGAGCCATAGTACAAAACAATTACAATCAGCTCCTGGGCACATTAACATTTTATATAATGTAGAGTGTTACACACAAATGTCAGCTAAAAGCTATTGTGCCCAGACTAACCTGACAGTTATTAACAGTCTAATGCAAAATATATATATTAAAAATGAAGTATTTCATCCACTTTCTTGTGCCATACAAGAATTTAGACTTTGGATTAAATTAAAACAAATTTGTAAGGCCTTATCAACTTGAGTGTCAATGTCCGCAGCCTGCATTCTCGATTGTGTGTATATTTTAATCAGACCCTACAGGTTATTTCGATTTAACAATTGGGCAAAATGTTGTGAAAAGCAGCCTTTTTTCAGAAATGGCTGCAAAAATAGCTTTATTTTCAATAATGGCAGAATGTATTTTAATAAAAGAGAAAGGCAAGTTTCACAAAACATTTGTGGGCCCAAGTTTTGAGTTGCATAAGTGCATCTCATCACTTGTGCCAAAAAAGGAGCTGCCCAATCCACAAAGAACATCTGAATGAGTGCATTTAATATTTTGTCAAAAACAGGGGGACTCTCGGGAAAATAGCACTGAAAACGTTCTGCGGATGTTCTGCTGATGACGAAGTTCTAGCCCAGACTCATGCATACAGAAAATCTACAAACGGGCTGCATCCCTATTGAAGTGTGCAGTGGACCACTTTCTATAACTTCAAAGTTCCATTATAAAAACATATGTATTCAACCAATTATAATGCAATATCAATACAAAATTCTATACATAAAAACCATAACAGCAATTTAATTGATCATATATTTTTAAAAATACCACTCATACTCAATCAGGCACTCCTAATACCAACATGTCATAATACAAAATTACATGATTTGTCAAAATTAAACAAAAGAAAGTTGTCAATGTAAACACTATTAAATGTAAGTGCCCACTCTAATGTGTGCAGCAACGCCCAACATACCATGTCATGCTTCTGTTCTTATAGCAATCCAATGCTGAGCATTCATCAGGAGCTGACAGATAGTATTCTGTTATATTGAGAGAAGAGATCAGTGGTAGAAAAATGTCCCCATCTGCAACACAAATGAAAAACATGCAATTAATGCTAATTCGTTCTTACTAAATAATTCTTAACTCCCTTCCAATCTTGGTGGAATTCCCTTATTCTATCAGGTGGGGGAATGGCATCTAAATTTGTAATGCACACGATGCAAACAAATACAACTGCATCTGCAATAAAGCAGAACAAATTATGCTGCTTACTGTGTCCTTCAACGTCTCCATGACCAAACCATCCATCACCTCAAAACCGGTGTTTAAACGAATGCAACACTTACAGTTTTGCCAAGTTCAGTCCATGGGCACCATTGAGATAATACAATGTCAATTCACGCAAGTGATAAGCCTGTAAAATGTGAAAAGAAACCTTCACATTTGTGATGCTACTATTGCATAAAGCACAAATGATGCAGTGTTCACTTTAGCGAGGACCCATTGCAATCTATGCCTACCATCATTAAATGGCCACGTCCCTGTCACGCTCCCTTTTCGTGGTTATCTGGGGCTTCTCATGTTCTGACGATGTCAATGTATTCACACGCCATGCATGGTGTGTCCCACTATTCAATACGCGGAATCACACTGAAAACGGTACAAACAACAAACCATTGGATGTCAGCGGGGCTGTTCAGGCTGCATGCAATTGGTATTCACGCATAGGAACACATACTATTTGTGAACATTACCTACTTTTATACGGCAGCTGTGTCTTCGGCTTACTGTATTCCTGGGAAACTTTGAGAATAAGGTGACCTCTGCATTTCCAAAAAGGGAGCACTTAAAAACAGCGCATTTTCTGGTCTTGATTTACTTGCTCCATTTTATTTAAAGAACTGGCCCAAACATTTTTTTTTTTTTAAATAGTCACAATATTAGAAGGAAAGGAGAGACAAGGGTAACAATGAGCCAGATGAGCAGTTTATTTGTATTTACATTTTTTTAATTGTATACTGGTTAAAATATGTTGCACCTTAACAATCTAGCACAAAAATAGTTAATATACATTTCATGAACCGACAAATAAAATATATGTATACATTTGTATACATTTGGTAAGAGCGATGTCCCTATTTGTTATGTCCTATGGCCATAAACTAATATAACTAATATAAACTAATATAACATGGTATTGACCTAACACGTTTATTCATGTCCAATGTAGGTAAATGCAATTATGTGTGTGCAGTATTCAATGCTGCAAACACAACAATATTGCCTTTACATAAATTGCTCATTAATTCACTTGTTAGGCAAATCTCATGTTATATTATTTTATATATACTAAATACTATTCTAGTAGATACCTGAACACAAAACTGCGCCTAAAGAATTTCCTCCAGGTTTAAACTATCGAGAAAACCGGTAACTGCTATGACCATGTTAGTTGTTTCACCAGCCAGACACTTCTGCCAAATGTGTTCAAGATTCAGACTAAAAGACAGGTAATTCCATACACGTCTAAAAAATAGCATGCAAGGCTCTTGTCAGTCAGGGCAGCAGATTATCAAGTGGTTCATCTTCTTAACAGAGTTTGCATTCTTGCAGAATCTACATGCAGTATACTCCTTAGGATAATCTTTCTACGTCACTGTATTTCTTTGGTCAAATGCAAGTTCACCCTAAACTGCATGCATTCCTGCATAACAGTGGATCTTGGACACAACTGGAGTTAGTGTGCTAACATTCCCAGATGTGTGTGGTCCTGTACTAAGGGATGGAGGGACCAGTAACTGTGGAATCTGTCTATAGTGCAAGATCAATCACTCCTGTATAGTCGCTTTTTAACTCTGCTTGGATCGCTGCTCAGGTCTTCTACTTCTATATCTGAGGACAACAGTATTTCCTCGCTATTAATACATAAATCTACTTACAACAGAATTATAGCCTGACCTAACCACGTATCTCAAGTCCTCATACAGGGAGTTCTACAAGGAGTTCTCCACAGGAGTCAGATGTTTACAGTAAAGTTGGATGAGCTGCCACTTGGCTCTGGCCCCTTTGGAGATCAACCCCAATTCAAACCGAATAGCTGTGGAAGGCACTGCATTAGGGATATGTAACGTTCTTTACCATATGAGCCCTTCCAACTGGTCCAGAAAGTTAATTACCCATGTCTGCAAGGATTCCATACCATACGCCCATTTTGGTATGACTTTGCTATGTTTGGAGGGTTAGGATGGAAAACCTAGAGTATTTAGGTTCGATTTTATGCATCCGAATATTTAGAACCTGCAGCTTGCTGAGCAGATGATGCTTTAGGACTTTCTTATTCGGATAAGCAATTCCAGGAAACCCCAGTTATGTCATATTGTCTACCATCTCAAGTTCATCTTGGCCCAGTTTCCAAGCAAAGGGGGTATGTCTGTATGTTTTTCAAATGTGAAGGAATTTAGAATGGTTAATAATCAACTAATTATCCTCTGCATACAAATCGAATGCCCAGATTAAACACTGGAGATCTATTGGGGACTGAACAAACACTAGGACAATATATAATGGTTGTGTTGAGCTATCCCTTGATAGTGCGCCGAAAAATAATGGAATGGCAAGTAGTGATGATTAATAAATTCCTTTTATTTTTGTGATTTTAGAGCCTTTGTGGATGACACGTGTTCGGCAGAGCTGCCTTTTTCGAATCCAGGCTTATTAAATGAAAAGAAAATGAAAAGAAAATGCCATAAGGGAATTTGA
This sequence comes from Ambystoma mexicanum, assembly GCF_040938575.1. NCBI lineage: Eukaryota > Metazoa > Chordata > Amphibia > Caudata > Ambystomatidae > Ambystoma > Ambystoma mexicanum. The sequence goes on from NC_090932.1 coordinate 823,991,616, forward strand.
AAACACACTAAAAAAAAAAAATATGTACATATGTACGTATAGTCATCTGGCTGAAAAATACTACATACAGAAATATCTAAATTGCAATAGTGTAAAACATTGCTGAATTTATTGAAGAGACCCACTGCCTTTACAGGAGTATAATCACCTATTGCACCATTTGTAAAACGAATAAAAGAAGAAATTAACAGAAGAAAAATAAGGGTAAGCGATGAGTCTTATGGTACATTATGCGAAAAGTTCAAAGCGAAAAAAGAGGGAGTTTAAGGTCAGATAGTGCCCGAAGGGAACATAGGTCTACCTCTAAATGTGAGAGTAGTGAACAGGTTGGGAAAGAGTAGATAAACATGCACATGCCAGCTATTTACTGACAGTGCAGGCGCTTTTTCTTACCTATATAGATAGCTCATAAGTCACTGCATAATGCATAAAGGTGCTGAAGTTCACAGGGATGAATCCCTCCTAAGTATAAAACATATAAACAAGTTGTTGGAAATGGATTCCAGGGATGTAGTGGCAACTTATTTGAACAAGTGTTTAAGTTTAAGTAGAAAAAAAACCCTACGTAGTGCGCAGGCACGCAATATGTAAGAGTAAAACTGGGTCAGTCATATGTTATGTTTCAACAATATACATAATAGCTAACTGATGGTTCATAAAAGCAACCCGTGGTGACATAAATTGTAACAGCTTCAAAATGCTGGCCAGACCCCATGATTAATTCATTAATAGTTAGGAAATACTGGCTAGTTGGCTGGAAAGTATTAAAGTTTCCCTTTTAAACATGAAAATGTAAAAAATGAACGAAAATACATAGTTCTGGGACACGTGCGTTTTGGTAAAGCGCACGTGTGAGGTTTAAGAAAAGCATCAAGTCTCAGAGGAAGCCCCCGTGCTTGCCCGCACAGAAGAAAGGGTCCTACCTGGTACAAAGAAGTCCTCCGTATATACGAGTGTCCTGTGTTTACCACATTGGGTGTAATGAATAAAGGCAGAAAAGTCCTATGTCTGTTACTATTACTGGCGGCCATATTTTGGGAATGGGAAGCGTACTTGGGCTGCGCATAGTGGTTTATGTCCCATTTTGTGATGGGGTTGCCGCATTTTGAACTTGGAAACATATACTTAAGGTTTTGGATTAAGCATGAATATAGTCCTATAGGTGCCTGTATTGATGTTAGAGAAATACATACAGAACACGAAATTGGTGCAAGTACAATATATTGGATGTAGCATGATGAGATGAATTTGTGGCTGATCAAAACGAAAATGGGGTATTATGGGAAATGTAGTGTGCAACTGTTGGTGGTGTTTCCCGCTTGAGAAAAGGGGGATTATGGGAGATGTAGTCAGACTTCAATGTTTAGAATTGAAGAATCATGGGCGAATACGTGACTGATCAAAACGAAATAGGGTATTATGGGAAACGTAGTGTGCTACTGTTGTTGGAGTTTTCTGCATGAAAAAAAAGGGGGGATTATGGGAAATGTAGTCAGACTTCAATATTTAAATTGAAGGATGGTGGGAGAAAGGAAGGCAGTTTTAACAAGAGGAATAAGTGAGAAATCAAAGGCGTATCAAGTTACATGATTAACACAACAAAGTAAATTACATATTGTAGCATGTCAGAAGTAATTATAAAGTAATACATATAACAAATATAACAAGTTGCATAATTTTATAGAAAATGTATCATTTCATTGTCGGAGTTTAGACCCCACTCCACTGCTCGATGATGCCAAATCAGTCTTGCTTCGGCTCTTCTGAGAAAGAGTTCCTGGTTGCCTCCTCTTGTGGTAGTCTTGATTTTTTGTAGACCAATAAACTGAATGTCCAATTTATTGTCCATTTGATGCTTTGATTGCCAGTGTTGTGATAATGACAAATTGCTGTCTTGACTTCCGATTACTGAAAGATGTTCTCTTATCCGAGTTCTTAGTTCACGAATGGTGGAACCAATGTATATCAATTGACATGTGCATTGAATTGCGTATACAACAGATTTAGATCGGCATTTAATTTGCTGTTTGATCAAAGTTTTTATCCCTTTTGCATCTGTAAATACAGTTGTTGGTGAGTGAGCATGTTTACACATGTTGCAGAAGCCACATTTTCTAAATCCAGTTGGTTGTTTAAGCCATGTTTCTTGGGTAATTTGTTCTTGTTCTGGTAAGAAAGAAGGGCTGACACACATTTTTAGAGTTTTGGCCTTTTTAAAGATGAGAGTAGGAGTATCTTTGAGATTTTCTGAAATATGGGGATCAAGTTTGAGGAGATGCCAGTTTTTCTTTAGTGCTCTTCTGATATCTTTGTTATTTTCACAATAAGTGGTGATGAATTGTACCACTTCTTGGTGTTGTTGTGGTTTTGATTTTGGAGTTAGTGTCATTGTTCTAGTCATTTGCATGGCCTTGGTTCTGGCCTTGTTGATGTCTTTTTTAGGGTACCCTGTGGCAATGAATCTTGTAGATAGAAGTTCACATTCTGCTTGAAAAGATGTGGTATTAGTACAGTTGCTTTTTGCCCTGATAAATTCTCCTTTCGGAATATTTTTGATAACTGGTTTGTAGTGACAACTTGTGGCGTAGAGAGTTAAGTTTACCTCTGTTTCTTTTCTGTAGGTTTTGGTTATTAGTTTATTTCCAGAGACAGAAATTGTGAGGTCTAAAAAGTCAATCTCGAAATCACTGGATTTACCTGTAAATTGAAAACCAAAAGTATTGTTGTTGGCTTGTACTAGAAAGTCCATAAGAGCAGTTTCTGGTCTGTTCCAAATCAAAAAAACATCATCTATATAGCGCGTCCATTTGACAATGTGATTGTTGTAGGCCGGTAATTTGTAGATAAAGAGGTCTTCAAACATGCCCATTACCAAGTTGGCAAGGGCTGGGGCAAATTTAACGCCCATTGCAACTCCACAAGTCTGCTTGTAAAAATGATGATCAAAAATGAAAATATTGTTTTCCAACGTAGTGAGTAGCATTTCTTTAAGCATGCAAACGTAGTTAAAGTGTGATGAGGATTCCTCCTGGAAAACGTAATCTATGGTTTGTAGTGCTAAGTCGTATCCAATTGAGGTATAAAGAGCTTTAACATCCCATGTTGCCAGGAGGAAGTGTTCTTGCCATTCAATTTGAGCCGGTGTATTAATAATGAAAGTACTGTCTTTTAAGTATGCTTGTACCTGAACCACCTTAGGTTTGAGTATGTTGTCAATATATTCAGCAATTGGTTCAGTGGCCCATCTGATGCCACTGACGATTGGTCTCCCTTCTGGGATTGTTTGAAAGGGTTTATGTACCTTTGGTAGAAAGTAAATGGTAGGTATCGTTGGTTTTGGTATGAACAAATGGGTTTTCTCATCATCAGTAATCAGTCCTTCCCTATGCCAGTTGTTGATCTGGCTCCTCAAATCTTGTATAATTGCCTTGGTAGGATTACTGGTTAGTTGTGCATAGCAATTTGGGATTGAAAGATGATTGTGGGCCATTTTGATGTAATCTGACCTGTTCATTACAATGATGTTGCCTCCCTTATCAGCTTCCTTTATAATAAGTTCTGTGTTGGACTGTAGGTCTGATAGGGCAGATATTTCTTGTTTGGTAAGGTTATGTGCTCCTTTTATCCACTTTGTACAGGAGAATTTGTTGAAACGGTGATATAAGTCTTGGGTTACATCTTTATAGAAGGCATCTATCATATTGTCTGGTCCAAACTGTGGCAAGAATTTAGATTTTGGTTTGAATTCTTTGGTTGTTAGTTCAACTGGATGAATCTCTAATTCTTGCATAGTTGCATGTATTGGATAATCTGGTCTTTCTTCCAGCGATCTTAACAAATGGATGTTTCCTAGTTCCTCTATTGTGATATCACTAATTGTAGGTCTAGTATTCAGTTTTTTACGCTGTTCCACTTGAGTAGCAAAGAATTTTTTCAATTTAAGTTTACGAATGAATTTGAATAGATCTACATGGAGTGGAAATGGTTCGCAGAATGCAGTAGGGGCAAAAGACAAGCCTCTATTGAGGAGTGTGATTTCATATTTAGTAAGAATATGGTCTGATAGATTCATGACAAGGTTGTTCACTTTGGTTTCTTGGCTGCTTCCCTTGCTGCTGCCCTCATTAGTCGTTGGTATGCGTCTAGATTGTCTGGATTTTCTTGATCCTCCTGATCCTCGTCTCCCTCTTTTCCGACTTTAAGTTGGGAAGTATCCGGTATTTTCGGTAATTGAAAACGGACCTGTTTCACAGGCATATTTCTATTGCCTTTTTTGTAGCGTCTAATCTTATTAAGGAAACCATGTCCCTGTTTCTTGGTAATGATTGAAGTACTTGGTTCATTAGATTCAGCTTCTTCTTCAGCTTCTGAACTAGCTGAGGAAGTATTGGGAGTTGTCTCCTTGGATGTTGGTTTCGTGAATTTGTTATATTTCTCCTGGAAAGTGTACACTCTGTCTTCACTATAATCCCGGTCGTCCCTATAAAATTTTCTTACTTTCGCAGTTTTATATCATCCTGATATTCTTTTAGTATTTCATACATTTTGAGAAAGTTTTTTTCCTTTGTAACCTCAAGAGCTTTGGCTTCATGTATTTCTTTCTTAATAGAATCTATTTGAGCTATAGAACTTGCTTGTTCTCTTTCAGCATGTTCAATAAGCATCTGGAGCATTTGTTTGGAGCAATGGTTAAGATTAGTTTCCCAGTTATTGGCTAGGTCATGGTCTTCATCTTTATTGAAATCAGGAAAAATAAGAATACGTAAACCTCTCGGTATTTGATCTTTAGAAAGGTAGTTTTTTAATGAGACAATCTCCCAATATTTGTCGATTTCGCGGCGAGATACCCTTTCTAATTTGATGAATTTAAATCTGAGATCTTCTCTTTTAGGGGTAGTAGAGGTAAATGCATGTGTATTATTACCCTGTGGGGTGAAAAGGGTATCTGCTTCTTGTTCTCGATTTTCTAGGTATTACGCCATTTTTGGCTTAGATAGAATTAGCTTGAGGGTCTTGCGTGGTACAGTGATGTCACAAGGACAAGTATTGCATTCTTGGTGAGGGATTGTTTGTGATGACACCTGCTGCAGTACCTACGCGCCCCGTTAAATTAAAAGGGTTTCTCCAGGAAAGTTGAGGTGATGTTAAAGATCTTGCGTCGCACCAGAGTCCCTCCACTCCGTTTGTGACAATATATAATGGTTGTTTTGAGCTATCCCTTGATAGTGCGCCGAAAAATAATGGAATGGCAAGTAGTGATGATTAATATATTCCTTTTATTTTTGTGATGTTAGAGCCTTTGTGGGTGACACGTGTTTCGGCAGAGCTGCCTTTTTCGAATCCAGGCTTATTAAATGAAAAGAAAATGAAAAGAAAATGCCATAAGGGAATTTGAAAACACACTAAAAAGAAAAAATATATACATATGTACGTACAGTCATCTGGCTGAAAAATACTACATACAGAAATATCTTCTTTTCATTTAATAAGCCTGGATTCGAAAAAGGCAGCTCTGCCGAAACACGTGTCATCCACAAAGGCTCTAACATCACAAAAATAAAAGGAATGTATTAATCATCACTACTTGCCATTCCATTATTTTTCGGCGCACTATCAAGGGATAGCTCAACACAACCATTATATATTGTCACAAATGGAGTGGAGGGACTCTAAGTCTCTGTAGTAGCTAAACCTGGTGCGATGCAAGATCTTTAACATCACCTCAACTTTCATGGACAAACCCTTTTAATTTAACGGGGCGCGTAGGCACTGCAGCAGGTGTCATCACAAACAGTCCCTCACCAAGAATGCAAACACTAGGACATCATCAGCATAGATGAGGAGTGATGTGCAAACAGACAGAGGGAGAACAGTGGGACAGAGAGAGAGGGTTAGGCCAGAAGTGGGACAGTGGGCCAGAAAACATTGGGAGTGGTGGGCTATAGGGAATGCGGTAGGTCAGAAAGCAGAGAGGGAGTTGTTGGCAGGAAAAAGGCAGCAAGCTAAACATTGGGAAGAGTGCAAGGGAGAAAGGATCCAAGATGCAGCAGGATCGAAAAAAAATAATAAAGGACTGTAGACTGCCGGAGGAACTAGGGAGTGAAAGGCATGAGCTATGAACATGGTTGGGAATGTAACAGGGACAGGGCAGTATGAGTTGCGACTTGGCCATGGGACAGATCGTGTGAGTATGCACATGAATGACAGAGAGAGAGATTTTTGAGTTCAAGCTGCAATTGGGATTTGGTGAGTGTAAGGGACATTGGTGAGTAGGTGCCTGCCACATTGTAGAGTATTTTCACCATTACAACTGATAATGGTCAATAATATAAATTTTAAATAGGCATGCACATTCAACGAAAAAAGTAGGCCAAACAAACACTGGTTTGTCAAGCCAGAGACACCTGTGAATCTTCCATTAAACTGATACCAAAGGTGCAAATAATGACAACCTGCATCTCTTTACGCCTCGCACACTGTGGGCCTCATTACGAGTAGCCCGGTAAAAGCGGGTTCATTACTGGCATGCCGGAATGAGCGGGTCCATGCTCGTATGAACCCACTAACAGCAGGTGATTACGAGTGCACGAGCACGTGCGTTCCCCCATGCCGGTAATGGCAATACTGCCATGCCGCTAAAGGCCCTCCAACCCTCCTATACCGGCATCGCGGGACTCGCCGATAGCGGTACCGCCTCATACCAACCCCTAAATACCGGCACAGTAATACCACCATGGTAATACTGTGTTTGTAAAAAAACTGACCCGGAAATGACGTCATCGCGCAGGAACACGAAATGGGCCGGCGGCCATCTTTAAAAACCCAATCCATTGCCATCCTCCCTAACCACCAGTCGATACTCGGAGAGCACAGTGAAAATCCATAGAGAATGTCAAATGCTACTAGGAAGACCACCCCTCCGGCTGCGTAAACAGCGTTACTCAGACGCAGAGCTCACCATGTTAGCGGACACTCTTGCTGCACATGCACACACAATGCAATCCCACGACAAGAAGCGGGAGGTGCAACAACAAAAGAGGCAAATCTGGCAGGAGGTAGCCCGCAAGGTAACAGCTGTAGGTACCACCCCGCGCAGTGTGAGGGACTGCAGGAAGCGGTGGGATGACCTCCGGTTGAGGGTACGCTATATCATGGCCAGCAATCGGAGGGAGGCCATAGCCACAGGCGGGGGTGCCCACCCCACTGCCAAATTGATTCCCTGGGAGGAGACCCCCAGCAGATTCATCAGTCCTGAGTCCATCGAGGGATTATGCGAGATGGAGACAGGTGTGCCATCAACCACGGAAGGAGGTGAGTGACCCTGCAGATCCCTGTAGGGGAGACCATGATGTAGCATAAGTGAAGGGGTAGAGAGTCTAGGCAAGGCAATGCATGTCCCAACACCCACATGACCATATCCAAATACAGATGGCGGGCCAAACGCTGCCCCACTGAAATGCATGCTGAGTGCCAATTCCCATAACCAACACACAGCCAACACACCTGGAGCTTGCCCATGTGATACATCACACAAACCCAAAATCAATGGCATGCCACCTTCCATGCAGTGAATGCTAACATGCCTCCTCTGAATACCCTGCGTGACACACCTGTCAGACATGAAAGCATGATCAAATGAATAATGAACGGCACCATCTAATGCCTCTGCCATGTCCCACCATCACTTATGCCCTGCATCTCTTCTAACCCCCCAGGCACTGATGAGGAAGAAGCAACCCAGGAGACAACTACAAGGGCATCCACCTCACACCCTAAGAAGAGGGCAACCACCACCACCACCTCCGCTGGAGGCAAGCAGGCCACACCCACACTTGTCCAAGGGGAGTCCCTGGAAGCACCCGCCTCCACTGGGGAAGATCTTGATGCTAGTGTGGAGCCTGAGGGAGACACCGAGGTGACATGCCCGGCCACACCGAGCCCCGTGCCCACCCTCTCGCCCCAACTCCTGCAGTCACCCACCTGCAGTGAAGCTGATCCCTGTCTCCATGACTGTGACCTACTCACCTCTGAGGAGTCCAGTCCCGAAAATGCCAATCACGTGACTGCACAACCCACCACTCCAGCCCCCTCCAGAACCCTGGAGACGCAATAGTCGATGGTGGAGGCCCAACAGGAGGCCATGTTAGACCTACTCTGCCAGTACATAGCGGACGGGGAGGAAACCAGGCGGGGTATTGCCACAGCAATTGCGGGGGCCATCAAAGCCAACAAAGCCGCTGTCAATGCATTGGCTCGGTTAATGAGGGACTGCCTGGGGGCGGTGACAAAGATGCTGACCTCAATGCTGCTTCATATGCAGTGGCCACGGCTTTCAGGAGGTGTGGAACCTGCCAGCGAATCACCTACTACCTCCACACCAGCTTCATCTGTCCCCACCAGCCCAGTGCGCCACACACGTAGGAGTGCAAGGCACACTGAAATGCCGCCTCTGGACAGGAAGAAGTCCCGGAAGTAGTGTGGGGGGACGATGGTAGTGGGACACAAGGTTGGGGTTGAAGGGGTGCATCTTGTGGAGTCTATTGGGGATGTTGGTGTTTGTTGGGGGGTCTGGGAGTTTGTTGGGGGGTCTTGGAGGGGGGAGTGGGCACATTTTTGCTGTTGTAAATAATACACACGTTGTGATTAGAAAAATCCATGGCTGGACATTGTTATTTTCGTGTGCATCCATTTAATGTGTTACGGTGTTCAGTGCCCAACTCCCAACATTCCTTGTGTGCATGTCCACATTGGCCCAGTGTCTGACTGACACATGTCTTTCATAGTCCCTGTGTTTCAGATGTATTCGTGAATTAGTGCTTGGCGTACAGCATGGCCATCCTGTGCATCACGTACTGGCAGGGGGGCTACTTCACCTCCATCTCCATCTGCATCACCCTCACCCGGGCCATGCATGTCAATGTCAGGTGGCACATGTTGTGCAGCATGACACAGGCCATGGTGATCTTTGCCACCTTCTCAAGCCTATATAGGAGTGCCCCACCAGACCTGCTGAGGCAGCGGAACCGCGTCTTCAACAGGCCAAAGGTCTGCTCAATCACAACACGGGTACGGGTGTGCACACAATTGTACTCCTCCTCCTGGCTGTTCTGCGGGTTCCGCACAGGGGTGAGTAACCACGGCCTCAAGGGATATCCTCCATCACCTGCAAGCAGACACAAATAGGCGTGTGTCACTCTGAACTGCCACCTTCAGGCAGCACAGTCATGGCGGCAGCTATTTGGTGTGGGCATGCACATGTACCTGTACGCATGCAAAGATGTTACCTAGATGCAATCTATACTGTCATGAGGTGTGGTAGTCTGGATGGCGTTCAATAGATGATGCAGGGTGTAATCATTCATGCTGAGGCAGATGTGCAGTGCTATTGCAACAATGTTTAGCCCCCAATGCATGCTGTTCATTCTCCACTATGCATGGTCACACTGACCACATTGCCACAGTTGCCATCCTGTTCATTCATGCATTGTTTGCCATCACCATGGTGGCCTGGTTGTGCTTCCTACTTGTTGACATCGATATGCATTATTTGTGATATGTGGCTCAGTGATGTGTCATGTTCCGTTTGAATGGTTCAGGTCAGGAGTGTTTAGCTCTGCATGCATTCTCCAATCACCGGCTATTGCCATCCATGTGCAGTATTCCCCCCCTTTCCCACCGAGGTGCAGTAGTCTCCCCCCCTTATGCATCCCCACATATCAGTGCCCCGAAGCACTACCATGGGACGGTTGTGCAACTCACCAAGCAGCCATGCACGTGGTCCAGCATGTCGCTCCGTGTGATGGGGTAGCGTGGAGTTACGCAGTACCATGGCATCATGTGTTGATCCAGGAAATCGGGCACAGCAATGTGTGATGATCTTGCTGGAGTCACATACCATTTGCACATTGATGGAGTGGTATTGCTTGCGATTGCGGTACACCGCCTCTATGGCATGGGGGACTACCAATTCCACATGGGTACAGTCGAGTGCACCGACACAATTGGGCATGCCTGCCAGTGCATGGAAGCCTACTTTGGTGTCTGCTATCTCCTGGCCAGTCCGTGGTAGGGATATGTGGCTGCTTGCGTGCTTCAGGAGGGCATCCAGCACTTGGTTCAACATGCGTGAAAATAGTGGCTGTGAAATGCCATGCAGCTGGCCCACTGTGTGTTGGTAGGTGCCTTTGGCCAGGAAGTGTAGCACAGACACCACCTTTAGTAGCGGGGGGTATGGCAGTGCGTATTTCAATGAGACTGGCAATGTCGTTTTGTATCATGTCCACTATGGTGGTGAGGGTGTCACGGTCCAACCGGTACAGGGTGTGGATCTGCTCATGGGTTAGGTTGAAAGGGCTGGGTCTGGTGCAAGGGATTGGTGGTTGCCTATGAGGCACTGCTGCCTGCGCTGGTGGTAATTGCTGCGCCTGTTTCACCCTCCTTCTCCTCCTGCATCTCCTCTGTGCTGCCTGTTGTTGCTGCTGTAGTTGTTGTTGTTGCTGTTGTTGCTGTAGTTGTAGCAGTATGGGCATGTCCTCCAGCGCCATGATTGCAACAGCTAGTGGTAGCATTTTGGTGTTTAAAGGGGTGTGGTGTGTGGGTGTGCTCATTTTATACTGGCCCAGCCTCCATTCACTCCACCTGTGGGAATTCTGTGCACCTGTGGCAGTTGCCTTGTATCCTGATTGCTGTTTGCGGGTGGTCCGCGATGCCTGTATGGCCGGCATCGTGCAGCCCGTCATTACCGGCTTCGCGATGCCGGTATTTGCATGTTTGCGTGGGTTGGGATTTCCTCCTATTACCGGCATGCCGGTATTTTCTCCCTGAAGGGGCGCATGGACGCGCCTATGCCGCTATTAGCGGCACCGTTATTTAGGGTGCCGCTAATACCGGGTTTGCGGGTTGGAATACAACGGAGCGGTAAATGATGCCGGTATTAACATATCGGCATCGTTTTTGCCTTACCGCCAACCTCGTAATGAGGCCCTGTATCTTTCTTGCAGCCTGTCAATCTAATGCCCTGCAGTCAATAAACGAGGTGCCACAAAAATTGCACATTAAAGACAATGTGCTTATTTTTCCACACAAATATTCAATTTTATGGCACAATATCCTGGAGGGTCTGTTTAATTGAGACATGCTCATTCGGTGACTCATGGAACAAAATTTTAGCCTTCTACTGTTTTTGAATTGTTGAAAATATTTGTACTATGAAGACGATACATTCTCTGTGAAAGGAAGACATGATAAGATAATGGCATAATATTATATGGGGTGTTGAGTATTACAGCCCAAACTATATCCTGGTATTTTTATATGGCATTTTACTGCTGCTGATTTCTTTTTTAGTGGGATGGCCAGCATTGGAGTGTTTGTCACGCCAGGGAAACCAGATATTGGATCCCTTGAAGGTTTCCTTTCTGTTGAAGAACAATTGAGGCCCTTGATCAATTTTGCTGACGAAGAGCAATGAAAGAAAAATGTTACTTAGTAAGAGGCATTGTGAGCTAATCCTATAATTTAGTTAGCCTAATGACAGCAGACACGATCACACCAGAATGTATGCCACTTGCATACCTTTGAGAGCCTCATGGACTCTGTTCTAGAGAAATGATAACATTTTGAGTTAAGTTCTGGCCAAGGCACCTGCGCTTACCCTGTAGCACTCAGGTTTTAATCCAACAGGCTGGTTCACCCCATCCAACATTTGAGGTTGATATATTGAATATTATTACATTGCATGATATTACCAACAATTATTGCAATACTTGGAAAAGGTGGTGCAATTATTATTATTATTATTATTATTATTATTATTATTATTATTATTATTATTATTATTGTTATTATTGATTTTCTACATATCTCTTGCAACACAGTGTGAGTTGGAGTGAAGAATATCTCCCTGTGACGTTGTTCTACCCTAGTTGAAGCGCTCTGTATTGTCCTAGAGTTTTTGAAAATGCCCACTTTGAGAAGAGTAGCACCTTGGAGATTACAAATGCAGCTTTTTGACATTTACACTTTTGAGCCAACATAGAAATCAGGCAAATGTGTGAAATGTGCCAGGAACCATGTTTATTTGCCATGCCACAAGGCACTTCCTCCCTCCAACAGAGTCTCCTTAAGTGATAGCTGGACAACCCTGCAATGAGGAACACTTCCAAGAATGGATCGAGTGCAATTGGAATGATACAAGAAAATACTCAGAAAGTACTGCTGTGTGGAGGGAGGTGCTGGGGTTTAGGTAGTGAAAAGATGGGGAATGCCAAACCTCCCTCTCTCCTAAATTGATGCTCTATGTAGCGAAAAGACTGGGAACAAAGTGGTCCTATCCATGGCTTTGACTCCACTCACCATGGACTCTCCACACTCAATTTTCTCATTCCCTCTCGCACTCCTCCCTTTAGCCGACTTTACTGAAGAAATCCTTTCCTTGTAGCAAGTACACCCAGCCGCCATGATCACTGAATTGGCTAGCAGTGCTTGACCAAGGGTATTGGGATGTTTCATCCTCAATCAAATCCAATCATGTACTTACATCATCACTGTGACCTTCCTTGACTAAAACAACTTAGTCTTCTCTTGCTTATGTGACACGTTCTCCCTTGCAGCTTCAAGGTCAACTTTACTATCAGTGTGGCCACTAAACAACCACCAGGGGCAGAGTTTGGGGCCAAGCCACCTTCCCTGAATCACTTGAACATGAGAGTCCCCATTACACAATTGACAACCGTGTGATAGTTCCTTAGCAACTCTTTCACAGCCCCCTCACTACTCTCTCCCCTCCCCACGGCCTGTTGGAGAGTTTCCTCGAGGGTCCTATTAAACCTTTCTACCTGCCAATTCCCTCTGGGGTGGAAAAATAAATGTTCATCTTTTGGATTTCACACTGGCTCAGAAACATTGCCATCTCATAAGCACACAACTGCACCCCATTATCATTAACTTATGTCTCTTGTGTCCCTTTAACCTGAAGAATGCTTGCATGAAGAATATGACTTTAGATGATGTGGAAGAATGAAGGAATGGGACGTTAGGCCACTTGCTATAGTTATCAACAAGTGCAGTTTTCCTGCATCCAAATATCTGACGGGCTCCATTAAGTCAAGAGATAATGTTTCCAGGTCCTGTTAAGGAGGGCCACTGGATCCAATGGCATAGTCATCACCTTCAAGTACTTCTTAGTATTAGCAGATATGGAACAATCCCTTACCAAGCGATCAACCATGGTGTTCACCATCTGTTTAGTTACACAAGTGCTCATATTGGTGGCACATTGTGCCAGCTTCATTCACATTCCAGCAGTTGGTACCACTTTCTCCTCTCAAAAATCATGGAGCCTTTTTAGGGACAATTTACACTGAACTTGTTAGAAAGGTTCTAACTCAGGCACCACTGTCTTGGTATAGGGCCACATTTGTGAGACCATGGTCTTTATTTTCCCATAACTACATCCTTACATTTTGCTGCAGAACATTTCTCTTTGGAAAATTGACCCCAGATGACTTTGCCTCTTTGCTTCTTTGACAGTACTCCAGAGAGAAAGCTGTGCCATCCAGCTCGAGTAGTCACCAGCATCGGGAGGCATGAGAAAAGTCTGTAAGAAACTCCTCTTACCTGGTAAATAAAAAGTTGGAATACCAGTCAGACAGGCCAGAACAAAATCTGAGCTGGTTGTGATTTATCTGGTACCCGGCCACCTCAAGTGTCCTTCCATAGTTCATTTTTGGGTTGATTCTAAGAGCATGGTTCAGTAGGGCCCAGATTTAAGAACCATGGCTCTTTTCAGCTCTCCCATTCCTTAGGGAAGGTCATTCGGGATGGTTGTAATGGTACATAATGCATGAATCGTTTATCTGTGCATTTTGGGACCAAGAGACCAAGATTTTGTGGGATTTTGAGTAATCTTGGGAAAACTCATAAGATGTTCATGGCGTTGTATCACCCCATTAAAGGCTACTTTCTGATACTCTTGCTGCATTCAGTTCATTAAAGGAATGCTTACTTCGACCAGGTTCCTAGGCCTAATTTCACAGCCAATATGTTCTTTCCACTCTGCTGCAGTATCTAGATGAAAGAGAAGAAAACCATCTGTGAAAATGAAAAATAAAACTCTTGTATGAAACACACTGCTTCATAACCTTGAACATGAGAACATAATAGAGAGTTATTTCCTTTGACTGTAACCACGAAAGCACCAACATTGTGAACATTTTCTTTGAAACCATGGCACAGAGATTAGGGTACCTACCAGATATATACCGGTTATTTTGGATCATCACACCTTGGACTCTAGGGAACAGTGCAGCCTGTGAACAGCAATATCTAACTACCGAAGTCCGCCTCAACTGAACCACAGAAAGAACCAACAGGTACTAGTGTCACTAGGGTCACTCCTCTGAGAGAGTTTGTGGGGGGCTTCCCATTAGGATGGAAGTAGTCAGCATCTCAACTTCTCATGGCAGGAATTTCACAAGGGGAATGCAAACCATGTGCAGTACAATCTAGATAAAGTCCATACTGCATCCAGAAGTCTTTTCCATCTGTGGCTTAATTCCATCCTTGTTGGTAGTATAAAGAAGAAGTGTAACTTGGCTGGGGATTGTGGTGGTACACAGCATTCCTTTGGAAGACACAGATAAGTGATACAGGTTGCCTGCAAAGATACGCTATGCCCAAGGCACCAAACGTTACTGAACTTCCAGTTTTTCAATTTTGCATTTTTCCTTCTTCAAAGTCACGCAACTGCCCAATAGGATTTCCAAGCTTGCTCCACCTTCTTTAATTGTTCCACCCTGTTCCTCTCTGCACTGTTAAAACTGTTAAACCCCCAACACTTAGTTCTGGAAGCATACCACTCCTTCTATACTCTTTATGAGCTGCTGCGTGCCAATGCAACGCCAGAGGAATAGCTGGAGGCCACAACTGGAGTTTGAATTCTCACCACTAGGGTTTCTAGCTTTGTTTTGTACGACAATACTCAGTCAAGCTACAAAGAGTGCCAGAATCAAATAAGACAATGATTTTTTATGGCAGCTATGTTGGCCAGGTCCTTTGGGACTATGTAAACCCAACCACTAACAGATTAACGGTCATAACCAAATTAGGTGAGGGGTTTCAATCCTAATGTGATACACTGGTGTTTTGTTTAGGCTTGGAAGATCCTCAGTTAACCCTCTTGGAGTGGCAAACTTGATGAAATGACCCTACTTGCCACCTTTAAGGGAGAGTTTCCAAACAGCTGGGCAGGACAAGATGCAGTTGTCCAGTACACCACAGTTTTACCATTCCCACTTCTTCATTGGTTTATGTGATGTAGAAACAACAAAGAAGACATTTTGAAGGACACAGTAGACCTTGTCTCAAGAGTTGCAAGAGGTGCTGTTGTCTTCCTCAGTGCAAGCTTTGTTTACTATCATTGTATTCACCAAGGCAAATGCTTGATCTGAATTTGGGTTTCAATAATTTGTTTACCTTTGATTCTTACCATCAATTGGCCTCTCATGACCTCTTTCAAGTTGGGTAAAAAAAACTGAAGGTCATAGATTTTGTACAGAGATCCGTGAAATTGTATTGACATGTTCCCCTTTTAGCTGATACTGTGTGTAGAATGTGTGCCTCTCTCAAATCATATTTCTTATGTGCCCATAGTTGCCTTTGCACAAGATAGCTTAATTGAACACCCCAAAGCCATATTCAGACTCAACGAGAACTGGTGGAAGGGCATGGAACATATGTTGGCCTGCCTACCATTACAGCATTTAGAAGATAAAGAACCAAACTCCAGCTGCATAACACTATGTTAAGAATTACACATTCTATTGTTTCCTGGGCAAGAGGGAGCACACCTGCCATCTGAAGAATTTGGATTGGGTGTCTAGATGATGCAGAGGGAACTGTGGTTAGTGATGTTTAATATGATTGTCTGAGACAATAACTAGTGCATTTGTATTCAGGATGACTACAGTAATAGGAAGGCTGGTGACAGGACTGATTTGCCACTACGTAAACAAGTCTACGTTACTGCTATTTCGAAACAGCCAAGATCCAGTAAGACATATTTAAAGTTAAAGTTAATGAGTATTTGTGGGGATTCCCATGACTTCATGTCCTGGTTTACGGAATAAGCCATTAATGCAAGGTGAACAGAGCAAGGAGAGGTGCCCACTTTAATAAAAGGGTTTGTTTTTGCAGAGCAGTCTTTGGAGGGTTGTGTATTGAGCAGTAGATTGCTGTGCAGCCGGAGAGGACGCTTGAAAATGTTGCTAAGGTGACACCAAGCATGTGGATGATGGTAGGTGTGAACAAACCGTCAGGGGTGCTAGTGTCCACTACAGACAGCATTCTAGCACATGAGTAATCCATCATGCAGGAAGATCAGCACATTCACTGGGTCCTCCAAAAGGGCTGAGAAGTATATGCAGTGGCTCAGCACAGAAGGTAGCAAAGTTGAGGCTGAGACCTATCCTGGATTGAACATCAAAAAGGTGATAAAGTGTCTTGAACGGCAGCAGTTCATCCCAGAAGGAAGGGGCTCATCAACAGCCTGATGAAATGACACATGTGTCAGAAAAAGGCGTCAGACATGTCAGTAACCATGTGTATTAGTCTTTTAACAAGGCAATTGCTCTTTCCATGAGTGTTTCATCCAACTGACAACTGAGAACGTGGGAAGAGGAAAGCACCCAAGAACAGAATATGCACACTTGGAATGATGCAAGTGTTAGGGAGAATTCTCTGTTTAGGCTGAATTTCCTAACCTAGTGAGTCCCCCAGCAGCTTTGCTGGATTTCTGGAGTTTGTTTTTCCATCCTGCCAAGAGTGAGACTCTTTTTCTCCCACTCTTGGACCTAAATGTGTGTAATTCCTTTGAATGTCAATGTGTTCTATGGGCTATGGGGTCTTTTACTCCATAGGGTCTCATATGTTATTCTATGTGTGTTACACCGCACCCTCCGTGCCGTAGCACTGGGGCGTCCTAGCGGACCGTCATCACAGACTCCATACCCGGGGACTGACTACTGTCTCCCCGGGTATTTAAAGTCACCATTGGCTTTACTAGACCTAAATTTACTAACAGAACTAGTACACACCATCCTATTGTGGACGTACTAGTAGGGGTAATTCGATTATTCCTAGGTCTGTTATTCGAGGGGGGCACTGTCCCGTCCCCCCTCGTTGAGTTTTGGCTGGTGGCAGTGGAAACTACTTGTTACATTCGACCCCGAATATAACTCTATGGGATTCTTCCCATTGTTGGAGGTTAATACTTTTCCTCGTTAATCTCTAACATACCACCGGTTTATTTATCTTAAATAAATCTATCGCTTGGTATTTTCTGCCAGAACTCGGTTTTTAAAATGGCATCTGTGTTCGTCTCTGTGACTCCTAAACCAAAGGTTGAGCCCTTTGTTCCACTTTTGGCAGGACTCTACACAGAGGCCCTCCAAAGTGGTGCCATTCTGTCTGGGTACCACAGGGGGTGTGGGAGGGGGTTTAGGCACCCTTGACTGAGTTGCCTTGCCAACTCAAGTCGCACTCTGGTGTGATTGGCCCAAGTGGTGAGCCACCCCGCTCACCACTTAGCGTGTTTTGAGTGACAGCTAGGCTGAATGAATGGGGGTTTTCTGCATAAAAGCAGGGCTTTTGGGACTGGATCTTCAGAAGTCGCCACAGGACCTAAGAATCCGACGAGGGTACAGCTGAGCCGACCTGCAACGACGACACCTCCGGTGGAGCCCTGCTGAACCGACTCACCACTTCCCGATGACAGAGGAGATCTCCCTGCCGGAGAGTCTCTTCCCCTGACTGGTGGGAACAACCAGTCCACCTTTGCTTTTTCTTCATTCCGGGACGTAGTGGTCGAATTGCCAGTGCAGAGCACCCCGGCAACCAGATAGCCACTATCCTTGTACCAAGACCAAAAGGTGGTGCCTTGTGACGGAGCACTCCGCGGTTGGTCTCTTCCCTGGTGGTGCAACGATCTTCCACTTTTCTTCGACGACGAGATCATCTCTTCTCTTGGCAAAGACCCGACGAGCATCCACCACCAGGAACAACTGCCCCTGCCGGAGCTGTCTCTCCACAAACAAGGTACCGTGTCCGCCTGGCTTCCCTTGTGTCGGTTAGCGTGAGGTGTCTGAATCCTCACCTCTCCATTGGGTCGCCTCCAAGCGTTCTCATCTCTCTGTTCTGAACTGGTCCAATCTTTCTATAACAATTTGCCACAAAGACTCGAAGTGCAGTTCCACTGTGATACTTTCTGAGACATATCGCCTTGCCTCTCTCCGAGTGGGCCTGGCCTCTGAACTTTGCGATCTACAGTGAACCCTGCCTTACTTGCCTTGCATTTGTTCGTAAAAGTGTTGGTACCAAGTTGATTTCATACCCTGCCTTTCTCTCCCGTCCTAACGAATACTAGAGAGCCATCTAGCTTAAAGCATTCACCTCTGTCTGCAAATAAGTGGTGCCGTTGAACCTAGACTTGTCGAACTATTGTTAGGGGGATTGATTATTCTTATAGTAATTGTGCTTGAAGTGTTTACCGTATTAGTGCCCGAGTGTTTTTCATAGATGTGTTTTATAAATAAATAACTATATATCTTTACACCGAAGACTTGTTCCATGTTTGCTTGTTCTACTACGTAAATTGCCCTATTTTGTATACTCCACATACTGCCTAACTCTTCTTGAGAGAAGTCTGACTGCTCAGCCACAACTACCAAGTGAATCTGTGTGGTACAGACTGCTACCAAGTGGGTTTACTGCCAAACACCTGTAGTCCTAAATCTTTTGCAGTGGTCCCAGAGAGAACTGCACAGGTTTCCGCCTAAAACTGGTGTACAGCAGTGGGATTTGTATTGAGTATACAGTTTAGAGTGCTTTTCAACACTTTAGGATAAATAACCACAAAGCTTGGCACTAAAAAAGCAACTTTCAAAAACCTGTCTACTATGGAAGTTTACAGTCAAGAATCCTTGTCAGGTGAAAATATTGAGAGTTTACGAGCCCTCTGTAGACACGAGAACCTTTCTGTAAAAGGCAAGAAAGTGGAACTGATAGCGAGATTGCTGGAAAACCAAAGTTTGGGTACTGGTCCAGAGGAACCAACTTCTCCAGCGAATGTAGAAAACAGTAATGGTATTGATCTGAATCAAAGTCTTGATAATGAGTCAGAAGAGGAAAGTGAACCTAATGAAGTTAGCCACTCTGAGCCTCTGTCTGCCTTACCTACTGTACCTACGGGGCCCATATCAGGTCCCACATGTAACCCTTCTTATTTTGAACTTGATAAAATGAAGCTCGAATTAGAATACAAACGGTTCTTGGCTCAATCTGAAAGAAACCAAGAGCTCGAGTTCAGACGGATGAATGCCCAGGGTGAGCAGAAGCAAGCTGAGTTAAGACTCAGAGAAATAGAACTTAATCACGAGTTAGAGATGAAAAAGTTGTCTGTGGAAAATGCTTCTCTCTCCTCTGGTTCCTCTAGAAGCTCCAGTCCCAAAAGACCCCGGATGCCGAAGGAATTAGTGGGTATGTATGAACCGAGATTGGATGTTTTGGATTGGTTAAAACTTTTTGAGTACAATCATGGGCTCCAGGACCTCACCGGGAATGATCTACTTCCCTGGTTGTTCTCTAGGCTCCCCCCTGTTGCGACTGATGTGGTAATGGAGTTGGGGGAGGCAGATAAGAAGGATTACGAAAGTGTGAAACTAGCTTTGATAGCTAGATTCGGGAAGACCCCTTCCCAGTATCTTAAGAGGTTTAGAACCCTCAAAAAGCATGATGGTACTCCTTGGGCTACCTGGGTGAGTGAAGGGTTGAAAAACTTAGAGGGATGGATTAAGGGTTACAAAGTGAACACTTATGAGGGTATGAAGAATCTTTTTATGTTTAAGTCTATTTATGATGCCTGTTCTCCGGAGCTCAGACAGCACTTGGCTGATTCGAAGGAATGCTGATGACTTGTGGTTTGCCAACAGGGCTACTCATAAGGATTCTGGGGCAACTCAGAAAAAGGAAGAGGGAAAACAGCCTAAAAAAGACTCAAAAGAGAATTCCAATAACTCAAATTCCAAAGAGGGCCCCAAACAAAACCAGAAGGGTAAGCCACAAGGAAAACCGCAGCAGAATAGTGTGTCTTCTGGTGCCATACCGGAAGGGGGCCAGAACAAGCCACCATTCCAGAAAGCATTCGGTAAATGCTTTGTTTGTGGCTCAACTGACCACGTGAAAGGAGATCCCAGATGTAAGGGTAAACCTTCAGGGGTCCAGCTTGTCTCCTTAGCCTTCGCTCCAGAGGAGGAAGTCCAAATGGCAAGTGGAAACTTTCTACTGCTAGCTGATGAACCCATTGGAGTCTCAGCCAGCGTTTCTTTAGTGTCTCTGGGGTTGTGGGAACAACAGAATTTAGAGGTCTATAATTCTATCCCCGATAATACTAAAGAGTATTATAAGGACAGTGTCCAGGTGAATGGTCAGGAGACTCCTGCCATTAGGGACACTGGGGCCAGCATAACTGTGGTGGATAAATCGTTTTTTCAGGCTGAGGATGTTGCTAAGGCACCCAAATGCCTCACCAAGTTAGCTGGAGGGCCTGTGCAGATGCTTCCCCAATTACCAGTTCTCATCCAGTGTAACGACATGACTGTGAAGATCCATGTCAGCATACAGAGTGAGGTACCAGGACGCGTTCTGTTGGGTAACGATTTGAAAACTCTCAGAGTTGTATCACATACCCCCAGACCTCCTAGTAAACGGTTACAGGAGCTAACCAGACCTGCAAGAGAGAGGACCATGCGCGGTACTCTCCAGGAGATGATGAAGAAAGAAATCACTCCTGCTCCACTGGAATTGTCAGCCGCTGTCTCGAAGAAATCAGAAGCCAAAGGGAAACCTAAGACTTCTACTCCGAAACCAGCCGCCCGCATTCCAGTGCAGCCAACAAGGACTTCCCCGCGGTTGTCCAAAGTTACACCCGCAACTCCATCTCCAGTTGAGGCTGAGAGGGAGGTACAACCCTGTGTGGTAGAATTAGACTCTGACGAAGAGCTAATGGAAGGCCAGGAACTCATTGGAGATCTGGATCCTGTTGACCATCCTGAGCTGCAGTCTTTACTGGCAGATGGTGGACCCAGCAGGGCAGACTTCAGTAAGGGACAGAGAGAATGTCCAACTCTGGAAGGTCTTCTCCACCAGGCAGAAGCTCAGGCTGAAGGGCAAGAGCCTGGGAAATACAGGTTGCACTGGGAAGATGGCCTCTTCTGCAGTGAACCGACCGAGTCTGCACCTGGAGACTACAAACGACTTTTAGTACCCTAAGAGAACAGACCACAGTTTTTGCAGTTAGCCCACGAGATTCCTTTGGCTGGTCACTTGAGTTTCAAGAAGACTAAGGAAAGGCTCTCCCTCTACTTTTATTGGCCAAAGATGGGGGCCAAAGTAGAAAAACACTGCAGGAGCTGCCACACCTGCCACACCTCTGGTAAGGTTGGCTCCAAGAATGTGGCACCTTTAGTGCCTCTCCCAGTCGTGGGAGTCCCATTTGAGAGAGTAGGGATTGACATTGTTGGTCCCTTTGATCCTCCAACCTCCTCAGGCAACAAGTTTATACTTGTTGTAGTAGACCATGCTACTAGGTATCCTGAGGCCATTCCTATGAGGACTGTTACAGCTCCGGCTGTGACTAAGGCCTCCTTGGTATTTTTACTAGGGTCGGGTTTCCTAAGGAAGTAATCTCTGACAGGGGGTCAAATTTTATGTCCCACTACATGAAAGCCATGTGGAAAACCTGTGGAGTTACTTACAAGTTCTCAACATCTTACCACCCACAAACAAATGGGTTGGTAGAACGGTTCAACCGAACCATGAAGAGCATGATTGGTGCTTTAGAGGAACCCCTTAAACGTAAGTGGGACCTTCTACTGCCATGCCTTCTATTTGCGTATAGAGAAGTCCCTCAGGAGGGAGTAGGTTATTCTCCCTTCGAGCTTCTCTATGGTCATCCTGTCAGAGGTCCATTGGCCCTGATTAAGGAGGGGTTGGAGAGTGCTCCTTCCCCCAAGCCAGTCAGAGTGACTGACTACGTGATAGGTCTCCTGAGGAGAATGTCACACATGATGACAGAAGCAAGCGATAACTTGAAAGCTGGACAAGCATTGGTCAAGCACTGGCACGATCAAAAGGCTAACATAGTTGAGTTCGCTCAAGACCAGCTCGTTCTCGTTATGATCCCAACAAGGCAGAGGGCCTTGCAAGACAAATGGATGGGACCCTTCAGAGTTGTGGGTAAACTCGGAGAGGTCAACTATCTGGTGGACTTGGGCAATCCCAAGGAGGCTCCGACAGTCTTCCACACCAACCGACTCAAAGCGTATGTCTCAAGACCTGATGTAGGAGCATTGCTTCTCGCATAATCCGAGGAAGAAGAAGAGAGTGAAGCTCTTCCGGATCTCCTCAGAGGCTTACCTTTAGACGAAAAAATTGAAGGAGTAAATCTCTCTTCAAACCTGACACCCAAGCAACAAGAAGAGTGCAAATCTATGTTGAATCAGTTTGCCTCCCTGTTCTCGCTTTCGCCAGGCTTGACCCCTTGGGGCCAGCATGACATACTCACTGGTGACTGTCTGCCAGTCAAAAGCAGAGGATACCGAATGTCAGAAAATGTACAAACCCACATCAAAGGTGAGGTCAGCAAGATGCTCGATCTCGGGGTAATAGAGCCCTCTACTAGTCCATGGTCTAGCCCAGTTGTGTTAGTACCAAAGGCCGGATCTAAAGAACTTAGATTCTGCGTGGATTATAGAGCTCTTAATGCAGTCACCAAGACTGATGCCCACCCTTTGCCAAGAACAGATGAGTTGGTGGACAAACTTGGCGCAGCCAAGTTCCTCAGCACATTTGACTTAACGTCAGGCTATTGGCAAATAGCCTTGACAGACCATGCCAAGGAGAAAACTGCATTTTCTACCCCCGTTCGCTTATACCAGTTTAAGGTAATGCCTTTCGGATTGAAGAATGCACCTGCTACATTTCAAAGGATGGTAAACTAGGTTCTGAAGGGGATGGAGGACTTATGCATGGCATACTTGGATGACATAGCAGTGTTCAGCAATTCCTGGGAAGAGCATGTAACCCACCTGAGATGTTTTGCAGGCTCTTGGACGAGCCAATCTGACCATAAAGGCGAGTAAATGCCAAATTGGACAGAGTAAGGTAGTCTATCTTGGACATGAGGTAGGAGGTGGAGAAATAAGGCCTTTGCTCAGTAAGATTGAAGCTGTGCAAAATTGAACAACACCTACTACTCAGACCCAGGTGAGAGCGTTACTAGGCCTCACTGGGTATTATAGGAATTTCATCGAGAACTATGGGACCATAGCTTCTCCACTGAATGTCATCTCCTCGCCCAAATTCCCTAAAAAGGTTAAATGGAACGAGGAGTGCAATCAGGCTTTTGAAAACCTGAAAAAGGCTCTTTGCCAAGCCCCAGTACTCAGAGCTCCTGATTACCGCCAAACTTTCATTGTGCAGACAGATGCTTCAAATGTAGGGATAGGTGCCGTACTCAGTCAACTGGATGGGAAAGATAGGGAGCACCCTGTTTGCTTCATCAGCCGCAAGCTGAAGGATCCTGAAACAAGGTGGGCAACAATCGAAAGAGAGTGCTTTGCTATCGTGTGGGCTCTGAAGAAGTTTAGGCCATACTTGTATGGTTCTACTTTTGTCATTCAGACTGACCACCAACCCTTGAGATGGTTAATGAAAATGAAAGGGGAAAACCCAAAACTACTGAGATGGTCGATCTGCCTGCAAGGGTTTGATTTCACCATTGAGCACAGGTCAGGGTGTCACCACCAAAATTCTGATGGTCTCTCTAGGATGTATGTCATCGACTAGAGGTATGAGATTCATCCAGGAGTGGATTAAATCCTCCTGTCCCTTAGTCTGGGGGGAGGAGGGGCGAGTGTTAGGGAGAATTCTCTGTTTAGGCTGAATTTCCTAACCTAGTGAGTCCCCCTGCAGCTTTGCTGGATTTCTGGAGTTTGTTTTTCCATCCTGCCAAGAGTGAGACTCTTTTTCTCCCACTCTTGGACGTAAATGTGTGTAATTCCTTTGAATGTCAATGTGTTCTATGGGATATGGGGTCTTTTACTCCATAGAGTCTCATATGTTTTTCTATGTGTGTTACACCGCACCCTCCGTGCCGTAGCACTGGGGCATCCTAGCGGACCTCCATCATAGACTCCATACCCGGGGACTGACTACTGTCTCCCCGGGCATGTAAAGTCACCAATGGCTTTACTAGACCTAAATTTACTAACAGAACTAGTACACACCATCCTATTGTGGACGTACTAGTAGGGGTAATTCGATTATTCCTAGGACTGTTATTCGAGGGGGGCACTGTCCCGTCCCCCCTCGTCGAGTTTTGGCTGGTGGCAGTGGAAACTACTTGTTACATTCGACCCCGAATATAACTCTATGGGATTCTTCCCATTGTTGGAGGTTAATACTTTTCCTCGTTAATCTCTAACATACCACCGGTTTATTTATCTTAAATAAATCTATCGGTTGGTATTTTCTGCCAGAACTCGGTTTTTAAAATGGCGTCTGTGTTCGTCTCTGTGACTCCTAAACCAAAGGTTGAGCCCTTTGTTCCACTTTTGGCGGGACTCTACACAGTGGCCCTCCAAAGTGGTGCCATTCTGTCTGGGTACCACAGGGGGTGTGGGAGGGGGTTTAGGCACCCTGGACTGAGTTTCCTTGCCAACTCAAGTCGCACTCTGGTGTGATTGGCCCAAGTGGTGAGCCACCCCGCTCACCACTTAGCGTGTTTTGAGTGACAGCTACGCTGAATGAATGGGGGTTTTCTGCATAAAAGCAGGGCTTTTGGGACTGGATCTTCAGATGTCGCCACTGACGAGGGTACAGCTGAGCCGACCTGCAACGATGACACCTCCGGTGGAGCCCTGCTGAACCGACTCACCACTTCCCGATGACAGAGGAGATCTCCCCACCGGAGAGTCTCTTCCCCTGACTGGTGGGAACCAGTCCACCTTTGCTTTTTCTTCGTTCCGGGACGTAGTGGTCGAATTGCCCGTGCAGAGCACCCCGGCAACCGGATATCCACTACCCCTGTACAGCGACCAAAAGGTGGTGCCTTGTGACGGAGCACTCCGCGGCTGGTCTCTTCCCTGGTGGTGCAACTATCTTCCACTTTTCTTCGACAACGAGATCATCTCTTCTCTTGGCAAAGACCCGACGTGCATCCACCACCAGGAACAACTGCCCCCGCCGGAGCTGTCTCTCCACAAACAAGGTACCGTGGCCGCCTGGCTTCCCTTGTGTCGATTAGCGTGAGGTGTCTGAATCCTCACCTCTCCATTGGGTCACCTCCAAGCGTTCTCATCTCTCTGTTCTGAACTGGTCCAATCTTTCTATAACAATTTGCGACAAAGACTCGAAGTGCATTTCCACTGTGATACTTTCTGGGACATATCGCCTTGCCTCTCTCCGAGTGGGCCTGGCCTCTGTTCTTTGTGATCTACAATGAACCCTGCCTTACTTGCCTTGCATTTGTTTGTAAAAGTGTTGGTACCGAGTTGATTTCATACCCTGCCTTTCTCTGCCGTCCTAACAAATACTAGAGTGCAATCTAGGTTAAAGCATTCACCTCTGTCTGCAAATAAGTGGTGCCGTTGAACCTAGACTTGTCGAACTATTGTTAGGGGGATTGATTTTTCTTATAGTAATTGTGCTTGAAGTGTTTACCGTATTAGTGCCCGAGTGTTTTTCATAAATGTGTGTTATAAATAAATAACTATATATCTTTACACTGAAGCCTTGTTCCATGTTTGATTGTTCTACTGTGTAAATTGCCCTATTTTGTATACTCCACATACTGCCTAACTCTTCTTGAGAGAAGTCTGACTGCTCAGCCACAGCTACCAAGTAAATCTTTGTGGTACAGACTGCTACCAAGTGGGTTTACTGCCAAACACCTGTAGTCCTAAATCTTTTGCAGTGGTCCCAGAGGGAACTGCACAGGTTTCCGCCTAACAGCAAGCAATGGAACGGAAAGCAGTGCTTTGTAGAGGGATGGACTAGGGTATGGGCTAGATGGGGAATGCCACATACACCCTTTTGAGTTTGACAAAGAAACCTTGTCTGGTGAGTCTGGTCAATTCCTTCTTACCACAACTGTGGTTGGCTTCCTAGCTTTTTCTTTTTATAAGAATGTACACATATATATTAACATGATTTTCAAGCCAAGACCTTTGTACAAAGATGTTTTACTAAGCAACCCATTCAAATGTGCAGTCTCCAACTACTGGTATTCCTTATTCGAATCCTTCATATGGCTTTCTAAATTAAACAGCAACATACCTGATAAAAAAGCATACAGATCCCAGCTACTGAAGGATGATTTGGCTTTACACATCTCTTGGAATGCCACCACTTATTCATCCTTCATACTTGCAGGTACTAGTTTGTCCTAAAGTACACACTAGCACTGTGTATATGTTGAATTGCATGTTCTGCACAAATGGCCCCTCTCCTTTGATGATTTTGTAAATACTATCAATGGCATCTCAACCTCTGCAGATACCATGCAGGGCTGATGTTTAAAAGCTTCAGTTCAAATGCAGTACTGACGATAACCATATCCTATGCTCTGCAATGTGGGGATGGACATACATTTTAATTTCTAAAGAGAACACGAAGATTGCTGTGCCAAATTGGGTGCATTCCAAATAAATCACATGCTGCATAATGTAAAGGTACTATCCTTGACAGGGCTATGACAAGTTCAACTTGACAAACTGTGAAATCTGCAAATATTTGAGAAAATGTCAGTCCTGCAACAAGAATCATTGTGTACGTTGTCCATTTCTTATGTCTTTAACAAAATTAAATAAGGTTGTATGTGCATTAATTTGATCAATCACACATTCTCTTCTACTTATAGATAATTACATTTTGTTTCTGTGGCTCCAATTTGAATAATTTGAACAAATTGAGAAGAAGCAGTACATATTTAAATGTCTGATCTCTTCTATGAAAGCTTATCACTGCGATGCATAGAGAGTTATTTGAAACCTACAATTATGAAGTGCCTAGAAGCACATCCTGTCATGGGCACATTGGTTCCCTGCCAAGATATGTTAGCTTCATTTAATACCACATACCAAGCTGCCTGTGCAAACACCTAATGACAGACTATCCTGTATGCTTCTGGATTTCCCTGTTTGAGGGGTTGTGGGCAAACTTGGACTTCTTTTTTCAACTGTAGTTGAGGAAGTTAAGCTGAACTTGTCCTGTATTTTTGTTTTATTAACTCTCAGCCAATAAGAATCTCACCACCAGAAAGCATGGCACACCCAAGGCACTGCATCTACAGCACATGTATTAATACACATTTGGAAAATCTTCTAAATATGAAAGTTTACATCCGACTGATTTGAGTCATCTGGCAACAATAGAGAACTTGAGGATATGCATGGTATGTGCAATGGTTTGTGGTAGCCATATCTCCATTTGTATGATATCCTCGCAGTCTGTATGCTGTGTGGATTGCTACAGTCTTTTATGCATATGATGCATGTTTACTGTTCGCATAAAATAACAGCAATCTTATTTTCGTATTGCTTGTCTCTGTTTGCCAAATTACCACTCATGGGTTGAGACATTCTTTATAGTTTACAATACTGATATTATACTCTGTTTTGAGTTATGCAATTGTGATGGTATGTAACATATATGGTTCTGGAGTGGTTCTGGAAGGTGCGGGAGTCTTCTCCTTATGAGAAATGTTTTCAAATAACATTTTCCAGGACTCTTTCCTTAAAAAAAATGATAAAAAACCATACAGTTTACAATTAGTTTTGGAGGGTAACAAAATAAATGCAATGACTGGCAGGTCACCAAGAGTACACAGGAGCATTTCCCATTCATGTTCATAATGCCTTTTTAACAATATATGCAAGAATAATATGGCTGTTTCATGATAGATTTATCAACAATATATGATTGCACACTGATAGTGTAAAAATACATTTTTTTTTATTTTTTATTTTTTTAATTTATTTAAACTTTACCGAGTTACAACTAAGTTTTGTCAAAACTTCCACGTTTTCAGGATCTTGTTCTCTGAGAAACTGCAGAAACCGCCCCAAAGCTCGCCAAGCCACTTACGCTTGCTAAATTCCTGATTCTTCATTTCTTTGTCCTGGGTCTGAGTCCTGCAAAGTGCAGCCGTCAGGTTGTAGACGGTTAATCTGATCAAAAGCAAGTTCAATAAGTTTGGCCAAAGCTGTGGTCCATCTTGTGTTCTCGCCAGAAATTAATCTGTTCCACAGATCGTTCGTTTGTCGGTTGAAGCTCCTCTGATTGTTATGATCTCTCTGGTTGGCAGTAGGCAGAAGCAAAATACATTTTAATTTGGCTCTGGCAATACATGGAAGCATCGCCACGTAAGAACACACGTCTTAATGTCAGAAGAAAATAAAATGAATGCCTGCGTTGTGCATAATGCATTAATGGCACTGTTCAGAAAACATGTCCATTCTGACTGTGCCAATGTATGCAAGCATCCCCATGCTCATGTTGACTTCACTTTGCCCATATTTTACTAACGTAAGTGGATGACATCGTGCCCATTCTACACGTCTAAGTATATGCGAGCATTCACACATAAGGAGCTTTCTCCACAATGCATTAATGCCACTGTTATGAATGCAGGCCCATGCTTGCTGTGCTAATGTAGCTGTTATTCCATATTTAGGACACATTCATTGCTGCTGGGTTTGTGCCTAGTGCATTCATGCCACTGTAAGAAGATGTGTCCATGCTGGATCCCAGGTTTTACTGCTGGTGCTCATTCCCTCCAGACACTCCCTCTCCCCACTCCCCATCCCACACACTCATTACACATTCACACCTTCTACAAACCTGCAGAAAGATGCATGCATGCTGCACTCATGCACACCAAGACACATTCACACACAGTCAAATGCACATATGTGCTCATTCCACATGATCTAAGAGCCTCCCTCCCCTTTATGGATTGCCCCGTAGTAGACATCTTTTGAATGCACTCACAATTGCCAGCTAGATTCAATTGTTTACCTTGAATTAAATTTTACATCATTTCAAATAGCTTAAAAACACGGGGCCATTACACTTGTCCATTTAACACACCATCCACAACTGAATAAGTAGATTATGTGAAACAGAGCCATATAACGGATTGTGTTTTTAGCATAACATCACTGGTAGGCACTGCTTCACTCAGAGAGTAAAGTCAAACTTTGATATACCTTGTCCCCCAGAAAGCATAAAACGCTGAAGTCCTAATTATGCAAAAGTGACTAGGCAGTGAAAACCAGAGGGAGAGAGATTAGAGAAAGTAAACCCATTCCACCTAATCTGTCAGGGTAAAAAGGCTCAACCAGGAAAAAGAACGGCGTGGAGCTTTCCACCCCCCACTGAGAAAGGGATGTTTGTGTTCCTTTCTGTGATTCGAGGACCCCATGAGTCCCCTGACAATTGCCTCCTCAATATCCATGTGTGCCACCTGTTAAATCCACTTGTATACCAGCACTAAACTAATCAGAAGAGGGGCATATTTGTGTCAAGTACTGCTGCCTCGCTAATGGCTAACCGCAATTTCGCGCTGTTGGTACAAGGATTAAATCTGAATTAGGGTGCCACACCTCCCTATGCTAAAGCAGCACCGTGCACTCCATTCCTGCAGCAGTTATTTGGCATACATCCCCACCTGCATAATGTGTATAAGCAGTAGCATTCTTCACCTAGTACTGCAGGACTTCTGCAATGGGCAGTAAATGACCACCCAGCGGTAGTGGGGCTGTCACCCTGCAATAAAATATTGCCTATTTCCATTATGTGGTACTTCGATCCTATGGGCCAAATTCTCAATTCTATTTTTGGTGTAAGTTAGGAGATGTGCTAGTGCATCTCCTCACTTGCGCCAAAAAAAGTGTCAGCCCAATTTAAAAAAAAGGCAGCTGAATGAGCACATCTTAGATGTGTAGGTGAATGACCCAAAACCCAAATGATAAAAATAAATCCAAGCAGGCCAAATAATTAACGCACTGTTTGCATGGGAAACAATGTTTTTTTAGATGAAAAAAGTATCAGACGAACCCATAGAACTGAACTAACACAGAGCTCAACCCACCCACGTTGCAGCATTTACAGAGGAAAACCACAAATTAACAAAATTATGCATAATGAAGCTTAACTCATGATCCAGCACTCCCCATTGACTAACACCTATATACAATTCTAGCCCATTACGCTATTGGTTGCACCTTATCTAAAACACATTCCCCTAAAAACATGATCTACTACATCATCACTACAATTCTCAGAAGAGGAATGACAACAAGGGAAATTGTTTCCATAATACATTGCTATTCCGGACCATCATGTGATGTGCACCCCTCTGTCGGAGCCTGATCAAAGTGAGAATAGCAAGGTCAACTCTGCTTGGATAATACAATGGCCCTCCTCATTATACCAGACACTGTTGCACGCACATACAGCTCCCTGCCCTTGTAGATACATATATTGGCATTACCTCTGCTCCTCCCATCCCAAATCAGGGTACAACCCTAGCAAGTCTGCCCCTTATCTCTCTGGGAACCAAGATGCCCATAACTGACATAATCAGGGCACCTCTCTATGTTTGAATATCACTTATTTAAGCTTCCCTAGAGATCATCTCCTGCAGTTCAAATAGGAAGATCGCTCTTTGGGTGAGGGCATTAGTGCACTAAATCTTCACCAGATCTCTTGGTACCACAATACCCCATGCCCTGCTCACATGAATGTAACCTTCAAAAGGTGCATCCCACCCTTTCTCCCTGGACCTAACATTCCTTTCCCAGCTCCTTGAGCTCTGCAGCTGCTCTTAATTAACTGTTATCAACACAGCATAACAGCATTTGGCCCTGGTAGCATAACTTCTCTCTGGGGATGGAAGGGGCACTTGTCTTTGGATCAAATTACCAGAACCGTAGCTCCACGCTAGGCCTGTTTCTCATACTTTCACAAATGCATCCTGTAACATGCCCTGAAATCAAACACAGGGTAAATCCCGCTCCCTTAGCCCCTGGACCTCACCTTTACCGCACATCTCACATGCCTACCTATGTTGGCTACCTACTAGCACACCTCTTGAAACATGACATTATTTACTACTACTAAATACAAAATACATCACCCTATCTGTACCCTCTGTAACCGCAACATGAATACATTGCTGCTCATTCTGTATTGCTATATGGTGCTTCTAATCTGTATCAAAGCTAACTACAATTGGATACATGCACATTCTGTCGTGTCCAACGAGAGCGTCTAACACTATGCCAACTACTAATATGTTTTGCACAGTCTAAATCTCTTCACCTGCCTGGGACATTGCACTTGCATCCCATCACTTTCACTCATAAAGATTTGCTTGTTTCCCTTTTGGGTATTTGCTCACATAAGGGAGTGTTTCAGGGCACTTAACATTGCATCTGGAATTCACAAACGGGATGCTCTTTTAAATGCTCTGAAACAAATGGCATACCACTGCATCTTTTAAAACAGTTGCAGCTGAAAGAGCAAATCATGGAAACATCATTTCTGAGCCTCCCATGATTTTCCTTTTTTAAGTGTGACAGCCAAGGGTTAAACCAGAGCAGTGACACTGCATTTTCAATCATTTCACAGACACAGGCCATTCATAGGCCCGCCTTTGCGGAAATGTGCTCCAGACACTAATGTAAGACATTGCCCCAACAGACATGCATACATTAGTGTCAGGAGTATGTTAAGGGGCCTCAAAGCACATCTTTGCACCACTGCCAATCCCTTCATGGATTGTGCAAGTCATAGTTGAGAATAAGGTAACGTGCACATTTCTTAAAATAGCGAAAATAAACAAACCCATTCTCTGCACTACTATTTTGAGAATCTGGCCCTAGGAATTCTTCTCTGCAATACTATGTAGATAGTGCTTTTGTTGTGATGTCAAGTTCAATAATATGGACATATGGCTTCAAAGATTGTTTATGCTTTGTGAATAATCTGAAACAATATTGCATTCTATTTTACATTGGTTTTCATATGTTTTCCCTGCGTTGTCCAATACCATTTGATTATATAATTATTCTTCATAAAAAAAAGAAAGATTGATTGACTTTCCTGTAAAACATAATTTTTGAAACCAGAAGCTTGAACCATGATTACATTTCCATTTTATTTCAGGTTATACCTTTGGCACATAACCTGTTTTTATAAAGGGTGAAGTAACGTTTCTTTTCTTTTTCAGCAGGTACTGGGTATTGTGGCTCCCTAGGACTGCTGAGTTCTGGGACCAATTATGTGTGTCTGACACATCTAAGCTTGGTGTTGGAGAGTTGGCATCAGGTTGAGTACAGTTACTTGTTTGCATTATGTCATTCAAAACAGGACATATGATACTACAGATGACTGAATACGCAGATGGTGGTGAAACTCTTCACTTTTATCAGTTGGCATCATTGAGAGTAGAGTTACTTTTTTGCATTATGCCATCCAAAACATGACTTTTGATATTACAAAAGACCCCATACGCCCACAATATTATAGACCACTTGGTGATATACTTAAAAAAAGCATACAAATAGTTTGGGACATTTTTGTTAAGACATCGGTTCACTGAGTAGACAGAGGCTGGCAACATTAAACATATTTAATTAGCTATTGTTAGTATCTAGAAATTAGACATTAGTAGTGCTTGCTACATAATATATTTTGAGGAACATGCATTACGTATTCAATGCAGCCAGCAGTGTGTCATGTAACCCCATCGACCTCAAGTAGGGATCTGTGATGCCAGAACCCTTACAACACAGATGTGGCAAGATAATTATTACTGGAGTGTTTAATCAGGTAAAATATCTGACTTGTGTAACTTCCATTAGTGCATTGTGAAAACACGACTGCATAATATAATGGCAATGTTTCTGAGGACCACTTTGCTACATATAATTCACAATGCATAATAATCAAGGACCATGACTGGCTATATTCCATGACAGGGTATTTTGAGAATAAAAATTGAGTAAAACGATACTGTGCGCAAATGTTCTGAAGCCTGATAATGAGGTAACAGCAATATGGGCCTCATTCCGAATATGCCGGTATCCTGGCAGTAGAGCCGCCAGGATACTGGCATTTGGTACTTACCTTTGCTGGCACTTGGTCTGGCGGATTACGAGTGCCGGTGGCACGGTGAAAATCCCAATTCGTGGAGTCCCGTAGGACTGCTGGAGGGGATGTTCTGTCATTACCGCCACCGGCATTGCTGGTGGCCGCAATGAGGGCTTTTTTGTCCGGTAGGGTGCCTGACTTACCTCCATCATTTAGCTGGAGGTATACCAGGTGCCCCACCGGCAAACCCGTAGTCGGGCGAGCCGGTAAGGTGCTGGTATCCGTGGATAGCGACACATTTTTACCATGCCGCCTGACTCGGAATGAGGCCCAATGTTCTTCCAAATCTGCTAGGAATTTGACACAGGACAAAAAAGACATTTACTGAAGTTCAATATTTTGCCATTTGAGTTGCATGAAACAGGGCAAACAAATGTTCAAACTCATTTTGCACCACTTTGCATATGTAAAATAAGTAACTCATTTTAAAAAGGCAAGCTAATTCCCACAGACTGTCACTTAGCTTGCCATTGTATCGACCTTCCATGCCTAGCACTGCCATTTTCACCAGACCCTAACATCCTAGCCGAAATATTCAAAGACACCCTCACCCATGCAATCAACACAGTTGCCCCATTAGAAAATAAAAAAGAGAAAAAAATCATTCCACTCCAACGCCTGGTTCACAGAGGAGCTCCAAACTCTATGCAAAAGCAAACACCAGGTGCTTAAAACATGGCAGACCAACCCCTGTGACATCACTAAATAAAATGTCTTTGCTATTGCTAAAAAGTACAAAGACTCCATCGTCAATGCTAAATCTGAAGCTTACAATCAACAAATCTCTGCGGCCAACTCCCTAAACCAAAGAACTCTTTACTATCTTTAAAGAACTAACAGTCCCTCCCATCTGCACTGATGAGATCGTTAAAGATGAAGCATGGTGCACCAGCATACAAACTGCTATGCTAAAAAAAAATAGAACTCCTCCAAAACAAAATCTCAGACCATTACAAAGCATTGCATAAACAAAACCATCCGACTCTGTCCACACCCAGCTCAAAAAATAGCAGCTTACCAAAATTCTCATTCACGGAAATCACAGAAGTGGATGTCATAGACATCTTTAAACATCTCAAACCATCACAATGGAAGGGCGATATATGCCCACCCAAAATCATCAAGGAATGAGCTGCACCACTTGCTCCTCTCCTTACCGCCTTCATCAATGATTCATTCAAAACAGGCATAGTCCCTGACAGCCTTAAAGAGGTCTGGGAGCGCCCGCTCTTAAAAAAAAAAACATTACCCACCTCTCAACCTAATAACTACAGACCCATAAAAACTGTCCTGTTCCTTCTTAAAATATTAGATAAGGCCGCCCACAGACAAATCCAACTGCACCTCGAAACTAATTGCATCTTAGGTAAAAGACAGTCAGGCTTTTGCAAAGGGCATGGAACTGAAACCGCCTTACTAGATTTAAAAAAACAGATCACCAATATTCTCGACAAGGGCAAACCTGCCCTCCTCCTCCTTCTGGACCTCTCAGCAGTGTTTGATCTGGTTAAGCACAACACCCTTGCCAATCATCTCACGCATGCTGCACACTTCTCCAATACCACAGCAGCCTGGGTCACCTCCTTCCTAGAAGGCAGAGCTATGAAAGTGTTTTCTAACATAGCAAATGCAGAGCCCACTATCATTCATTGTGGTGTCCCCCAGGGATCCTGTACTGCCCCCACCCTCTGTAATCTTTTTACTAAGCCACTCTTTGATAAACTGGATGCACTTGGGATCACATACACAAACTATGCTGATGACACCCATGTGCTCCTTCCCCTTACTGGGATCTATCACCAAGACACCACTATCCTACAGCAAATTTACTCCACCCTCCAAGCCTGGATGGATGCTAACGGCCTTTGCCTCAATGGGGACAAGACTGAAATCCTCATTCTTGGTCAAAAGTCCACATTAGCCAATCTTGATTCGCTCTACTCTAACTTCTGTATCGACAATAGTGTCATCGCAGTCTTATCCTCTGTTGAAACTCTCGGGGTCCACATTGATGCCACACTATCCATGGCCAAACAAGTCAGCGCCTTTGTATCTGCCTCCGCCCTGAGCACCAAACTTATCAACGCTATAAAGCCGTTTCTGACCAGGGACAACTGCCTCTCCATTGCCAGAGCCAACATAGGAGGCAAGTTGGATTACTGCAATGCACTCCTAGCTGGCAGCTCCAAAAACAAACCTAGCTAGACTCCAAACTACTCAAAATGACTCACTCAGAGCAGCACTAAGTATAACTAAAAGAGACCACATCACACAAGCTAGGAAGACTGCTCACTGGCTCCCAGTCAAATAGCGCATTACATTCAAAATTCTCACAACCACACACAAATGCATCAACCTCTCAGCACCCTCGTACTTATCAGACACACTATACAGATCTCTATCTACAAGGCCTACTAGACTATGCTACACTAACTAACTTACGGTACCGCGCATCAAAAGGGCTAAGGCAGGAGGGATAGGCTTCCCTTATATTGCACCCAAGTTATGGAACGCGCTCCCTACTACTCTTAGAGCCGAAACGTCTCCCTATGCCTTCCGAAAAAATCTCAAAACTGTTCTTTTCAACTGTCTGCATTTCTGTATGTAACTAAGTTATGATCAACCACTGTAACAAGCGCCACGATGCCCTCGGGCTGCTGTGCGCTCAACAAATGTAAATACATAAATAAATAAATAAATGTAGCCTACCGTACAATATCATGCTATCCAGCATCATCGGGTTTACGATCATGATGCCACAGCAAAAACAAAGGCAGGTGCATAGGGAACGGGATTTCGAATTTAAATGTAGGTAGGGTGGAGGGGGGATAAACCCTTCAGTATCTCTTGCAATAACTCACTTTGGTGGATGCCCCAAATACCCACTTTCATTCAAATGCCCATTGCAAAAGCTAGTGTTACAGTACACGGCTTCCATTTAAGTGGAATGAGGGAGCAATTGTGTGCACTGAATGATTCATGTTATCTTTAGAATTGTACTGTAGCCTCTATAATAGTGTGAACATAAGTACAATATACATAGAAAATAACAATTAAAAAAGAATGAGATTCCCATATGTCCTTTACTTCACATTTGTGATACTACTATTGCATAAAGCACAAATGATGCAGTGTTCACTTTAGCGAGGACCCATTGTACTCTATGCCTACCATCATTAAATGGCCACGTCCCTGTCACGCTCCCTTGTCGTGGTTATCTGGGGCTTCTCATGTTCTGACGATGTCAATTTATTTACATGCCAAGGTGTGTCCCACTATTCAATACGCGGAATCACACTGAAAACGGTACAAACAACAAACCATTACATGTCAGCGGGGCTATACGGGCTGCATACAAAGGGTATTCACGCATAGGAACACATACTATTTGTGAACATTACCTACTTTTATACGGCAGCTGTGTCTTCGGCTTACTGTATTCCTGGGAACCTTGGAGAATAAAGTGACCTCTGCATTTCCAAAAATGGGACACTTAAAAACAGTGCATTTTCTGGTCTTGCTTTAGTTGGTCCATTTTATTTAAAGAACCGGGTCAAAACTTTTT
Source organism: Ambystoma mexicanum (assembly GCF_040938575.1). NCBI lineage: Eukaryota > Metazoa > Chordata > Amphibia > Caudata > Ambystomatidae > Ambystoma > Ambystoma mexicanum. Next base: position 824,028,454 of record NC_090932.1, read on the forward strand.
TTTTTCCTTTTCTAAATAGTCACAATATGAGGAGGAAAGGAGAAATAGAGGGAACAATGAACAGATGAGCAGTTTATTTGTATTTACATTTTTATTGTATATTGGTTAAAACATGTTGAACCTTAATAATCTAGCACACAAATAGATAATGTACATTTCATAAACCGACAAAAAAAATGCATGTATACATTTGGTAAGAGGGACACCACTATTTGTTATATCCTATGGCCATTAAATAATATAACATGGTATTGACCTAACAAGTTTATTTATGTCCAATGTATGTAAATGCAATTATGTGTGTGCAGTATTCAATGCTGCAAACACAACAATATTGCATTTACATAAATTGCTCATGAATACATTTGTTAGGCAAATCTCATGTTATATTATTTTATATATACTAAATACTATTCTAGTAGATACCTGAACACAAAACGGTGTCTAAACAATTTCCCCCAGGTTTAAACTATTGAGAAAACAGGTAACCGCTATGACCATGTTAGTTGTTTCACCAGCCAGACACTTCTGCCAAATGTGTTCAAGATTCAGAATACAAGACAGGTAATCCCATACACATCTGAAAAATAGCATGCAAGCCTCTTGTCAGTCAGGGCAGCAGATTATCAAGTGCTTCATCTTCTCAACAGAGTTTGCATTCTTGCAGAATCTATATGCAGTATACTCCTTAGGATAATCTTTCTACGTCACCGTATTTCTTTGGTCAAATACAAGTTCAACCTAAACTGCATGCATTCCTGCATAACAGTGGAACTTGGGCACAACTGGAGTTAGGGTGCTAACATTTCCAGATGTGCGTGGTCCTGTACTAAGGGATGGAGGGACCAGTAACTGTGAAATCTGTCTATAGTGCAACATCAATCACTCCTGTATAGTCGCTTTTTAACTCTGCTTAGATCGCTGCTCAGGTCTTCTACTTCTATATCTGAGGACAACAGTATTTACTCGCTAGTAATACACAAATCTACTCACAACAGAATTATAGCCTTACCTAACCAAGTATCTCAAGTCCTCATACAGGGAGTTCTACAGGGAGATCTCCACAGGAGTCAGATCTTTACAGTAAAGTTGGATGAGCTTCCACTTGACTCTGGCCCCTTTGGCGATCAACCCCAATTCAAACTGAATAGCTGTGGAAGGCACTGCATTAGGGATACGTAACGTTCTTCACTATATGAGCCCTTCCAACTGGTCCAGAAAGTAAATTACCCATGTCTGCAAGGATTCCATACCATGCGTCCATTTTGGTATGACTTTGCAATTTTTGAAGGGTTAGGATGGAAAACCTAGAGTATTTAGGTTCGATTTTATGCATCCGAATAGTTAGAACCTGCAGCTTGCTGAGCAGATGATGCTTTAGGACTTTCTTATTCGGATAAGCAATTACAGGAAACCCCAGTTATGTCATATTGTCTACTATCTCAAGTTCATCTTAGCACAGTTTCCAAGCAAAAGGGGTATGTATACCTGTATGTTTTTCAAATGTGAAGGATTTTAGAATGGTTAATAATCAACTAATTCTCCTCTGCATACAATTCGAATGCCCAGATTAAACACTGGAGATCTATTTGGGACTGAACAAACACTGAGACATCATCAGCATAGACGAGGAGTGATGTGCAGACAGACAGACGGAGAACAGTGGGACAGAGAGAGAGGGTTAGGCCAGAAGTGGGACACTGGGCCAGAAAACCGAGGGAGTGGTCGGTTATAGGGAATGCGGTGGGTCAGAAAGCAGAGAGGGAGTTGTTGGCAGGAAAAAGGCAGCAAGCTAAACATTGGGAAGAGTGCAAGGGAGAAAGGATCCAAGATGGAGCAGGATCGAAAAAATTAATAAAGGACCGTAGACTGCAGGAGGAACTGGGGAGTGCAAGGCATGAGCTATGAACATGGTTGGGAATGTAACAGGGACAGGGCAGTATGAGTTGCGACTTGGCCATGGGACAGATCGTGTGAGTATGCACATGAATGAAAGAGAGAGAGATTTTTGAGTTCAAGCTGCAATGCAGAATTTGTGAGTGTAAGGGACATTGGTGAGTAGGTGCCTGCCACATTGTAGAGTATTTTCACCATTATAACTGATAATGGTCAATAATATAAATTTTAAATAGGCATGCAAATTCAACCAAAAAAGTAGGCCAAAAACACTGGTTTTTCAAGCCAAAGACACCTGTGAATATTCCATTAAACTGATACCAAAGGTGCAAATAAAGGCATCTGCGCTTACCCTGTAGCACTCAGGTTTTAATCCAACAGGCTGGTTCACCCCATCAAACATTTGAGGTTGATATATTGAATATTATTACATTGCATGATATTACCAACAATTATTGCAATACTTGGAAAAGGTGGTGCAATTATTATTATTATTATTATTATTATTATTATTATTATTATTATTATTATTATTATTGATTTTCTACATATCTCTTGCAACACAGTGTGAGTTGGAGTGAAGAATATCTCCCTGTGACGTTGTTCTACCCTAGTTGAAGCGCTCTGTATTGTCCTGGAGTTTTTGAAAATGCCCACTTTGAGAAGAGTAGCACCTTGGAGATTACAAATGCAGCTTTTTGACATTTACACTTTTGAGCCAACCTAGAAATCAGGCAAATGTGTGAAATGTGCCAGGAACCATGTTTATTTGCCATGCCACAAGGCACTTCCTCCCTCCAACAGAGTCTCCTTAAGTGATAGCTGGACAACCCTGCAATGAGGAACACTTCCAAGAATGGATCGAGTGCAATTGGAATGATACAAGAAAATAATCAGAAAATACTGCTGTGTGGAGGGAGGGGCTGGGGCTTAGGCAGTGAAAAGATGGGGAATGCCAAACCTCCCTTTCTCCTAAATTGATGCTCTATGTAGCGAAAAGACTGGGAACAAAGTGGTCCTATCCATGGCTTTGACTCCACTCACCATGGACTCTCCACACTCAATTTTCTCATTCCCTCTCGCACTCCTCCCTTTAGCCGACTTTACTGAAGAAATCCTTTCCTTGTAGCAAGTACACCCAGCCGCCATGATCACTGAATTGGCTAGCAGTGCTTGACCAAGGGTATTGGGATGTTTCATCCTCAATCAAATCCAATCATGTACTTACATCATCACTGTGACCTTCCTTGACTAAAACAACTTAGTCTTCTCTTGCTTATGTGACACGTTCTCCCTTGCAGCTTCAAGGTCAACTTTACTATCAGTGTGGCCACTAAACAACCACCAGGGGCAGAGTTTGGGGCCAAGCCACCTTCCCTGAATCACTTGAACATGAGAGTCCCCATTACACAATTGACAACCGTGTGATAGTTCCTTAGCAACTCTTTCACAGCCCCCTCACTACTCTCTCCCCTTCCCATGGCCTGTTGGACAGTTTCCTCGAGGGTCCTATTAAACCTTTCTACCTGCCAATTCCCTCTGGGGTGGAAAATCGAAATGTTCATCTTTTGGATTCCACACTGGCTCAGAAACATCGCCATCTCATAAGCACACAACTGCACCCCATTATCATTAACTTATGTCTCTTGTGTCCCTTTAACCTGAAGAATGCTTGCATGAAGAATATGACTTTAGATGATGTGGAAGAATGAAGGAATGGGACGTTAGGCCACTTGCTATAGTTATCAACAAGTGCAGTTTTCCTGCATCCAAATATCTGACGGGCTCCATTAAGTCAAGAGATAATGTTTCCAGGTCCTGTTAAGGAAGACCACTGGATCCAATGGCAAAGTCATCACCTTCAAGTACTTCTCAGTATTAGCAGATATGGAACAATCCCTTACCAAGCAATCAACCATGGTGTTCATCAGCTTTTAAGTTACACACGTGCTCATATTGGTGGCTGATTGTGCCAGCTTCATTCACATTCCAGCAGTTGGTACCACTTTCTCCTCTCAAAAATCATAGAGCCTTTGAAGGACAACTTACACTGAACTTGTTAGAAAGGTTGTAATTTAGGCACCACTGTCTTGGTACAGGGCCACATTTGTGAGACCATGGTCTTTATTTTCCCATAACTACATCCTTACATTTTGCTGCAGAACATTTCTCTTTGGAAAATTGACCCCAGATGATTTTGCCTCTTTGCCTCTTTGACTGTACTCCAGAGAGAAAGCTGTGCCATCCAGCTCGAGTAGTCACCAGCATCGGGAGGCATGAGAAAAGTCTGTAAGAAACTCCTCTTACCTGGTAAATAGCTGACCCCAAAGGTGTATTCATGATGGAAGCAAAAGTTGGAATACCAGTCAGACAGGCCAGAACAAAATCTGAGCTGGTTGCGATTTATCTGGTACCCGGCCACCTAAATTGTCCAGCCATAGTTCATTTCTGGGTTGATTCTAAGAGCATCCATCTCCATTATTGGGGGACTTAAGCATGGTTCATTAGGGCCCAGATTTAAGAACCATGGCTCTTTTCAGCTCCCAGATTCCTTAGGAAAGGTCATTGGGGATGGTTGTAATGGCACATAATGCATGAATCGTTTATCTGTGCATTTTGGGACCAAGAGACCAAGATTTTGTGGGATTTTGAGTAATCTTGGGAAAACTCATAAGATGTTCATGGCGTTGTATCACCCCATTAAAGGCTACTTTCTGATACCCTTGCTGCATTCAGTTCATTAAAGGAATGCTTACTTTGACCAGGTTCCTAGGCCTATTTTCACAGCCAATATTTTCTTTCCACTCCGCTGCAGTATCTAGATGAAAGAGAAGAAAACCATCTGTGAAATTGAAAAACATAACTCTTGTATGAAACACACTGCTTCATAACCCTGAACATTAGAACATAATAGAGAGTTATGTCCTTTGACTGTAACCCCGAAAGCACCAACATTGTGAACATTTTCTCTGAACCCCCCCCACAGAGATTAGGGTACCTACAAGATATATACCGCTTATTTTGGATCATCATGCCTTTGACTCTAGGGAACAGTGCAGCCTGTGAACAGCGATATCTAACTACGGAAGTCTACCTCGACTGAACCACAGAAAGAACCAACAGGTACTAGGGTCACTAGGGTCACTCCTCTGAGAGAGTTTGTGGGGGGCTTCCAATTAGGATGGAAGTAGTCAGCATCTCAACTTCTCATGGCAGGAATTTCACAAGGGGAATGCAAACCATGTGCGGTACAATCTAGATAAAGTCCATACTGCATCCAGAAGTCTTTTCCATCTGTGGCTTAATTCCATCCTTGTTGGTAGTATAAAGGAGAAGTGTTACTTGGCTGGGGATTGTGGTGGTACACAGCATTCCTTTGGAAGACACAGATGAGTGATACAGGTTGCCTGCAAAGATACGCTATGCCCAAGGCACCAAACGTTACTGAACTTCCAGTTTTTCAATTTTGCATTTTTCCTTCTTCAAAGTCACGCAACTGCCCAATAGGATTCCCAGCCTTGCTCCACCTTCTTTAGTTGTTCCACCCTGTTCCTCTCTGCACTGTTAAAACTGTTAAACCCCCAACACTTGGTTCTGGAAGCATACCACTCCTTCTATACTCTTTATGAGCTGCTGTGTGCCAATGCAACGACCAACGGAATAGCTGGAGTCCACAACTGGAGTTTGAATTCTCACCACTAGAGTTTCTAGCTTTGTTTTGTACGACAATACTCAGTCAATCTACAAAGAGTGCCAGAATCAAATAAGACAATAATTTTTTATGGCAGCTATGTTGGCCGGGTCCTTTGGGACTATGTAAACCCAATCACTAACAGATTAACGGTCATAACCAAATTAGGTGAGGGGTTTCAATCCTAATTTGATACACTGGTGTTTTGTTTAGGCTTGGAAGATCCTCTGTTAACCCTCTTGGAGTGGCAAACTTGATGAAATGACCCTACTTGCCACCTTTAAGGGAAAGTTTCCAAACAGCTGGGCAGGACAAGATGCAGTTGTCCAGTACACCACAGTTTTAACATTCCCACTTCTTCATTGGTTTATGTGATGTCGAAACAACAAAGAAGACATTTTGAAGGACACAGTAGACCTTGTCTCAAGAGTTGCAAGAGGTGCTGTTGTCTTCCTCAGTGCAAGCTTTGTTCACTATCATTGTATTCACCAAGGCAAATGCTTGATCTGAATTTGGGTTTCAATAATTTGTTTACCTTTGATGCTTACCATCAATTGGCCTCTCATGACCTCTTTCAAGTTGGGTAAAAAAACTGAAGGTCATAGATTTTGTACAGAGATCCGTGAAATTGTATTGACATGTTTCCCTTTTAGCTGATACTGTGTGTAAAATGTGTGCCTCTCTCATATTCCTTATGTGCCCATAGTTGCCTTTGCACAAGATAGCTTCATTGAACACCCCAAGGCCATATTCAGGCTCAACTAGAACTGGTGGAAGGACATGGAACATATGTTGGCCTGCCTACCATTACAGCATTTAGAAGATAAAGAACTGAACTCCAGCTGCATAACACTATGTTAAGAATTACACATTCTATTGTTTCCTGGGCAAGAGGGAGCACACCTGCCATCTGAAGAATTTGGATTGCGTGTCTCGATAATGCAGAGGGAACTGTGGTTAGTGATGTTTAATATGATTGACTGAGACAATAACCAGTGCATTTGTATTCAAGATGACTACAGTACTAGGAAGGCTGGTGACAGGACTGATTTGCCACTACGTAAACAAGTCTACGTTACTGCTATTTCGAAACAGCCAAGATCCAGTAAGACATATTTAAAGTTAAAGTTAATGAGTATTTGTGGGGATTCCCATGACTTCATGTCCTGGTTTACGGAATAAGCCATTAATGCAAGGTGAACAGAGCAAGGAGAGGTGCCCACTTTAATAAAAGGGTTTGTTTTTGCAGAGCAGTCTTTGGAGGGTTGTGTATTGAGCAGTAGATTGCTGTGCAGCCGGAAAGGACGCTTGAAAGTGTTGCTAAGGTGACACCAAGCATGTGGATGATGGTAGGTGTGAACAAACCGTCAGGGGTGCTAGTGTACACTACAGACAGCATTCTAGCACGTGAGTAATCCATCATGCAGGAAGATCAGCACATTCACTGGGTCCTCCAAAAGGGCTGAGAAGTACATGCAGTGGCTCAGCACAGAAGGTAAAAAAGTTGAGGCTGAGACCTATCCTGGATTGAACATCAAAAAGGTGATAAAGTGTCTTGAACAGCAGCAGTTCATCCCAGAAGGAAGGGGCTCATCAACAGCCTGATGAAATGACACATGTGTCAGAAAAAGGCGTCAGACATGTCAGTAACCATGTGTATTAGTCTTTTAACAAGGCAATTGCTCTTTCCATGAGAGTTTCATCCAACTGACAACTGAGAACGTGGGGAGAGGAAAGCACCCAAGAACAGAATATGCACACTTGGAATGATGCAAGTGTTAGGGAGAATTCTCTGTTTAGGCTGAATTTCCTAACCTAGTGAGTCCCCCAGCAGCTTTGCTGGATTTCTGGAGTTTGTTTTTCCATCCTGCCAAGAGTGAGACTCTTTTTCTCCGACTCTTGGACGTAAATGTGTGTAATTCCTTTTAATGTCAATGTGTTCTATGGGCTATGGGGTCTTTTACTCCATAGGGTCTCATATGTTATTCTATGTGTGTTACACTGCACCCTCCGTGCCGTAGCACTGGGGCGTCCTAGCGGACCTTCATCACAGACTCCATACCCGGGGACTGACTACTGTCTCCCCGGGTATTTAAAGTCACCATTGGCTTTACTAGACCTAAATTTACTAACAGAACTAGTACACACCATCCTATTGTGGACGTACTAGTAGGGGTAATTCGATTATTCCTAGGTCTGTTATTCGAGGGGGGCACTGTCCCGTCCCCCCTCGTCGAGTTTTGGCTGGTGGCAGTGGAAACTACTTGTTACATTCGACCCCGAATATAACTCTATGGGATTCTTCCCATTGTTGGAGGTTAATACTTTTCCTCGTTAATCTCTAACATACCACCGGTTTATTTATCTTAAATAAATCTATCGGTTGGTATTTTCTGCCAGAACTCGGTTTTTAAAATGGCATCTGTGTTCGTCTCTGTGACTCCTAAACCAAAGGTTGAGCCCTTTGTTCCACTTTTGGCAGGACTCTACACAGAGGCCCTCCAAAGTGGTGCCATTCTGTCTGGGTACCACAGGGGGTGTGGGAGGGGGTTTAGGCACCCTGGACTGAGTTGCCTTGCCAACTCAAGTCGCACTCTGGTGTGATTGGCCCAAGTGGTGAGCCACCCCGCTCACCACTTAGCGTGTTTTGAGTGACAGCTAGGCTGAATGAATGGGGGTTTTCTGCATAAAAGCAGGGCTTTTGGGACTGGATCTTCAGAAGTCGCCACAGGACCTAAGAATCCGACGAGGGTACAGCTGAGCCGACCTGCAACGACGACACCTCCGGTGGAGCCCTGCTGAACCGACTCACCACTTCCCGATGACAGAGGAGATCTCCCCGCCGGAGAGTCTCTTCCCCTGACTGGTGGGAACAACCAGTCCACCTTTGCTTTTTCTTCATTCCGGGACGTAGTGGTCGAATTGCCAGTGCAGAGCACCCCGGCAACCAGATAGCCACTATCCTTGTACCAAGACCAAAAGGTGGTGCCTTGTGACGGAGCACTCCGCGGTTGGTCTCTTCCCTGGTGGTGCAACGATCTTCCACTTTTCTTCGACGACGAGATCATCTCTTCTCTTGGCAAAGACCCGACGTGCATCCACAACCAGGAACAACTGCCCCTGCCGGAGCTGTCTCTCCACAAACAAGGTACCGTGTCCGCCTGGCTTCCCTTGTGTCGGTTAGCGTGAGGTGTCTGAATCCTCACCTCTCCATTGGGTCGCCTCCAAGCGTTCTCATCTCTCTGTTCTGAACTGGTCCAATCTTTCTATAACAATTTGCGACAAAGACTCGAAGTGCAGTTCCACTGTGATACTTTCTGGGACATATCGCCTTGCCTCTCTCCGAGTGGGCCTGGCCTCTGAACTTTGCGATCTACAGTGAACCCTGCCTTACTTGCCTTGCATTTGTTCGTAAAAGTGTTGGTACCAAGTTGATTTCATACCGTGCCTTTCTCTCCCGTCCTAACGAATACTAGAGAGCCATCTAGGTTAAAGCATTCACCTCTGTCTGCAAATAAGTGGTGCCGTTGAACCTAGACTTGTCGAACTATTGTTAGGGGGATTGATTATTCTTATAGTAATTGTGCTTGAAGTGTTTACCGTATTAGTGCCCGAGTGTTTTTCATAGATGTGTTTTATAAATAAATAACTATATATCTTTACACCGAAGCCTTGTTCCATGTTTGCTTGTTCTACTACGTAAATTGCCCTATTTTGTATACTCCACATACTGCCTAACTCTTCTTGAGAGAAGTCTGACTGCTCAGCCAGAACTACCAAGCGAATCTGTGTGGTACAGACTGCTACCAAGTGGGTTTACTGCCAAACACCTGTAGTCCTAAATCTTATGCAGTGGTCCCAGAGAGAACTGCACAGGTTTCCGCCTAAAACTGGTGTACAGCAGTGGGATTTGTATTGAGTATACAGTTTAGAGTGCTTTTCAACACTTTAGGATAAATAACCACAAAGCTTGGCACTAAAAAAGCAACTTTCAAAAACCTGTCTACTATGGAAGTTTACAGTCAAGAATCCTTGTCAGGTGAAAATATTGAGAGTTTACGAGCCCTCTGTAGACACGAGAACCTTTCTGTAAAAGGCAAGAAAGTGGAACTGATAGCGAGATTGCTGGAAAACCAAAGTCTGGGTACTGGTCCAGAGGAACCAACTTCTCCAGCGAATGTAGAAAACAGTAATGGTATTGATCTGAATCAAAGTCTTGATAATGAGTCAGAAGAGGAAAGTGAACCTAATGAAGTTAGCCACTCTGAGCCTCTGTCTGCCTTTCCTACTGTACCTACGGGGCCCATATCAGGTCCCACATGTAACCCTGCTTATTTTGAACTTGATAAAATGAAGCTCGAATTAGAATACAAACGGTTCTTGGCTCAATCTGAAAAAAACCAAGAGCTCGAGTTCAGACGGATGAATGCCCAGGGTGAGCAGAAGCAAGCTGAGTTAAGACTCAGAGAAATAGAACTTAATCACGAGTTAGAGATGAAAAAGTTGTCTGTGGAAAATGCTTCTCTCTCCTCTGGTTCCTCTAGAAGCTCCAGTCCCAAAAGACCCCGGAAGCCGAAGGAATTAGTGGGTATGTATGAACCGAGATTGGATGTTTTGGATTGGTTAAAACTTTTTGAGTACAATCATGGGCTCCAGGACCTCACCGGGAATGATCTACTTCCCTGGTTGTTATCTAGGCTCCCCCCTGTTGCGACTGATGTGGTAATGGAGTTGGGGGAGGCAGATAAGAAGGATTACGAAAGTGTGAAACTAGCTTTGATAGCTAGATTCGGGAAGACCCCTTCCCAGTATCTTAAGAGGTTTAGAACCCTCAAAAAGCATGATGGTACCCCTTGGGCTACCTGGGTGAGTGAAGGGTTGAAAAACTTAGAGGGATGGATTAAGGGTTACAAAGTGAACACTTATGAGGGTATGAAGAATCTTTTTATGTTTAAGTCTATTTATGATGCCTGTTCTCCGGAGCTCAGACAGCACTTGGCTGATTCGAAGGAATGCTGCTGACTTGTGGGTTGCCAACAGGGTGTAACGCTCACCTGATTCCCGTAGAGGCGCCGGTCTTGACTGGGCGTATACCATATCTTCAAAGGTGATGTGTAACACACGGCTGGCTCTTTGGGCTGGACCTCTGTGCACTGTATGCCTGACTCGAAGGGTAAGATGTCTGCAGATAGAAAACATGGGATTAAGGAACTGGGTTATTGAATGTCTCTCTCTTCTTCCCTTTCTCTTCTCCTGTAGAACCCCAAAGGTTAACGCTCTCACCTTAGGTAAGTGAACGCCGTGCTCTCCATCTGCCTCGGGGCAGGGTGCTGTAACCAGTTTCTTCACTGGATAAGGGGAGCAGGCCTCTTGACTTCAGAGGACTGCTGTCCGTCGTTTACTGCACGAACGGTAAGTTTCGAGTAATTCTAATGTCTTTAAAGTCTTTAGTAATGATGTTTCTTGTTTTGCAGGGTTCCGGCGATGGCGGATGACGGACTGAAGTGAGTTGAAGATGGAGCCCGTGTGATGAATACAAGCGCCTGGAAGCACGTAAGTAAGCGCTTGTTGCCTGCTTCACGATGCGCTCTAACTGTCTTTTTATTTTGCAGGTACAAGTTCGGAGCGGCTGCAGGGTGCCGGAATACCCACTGGGTTAGATGTGGAAAGGAGTAATGGCACGTGAGTATTAAAGTTCCCCAATGTCTTTAAACGCACCTTGTTTTGTCTTTCAGATGCGGGATGCAGCGCCGAAGGCCTCCGGAGCGTGCGAAGAGTTGGTAAGCTTTTGTCTTTCAGATGCCGGAATGCAGTGTGAAGACCTCCGGAGCGCACGAAGAGTAGGTAAGCCTTTGTCTTTCAGATGCCGGAATGCAGCGCGAGGCGTTGGTGACAGCCGATGGACCAGGTAAGTGAAGAGCTGTCACTGAAGACCGTAATGCTAACCTGTTCTTTCTTGTCTTTATAGGTGTTGCTGAAGACTGGATTCAGGATGGTAAGCCTTTTTCCTTAGGCCCAGGATCAGATGCAGAAGACACGATGAGCGTTCTGCTGCAGAGGATGCAGAATAACGCAAAGCAAGATTCATCCATCGGGTGTGGTTTAAATAGCCTCCTGTAGTGCTTAGGTGTCTCCTTCCACAGCCACGCCTAGGTAAGAAAAGAGTTCCTGCTTTCCAGAAGAGTTCCAGTGTTCTGAATCTAGGGAGTGGCTCCTGCCCCACCCAACAGGAAAAGTAGTTCCAAACAGAAGAGGATCAGAGGCTCAACTGGCAGGCAAGTAAGCAGCATGGTCTGCTGCAGGTAAGTCCACCCAAGCATTATGAGCCCGGCGCTTCCAGCGCTGGGACTGGGCATATTTATGAGCCTGGTGCCACTGGCGCCAGGACTGGGTCCAAAAGGTCCCAATTGGGACTGGTTGGCACTCGGAACCTGGGTTATGGATCTGCTTCCAAGGGAGTTGGGAAAACCCTGACCTTTTGGAAGCAGAGATCATGACAGTACCCCCCCTCAAGGCCCCTCCCAAACCGGGCTTCTCCGGGGGTTTTGGCTTGTCAGGAAATGTTCGGTGAAATCTTTTGATTAGGCGAGGAGCGTGGACATATTCAGCAGGTTCCCAGGATCTCTCTTGGGGGCCGTAGCCTTTCCAGTCAATTAGGTAAAATAGTTTAGATATGGAGATCTTGGAATCCAGAATGCTTTTGACTTCAAACTCGAGTTCTCCATCAACTAGGATAGGTTTTGGAGATTTAGTTAGTCGGGTTTGAGGTTGCACGGGTTTTAATAGAGAGACGTGGAAGACCGGATGTATCTTCATGTGCGGGGGCAAGTCCAACTTGACCGCTACTGGGTTTACTATGGTAGTGATGGAATAGGGACCAAGGTATCTTGGGTTGAATGTGCGTGGCCCTTTTAGAGGTAGATATTTGGTGGATAACCAGACTTGATCCCCTACTTGATATTGAGGGGCTTCCTTCCGATGTTGATCTGCTCCTTTCTTGTATTGTTCTTTAGCCCTTTGAAGGTGAGAAACAGCTTCCTTAAAGGCTTGGGTGATTGTAGAATGCAGGTAGTCTACTGCTGGTGTTTCAAGATCTTGGAGGGGATCCAACTCCGAGGTTCGAGGGTGACTGCCGTACAAAAGAAAAAACGGGGTTTTCCCAGTTCCCGAATGGACAGAGTTATTGTAGGCATATTCGGCTATCCAAAGGATGTCTTTCCAAGTTTTTTCAGTTTGTTGCAGCATGCAGCGTAAATACTGTTCCAGAGTTTGATTGGTCCTCTCGGTTTGTCCGTCGGTCTGAGGGTGGTGACTGGTCGATAGTCTCACATCAATTTGAGCCGACCGACAGCAACTTCGCCAAAAATGAGAAATAAATTGACTACCTCGATCCGAAATTAGAACCGAAGGAAAACCGTGCAGTCGGACGATGTTTTTGAGAAATTCTCGGGCCAGAGTTGCTGCTGTTGGCAAGCCTTTGAGCGGAATGAAATGCGCAATCTTGGAGAATAAGTCCACGATTACTAGAATCGTATTGTATCCGGAGCATGGAGGTAGATCGGTGATGAAGTCCATAGAAAGCGTATGCCAAGGGCGAGGTGGGATGTCAATAGGGCGTAAGAGGCCTGCTGGTCTTTCCTTTTGACTCTTGTTTTGGGCGCATACTCCACAGGACATTATAAAGTGTCTGATATCTTTTTTCCAAGACGGCCACCAGAAGTAGCGCTTGATCTTTTCTGAGGTCTTGGCCATACCGGGATGTCCTTCCATTAAAGAATCGTGATAACAAGAGATTACTTTTTTCTGTAAATCTGTGCTGGGTAGGTATAATCGTTCTTGGAAATACAATAAGTTGTCCTTTACTGCAAAGTCCTTTCCCTGCAGATGCCAATTCTGTATGTCTGCTGGAGTTACAAGTTGCCTGGCTTTATCCTTAACTTCCTCTATGGATTCTGTGGCGATTACACCCAGAATTCTTTGTTCGGGAATGATTGGTACAGGTTTAGGGTTGATCAAGTGTTCTTCCACTCCCATCCGAGAAAGGGCATCAGCTTTACCGTTCTTTGTACCAGGTCGATAGGTAATTATGAAGTCAAACTCGGCAAAGAATAATGCCCAAAGGAGTTGTCTAGAGGATTGGGCTTTTGCGGTTTTCAAATATTGCAGGTTTCGGTGATCCGTAATCACAGTAACGGTGTGTCGGGCCCCCAGCAGATAATGCCGCCAAGCCTTAAAGGCAGACTTGATAGCCAGAAGTTCCTTGTCAGTAATCGTGTAATTGATTTCAGGAGGCGAGAATTTGCGGGACCAAAATGCCACGGGATGCAACTGATTCGTTACCGGGTCCTTTTCTGATAGAACTGCCCCCATGGCAAGGCTTGAAGCATCCGTTTCCACGATGTAGGGGAGTTCGGGGCGAGGGTGTTTTAAGATTGGTGCAGAGATAAATTTAGTCTTCAAATCCTGGAAAGCTTGTTCCGCCTCGGTAGACCATTCAAAACGTTTGTTTTTCTTTAACAAGGCAGTGATGGGCTGGACTATTCGAGAGAATTCGGGGATAAACCTGCGGTAAAAGTTAGCGAAGCCTAACATGCTTTGCACACCTTTTACGGAGGATGGTGATGGCCATTTGAGAACTGCATCAACCTTCTTTGAATCCATACGCACTCCGCCAGGTGATAATATGAATCCCAAGATTTCAACTTCAGTCACGTTGAAAACACAATTTTCCAACTTAGCGAAAAGTTTGTGTTGACGCAATCGTTCGAGGACCATTTTCACGTGTTTCCGATGTTCAGATTCCGATGAAGAATAAACGAGGATGTCGTCAATGTAAACAACAACACACACATCTATGAGCTCTCTGAGGACATCGTTCATAAATTATTGAAAGGCGGCCGGGGCATTGCAAAGTCCGAAGGGCATGACCTGATATTCAAATAGCCCATACTTGGTGCGGAAGGCTGTCTTCCATTCATCGCCCTCTTTTACTCGTACCAAGTGGTAAGCTCCTCTAAGATCCAGCTTTGTATATATGCATGCTTTTCTGACTTGGTCCAGGAGTTCAGGGATCAAAGGTAACGGATATCTATTCTTAACGGTGATCTGGTTCAGGGAGCGATAATCTATACAAGTTCTAAGGTCTCCTTCCTTTTTTGGAACGAAGAACAAAGCTGAAGAAGCAGGGGACTTGGAAGGACAAATAAACCCATTTGCCAGGTATTGATCCAGGTATTGTCGAAGGTGACGGTTCTCAGGCTCGGTGAGGGCATAAATTCTACTACAAGGAGGAGTAGATCCAGGTATCAGGTCTATCTGGCAGTCATAAGACCTATGAGGAGGTAGAGAGTTAGCCTGATCCTTCCGGAAAACATCTTGGTATTCTAGGTATTCGGGAGGTAACTGGGGAGTCTCTGAAGAAATTGCTGCCAGTGCAACACCAGGTGGAGGGTGACAAGTAGAGACACATTCTGAAAACTGGACCGTTCTTGCTCGCCAATCGATCAGAGGATTGTGTTTCTCTAACCAAGGTATTCCTAGAATAATCTGAAACTGAGGGGCCTTGATCACATCGAACACGATCTTCTCATGGTGTCCATCTTGACTTACTAGCGTCACCTCTTGAGTGGTATGCGTTACTGGCCCGGAGGCTATCTCCGTACCATCCACCGTAGTAATGACGTCCTTTACAGCCTTGGGACAAAGAGTTAGATTCATCCTCAAAACCATTTCATGATCCACATAATTGCCGATGGCACCGCTGTCGACGTAAGCTTCAATTGCATGTAATCGATCCGGATTATCAGGGCTAATGAGGACCATAGGTATCACGAAATGCGAGGTCAAGGAACTGGTTTTCACGCTCGGCAAGAGGACCTCTATTCTTGTCGGGCGAGGTCGTTTCCCTGCTCAGAGTTTGTAACTTTGGTAACTGCAGCTCCTACTGCCTTCTTGGCAGGTTTCACCGGACAGTCTCGAAGAAAGTGCCCTGAGTTTCCGCAATAGAGGCATAATTGCAACTGTTTTCTCCTTTCCCGCTCCTTTTGTGTTAGAGGACCTTTCAGACCCCCTATTTGCATGGGTTCCCCGGAGTCTACTCCTTTGGAAGGAGTTGGCGGTTTGGAAAATACTCGAGCATCAAACTTGGAACGATCGGCCTTCCTGTTCTGCAGTCTGTGATCTATTTGAACGACTAAGTCTATATAGTCTGAACAATCTTGTGGGGGATTCACTACTTGGGCTAACACATCTTTGAGCTCTCCACGTAGACCTCTATAAAACAGCGTAATCCTTTTGTCCTCAGGCCATTGAGTTTCCACTATCAGTCTGTTGAAAGACGCAATATAAGCCAAAGGGTCTTGATTACCTTGTCGCAACGAAAGAAGCTCATTGTCCAAGGCCTGCCCCTGTGAATGTCTTGCGAACAGTTTTTCCATACTGAGCTGAAAAGCTTGAAAATCATGGAGGACCGGATCATCTTGATTTACTAGAGGGATCGACCAGTCTGCCGCATTGCGACTAAGGTACGAAAGCACGAAAGCTACTTTAGCTTGATCAGTTGGAAAGGCTGCTGGCCGGCATAAGAAATGCAACCGGCACTGATTGATAAATACTGCAAACCTCTTTGGGTCACCAGAAAATCGTTCGGGCGGAGCCAGAGGTACATTCCCAGGTAGGTTGATCTGCACTGGATTCATAGAGGATGTAGAAGGAAGATTTCCCCCAGATGCGGGTAACGGGGTCTGTCCGGCTTGTGACTGTAGCAATTGTCTAGCGAGATCATCTGTTCGCTCCTTGGAAATAATCAGTTCCCTTCTTAGAGCGTTCGTTTCCTGATGGGCTGCATGCACTTCTGCCCTTAGTTCCCCAAGTAACTGGGCTAGCTGGTCGGTATCCGAGGTTTCCATAGCGCCTGGACGGGAGTTTTGTGGTAGGCTTTGCGTTCTGTAAAGCTCACCTGATTCCCGTAGAGGCGCCGGTCTTGACTGGGCGTATACCGTATCTTCAAAGGCGATGTGTAACACACGGCTGGCTCTTTGGGCTGGACCTCTGTGCACTGTATGCCTGACTCGAAGGTTAAGATGTCTGCAGATAGAAAATATGGGATTAAGGAACTGGGTTATTGAATGTCTCTCTCTTCTTCCCTTTCTCTTCTCCTGTAGAACCCCAAAGGTTAACGCTCTCACCTTAGGTAAGTGAACGCCGTGCTCTCCATCTGCCTCGGGGCAGGGTGCTGTAACCAGTTTCTTCACTGGATAAGGGGAGCAGGCCTCTTGACTTCAGAGGACTGCTGTCCGTCGTTTACTGCACGAACGGTAAGTTTCGAGTAATTCTAATGTCTTTAAAGTCTTTAGTAATGATGTTTCTTGTTTTGCAGGGTTCCGGCGATGGCGGATGACGGGCTGAAGTGAGTTGAAGATGGAGCCCGTGTGATGAATAGAAGCGCTTGGAAGCACGTAAGTAAGTGCTTGTTGCCTGCTTCACGATGCGCTCTAACTGTCTTTTTATTTTGCAGGTACAAGTTCGGAGCGGTTGCAGGGTGCCGGAATACCCACTGGGTTAGATGTGGAAAGGAGTAATGGCACGTGAGTATTAAAGTTCCCCAATGTCTTTAAACGCACCTTGTTTTGTCTTTCAGATGCGGGATGCAGCGCCGAAGGCCTCCGGAGCGTGCGAAGAGTTGGTAAGCTTTTGTCTTTCAGATGCCGGAATGCAGTGTGAAGACCTCCGGAGCGCACGAATAGTAGGTAAGCCTTTGTCTTTCAGATGCCGGAATGCAGCGCGAGGCGTTGGTGACAGCCGATGGACCAGGTAAGTGAAGAGCTGTCACTGAAGACCGTAATGCTAACCTGTTCTTTCTTGTCTTTATAGGTGTTGCTGAAGACTGGATTCAGGATGGTAAGCCTTTTTCCTTAGGCCCAGGATCAGATGCAGAAGACACGATGAGCGTTCTGCTGCAGAGGATGCAGAATAACGCAAAGCAAGATTCATCCATCGGGTGTGGTTTAAATAGCCTCCTGTAGTGCTTAGGTGTCTCCTTCCACAGCCACGCCTAGGTAAGAAAAGAGTTCCTGCTTTCCAGAAGAGTTCCAGTGTTCTGAATCTAGGGAGTGGCTCCTGCCCCACCCAACAGGAAAAGTAGTTCAAAACAGAAGAGGATCAGAGGCTCAACTGGCAGGCAAATAAGCAGCATGGTCTGCTGCAGGTAAGTCCACCCAAGCATTATGAGCCCGGCGCTTCCAGCGCTGGGACTGGGCATATTTATGAGCCTGGTGCCACTGGCGCCAGGACTGGGTCCATAAGGTCCCAATTGGGACTGGTTGGCACTCGGAACCTGGGTTATGGATCTGCTTCCAAGGGAGTTGGGAAAACCCTGACCTTTTGGAAGCAGAGATCATGACAGTACCCCCCCTCAAGGCCCCTCCCAAACCGGGCTTCTCCGGGGGTTTTGGCTTGTCAGGAAATGTTCGGTGAAATCTTTTGATTAGGCGAGGAGCGTGGACATATTCAGCAGGTTCCCAGGATCTCTCTTGGGGGCCGTAGCCTTTCCAGTCAATTAGGTAAAATAGTTTAGATTTGGAGATCTTGGAGTCCAGAATGCTTTTGACTTCAAACTCGAGTTCTCCATCAACTAGGATAGATTTTGGAGATTTAGTTAGTCGGGTTTGAGGTTGCACGGGTTTTAATAGAGAGACGTGGAAGACCGGATGTATCTTCATGTGCGGGGGCAAGTCCAACTTGACCGCTACTGGGTTTACTATGGTAGTGATGGAATAGGGACCAAGGTATCTTGGGTTGAATGTGCGTGGCCCTTTTTAGAGGTAGATATTTGGTGGATAACCAGACTTGATCCCCTACTTGATATTGAGGGGCTTCCTTCCGATGTTGATCTGCTCCTTTCTTGTATTGTTCTTTAGCCCTTTGAAGGTGAGAAACAGCTTCCTTAAAGGCTTGGGTGATTGTAGAATGCAGGTAGTCTACTGCTGGTGTTTCAAGATCTTGGAGGGGATCCAACTCCGAGGTTCGAGGGTGACTGCCGTACAAAAGAAAAAGCGGGGTTTTCCCAGTTCCCGAATGGACAGAGTTATTGTAGGCATATTCGGCTATCCAAAGGATGTCTTTCCAAGTTTTTTCAGTTTGTTGCAGCATGCAGCGTAAATACTGTTCCAGAGTTTGATTGGTCCTCTCGGTTTGTCCGTCGGTCTGAGGGTGGTGACTGGTCGATAGTCTCACATCAATTTGAGCCAACCGACAGCAACTTCGCCAAAAATGAGAAATAAATTGACTACCTCGATCCGAAATTAGAACCGAAGGAAATCCGTGCAGTCGGACGATGTTTTCGAGAAATTCTCGGGCCAGAGTTGCTGCTGTTGGCAAGCCTTTGAGCGGAATGAAATGCGCCATCTTGGAGAATAAGTCCACGATTACTAGAATCGTATTGTATCCGGAGCATGGAGGTAGATCGGTGATGAAGTCCATAGAAAGCGTATGCCAAGGGCGAGGTGGGATGTCAATAGGGCGTAAGAGGCCTGCTGGTCTTTCCTTTTGACTCTTGTTTTGGGCGCATACTCCACAGGACATTATAAAGTCTCTGATATCTTTTTTCCAAGACGGCCACCAGAAGTAGCGCTTGATCTTTTCTGAGGTCTTGGCCATACCGGGATGTCCTTCCATTAAAGAATCGTGATAACAAGAGATTACTTTTTTCTGTAAATCTGTGCTGGGTAGGTATAATCGTTCTTGGAAATACAATAAGTTGTCCTTTACTGCAAAGTCCTTTCCCTGCAGATGCCAATTCTGTATGTCTGCTGGAGTTACAAGTTGCCTGGCTTTATCCTTAACGTCCTCTATGGATTCTGTGGCGATTACACCCAGAATTCTTTGTTCGGGAATGATTGGTACAGGTTTAGGGTTGATCAAGTGTTCTTCCACTCCCATCCGAGAAAGGGCATCAGCTTTACCGTTCTTTGTACCAGGTCGATAGGTAATTATGAAGTCAAACTCGGCAAAGAATAATGCCCAACGGAGTTGTCTAGAGGATTGGGCTTTTGCGGTTTTCAAATATTGCAGGTTCCGGTGATCCGTAATCACAGTAACGGTGTGTCGGGCCCCCAGCAGATAATGCCGCCAAGCCTTAAAGGCAGACTTGATAGCCAGAAGTTCCTTGTCAGTAATCGTGTAATTGATTTCAAGAGGCGAGAATTTGCGGGACCAAAATGCCACGGGATGCAACTGATTGGTTACCGGGTCCTTTTGTGATAGAACTGCCCCCATGGCAAGGCTTGAAGCATCAGTTTCCACGATGTAGGGGAGTTCGGGGCGAGGGTGTTTTAAGATTGGTGCAGAGATAAATTTAGTCTTCAAATCCTGGAAAGCTTGTTCCGCCTCGGTAGACCATTCAAAACGTTTGTTTTTCTTTAACAAGGCAGTGATGGGCTGGACTATTCGAGAGAATTCGGGGATAAACCTGCGGTAAAAGTTAGCGAAGCCTAACATGCTTTGCACACCTTTTACGGAGGATGGTGATGGCCATTTGAGAACTGCATCGACCTTCTTTGAATCCATACGCACTCCGCCAGGTGATAATATGAATCCCAAGAATTCAACTTCAGTCACGTTGAAAACACATTTTTCCAATTTAGCGAAAAGTTTGTGTTGACGCAATCGTTCGAGGACCATTTTCACGTGTTTCCGATGTTCAGATTCCGATGAAGAATAAACGAGGATGTCGTCAATGTAAACAACAACACACACATCTATGAGCTCTCTCAGGACATCGTTCATAAAATATTGAAAGGCGGCCGGGGCATTGCAAAGTCCGAAGGGCATGACCTGATATTCAAATAGCCCATACTTGGTGCGGAAGGCCGTCTTCCATTCATCGTCCTCTTTTACTCGTACCAAGTGCTAAGCTCCTCTAAGATCCAGCTTTGTATATATGCATGCTTTTCTGACTTGGTCCAGGAGTTCACGGATCAAAGGTAACGGATATCTATTCTTAACGGTGATCTGGTTCAGGGAGCGATAATCTATACAAGTTCTAAGGTCTCCTTCCTTTTTTGGAACGAAGAACAAAGCTGAAGAAGCAGGGGACTTGGAAGGACAAATAAACCCATTTGCCAGGTATTGATCCAGGTATTGTCGAAGGTGAAGGTTCTCAGGCTCGGTGAGGGCATAAATTCTACTACAAGGAGGAGTAGATCCAGGTATCAGGTCTATCTGGCAGTCATAAGACCTATGAGGAGGTAGAGAGTTAGCCTGATCCTTCCGGAAAACATCTTGGTATTCTAGGTATTCGGGAGGTAATTGGGGAGTCTCTGAAGAAATTGCTGCCAGTGCAACACCAGGTGGAGGGTGACAAGTAGAGACACATTCTGGAAACTGGACCGTTCTTGCTCGCCAATCGATCAGAGGATTGTGTTTCTCTAACCAAGGTATTCCTAGAATAATCTGAAACTGAGGGGCCTTGATCACATCGAACACGATCTTCTCATGGTGTCCATCTTGACTTACTAGCGTCACCTCTTGAGTGGTATGCGTTACTGGCCAGGAGGCTATCTCCGTACCATCCACCGTAGTAATGACGTCCTTTACAGCCTTGGGACAAAGAGTTAGATTCATCCTCAAAACCATTTCATGATCCACATAATTGCCGATGGCACCGCTGTCGAAGTAAGCTTCAATTGCATGTAATCGATCCGGATTATCAGGGCTAATGAGGACCATAGGTATCACGAAATGCGAGGTCACGGAACTGGTTTTCACGCTCGGCAAGAGGACCTCTATTCTTGTCTGGCGAGGTCGTTTCCCTGCTCAGAGTTTGTAACTTTGGTAACTGCAGCTCCTACTGCCTTCTTGGCAGGTTTCACCGGACAGTCTCGAAGAAAGTGCCCTGAGTTTCTGCAATAGAGGCATAATTGCAACTGTTTTCTCCTTTCCCGCTCCTTTTGTGTTAGAGGACCTTTCAGACCCCCTATTTGCATGGGTTCCCCGGAGTCTACTCCTTTGGAAGGAGTTGGCGGTTTGGAAAATACTCGAGCATCAAACTTGGAACGATCGGCCTTCCTGTTCTGCAGTCTGTGATCTATTTGAACGACTAAGTCTATATAGTCCGAACAATCTTGTGGGGGATTCACTACTTGGGCTAACACATCTTTGAGCTCTCCACGTAGACCTCTATAAAACAGCGTAATCCTTTTGTCCTCAGGCCATTGAGTTTCCACTATCAGTCTGTTGAAAGACGCAATATAAGCCAAAAGGTCTTGATTACCTTGTCGCAACGAAAGAAGCTCATTGTCCAAGGCCTGCCCCTGTGAATGTCTTGCGAACAGTTTTTCCATACTGAGCTGAAAAGCTTGAAAATCATGGAGGACCGGATCATCTTGATTTACTAGAGGGATCGACCAGTCTGCCGCATTGCGACTAAGGTACGAAAGCACGAAAGCTACTTTAGCTTGATCAGTTGGAAAGGCTGCTGGCCGGCATAAGAAATGCAACCGGCACTGATTGATAAATACTGCAAACCTCTTTGGGTCACCAGAAAATCGTTCGGGCGGAGCCAGAGGTACATTCCCAGGTAGGTTGATCTGCACTGGATTCATAGAGGATGTAGAAGGAAGATTTCCCCCAGATGCGGGTAACGGGGTCTGTCCGGCTTGTGATTGTAGCAATTGTCTAGCGAGATCATCTGTTCGCTCCTTGGAAATAATCAGTTCCCTTCTTAGAGCGTTCGTTTCCTGACGGGCTGCATGCACTTCTGCCCTTAGTTCCCCAAGTAACTGGGCTAGCTGGTCGGTATCCGAGGTTTCCATAGCGCCTGGACGGGAGTTTTGTGGCAGGCTTTGCGTTCTGTAACGCTCACCTGATTCCCGTAGAGGCGCCGGTCTTGACTGGGCGTATACCGTATCTTCAAAGGTGATGTGTAACACACGGCTGGCTCTTTGGGCTGGACCTCTGTGCACTGTATGCCTGACTCGAAGGATAAGATGTCTGCAGATAGAAAATATGGGATTAAGGAACTGGGTTATTGAATGTCTCTCTCTTCTTCCCTTTCTCTTCTCCTGTAGAACCCCAAAGGTTAACGCTCTCAGCTTAGGTAAGTGAACGCTGTGCTCTCCATCTGCCTCAGGGCAGGGTGCTGTAACCAGTTTCTTCACTGGATAAGGGGAGCAGGCCTCTTGACTTCAGAGGACTGCTGTCCGTCGTTTACTGCACGAACGGTAAGTTTCGAGTAATTCTAATGTCTTTAAAGTCTTTAGTAATGATGTTTCTTGTTTTGCAGGGTTCTGGCGATGGCGGATGACGGGCTGAAGTGAGTTGAAGATGGAGCCCGTGTGATGAATAGAAGCGCCTGGAAGCACGTAAGTAAGCGCTTGTTGCCTGCTTCACGATGCGCTCTAACTGTCTTTTTATTTTGCAGGTACAAGTTCGGAGCGGCTGCAGGGTGCCGGAATACCCACTGGGTGAGATGTGGAAAGGAGTAATGGCACGTGAGTATTAAAGTTCCCCAATGTCTTTAAACGCACCTTGTTTTGTCTTTCAGATGCGGGATGCAGCGCCGAAGGCCTCCGGAGCGTGCAAAGAGTTGGTAAGCTTTTGTCTTTCAGATGCCGGAATGCAGTGTGAAGACCTCCGGAGCGCACAAAGAGTAGGTAAGCCTTTGTCTTTCAGATGCTGGAATGCAGCGCGAGGCGTTGGTGACAGCCGATGGACCAGGTAAGTGAAGAGCTGTCACTGAAGACCGTAATGCTAACCTGTTCTTTCTTGTCTTTATAGGTGTTGCTGAAGACTGGATTCAGGATGGTAAGCCTTTTTCCTTAGGCCCAGGATCAGATGCAGAAGACACGATGAGCGTTCTGCTGCAGAGGATGCAGAATAACGCAAAGCAAGATTCATCCATCGGGTGTGGTTTAAATAGCCTCCTGTAGTGCGTAGGTGTCTCCTTCCACAGCCACGCCTAGGTAAGAAAAGAGTTCCTGCTTTCCAGAAGAGTTCCAGTGTTCTGAATCTAGGGAGTGGCTCCTGCCCCACCCAACAGGAAAAGTAGTTCCAAACAGAAGAGGATCAGAGGCTCAACTGGCAGGCAAGTAAGCAGCATGGTCTGCTGCAGGTAAGTCCACCCAAGCATTATGAGCCCGGCGCTTCCAGCGCTGGGACTGGGCATATTTATGAGCCTGGTGCCACTGGCGCCAGGACTGGGTCCAAAAGGTCCCAATTGGGACTGGTTGGCACTCGGAACCTGGGTTATGGATCTGCTTCCAAGGGAGTTGGGAAAACCCTGACCTTTTGGAAGCAGAGATCATGACACAGGGCTACTCATAAGGATTCTGGGGCAACTCAGAAAAAGGAAGAGGGAAAACAGCCTAAAAAAGACTCAAAAGAGAATTCCAATAACTCAAATTCCAAAGAGGGCCCCAAACAAAACCAGAAGGGTAAGCCACAAGGAAAACCGCAGCAGAATAGTGTGTCTTCTGGTGCCATACCGGAAGGGGGCCAGAACAAGCCACCATTCCAGAAAGCATTCGGTAAATGCTTTGTTTGTGGCTCAACTGACCACGTGAAAGGAGATCCCATATGTAAGGGTAAACCTTCAGGGGTCCAGCTTGTCTCCTTAGCTCCAGAGGAGGAAGTCCAAATGGCAAGTGGAAACTTTCTACTGCTAGCTGATGAACCCATTGGAGTCTCAGCCAGCGTTTCTTTAGTGTCTCTGGGGTTGTGGGAACAACAGAATTTAGAGGTCTATAATTCTATCCCCGATAATACTAAAGAGTATTATACGGACAGTGTCCAGGTGAATGGTCAGGAGACTCCTGCCATTAGGGGCACTGGGGCCAGCATAACTGTGGTGGATAAATCGTTTTTTCAGGCTGAGGATGTTGCTAAGGCACCCAAACGCCTCACCAAGTTAGCTGGAGGGCCTGTGCAGATGCTTCCCCAATTACCAGTTCTCATCCAGTGTAACGACATGACTGTGAAGATCCCTGTCAGCATACAGAGTGAGGTACCAGGACGCGTTCTGTTGGGTAACGATTTGAAAACTCTCAGAGTTGTATCACATACCCCCAGACCTCCTAGTAAACGGTTACAGGAGCTAACCAGACCTGCAAGAGAGAGGACCATGCGCGGTACTCTCCAGGAGATGATGAAGAAAGAAATCACTCCTGCTCCACTGGAATTGTCAGCCGCTGTCTCGAAGAAATCAGAAGCCAAAGGGAAACCTAAGACTTCTACTCCGAAACCAGCCGCCTGCATTCCAGTGCAGCCAACAAGGACTTCCCCGCGGTTGTCCAAAGTTACACCCGTAACTCCATCTCCAGTTGAGGCTGAGAGGGAGGTACAACCCTGTGTGGTAGAATTAGACTCTGACGAAGAGCTAATGGAAGGCCAGGAACTCATTGGAGATCTGGATCCTGTTGACCATCCTCAGCTGCAGTCTTTACTGGCAGATGGTGGACCCAGCAGGGCAGACTTCAGTAAGGGACAGAGAGAATGTCCAACTCTGGAAGGTCTTCGCCACCAGGCAGAAGCTCAGGATGAAGGGCAAGAGCCTGGGAAATACAGGTTACACTGGGAAGATGGCCTCTTCTGCAGTGAACCGACCGAGTCTGCACCTGGAGACTACAAACGACTTTTAGTACCCTAAGAGAACTGACCACAGTTTTTGCAGTTAGCCCACGAGATTCCTTTGGCTGGTCACTTGAGTTTCAAGAAGACTAAGGAAAGGCTCTCCCTCTACTTTTATTGGCCAAAGATGGGGGCCAAAGTAGAAAAACACTGCAGGAGCTGCCACACCTGCCAGACCTCTGGTAAGGTTGGCTCCAAGAATGTGGCACCTTTAGTGCCTCTCCCAGTCGTGGGAGTCCCATTTGAGAGAGTAGGGATTGACATTGTTGGTCCCTTTGATCCTCCAACCTCCTCAGGCAACAGGTTTATACTTGTTGTAGTAGACCATGCTACTAGGTATCCTGAGGCCATTCCTATGAGGACTGTTACAGCTCCGGCTGTGACTAAGGCCTCCTTGGTATTTTTACTAGGGTCAGGTTTCCTAAGGAAGTAATCTCTGACAGGGGGTCACATTTTATGTCCCACTACATGAAATCCATGTGGAAAACCTGTGGAGTTACTTACAAGTTCTCAACATCTTACCACCCACAAACAAATGGGTTGGTAGAACGGTTCAACCGAACCATGAAGAGCATGTTTGGTGCTTTAGAGGAACCCCTTAAACGTAAGTGGGACCTTCTACTGCCATGCCTTCTATTTGGGTATAGAGAAGTCCCTCAGGAGGGAGTACGTTATTCTCCCTTCGAGCTTCTCTATGGTCATCCTGTCAGAGGTCCATTGGCCCTGATTAAGGAGGGGTTGGAGAGTGCTCCTTCCCCCAAGCCAGTCAGAGTGACTCACTACGTGATAGGTCTCCTGAGGAGAATGTCACACATGATGACAGAAGCAAGCAATAACTTGAAAGCTGGACAAGCATTGGTCAAGCACTGGCACGATCAAAAGGCTAAAATAGTTGAGTTTGCTCAAGACCAGCTCGTTCTCGTTATGATCCCAACAAGGCAGAGGGCCTTGCAAGACAAATGGATGGGACCCTTCAGAGTTGTGGGTAAACTCGGAGAGGTCAACTATCTGGTGGACTTGGGCAATCCCAAGGAGGCTCCGACAGTCTTCCACACCAACCGACTCAAAGCGTATGTCTCAAGACCTGATGTAGGAGCATTGCTTCTCGCATAATCCGAGGAAGAAGAAGAGAGTGAAGCTCTTCCGGATCTCCTCAAAGGCTTACCTTTAGACGAAAAAATTGAAGGAGTAAATCTCTCTTCAAACCTGACACCCAAGCAACAAGAAGAGTGCAAATCTATGTTGAATCAGTTTGCCTCCCTGTTCTCGCTTTCGCCAGGCTTGACCCCTTGGGGCCAGCATGACATACTCACTGGGGACTGTCTGCCAGTCAAAAGCAGAGAATACCGAATGTCAGAAAATGTACGAACCCACATCAAAGGTGAGATCAGCAAGATGCTCGATCTCGGGGTAATAGAGCCCTCTACTAGTCCATGGTCTAGCCCAGTTGTGTTGGTACCAAAGGCTGGATCTAAAGAACTTAGATTCTGCGTGGATTATAGAGCTCTTAATGCAGTCACCAAGACTGATGCCCACCCTTTGCCAAGAACAGATGAGTTGGTGGACATACTTGGCGCAGCCAAGTTCCTCAGCACATTTGACTTAACGTCAGGCTATTGGCAAATAGCCTTGACAGACCATGCCAAGGAGAAAACTGCATTTTCTACCCCCGTTCGCTTATACCAGTTTAAGGTAATGCCTTTCGGATTGAAGAATGCACCTGCTACATTTCAACGGATGGTAAACTAGGTTCTGAAGGGGATGGAGGACTTATGCATGGCATACTTGGATGACATAGCAGTGTTCAGCAATTCCTGGGAAGAGCATGTAACCCACCTGAGATGTTTTGCAGGCTATTGGACGAGCCAATCTGACCATAAAGGCGAGTAAATGCCAAATTGGACAGAGTAAGGTAGTCTATCTTGGACATGAGGTAGGAGGTGGAGAAATAAGGCCTTTGCTCGGTAAGATTGAAGCTGTGCAAAATTGGACAACACCTACTACTCAGACCCAGGTGAGAGCGTTACTAGGCCTCACTGGGTATTACAGGAATTTCATCGAGAACTATGGGACCATAGCTTCTCCACTGAATGTCATCTCCTCGCCCAAATTCCCTAAAAAGGTTAAATGGAACGAGGAGTGCAATCAGGCTTTTGAAAACCTGAAAAAGGCTCTTTTCCAAGCCCCAGTACTCAGAGCTCCTGATTACCGCCAAACTTTCATTGTGCAGACAGATGCTTCAAATGTAGGGATAGGTGCCGTACTCAGTCAACTGGATGGGAAAGGTAGGGAGCACCCCGTTTGCTTCATCAGCCGCAAGCTGAAGGATCCTGAAACAAGGTGGGCAACAATCGAAAGAGAGTGCTTTGCTATCGTGTGGGCTCTGAAGAAGTTTAGGCCATACTTGTATGGTTCTACTTTTGTCATTCAGACTGACCACCAACCCTTGAGATGGTTAATGAAAATGAAAGGGGAAAACCCAAAACTACTGAGATGGTCGATCTGCCTGCAAGGGTTTGATTTCACCATTGAGCACAGGTCAGGGTGTCTCCACCAAAATTCTGATGGTCTCTCTAGGATGTATGTCATCGACTAGAGGTATGAGATTCATCCAGGAGTGGATTAAATCCTCCTGTCCCTTAGTCTGGGGGGAGGAGGGGCGAGTGTTAGGGAGAATTCTCTGTTTAGGCTGAATTTCCTAACCTAGTGAGTCCCCCAGCAGCTTTGCTGGATTTCGGGAGTTTGTTTTTCCATCCTGCCAAGAGTGAGACTCTTTTTCTCCCACTCTTGGACGTAAATGTGTGTAATTCCTTTGAATGTCAATGTGTTCTATGGGCTATGGGGTCTTTTACTCCATAGGGTCTCATATGTTTTTCTATGTGTGTTACACCGCACCCTCCGTGCCGTAGCACTGGGGCATCCTAGCGGACCTCCATCATAGACTCCATACCCGGGGACTGACTACTGTCTCCCCGGGCATGTAAAGTCACCAATGGCTTTACTAGACCTAAATTTACTAACAGAACTAGTACACACCATCCTATTGTGGACGTACTAGTAGGGGTAATTCGATTATTCCTAGGTCTGTTATTCGAGGGGGGCACTGTCCCGTCCCCCCTCGTCGAGTTTTGGCTGGTGGCAGTGGAAACTACTTGTTACATTCGACCCCGAATATAACTCTATGGGATTCTTCCCATTGTTGGAGGTTAATACTTTTCCTCGTTAATCTCTTACATACCACCGGTTTATTTATCTTAAATAAATCTATCGGTTGGTATTTTCTGCCAGAACTCGGTTTTTAAAATTGCGTCTGTGTTCGTCTCTGTGACTCCTAAACCAAAGGTTGAGCCCTTTGTTCCACTTTTGGCGGGACTCTACACAGAGGCCCTCCAAAGTGGTGCCATTCTGTCTGGGTACCACAGGGGGTGTGGGAGGGGGTTTAGGCACCCTGGACTGAGTTTCCTTGCCAACTCAAGTCGCACTCTGGTGTGATTGGCCCAAGTGGTGAGCCACCCCGCTCACCACTTAGCGTGTTTTGAGTGACAGCTAGGCTGAATGAATGGGGGTTTTCTGCATAAAAGCAGGGCTTTTGGGACTGGATCTTCAGATATTGCCACAGGACCTAAGAATCTGACGAGGGTACAGCTGAGCCGACCTGCAACGATGACAACTCCGGTGGAGCCCTGCTGAACCGACTCACCACTTCCCGATGACAGAGGAGATCTCCCCACCGGAGAGTCTCTTCCCCTGACTGGTGGGAACCAGTCCACCTTTGCTTTTTCTTCGTTCCGGGACGTAGTGGTCGAATTGCCCGTGCAGAGCACCCCGGCAACCGGATATCCACTACCCCTGTACCGCGACCAAAAGGTGGTGCCTTGTGACGGAGCACTCCGCGGCTGGTCTCTTCCCTGGTGGTGCAACTATCTTCCACTTTTCTTCGACGACGAGATCATCTCTTCTCTTGGCAAAGACCCGACGTGCATCCACCACCAGGAACAACTGCCCCCGCCGGAGCTGTCTCTCCACAAACAAGGTACCATGGCCGCCTGGCTTCCCTTGTGTCGATTAGCGTGAGGTGTCTGAATCCTCACCTCTCCATTGGGTCACCTCCAAGCGTTCTCATCTCTCTGTTCTGAACTGGTCCAATCTTTCTATAACAATTTGCGACAAAGACTCGAAGTGCATTTCCACTGTGATACTTTCTGGGACATATCGCCTTGCCTCTCTCTGAGTGGGCCTGGCCTCTGTTCTTTGCGATCTACAATGAACCCTGCCTTACTTGCCTTGCATTTGTTCGTAAAAGTGTTGGTACCGAGTTGATTTCATACCCTGCCTTTCTCTCCCGTCCTAACAAATACTAGAGTGCAATCTAGGTTAAAGCATTCACCTCTGTCTGCAAATAAGTTGTGCCGTTGAACCTAGACTTGTCGAACTATTGTTAGGGGGATTAATTTTTCTTATAGTAATTGTGCTTGAAGTTTTTACCGTATTAGTGCCCGAGTGTTTTTCATAGATGTGTGTTATAAATAAATAACTATATATCTTTACACTGAAGCCTTGTTCCATGTTTGATTGTTCTACTGTGTAAATTGCCCTATTTTGTATACTCCACATACTGCCTAACTCTTCTTGAGAGAAGTCTGACTGCTCAGCCACAGCTACCAAGTGAATCTTTGTGGTACAGACTGCTACCAAGTGGGTTTACTGCCAAACACCTGTAGTCCTAAATCTTTTGCAGGGGTCCCAGAGGGAACTGCACAGGTTTCCGCCTAACAGCAAGCAATGGAACGGAAAGCAGTGCTTTCTAGAGGGATGGACTAGGGTATGGGCTAGATGGGGAATGCCACATACACCCTTTTGAGATTGACAAAGAAACCTTGTCTGGTGAGTCTGGTCAATTCCTTCTTACCACAACTGTGGTTGGCTTCCTAGCTTTTTCTCTTTATAAGAATGTACATATATATATTAACATGATTTTCAAGCCAAGACCTTTGTACAAAGATGTTTTACTAAGCAACCCATTCAAATGTGCAGTCTCCAACTACCGGTATTCCTTATTCGAATCCTTCATATGGCTTCCTAAATTAAACAGCAACATACCTGATAAAAAAAGCATACAAATCCACGCTACTAATGGATGATTTGGCTTTACACATCTTTTGGAATGCCACCACTTATTCATCCTTCATACTTGCAGGTACTAGTTTGTCCTAAAGTACACGCTAGCACTGTGTATATGTTGAATTGCATGTTCTGCACAAATGGCCCCTCTCCTTTGATCATTTTCCAAATACTATCAATGGCATCTCACCCTCTGCAGATACCATGCTGGGCTGATGTTTAAAAGCTTCAGTTCAAATGCAGTACTGACGATAACCATATCCTATGCTCTGCAATGTGGGGATGGACATACATTTTAATTTCTGAAGAGAACACGAAGATTGCTGTGCCAAATTGGGTGCATTCCAAATAAATCACATGCTGCATAATGTAAAGGTACTATCGTTGTCAGGGCTATGACAAGTTCAACTTGACAAACTGTAAAATCTGCAAATATTTGAGAAAATGTCAGTCCCGCAACAAGAATCATTGTGTACGTTGTCCATTTCTTATGTCTTTGACAAAATTAAATAAGGTTGTATGTGCATTACTTTGATCAATCACACATTCTCTTCTACTTATAGATAATTACATTTCGTTTCTGTGGCTCCAATCTGAATAATTTGAACAAATTGAGAAGAAGCAGTACATATTTAAATGTCTGATCTCTTCTTTGAAAGCTTATCACTCCGATGCATAGAGAGTTATTTGAAACCTACAATTATGAAGTGCCTAGAAGCACATCCTGTCATGGGCACATTGGTTCCCTGCCAAGATATGTTAGCTTCATTTAATACCACATACCAAGCTGCCTGTGCAAACACCTAATGACAGACTATCCTGTATGCTTCTGGATTTCCCTGTTTGAGGGGTTGTGGGCAGACTTGGACTTCTTTTTTCAACTGTAGTTGAGGAAGTTAAGCTGAACTTGTCCTGTATTTTTGTTTTATTAACTCTCAGCCAATAAGAATCTCACCACCAGAAAGCATGGCACACCCAAGGCACTGCATCTACAGCACATGTATTAATACACATTTGGAAAATCTTCTAAATATGAAAGTTTACATCCGACTGATTTGAGTCATCTGGCAACAATAGAGAACTTGAGGATATGCATGGTATGTGCAATGGTTTGTGGTAGCCATATCTCCATTTGTATGATATCCTCGCAGTCTGTATGCTGTGTGGATTGCTACAGTCTTTTATGCATATGATGCATGTTTACTGTTCGCATAAAATAACAGCAATCTTATTTTCGTATTGCTTGTCTCTGTTTGCCAAATTACCACTCATGGGTTGAGACATTCTTTATAGTTTACAATACTGATATTATACTCTGTTTTGAGTTATGCAATTGTGATGGTATGTAACATATATGGTTCTGGAGTGGTTCTGGAAGGTGCGGGAGTCTTCTCCTTATGAGAAATGTTTTCAAATAACATTTTCCAGGACTCTTTCCTTAAAAAAAATGGTAAAAAACCATACAGTTTACAATTAGTTTTGGAGGGTAACATTAAAATAAATGCAATGACTGGCAGGTCACCAAGAGTACACAGGAGCATTTCCCATTCATGTTCATAATGCCTTTTTAACAATATATGCAAGAATAATATGGCTGTTTCATGATAGATTTATCAACAATATATGATTGCACACTGATAGTGTAAAAATACATTTTAATTTGGCTCTGGCAATACATGGAAGCATCGCCACGTAAGAACACACGTCTTAATGTCAGAAGAAAATAAAATGAATGCCTGCGTTGTGCATAATGCGTTAATGGCACTGTTCAGAAAACATGTCCATTCTGACTGTGCCAATGTATGCAAGCATCCCCATGCTCATGTTGACTTCACTTTGCCCATATTTTACTAACGTAAGTGGATGACATCGTGCCCATTCTACACGTCCAAGTATATGCGAGCATTCACACATAAGGAGCTTTCTCCACAATGCATTAATGCCACTGTTATGAATGCAGGCCCATGCTTGCTGTGCTAATGTATGCTGTTATTCCATATTTAGGACACATTTATTGCTGCTGGGTTTGTGCCTAGTGCATTCATGTCACTGTAAGAAGATGTGTCCATGCTGGATCCCAGGTTTTACTGCTGGTGCTCGTTCCCTCCAGACACTCCCTCTCCCCACTCCCCATCCCACACACTCATTACACATTCACACCTTCTACAAACCTGCAGAAAGATGCATACATGCTGCACTCATGCACACAAAGACACATTCACACACAGTCAAATGCACATATGTGCTCATTCCACATGATCTAAGAGCCTCCCTCCCCTTTATGGATTGCCCCGTAGTAGACATCATTTGAATGCACTCACAATTGCCAGCTAGATCAATGATTCAATTGTTTACTTTGAATTAAATCTTACAGCATGCCAAATAGCTTAAAACACGGGGCCATTACACTTGTCCATTTAACACACCATCCACAACTGAATAAGTAGATTATGTGAAACAGAGCCATATAACGGATTGTGTTTTTAGCATAACATCACTGGTAGGCACTGCTTCACTCAGAGAGTAAAGTCAAACTTTGATATACCTTGTTCCCCAGAAAGCATAAAACGCTGAAGTCCTAATTATGCAAAAGTGACTAGGCAGTGAAAACCAGAGGGAGAGGGATTAGAGAAAGTAAACCTATTCATCCTCATCTGTCAGGGTAAAAAGGCTCAACCAGGAAAAAGAACGGCGTGGAGCTTTCCACCCCCCACGGAGAAAGGGATGTTTGTGTCTCTTTCTGTGATTCGAGGACCCCATGAGTCCCCTGACAATTGCCTCCTCAATATCCATGTGTGCCACCTGTTAAATCCACTTATCTACCAGCACTAAACTAATCAGAAGAGGGGCATATTTGTGTCAAGTACTGCTGTCTCGCTAATGCCTAACCGCAATTTCGCGCTGTTGGTACAAGGATTAAATCTGAATTAGGGTGCCACCCTCCCCTATGCTAAAGCAGCACCGTGCACTCCATTCCTGCAGCAGTTATTTGGCATACATCCCCACCTGCATAATGTGTATAAGCAGTAGCATTCTTCACCTAGTACTGCAGGACTTCTGCAATGGGCAGTAAAAGACCACCCAGCGGTAGTGGGGCTGTCAACCTGCAATAAAATATTGCCTATTTCCATTATGTGGTACTTCGATCCTATGGGCCAAATTCTCAATTCTATTTTTGGTGTAAGTTAAGATATGTGCTAGTGCATCTCCTCACTTGCGCCAAAAAAAGTGTCAGCCCAATTTAAAATAAGGCAGCTGAATGAGCACATCTTAGATGTGTAGGTGAATGACCCAAAACCCAAATGATAAAAATAAATCCAAGCAGGCCAAATAATCAACGCACTGTTTGCATGGGAACCACTGTTTTTTTTACATGAAAAAAGTATCAGTCGAACCCATAGAACTGAACTAGCACAGAGCTCAACCCACCCACGTTGCAGCATTTACAGTGGAAAACCACAAATTAACAAAATTATGCATAATGAAGCTTAACTCATGATCCAGCACTCCCCATTGACTAACACCAACATACAATTCTAGCCCATTATGCTATTGGTCGCACATTATCTAAAGCACATTCCCCTAAAAACATGACCTCCTACATCATCACTACAATTCTCAGAAGAGGAATGACAACAAGGGAAATTATGTCCATAATACATTTATCCGGACCATCATGTGATGTGCACCCCTCTGTCGGAGCCTGATCAAAGTGAGAATAGCAAGGTCAACTCTGCTTGGATAATACAATGGCCCTCCTCATTATACCAGACACTGTTGCACGCACATACAGCTCCCTGCCCTTGTAGATACATGTAGTGGCATTACCTCTGCTCCTCCCATCCCAAATCAGGGTACAACCCTAGCATGTCTGCACCTTATCTCTCTCGGAAACAAGATGCCCATAAATGACATGATCAGGGCACCACTCTATGTTTGAATATCACTTATTTAAGGTTCCCTAGAGCTCATCTCCTGCAGTTCAAATAGGAAGACCACTCTTTGGGTGAGGGCAGTAGTGCACTAAATCTTCACCAGATCTCTTGGCATCACAGAACCCCATGCCCTGCTCACATGAATGTAACCTTCAAAAGGTGCATCCCACCCTTTCTCCCAGGACCTAACATTCCTTTCCCAGCTCCTTGAGCTCTGCAGCTGCTCTTAATTAACTGTTATCAACACAGCATAACAGCCTTTGGCCTTGGTAGCATAACTTCTCTCTGGGGGATGGAAGGGGCCCTTGTCTTTGGATCAAATTGCCAGATCCGTAGCTCCATGTTAGGCCTGTTTCTCATACTTTCATAAATGCATCCTGTAACGTGCCCTGAAATCCAACATGGGGGAAATCCCGCTCCCTTAGCCCCTGGACCTCACCTT
The DNA here is from genome assembly GCF_040938575.1 of Ambystoma mexicanum. Classification (NCBI taxonomy): domain Eukaryota; kingdom Metazoa; phylum Chordata; class Amphibia; order Caudata; family Ambystomatidae; genus Ambystoma; species Ambystoma mexicanum. Next base: position 824,063,162 of record NC_090932.1, read on the forward strand.
TACCGCACATCTCACATGCCTACCTATGTTGGCTACCTACTAGCACACCTCTTGAAACATGACATTATTTACTACTAATAAATACAAAATACATCACCATATCTGTATCCTCTGTAACCGCAACATGAATGCATTGCTGCTCATTCTGTATTGCTATATGGTGCTTCTAATCTGTATCAAAGCTAACTACAAATGGATACATGCACATTCTGTCGTGTCCAACGAGAGCGTCTAACACTATGCCAACTACTAATATGTTTTGCACAGTCTAAATCTCTTCACCTGCCTGGGACATTGCACTTGCATCCCATCACTTTCACTCATAAATATTTGCTTGTTTCCCTTTTGGGTATTTGCTCACATAAGGGAGTGTTTCAGGGCACTTAACATTGCATCTGGAATTCACAAACGGGATGCTCTTTTAAATGCTCTGAAACAAATGGCATACCACTGCATCTTTTAAAACAGTTGCAGCTGAAAGAGCAAATCATGGAAAGATCATTTCTGAGCCTCCCATGATTTTCCTTTTTTATGTGTGACAGCCAAGGGTTAAACCAGAGCAGTGACAAGGCATCTTCAATCATTTCACAGACACAGGCCATTCATAGGCCCGCCTTTGCGGAAATGTGCTCCAGACACTAATGTAAGACATTGCCCCAACAGACATGCATACATTAGTGTCAGGAGTATGTTAAGGGGCCTGAAAGCACATCTTTGCACCACTGCCAATCCCTTCATGGATTGTGCAAGTCATAGTTGAGAATAAGGTAACCTGCACATTTCTTAAAATAGCGAAAATAAACAAACCCATTCTCTGCACTACTATTTTGAGAATCAGGCCCTAGGAATTCTTCTCTGCAATACTATGTAGATAGTGCTTTTGTTGTGATGCCTAGTTCAATAATATGGACATATGGCTTCAAAGATTGTTTATGCTTTGTGAATAATCTGAAACAATATTGCATTCTATTTTACATTGGTTTTCATATGTTTTCCCTGCATTGGCCAATACCATTTGATTATATAATTATTCTTCATAAAAAAAGAAAGAATGATTGACTTTCCTGTAAAACATGATTTTTGAAACCAGAAGCTTGAACCATGATTACATTTCCATTTTATTTCCGGTTATACCTTTGGCACATAACCTGTTTTTTTAAAGGGTGAAGTAACGTTTCTTTTCTTTTTCAGCAGGTACTGGGTATTGTGACTCCCTAGGACTGCTGAGTTGTGGGACCAATTATGTTTGTCTTACACATCTAAGCAGATGGTGAGGGGGCTCTTGGTATTGGAGAGTTGGCATCAGGTTGAGTACAGTTACTTGTTTGCATTATGTCATTCAAAACAGGACATATGATACTACAGATGACTGAATACGCAGATGGTGGTGAAACTCTTCACATTTATCAGTTGGCATCAAGGAGAGTAGAGTTACTTTTTTGCGTTATGCCATCCAAAACATGACTTGTGATATTGCAAAAGACCCTATACGCCCACAATATTATAGACCATTTGGTGACATACTTAATAAAAGCATACAAATAGTTTGGGAATTTTTTGTTAAGACATCAGTCCACTGAGTAGACAAAGGCTAGCAACATTAAACATATTTAATTAGCTATTGTTAGTACCTAGAAATTAGACATTAGTAGTGCTTGCTACATAAGATATTTTGAGAAACATGCATTATGTATTCAATGCAGCCAGCAGTGTGTCATGTAACCCCATCGTCCTCAAGTAGGGATCTGTGATGCCAGAACCCTTACAACACATATGTGGCAAGATAATTATTACTGGAGTGTTTAATCAGGTAAAATATCTCACTTGTGTAACTTCCATTAGTGCATTGTGAAAACACGACTGCATAATATAATGGCAATGTTTCTAAGGACCACCACTTTGCTACATATAATTCACAATGCATAATAATCAAGGACCATGACTGGCTATATTCTATGACGGGCTATTTTGAGAATAAAAATTGAGTAAAACGATACAGTGCTCAAATGTTCTGAAGCCTGATAATGAGGTAACAGCAATATGGGCCTCATTCCGAGTATGCCGGTATCCTGGCAGTAGAGCCACCAGAATACTGGCATTTGGTACTTACCTTTGCTGGCACTTGGTCAGGTGGATTACGAGTGCCGGTGGCACGGTGTCAATCCAAATTCATGGAGTCATGTAGGACTTCTGGAGGGGGTGTTCTGTCATTACCGCCACCGGCATTGCTGGTGGCGGTAATGAGGGCTTTTTTGTTCAGTAGCGTGCCTGACTTACCTCCATCATTTAGCTGGAGGTATACCAGGTGCCCCATCGGCAAACCCATAGTCGGGCGAGCCGGTAAAGTGCTGGTATCCATGGATACCGGCACTTTTTTACCAGGCTGCCTGACTCGGAATGAGGCCCAATGTTCTTCCAAATCTGCTAGGAATTTGACACAGGACAAAAAAGACATTTACTGAAAACTCATTTTGCACCACTTTGCATATGTAAAAGAATTAAGTCATTTTAAAAAGGCAAGCTAAATCCCACAGACTGTCACTTGGCTTGCCATTGTATCGACCTTCCATGCCTAGCACTGCCATTTTCACCAGACCCTAACATCCTAGCCGAAATATTCAAAGACACCCTCACCCGTGCAATCAACACTGTTGCCCCACTAGAAAATAAAAAAGAGAAAAAAATATTCTACTCCAACTCCTGGTTCACAGAGGAGCTCCAAACTCTATGCACAAGCAAATGCCAGACGCTTAAAACATGGCAGACCAACCCCTGTGACATCACTAAATAAAATGTCTTTCCTATTGCTAAAAAGTACAAAGACTCCATCTTCAATGCTAAATCTGAAGATAACAATCAACAAATCGCTGAGGCCAACTCCCAAAACCAAATAAATCTTTACTATCTTTAAAGAACTAACAGTCCCTCCCATCTGCACTGATGAGATCGTTAAAGATGAAGCATGGTGCACCAGCATACAAACTGCTATGCTAAAAAAATAGAACTCGTCCAAAACAAAATCTCAGACCATTACAAAGCATTGCCTAAACAAAACCATCTGACTCAGTCCATACCCAGCTCAAAAAATAGCTGCTTACCAAAATTCTCATTCACGGAAATCACAGAAGTGGATGTCATAGACATCATTAATCTTCTCAAACCATCACAATGCAAGGGCGATGTATGCCCACCCAAAATCATCAAGGAATGCGCTGAACCACTTGCTCTTCTCCTTACTGCCTTCATCAATGCTTCATTCAAAACAGGCATAGTCCCTAACAGCCTTAAAGAGGCCTGGGTGCGCCCGCTCTTAAAAAAAACAACGTTAGACCCCTCTCAACCTAATAACTACAGACCCATAAAAACGGTCTCGTTCCTTCTTAAAATATTAGATAAGGCCGCCCACAGACAAATCCAACTGTAACTCGAAACCAGTGGTTGAAGTGAGCGGGAGCGGTTGGGAACAGTGCTCCTCTACATTTTTTCAAATAAGTTTTGTAGCTCCTATTCTTTTATTTTAAAAAGAACCGCTCCGGAACGGTTTCGTTTTAAAATAACAGTGTAGGAAGATTTTAAAACTTGCACTTTTAGTGCACTGCACTGAACATTCCCTTAAACAGCAGGCAAATGTGTTTGGGGGTTTGTATTCTGTGTGGGAGGGGGCAGGGCAATGGGGTTTGTGAGGAGCGGGGCAGGCCAGCAGGGAACATAATTCCACTACTTCTTTTCTTACACTTCGACCACTGCTGGAAACTAATTCCATCTTAGGTAAAAGACAGTCGGGCTTTCGCAAAGGGCACGGAACTGAAACCGCCTTATTAGATTTAAAAAACCAGATCACCCATATTTTCAACAAGGGCAAACCTGCCCTCCTCCTCCTTCTGGACCTCTCAGCAGTGTTTGATCTGGTTGAGCACAACACCCTTACCAATCATATTACGCATGCTGCGCATTTCTCCAATAACCCAGCAACATGGATCACCTCGTTCCTAGAAGGCAGAGCTATGAAAGTTTTTTTCTAACATAGCAAATGCAGAGCCCACTATCATTCATTGTGGCGTCCCCCAGGGATCCTGTACTGCCCCCACCCTCTATAATCTTTTTACTAAGCCACTCTTTGATAAACTGGATGCACTTGGGATCACATACACAAACTATGCTGATGATACCCAGGTGGTCCTTCCCCTTACTGGGATCTATCACCAAGACACCACTACCCTACAGCAAATTTACTCCACCATCCAAGCCTGGATGGCCACTAACAGCCTTTGCCTCAATGGAGACAAGACTGAAATCATCATTCTTGGTCAAAAGTCCACATTAGCCCATCTTGATTCGCTCTACTCTAACTTCTGTATCAACAACAGTGTCATCTCAGTCTTATCCTCTGTTAAAACTCTTGGGGTTCACATTGATGCCACACTATCCATGGCCAAACAAGTCAGCGCCATTGTATCTGCCTCCGCCCTGAGCACCCAACTTATCAACGCTATAAAGCCGTTTCTGACCAGGGACAACTGCCTCTCCATTGCCAGAGCCAAAATAGGAGCCAAGTTGGATTACTGCAATGCACTCCTAGCTGGCACCTCCAAAGAAAACCTAGCTAGACTCCAAACTACTCAAAATAACTCACTCAGAGCAGCACTAAGTATACCTAAAAGAGACCACATCCCAGTCAAAGACCGCATTACATTCAAAATTCTCACAACCACACACAAATGCATCAGCCTCTCAGCACCCTCGTACTTATCAGACACACTATCCAGATCCCTATCTACAAGGCCTACTAGACTATGCTACACTAACCAACTCACGGTACCGCGCATCAAAAGGGCTAAGGCAGGAGGGATAGGCTTCCCTTATCTTGCACCCAAGTTATGTAACACGCTCCCTACTACTTAGAGCCGAAACGTCTCTCTATGCCTTCCGAAAAAAAATTCAAAACTGTTCTTTTCAACTGTTTGCATTTTTGTATGTAACTAAGTTATGATCACCCACTGTAACAAGCGCCACGATGCCCTCGGGCTGCTGTGCGCTCAACAAATGTGAATAAATAACTAAATAACTAAATAAATCTAGCCTACCATACAATATCATGCTATCCAGCATCACCGGGTTTACAATCATGATGCCATGACAAAAACAAAGGCAGGTGCATAGGGAACGGGATATCGAATTTAAATGTAGGTAGGGTGGAGGGGGGATAAACTCTTCAGTATCTCTTGCAATAACTCACTTTGGTGGATGCCCCAAATACCCCCTTTTATTCAAGGCCCATTGCAAAAGCAAGTGTTACAGTACATGCCTTCCATGTAAGTGGAATGAGGGAGCAATTATGTGCACTGAATGATTCATGTTATCTCTAGGATTGTCCTGTAGCCTCTATAATAGTGTGAACATAAGTACAATATACATAGAAAAGAACAATTAAAAAAGAATGAGATTCCCATATGTCCTTTACTCAATTGTATACTGTTTTTTAAGCCAACATGCCACTTCATTGCCAGGATCGAAGGTGACTATTGAGGGTATTCCTGCCCTGCAAACTGCAAAGAATCTAAGATTGGGGACATATGACCTTCTATCCACTCACCCAATATGTTACCAAAGGCGTGGTGCATTGCCCTCCATACAGGTAGTCTTCTTTAGAACTGCCCTCCAAACCCAACTAAGAAGCCAGACTCTTTCTTTCAAAATGTCATAGACCCTTAAAGACATAGCTCTTTCAAGTTGTGCATCCTCAAGTCTAAAGTGAAAAATGCAATTTTGTGATAATATATTCCACAAATTTATGGGGCAGAATCACTGATTACACTTTTACTTAGATAGCTTACACCAAATAAAATTCAGCTTTAGGCTGAAAGTTTAATTTATACATACACTGAAATCAAGCTCAACTTACACTTTGCACAAATTCCTGCATGAGTTCACAACTAATCACTAAGAAAACTCACTTAGAACAACAAACAGCCCATCTATCCGCCACAGCCACATCTCACAGCAGTGCAAGTGAATGCAAGTGAAAGCAGAAGTCAAATTACAGTACCAAAACGTTTCAGTCCTATTACTCGCACCAACAAATATTTTTCATATGCAACTCTTCACTTACTCCATCCTCCCCTCACCTTTATATGTGCACCCTAAAACCTGCACACTTCTTACACCACACTCGCACAATAACATGTCAGTGTTAAATTAAGACATCAGTGATAGGCTTTAGCAGCACCAGAGTATGCTAGTGAAGCTCACACAATGTACACCTGGGGCACCGCTCGATAAACACACAAAATCTAGACACCCTCACACAATCTAAACACAAGTACTGGGAGCACCCCTGAAAATGAAGACACACCCACAAACATGGAGTGACAAAAGTCAGGCAAAATTGAGTTGTGCCAACAAGTACGTGCAAGCATCTCACCACCATTGGACACAAATAGATAGGGTTTAAATACATATTAGTATATTGAACAGTAACCCTATTATGTTCCCACTTTTCAGGTACACCACAACATTACAAGAAATATCTGAAAGGACAAATTACCAATATTGAGACAGGAACATTTCGTATTGCCTGCCCTTACTTACAAGGAATGAATTAATTATGATACTCAATGTTAATCTCTAACTTAACAATTATTAATGTTGTAACACGTATCAACTGCAGTAAAGTACACATGTTTAGAAGCACAATATATTCTGTAGGTACTTATATAATCAAGATCACATAGTTTCTTTAAATATGCACAACATAGAAAGACAACTCGATAATAGATTTCCATCCACTATGAAAAGCCAAATGCCTAGTGTGGCATTAAGACCACAAAAGAAATATGTATTTTATTTTGTATTAAAGTAGTCGCTTTTTCATCAGATTTGATATCTTTTACCATGTTTTTATAAAATATTTAAAAATGGCGATGTTACCATACATTTCATCTACAAGATGCAATATACACATTTCTGAAGATCAGCAACACTGTAATCACAACCTATTTGTATACACATTACCAAATGATAACCAGCAGTTATACACTTATATAGTTATAAAATCACGCTTTAATTGTACAACAATACACAATTGTTAACACTCCTAATTTCAATATACATTTTGTCTTTGTCACCTTTGAATACATAAACTGGTCTCTTATCAGAAATCAAATGTTTCATTAAAACATTTAACTATTCTTAAAAATGTGTATTCTTAAAAATGTATCTCAATATTATTTATGTTCTAATATCACTGTACTAATCATTTAATTAAACTGCTTTTTCAGTAAAAACCCAGCTAAACACCTCTGACCTAACGAGACAAAAAATAGACCACACCCATTTTGGGTATTGATAGGTTCTATAGACTAAGGGCTAGAACCAGAACAATCCACCGAGCCACTACACTCACCAAATCCACAAACACACCAACTAAATCAGACATCTTCTCTAAAAACTACCATTACAAAGACCACTCCAAAAAATCTATCAAATCCATTACCAATTCCAAAACCAATGTTCACACCCCCAACCCAGGGAACTCATCCCCTCATAACCCTGTATCCACACTCAAAGATGCACTTATCAATGTGCAATCCCTCAGAGCTCATGCTATAGAAATCCACAACCTCATTGTGGACCAACAGCTTGACATCTTGGTAGTCACCAAAACATGGTTACACCCTGCTGCAGGCCCAGTCCTAGCTCTTGCTATCCTTCCAGGTTTCAGTATCCTGAGGACAGATAGCACCAACACCCAAGGAGGCAGAGTCGCCCTGATAACTAGAGCCACGCTGCAAATCAGAGCCTGCCCAATAGAACAAACACAGGGCTACAAATTACTACTAATCAAATCCAATCCCAAAACCACCATCAATTTCCTGATAGTTTATAGATCACTGAATAAAAATACTTGCCCTAATCTGGACATCGTCCTCCTATTAACTCCCCTTATCAAGCCTAACACTAAATGCATCATTCTCTGAGACTTCAATCTAGGCTTCAGTGATCCCCTAGATCTTGACGCATTAGCCTTCCACACAGCTATGTTAGATACGAATTTTGCCCAGCTGATCAATGAACCCACCCATACCAAAGGTAGATGTTGCGCTCACCTGGTTCCCACGGGGGTGTCGACCGGAACTGGGCCGCTGTTGTTTCCACCAGCGTGACGTGTAGCGCCGAGATGACTGACTGGACTGGCCCGCTCAGCCTAGTTTGTCTGGCTCGCAGGAATATTCTTCTGCAAAGGAGAAGAGGAATTAACCACCCATGGAATTGAGTGTCAACCCACCTTCCCCACTCCCGTTGTCTTCCCACAGATCACTCTTGATGTCCCCTCCTTAGTCTCACCTGATGGTTTGGAAGGATGAGCTCTCCATCCTGCGTCGACCGCAGGGGCGCGTTGATGACCAGTTACTTCACTGGCGTAGAGGAATTGGTGAGCTCCAGTATTAACTCTAAAGTCCAATTGTTCATAAGAGTTCAAATGTCTGATCTTCACTCTGTCCGATTCCTTGCAGGTTGCCGATTAATCCACTCGAAGATTTCCAAATGGCAATTGGTAAGATTCAGGTAAGTCTATTGTGGTTTTCCCCTTAGGGGCCGGGGTACAGCGATGAAGCAGAGTTGACTGCGCCGACCCGCGATGAGATGAGTACCCCCCGTGGTAAATCAGGTAAGTCCTTGGGGGTAGCTTGTATAGCCTTAGAGAGTCCCCTTGCTCACCTTGCTGTCTTTGTCTCCTTAGGTGTCGGAGGGCGGCCACGAGATGGAGAGAGCGTGATGGAATGCTGAAGTACCGCCAAGCAGGTGAGTTCAGCGCGGCGCCGTAGGAATGCGAAGCAATGCTTCAAAGACTTCTGTCTTTCAGCTCTGTGGCGAAATGGATCAGGATTCAGGTAAGGATTAAAGTTAAAACTCCTGTTCTAACCTTTATCCTTCTTTTCTTCTTGTTTCAGGAGTCCCAGGACTGAAGCGGGCGTGGCTGAAGACTGGAGCTTCTGAAAACACGGTGAGCGTTACGCTGCAGCAAGCAGAATAACGCGAAGCACTTGTGGCTGTCCGGGCGTGGTTTTAATAGCCTTGGAAGAAGATCCAGGTAAGTATTCTTCCACAGCCCCAGCCAAGTAACAAAATAGTCCCTTCAGTAAAATAGTTCCTCCTAAGCCTCATTTGGCTTGAGTCTTCATGCAGCATGGTCTGCCTCAGGTGAGTATGCAGCATGGTCTGCTTCAGGTAAGTTATCAATAATGAGACTGGCGCCCATGGCGCCAGGACTGACTTTATCTTTATGAGCCTGGCGCCATAGGCGCCAGGACTGCACCCAAACAGCCCCTAACTGGGGCTTTTGGGCATGCTCGAAGTGGCATGAGGCCTGGTCTGGTCTTCCGGGGGCAGGCATCATGACAGCACTCCCCCTCAAGACTCCTCCTAAAGTCGTTCTCCCCCTTGGCCGTGGTTTGTCTGGAGATTCCCGATGGAACCTCTTCACTAAACGAGGTGCATGCACGTGGTCACTAGGTTCCCAAGACCTTTCCTGGGGACCATAACCTTTCCAGTCAATTAGGTAAAAGAGTTCTGATCTCACTCTTTTTGAGTCCAAAATATTCTTGACTTCGAACTCGGGCTCCCCGTCTATGAGGATAGGTTCAGGTGGAGTGGTTAGCCTAGTTCCTGGTTGCACTGGCTTCAAAAGAGACACGTGGAAGACGGGATGGATTCGCATATGAGCAGGTAGGTCCAACTTGACGGCCACCGGGTTAATAATTGCCTTGACAGAAAAAGGTCCCAAATACCTGGGGTTAAAGGTCCGAGTCCCCTTGAGTGGTAAGTGCTTAGTGGCTAACCATACTTGGTCCCCTATTTGGTATTGAGGAGCTTCACTTCTGTGCTGATCCGCATCCTTTTTGTATTTTTCCTTAGCCTTTTGCAAATGGATGGTTGCTTCTATAAAGGCTTGTGTAATAACAGCGTGGAGATGGTCCACTGCAGGCATCTCTAAATGCTGGGGTGAGTCCAAATCCGAGGTTCGAGGATGGTGACCATAAATGGTAAAAAAAGGACTTTGTCCAGTTCCTGAGTGTACGGAATTATTGTACGCATACTCTGCGATCCACAGAATGTCTTTCCAATTCCCCTCAGATTGATTTAGCATACAACGGAGGTACTGTTCAAGAGTCTGGTTGGTCTTCTCCGTTTGACCGTCAGTCTGAGGGTGGTGACTGGTCGAAAGCCTAACATCAATTTGTGCCAGTTGGCAGCATTTCCTCCAAAAATGTGAAATGAATTGACTGCCCCGATATGAAATTAAACACCGAAGGAAAGCCATGCAGGCGGACAACATTTTCAAGGAATTCCTTGGCCATGACTGAAGCTGAAGGTATCCCTTTTAAAGGAATGAAGTGGGCCATTTTAGAAAAAAGATCTAAAATAACTAGAATGGTATTGTAACCTTGGTATGGGGGTAAATCCGTGATAAAGTCTAATGACAAGGTATGCCAAGGGGTAGGTGGTATGTCTAATGGTTGCAATAATCCAGCAGGTTTTTTCTTTTTCCCCTTTATTTTGTGCGCAAATGCCACAAGACATGACAAATGACTTGACATCCTTTCGCCAGGTGGGCCACCAAAATTGCTTCCTAATTTTAGCTTCGGTTTTTGCAATACCCGGATGCCCTTCTATTAAGGTGTCATGGTAATGGGAAATGACAAGTTCCTGTAGTTCTTTTTGCGGTAAAAATAGCCGGCCTTGGTAATAAGGTAAATCATCAATGTCGGAGTACTCTGGACCTTTCTTTGCCCAGTCCTGTAGGGCAACGGAATCAAAGAGTTGGTGGATCTTGTTTTGAATGTCCTCCAGTGTCTCTATGGATGTCAGGCCAAGGATTCTCTGTTCCGGAATTATGGGTACGGGTTCTAAAGTTATTTCTGCTTCTCCCATTCCAATCCGGGACAAGGCGTCTGCTTTACCATTCTTACAACCTGGTCGATAGGTTATTACAAAATCAAACTCGGCGAAGAACAATGCCCAACGGAGTTGGCGCGAAGATTGGGCTTTGGCTGTCTTTAGGTATTGGGCCTCATTAGGACCCAGGCGGTAAGGGGTTTACGGCGGCGTAAACAGCGCCGACCCTTACCGCCTGATTCCGAGGTCCTTTAGCGCCAATGGCGGATTTAACACCTGCTTTTAGCAGGTGTTAAAATCCATGGCGCTAAGGGACCATGTTGTTAATTACGCCACCGTAATTTACGGTGGCGTAATTAACGCCTTCCCCACTCCCATTATGCCCTATGGGGCAAACATGGGAATGGGGAAGGGTAAATGGGGATTGGGGATTTACCGCCCCGCCGACCTCGGAATGGGGCGGTAAGTCCGCCAACCACCATGGCGTAAATGTAGTTTACGCCATGGTGGTAAAGGTACGACCCAGGCGGTAACTTACCGCCTGGGTCGTAATGAGGCCCATTGTAAGTTGCGGTGATCGGTGATGACCGTGATGATATGTCTGGCACCCAGTAGATAGTGCCGCCAAGCCTTGAAGGCGGACTTGATGGCCAGCAGCTCCTTGTCGGTTATGGCATAGTTTAATTCGGGGGCTGAAAATTTTCTTGACCAAAACGCCACTGGGTGAAGCTGGTTAGTTTCGGGATCCTTTTGGGAAAGGACTGCTCCCATGGGTGAACTGGATGCATCTGTTTCCACTATGTAGGGAAGCTCGGGGCGCGGGTGTCTTAATATGGGAGCAGATGTGAATTTAGCTTTTAACTCTTGGAAGGCGTTCTCGGCTTCCTCTGTCCACACAAAGCGTTTGTTTTTTCGCAATAGCGTCGTAATGGGATGTACAATGTGCGAGAAGTCTGGGATAAACCTGCGGTAGAAATTGGCAAAGCCAAGCATGCTTTGAACTCCTTTGATTGAACTTGGCGAAGGCCAATTAAGAATGGCATCCACTTTTCGTGTATCCATCTGGATTCCTCTCGGGGTCAGAATAAATCCAAGGAATTCCACTTCCGTAGTGTGGAAGATGCACTTTTCCAGTTTAGCATATAATTTATGCTGGCGTAACTTCTCTAGGACTGCTCGGAAGTGTTTTACATGCTCAGATTCTGATAAAGAGTATACTAAGATGTTGTCGATGTAAACGACCAAACAAACGTCGATAAGCTCTCAGAGGACATCGTTCATGAAGAACTGGAAGGCTGCTGGTGCATTGCATAGTCCGAAGGGCATCACCTGGTACTCAAATAGTCTGTACTTGGTACGAAAAGCAGTCTTCCATTCGTCACTCTCTTTGACACGTACCAGATGATATGCCCCCCGAAGGTCTAGTTTCGTGTATATACAAGCACCCTTCACCTGGTCTAGTAGTTCTGGGATCAAAGGCAGTGGGTATCGATTCGTGATGGTTATCTGATTCAGTGCGCGGTAGTCTATACATGGCCTAAGGTCGCCTTCCTTTTTCGGTACAAAGAACAAAGCTGAAGATGCAGGGGACTTGGACGGGCGAATGAAGCCATTAGCAAGGTACTGGTCTGGGTACTGGCGCAAATGGAGATTTTCAGGTTCCGTAAGGGCATAGATTCTGCTGCAAGGTGGTTGTGCTCCAGGTACAAGATCTATTTGACAATCATACGATCTGTGAGGTGGTAAGGTGTTTGCCTGTTCCTTTTGGAAGACATCCTGAAAGTCTTGGTATTCAACAGGTAATTGTATGGCTACTGGAATTACTGGGGCCAGGACTGAGTTTTGAGTTTTCCTTGGGTAGCAGGTGTGAGCTCATTCTGGGAAGGTTAGTCTCTTCTCTCGCCAATCAATACAGTGATTATGTTTTTCCAACCAAGGTATCCCCACTATCAGCTGAAACTGTGGGGCCTTGATTAAGTCAAACACCATAGCCTCTCGATGCCCATCTTGACTCAGCAATGTCATCTCTGCAGTGGAATGAGTTACGGGTCCAGAGGCAATTTCCGTTCCATCTACAGTGGTGACAACATCGGCCGTGGTCTTGCGGGTGAGAGATAGATTCATTCTGGTAACCAAATTTCCAGTCCAAGTAATTTCCTATGGCTCCACTGTCTACGTACACCTTTACCGCGTGCATGCGTGATGGCTGCTCTGGATCTACAAGGACCATGGGTATGGTGAAATGCGAGGTCAGAGTGTCCTTCTTTAAGCTCGGCAAGCGGACCTCTATGCTTGCCGGGCGTGGTCGTTTCCCGAGTCAGATTTCACATGGTTTTCATCTGCTGCTCCTATAACTTTCTTGGGTGGTTTTACAGGGCAGTTCCGAAGAAAATGACCAGTAGTTCCGCAATATAAACATAATTGCAGTTGCCATCTTCTATCTCTTTTCTTCTGGGTTAAGGGTCCTTTAACCCCCCCGATTTGCATAGGTTCTGAGACATCTACCCCCTTGGAGCTTACGTGGGTTTTAACCAACACCCTGTTCTCAAACTTGGTTCGGTCAGCCTTCCTGGTTTGAAGTCTGTGATCGAGCTGGACCACTAGATCTATATATTCAGCACAGTCATGAGGAGGGTTCACGATTTGGGCCAAAACATCTTTGAGTTCTCCCCGAAGTCCTCGATGGAATAATGTGATTCGCTTGGCTTTAGGCCATTCAGTTTCCACTACTAATCTATTGAAAGTTGCAATGTAAGATAAAAGATCCTGGTTACCTTGACGTAGGCATAAAAGTTCGTTGTCCAAAGCCTGTCCTCGGGAGTGTCGGGCGAATAGTCTTTCCATGCTTGATAGAAAACCCTGGAAATCTCGAAGAATCGGGTCATCCTGGTTAACTAGTGGAATGGACCAATCCGCCGCACTGCCGCTGAGATATGACAGTACAAAGGCTACCTTGGCCTGATCGTTTAGGAAAGCTCCAGGTCTACATAAAAAGTGCAAGCGGCATTGATTCATGAATGCTGCAAACCCTTTTGGGTCTCCGGCAAAGCATTCAAGCGGAGCCAAAGGAACGGCTCCAGGTAAATTTATCTGCACCGGGTTACTCGATGATACAGGAGCTGGACTTGCCCCAAGTCCTGGTAGAGGTGTTTGTCCAGCCTGGCTCTGTAATAGTTGTCTGGCCAACTCATCAGTTCGTTCTTTTGACACTATCAGTTCCCTCCTGAGGGCATTGGTTTCTTGGCGGGCGGAATGCACTTCGGCCCTTAATTCCCCTAATAATTGGGCCAACTGATCAGTTTCCAAAGTCTCCATGACGCCCAGGTGGGTATTTGTGGGTAGGCTTCGCGTTCTGTTACGCTCACCTGGTTCCCACGGGGGCGTCGACCGGAACTGGGCCGCTGTTGTTTCCACCAGTGTGACGTGTAGCGCCGAGATGACTGACTGGACTGGCCCAGCCTAGTTTGTCTGGCTCGCAGGAATATTCTTCTGCAAAGGAGAAGAGGAATTAACCACCCGTGGAATTGAGTGTCAACCCACCTTTCCCACTCCCGTTATCTTCCCACAGATCTCTCTTGATTTCCCCTCCTTAGTCTCACCTGATGGTTTGGAAGGATGAGCTCTCCCTCCTGCGTCGACCGCAGGGGCGCGTTGATGACCAGTTACTTCACTGGCGTAGAGGAATTGGTGAGTTCCAGTATTGACTCTAAAGTCCAATTGTTCATAAGAGTTCAAATGTCTGATCTTCACTCTGTCCGATTCCTTGCAGGTTGCCGATTAATCCACTCAAAGATTTCCAAATGGCAATTGGTAAGATTCAGGTAAGTCTATTGTGGGTTTCCCCTTAGGGGCCGGGGTACGGCGATGAAGCAGAGTTGACTGCGCCGACTCGAGATGAGGTGAGTACCCCCCGTGGTAAATCAGGTAAGTCCTTGGGGGTAGCTTGTACAGCCTTAGAGAGTCCCCTTGCTCACCTTGCTGTCTTTGTCTCCTTAGGTGTCGGAGGGCGGCCATGAGATGGAGAGAGCGTGATGGAATGCTGAAGTACCGCCAAGCAGGTGAGTTCAGCGCGGCGCCGTAGGAATGCGAAGCGATGCTTCAAAGACTTCTGTCTTTCAGCTCCGTGGCGAAATGGATCAGGATTCAGGTAAGGATTAAAGTTAAAACTCCTGTTCTAACCTTTATCCTTCTTTTCTTCTTGTTTCAGGAGTCCCAGGACTGAAGCGGGCGTGGCTGAAGACTGGAGCTGCTGAAAACACGGTGAGCGTTATGCTGCAGCAAGCAGAATAACGCGAAGCACGTGTGGCTGTCCGGGCGTGGTTGAAATAGCCTTGGAAGAAGATCCAAGTAAGTATTCTTCCACAGCCCCAGCCAAGTAACAAAATAGTCCCTTCGGTAAAATAGTTCCTCCTAAGCCTCATTTGGCTTGAGTCTTCATGCAGCATGGTCTGCCTCAGGTGAGTATGCAGCATGGTCTGCTTCAGGTAAGTTATCAATAATGAGCCTGGCGCCCATGGCGCCAGGACTGACTTTATCTTTATGAGCCTGGCGCCATAGGCGCGAGGACTGCACCCAAGCAGCCCCTAACTGGGGCTTTTGGGCATGCTCCAAGTGGCATGATGCCTGCTTCCGGGGCTGCTGGGCCTGGTCTGGTCTTCCGGGGGCAGGCATCATGACAGTAAAACTCTCGATTGGCTCCTCACTCTCAACTCACAAGTCACCATTGACTCTATCCTCCCTGTAGACTGGTCAGACCATTTAGTTATCAATTTTACACTGAATAACAACATCAGAGACCACAATATCCCTAAAAAACCTGATACCTTCAAAACCAGAAATATCAAGAAGCTCTCAGCAGACAACCTCTCCCCCGCACTGAACGCAGCACTAGCCAACACATCGCCAGACACCAACAATCTTGCTTAATTAGCTGAATGCTACCAACAAAGTCTCACCCTTACTATTGACTCTCTTGCACACATCACAACCAAAGCCCGAAGGCCTGATAAATGTTCTCGCTTCTGGTTCAATGAGGAACTAGTCTCACTGAGACGCATAGAAAGATCACTTGAGCACCTCCAGAGAAAAACTAACACCTCAGAATCTGAGAAAGCTTTTAAAGCAGCTAATAAAAAATACAAATCAGCAGTAATCATTCAAAAAGCCAATGCCTTTAACTTTCGTATCACCAATGCCTCCTCAGACAGCAAATAACTTTTCTCTATCCTTAGAGAACTAGAAAATCCCTGTCAAGACATAGCACTCACTAACGCCAGCAAAGCCTGGTGCACCACTGTACAAGATGCCCTAGCATCCAAAATCCTACTACTACAAAAAACAATTGACAGTAAAAAAAACTCTATTAGCAGAATAAATTGTGCTGACCATCATAGTGAACCCAACAAACACCAGTGCTGGCACTCCATTTCACTTCACACCGGTCTCACACAAAGAAGTGTTAAACACCATAGCCAAACTCAAAGCCTCTAATTGCAAAGAAGACCAATTCCCATCCCACCTAGTCTAAATCTGCACCCCCACTCTAACACCCATCATTACTGAATGTACTAATGCATCCTTCCACACCAACATGGTCCCCGTTAGCATTAAAAAAGGGTGGGTGACGCCCCTCCTAAAAAAAATGACTTTATACCCGTCAATCCCCACAAACTACCAACCCATTACAACGGTCCCTTTCCTTCTGAAAATAATTGATAAAATAGCTTACACCCAAATACAAAACCAACTAGAACACCACCGATTACTGGGGGACCGACAGTCAGGTTTCCGCCCTAATCACAATATGGAGACAACCCTTCTCGATCTGAAGATCCAAATGGATGCCACCAGAGAAGCAGGCAAACTCTGCCTACTAATGCTACCGGATCTCTCAGCGGCATTCGATCTGGTCGACCATGACAAACTCTGTGACACACTAGCCAACAACTATAAGCTATCCAAGGATGCTACTGACTGGATCAAATCATTCTTAGCAGACAGGAAATCAAGAGTCACCATCGGCAAAGAATCAGCAGACCCCATACCAGTTCCCGTATGTGTCCCACAAGGCTCCTGCCTATCCCCCTCACTCTACAATGCCTACACTAAATTACTCTTTTCAGGCCGGATGCCATGGATGCCATCTACACTAACTTTGCAGATGACACCCAGATCCTCATCCCACTAACAGGCAAAACTGGATGGCTAACAACAACCCTTGCCTCAATGATGATAAAATGGAGCTACTCATATTAGGTTCCTCCTCCAAAATGGACTCTCTTCAGCCTGTTTATACATCATTCATCATTGATGGCACCATGATCCCGGTTCTGAAACAAGTTAAGACACTTGGTGTCTATGTAGACGCCACCCTAACCATGTCAAAACAAGTAAACACATTAGCCTCATCCACCTCCTACACCTCTAAACTCATCTCCCTAAATCACAAATTCCTCTCACCTGATAACTGCGTTACATTTTCAAGAGCACTTATACTTTCCAAGCTCGACTACTGTAACATGCTCTTTCTTGGCACTTCTAAAACCATACAGCCAAACTCCAACTCGTGCAGAATAAAGCGCTCCGATCTGCCCTAGGCATAAAAAAGTCTGAACACATTTCCAATATCAGGAGAGACACCCATTGGCTCCCCATCAAAGCTAGGATACTTTTCCAAACCCTAAGCATTATGCATAAATGCATTACCAACAAAGCCCCCAAATACATCATCAATACAGTTACGAAAAAATCTCATACCAGATTACTCAGATCCAATAATAACTCACTCCTCGAAATCCCACGATATAAAAGAGAGAACGCGGAGGTAGCAACTTCAAAGTCCTGCTCCCAAACATTGGAACACCCTTCCTACAAACATCAAGAATTAAACTTCTTATTCACAGTTCAAAAATCATTGAAAACTTGGCTACTCAACCAATTTTAACGGAGCCAAGACCCCTAACCCAATTAGACTAGGCCTCCACCCTCCACGTGTATATATAATGTATGTAACCTTACCTCTGCTTGGTATTGTGTTTTCTGTTATAATATGAAGATTGTACTTACCCACTGTCTGTAACTATGCCGTGGTACCTCCGGGTCTTGGGCGTATAATGAATGTAATAAATAAATAAAATAAATAAATAAATGAATAAAATACAGGAATACATCCCATACTGGTATGGCTTGCCTTGACTGTCATGGCATGCATGTACAGGGTCTCAATGTATTTATTACACTTCTATAGCCTCACCAACAGCCAAAAGTCATTCTCCCACAAGTACCACTTAAACATTGCACTGCTGTCACATGTATAGAGCTTACAGCTTCTATAACAGTACCTCAGATTAAGCATATCTTCCTCTCAGTGGTGTTATCCTAAGACATACACATACACCACTGCAGCCCCTCACGACCAGCAAAACTCCTGAAGTGCACAATCAGGCCTACGCTACCTACCAGTGCATGCATATAAACCAAACTCATGGCCTGCTCACATCCCTATAATCTCACAATTGCTAACTGGTGACATCAACCCACCATCATTTAGGCCATACACTTTCACCCATAATTATAATTGGTTATTTATAATGTGCTTAATACCCAGAGGTTTCTAAGCACAGACCCAGGGTTCAAAACTGTGTTGCTCCACGTCGTCTTGCTTTCAAGGTGAGTGCGTTGCCCCTGAGCTATCCTCCTGAGACCCATGAGCAATGTCACAACCCCCATGAGAGGTTTACACTATGCAACAAAGAGGGATTATTGTCCTAAATTGCAAACCCCAAAACCATGATCCACATACATTTCCTCAATGTCCTTCTACATGGTACATAGAGTAAAAGGCATATATTCGTTTTCAAAAATGGATAAGCAGATTTTTCTAATTAAACTGTCCTTATGATCAAATAACTGTATTTTATTTGCAATTTTGTACAATTATTTTAATCTCAACAGACGTAATTCATAATCACAACATGTGATGAGTCAACAATGCAGCATTTTTGTGTATTCCTGAAATAAGACACTCATGAGATCAATGTCTCTAAAATGTAAAGTGTATTACAGGGAAGCACGCAATCCTCCTATTCTGAGAACTGTGCAAAACTCTGTGCAGCTGGGTGCAGACCGTGTTGTCCAGGGCAGTGCCGCCATATATTATATAGCATCTCCATTATGTGCTATGTAAAGTGAAGCTTACCTTTCATTGTTAGAGGAAAGTCAAAGCTGAAGAGTAAAGAGCATTGTGTTGCATCAGGCCAGGTAATTTAAAACATCAGCTGGACAAGATTCCCCTTGCCAGTAATTCTAATTAACTGGATTCAATATAAAGATAAATACTGCTGTTGGTGGTAGACAGGGCATGAAACAGACCAACAACCCAAGTCAGGTAGCTCTGAGTGTAGCATTACTAGGCGTGCCACCCTTGGAAGCAGTAGTTTTCACTATTGCCACACCATACTGCCAACCAGTGTGAATATATTTATTTTCTCAATTATTTAGGAAGGCACCTTAGTGTGATTTCATGCACAAAAACGTCCCTTACAAAATACAAACAAATATAATCAAAATGGAAAATAACTATTTTCAGGCTCTGAGGGTAGACTGGGAGGTGCACAAGTGACTGAGCGGATTGGGATGGACGACTCGAGTGAGAAAATGGGACATCGGGTAAAGGGACTCCAGTGGGGCCCCTCGAGAAATGCAGCTAAGGGAATGATCACCAAGATGGCAGACAGGAGAGAAGTGCAGGGGGCCAGTATGGAACATGGGCAGTCACTTTCCGATTCTACCTGCATTGCTGGCCTCCTGCTTGTCTTGTGCCTCTCCCAATGGTGCCAGTATTACAGGGCCTGTGGTAGCGGCCCTGTAGTTATGGTTAAGTGATCAACTCATAGAAATAACATTTTTGGGGTGGCGTACATCTTAAGTGCAGGTCGACAAATCCTCACCAAACTTCGCAAACAAAGTTATTGGCCACCTGGGAATGATTTTGCAAAGTCTGGTGCGGTTTCATCTAGGGGGGCAAAGTTATAGGTGGGTCCCAAAATGTTTGACATCCACATAGACACAATGGGAAAAATATTTTGCTTGTGCCTATATCCCAAATGGTGGATGTATTTTCAGCAAACTTGAGGCAGGAACTGCGGGTTGGTCCCGAAAATGTGCGTTTGTAAATGTGGTGTTAATCTATCCAGTAGTTTTTTTAAAACATTTTGAAAAAAATGTGAGTAAATAATTTAGTGATATCTGGGTCCAGTTTGCAGACTCATTTCCTAATTTGGAGTCCCCGGACACCCCTGGACCAATCATGGGGCAGCTCGATGTCTGCAGACAACAAAAACACACACTGATTGGATGTTCAAAAACTTGAGGTGTGTCAGACTTTTAGAAATGGTTGACATGTTGGATCCACGTACATCGCTGGTGACCGCAGACAGCACCATGAGAAAAATGTCTGCAAAATGCATTAGGCATTATGTTGTGGCCAAAAAATGTCCTGCAAAGGGTGGGGATTGGGAAAAAGTTGACAGGGCGCTGTTTTCATGGGTGAAAAAAAGTGGTGCGTGTGCCGCCGAGTCTGCGGTCATGTTTACTGTTCACGGATGTCATTGGGAGTGTTGTTATTTTAATTTTATTTTAGGTCCTTGTTATATGGTTTTATTCTATTGTGGTGGTTGTGGCCAGTGGCCAGTTTCTTTGGGGCATGCCTGTAGTTATATGTGTATAGTAATTATTGGTATTGTAGGGGGAGTGCATACTATTTGTAATATGTTGGGCTGATATAATTGAAGTATATATGGTGTTTATGATCATAGCAGAATTTAAGATAGTGGTTACAGAATCTGTATTTGTTTCTTTGTGATGAAGAAAACAATAGGACAATAGGGGGTATGGTTACTTATTTGCATACGGTAATAAAGCTGGAATCTCTGGTTCTTTTTCTGTGAAAAAAACAGTGCATGATAGTTTAAAATCGTTATGTGCATACAATTGTACATTTAGATTTACTTTTTTGACCCTCATAAGTAGTCCATTTGATGTACTATGTTTGGTACAACATTAGTGTTTGGTACACTGTTTTGTATTGACATGAAATACTCATTGGGTCATTAAAAAAAAACATAGTGGATTAAACAAAAAACAACTGTATATTTATATACAGTTTTTTTACATTCATATAGTTTTAAAGAATGGGCATGTTACAGAATACTTTTGTGTAGTAGTATGGATATATTATGTGAGTGTAAGTGTGACAGAACGTTTGTTTGAAGTGTGTTGTATTTAAGGGTATGTTTAAAGTAATTAGATACTTGTTGCCGTATTCTACCTAAATTCGAGTTTTCAAGAAGTTGAGTAGTAACTGTAACTCTGATGGCATATTTGAACTGTATTACAATGAAAGATATTAAGAATATAGTTAGATACCCGTTGGCATATTCTAACTATATTGGAGTTTACAACACATTTTGTAGTAACAATAACTGTGATGGCATATTTGAAGTGTATTACAATTAAAGGTATTATGGATGTAGTTAGATTCCTGTGGTGTACTCCAACTGTCTTGGATTTTAAAATTAGTATTGTAGTATTATGGATGTAGTTAGAAACTCTTTGGCATATTTTGTCTTGGATGTTAAAATGACTATTGTAGTACTATGGACTTTGTATTGTGATATAATTTAGTGAGTACATTTGGGTTGAAGTAATATGAATTAGGCATTTGTGAGATTTGCTGATAACTTATGTTTTGGAGTAAAGGAAGTGTCAATTAAACCAACCACTTCTTTTCTTGACAAATGCAGTATGGGGGCCTGAAGTGGTTGTGGCACCAGTGTGGTATATTATGCCTACTGTTGTGAAGGTTTTCTGACAAGAGATACTTGGCCGTGGGTAAAGCTAGTGAGCTTGCAGTTATTTTTGATACATCTGCATTGTACACTAGAAGCATTAGTATCACATATTGGCTATGTGAGTTTATTTGTATGCTGGAATGATTGTCTAAATTACAAAAAGGGCATGATATGTGATGATTTGCATTCTGCAGATGCTGGTGAACATGAATGAATTCACAATTTGGTATGGATGCATACACAGAAAGTTCATTAGGGATGTGCTCTTGTGAAACATGGTTACATAGAGTGTATGTATTTTCCATGTGTATGAAGTCTTCAAGATTTCATTAATAGGGATCTTTTGTGTTTCTAGTACTTGCAGAAAGTACATTAGGAATTCTTGTGGATCTCCCTGTGTGTTTATGGTCAATTTTACCATTCCTGTACAGTAGTTCAATGTTTGCTTTATACCTGTGACACTGTAAGTGCTGTCAGGATTATTTGTGGCATTTCTATGAAGGACGAGCATTTCCAAACACAACTGGTCTGAACTTTTTAAGTAAATGTTGTGAACAATATTGGTAATTGGAAGAGAATATTGATTCCTACATCTGCATAGCAATTTACTCCAGATGTGTTGCTGAATTTAAATAGACCAGAGAGATGTGCCTCTGTATACTTTGATAGTCTTGCAGTTTTTTTTGGAGAAGAGACATCTGTCTCTTTGACTTCTGATGGATGTCGAGTTGTATTTGGACTAGAGAGTTTTGTGGTTGTATTATTTGATGGAGTAGTAATTCTTAGTTTTTTTAGTGGCATTGCTGGGAGATCTGCTATAGGTTCTGTTTGAATTAGTTTTCATTTTAAAGTTATTTTTTAGGTATAGAGTACATATCTAGATGGGGCGTACAGTGCACATAGTTTGTATTATTCTGGGATGAAAGGATTGTCAGTGTTGACTTGGCTTGCATCAAAGTTAACAAGGAAGAGACCATTGTGTGTACATAGAGACATGATCGTGTTATGTAACTCATACCTTGTTTGAAGACTGTGCTGCCAATGTTAATCAATGCATGATCTAGGGTTAGACGTTGTGATTTGTGAAATAGTGACAGCATATGCAAGAGATAGAGAGAATTAGTCTCTGTGTACGTACATGTTTTTGAAAAGACCAAATGTGCTATTGTGTAGCCATTTTTTAACTTCTGCAAGGTTGTCAAATTGTATGTTGATAAACTGAATGTTGTTATTATGTGGATATGTTTGGACGCCAAAAACAGTATCAATTGCTCCTTTGATTAAACCTTTTTGTATATCAAGGTTATGTTTTAGGATCATCTTCAGTTTAGACACAGAGTTAATACTTTTTCTAAATGTTTTCATTTTGCCTGAATCTGGGGTCTTCAGAATGCATCCGTAAAGGGCCATATTCTGATGCTGTTATTGGTGTGGATCTTCCAACATATCTTACTCGTTTTTCTGTAGGAAAGAGTAGAGGAAAGGCATGTGTGTCTACAATTTTCTCCCATATGCTGATTGGAGATCCTTTGGCTTGACGCATTTGATATGTTTCTAATGCATCATATATGGCTTCTTTTGAGTGTAATGGGTGAATTGTATACTGGGACCAAAATATTGGCTGCAATAATAGGATCTAAACATTCAAATTGGCCCGTTGGTGATGAATTCTAAATTATTTGGGTGGTTTCTCTTAAGTTCTCTTCAATGTTTATATCTTTGTTGTACTCATTGTTTTCTTTTAGATATTGTAGGACTTTTCTAACTTAGTTTAAGTCTACTAGTTGTTGCCAATGTTTTGTCTTTTGTTGGTACACCATTAACAAGGATAATCAAAGATTGATCTATTGGCCGGTGCACTTCTAGAGTTTCTACATTTTTGTAAGATCTAATGGCAAATATACTACTTTGCCACAAATGCCTTTTCATAATTCAGAAGGATGCAATTTGGCTATTTTGGGTTGAAGGCATATTATAGCTTGAAATCGTTGTTCTGTTTGGATTGTAATGCTCTCATACAAATTCAGCTGTTGGAGCGATTTTAGAAAATGGGAACATTTTCAAGTTATTAGTGACAACACATGATGGCATTTGGTTATTACCAAGCTTTGTATAGCAGTATGTTCAAAGTATTGAAGGGTTACTTATTTAGTATTTATTTTCTGTTATAAGATAGAAAGATAATTGGAGCCTTTGGGATTCCTCTTTGTCCTCTCTTTTGTAATACACATCTATAATTTTTGTGCTCTTTTTATAATAAAATTCTGTGAAAAACACACACATACTTGGTTTGGTACTTCAGCAGATGTTCTTTCAAACTTTGCTATTTCTTTTTTGTATGTCTTTGTTAGAAGATTGGTGTTTGTAAGGTTTTCGCTAATGTTCTCTAAAGTTACTGAATTTTCTAAGTGATTTTCACTTCTGAAATATGTAATTTGGATGTGTTCTATTTGTTGAAGGAGTTCTTTGGCTGTTCCATGTAATGTTATTGAAATGTTGCAGTCGTAAAACTGGAGTTTTTCCATAGTACAGTCTCTGCAGAAGATTCTGTATAGTGGAATGGTGTGTCCATAACATTTTGATGTGGTGGAAGCTGCTTTTGCAAGCAGTTCCCGAAATGCAGGCTAATTAATGTCCTTGTAGTCCAGTGTATTTGCGCACTCGACAGGGGTACATTGTTTGTAACATGTTTATTCTAACTGTCTCACTGTCACATAGTGACTGAGGAATTGTCATAAAGATTGGAAGGATTTTTGGCGTACATTACACATTGAGCTCCATGACCATTTGTAGACTGGATGGATTGTTTGTGTGAAAGGAACAGTTGATTAAAGGTTTGTAGGGGATGTGTTTTTGATAAGGGTTTCTTCTGCCATAATGGTGTTTTGTACCATTTCATACCCCCTGCCATTAGTATGGATGAGATTTGGGCTTTTCTGTTCTTGTTCAAAAGAAATATGGTTATGTGCTGCTTGTGTAAATCCATTCACCTTTACAGAAGTTTCAAATGTTTTCTATGTTGACATTGCACATGTTTATAAGTACGTTTTGTAATGTACTGATTAATTTTGTTAGTGGTTTCATTCTGTTTAAAATTAATATAAATCATTTTTTTTGCAGAATTGTGCTGTCAATTAGAGGTCCCAGGATTAGTCTTCTGCAGTAATTTGCAAGGGTAGAGCGTGATTTTTCAGCTGTATTCACAAGATTGTGAAGTACTCTGCGGTGGAATATTTTTTTGTTAAATAATTTTTTTGGAATACTTCACTATGGCTATGTTATCATTGTTAGATATAGAAGTAGGGTCATTAACAGTTTTCTTATTCTTTATACATTGTCTTTTGTTTTTCTTTTTTTGAAGTGGGGCCCTAGTTCTTTTAGTGGTTGCTGGTTTACTTTTGTTGACTGATTGTATTAGCAGTTTGTTTTGTAATGTGTTCTATAAATTCTGCTAGAGGAGCATGAATATGTTGCATGCTTTTATTTTTATTGACTCTATTCTTTCTTAGTTTTTTTACAGAGTTGGTTTTTAGTAGTCATTCAGTTCTGTCTGTTGGAGACAAAAGGAAAGGGTGGGTTTGAAAGTTGTGGGATATATATGCGTGCATTTTGAATGACTGTGTGATTATGATGGCAGACAAAAATAGAGGGCTGTCTGATTTTGTAATGGATTGATATTTGTGGTTGGCAGTGTGAATGAATAAGAGAGGACATTACAATGGTTTCAGAATAATAATGGGTGTTATAATCATGGTGTTTAGGTGCGAATAGAAAGAGTATACATGTTGAGGTGTAGTGACCAAGAGTGAAATACATTTTGATTTGAAAGGAATTTTTTAGGCATCTATGCAGCTAAACTATACTGTGAAAGAAGAAAATTAGAGGATATACATGGTAATGGTGAAGTAATATTAGTACAAGAAGACATTATTTATGAATGTAGGAGGAGTTGTTGGAAAGAAGAGTTACTAACATTGGGCCTCATTGCGAGTATGGTGGTAACCCTGTCAGTGCTGCTGATGGGTTGCAACTAGATTCCTAATCATTGTTGGACACCTAGCTTCCCAGTGCCACCAGGACATTACAAGTCCTATTGGCCTGGAAAGTCAGGTGCTGGAAAATCTCAGTACATATTCCTGTATTGTCCCATAGGACTCTATGGGAATGAGGACATGGTAGCACTGGCTCTGTTGCTAATGGGGCCATTGGTCCCATGAAAAGTATGCCTAACGGGGCTGCAGCAAGAAAGTGTGACATTTCTATACAATGCAAAATGAAAAATGCTGAGCGTTTAAAAAACTGTCTTATTTGGGAGGCTGTATATGAAAGTTGAAAAATGGTTTTGTGCATTTATAGCACCACAGTGTATAACTTTTCCATAAAAAAGAAGTGAAGTGGAAGTGGAGATGGAAAATATTTGTAGAACACTTGTATGTGGCACTGTTGTAGCATACTTGCCAATGTGATGCATTACAATGTGTAGTTGCTTATTAAATTATGTTATTTTGTTTCTTTGTGGGAGTTCTGTTTGCACTTCTGTCATTAGAAAAAGAGCTCTACAAGTCCCATAATGCAGACAAAAATATAGGGGCAAATAAGCACGTACATATTAGAAAGAGGAATGTTAGCATGTGCGTCAAAGTTAATAAAATTGCACACACTAAGTGTTATTTCAAAATGTTGCACACATCGTTGCCATTTTCTTTCATTTATTTTGTAAACATTGCACACAGTATTGTTGTAAATGTATACATGCATTCATTAGTTGTACTTGGAATAGTGCTGAAATAAATATTTTAAACGCATTACATTTTGCCATTTTTCATTCCACGTAGATGATATGCTTTAGTAACATACATGCAGTTTATGTTTTGACTTTAGATTGTGAGAGTTTTAGTGTAACGTTGTTAGTCGGAGAAGTGGTATTAATAGTGGCAGAATGAAAGAAAAAATAACCCATGGTAGATTACAATGGGTCATATTGGCCAGTATGCAGGTACTCTCAATTTATTGAACTTTCGCTCAGGATCTGTCTTTTCAACAAGCTGTTGAGGTGTTTTAAATGTGGTTTTCTTTTCTTTCACAAAAAAGACACATACAGTGGTGCTGGAATTGCAAATATGTATTTTTAAATTGTTATGAAAATGCTAATTAAAATAAAACCTTGTAACAAGACAGCATTGTAAGTAACTGCCACTTGATGTCAGGAGATGGGACAAAAGAGAGTATGATTATTGAGAAGGTGAATGCAGGGTAAGTGGCAGGAACCCTGTTTAAATGCATGTGTAGAGAGCTGGCAAAATAATTTTAAAAATATATGCATACCTGTACTTTGTCTTGATAGATGCAGATGGGGTTGAATCTGCAAATAGAAATATTGGAGATTTGTATAGTAGTTTTTGGTGCAGGTGCTTGTGAGTAACAGGAGACAAGTACTCTAACAGTTCAACAATACATCTGAAGTGTTGAACTTAGATGACAGAGTAAGTAGTAGAGTTTTTGGATGTGATTGGTTGAGGGGTGTGTGACTGCTTGAAAGTAGCCAATGAGGGAGTGCTACAAAGCTTTAAGTGGAAAGGGAAGAATGGCTGCTCTGTGTCACAGGGTCCATGGGCAGTAGGGCAGTCCATGGACAGTGCGTGAGACATCCCAGTCTTTTGAGGATGGCTAAAATGGAAAGGGAACTCTGGGGATTAGTGAATGAGGTGTTCTGTTTGTGGTTTATAGGACGAGAGAGAAGCATTTATTTTCATTGCACTGTGTAGGAAACATGACTGTGGTTGTTGGGATGAGAAGTCTTACTGTGTGGACGGCGGGAGATTCCTGGATGGTGAATCTGAAAGGTATACAGAAAAGTCTGGCATTTCTGTTAATATTGGATTGGAGAGAGTGGAGGTTTCATGGTATGGTGTGCCTGGCCAAAACTGGGAGAGTTTATTTTCATATTGCAAAAACATGTCTCATTTCCAATGTCCAGATTTCATTGTGGTACATTGTGGAGGGCATAGTTTGGGCTACATCAGTGCAATATCTTTGCGGATTGCATTGAAACATATGCTGAAAGAACTGATGGAACTATTTCCACGTGGAAAGATAATCTTTTCACACATAGCTCCTAGGGCAGTATGGAGATGCGCCAATGTGTTTTGTCCCCAACCAGACACATGAAGGTGCCTTGTGAACAAAGGGGTATGTTCATTTTTGAATGGTGTTGGGATGACATCCTACCCAAATGAGAACATTGTGCCGAATGATGGACTTGATTTTTTCAGTGATGTTATGATTATCACTGATTTTGGTAATGCAATTTTTCGTCAAAACATTCAATATGCACTCAGAATGTTCCTTGAAATAGATGTAAAGTGCATATGGGTAGTTGTAGGAAAACAAAAACAAAAATATAAAAAGCCCCCAAAAAAATCCAAAACTGAAAAAAGGTTCTTTTCAGAGCCACCACTAAAAATGTTATGTCTTATATTGTGTTCAGTTTCCCTCACCACCCCTTTCAATTGGGCGATCTGTCTGTGGACACTGCGTTAGTCTGGGGATCTAATGTGCCACAGCTGGGTCTTTTGAGGATGCCAGGCATGGAAATAGGATTGTGCAGCCGGGGGGATTAGCCAATCAGGTTTCCTGGGAGTGGTATACAAGGAGAGAGTCTCGCAGAAGCGTTGTTTGCTATGAGGCTATGGCTATGGCTATGTGTTTCAGGAGAAAAAAGTGTATGGATTTTGGGAGACTAGTGGATCCATTGGCTAAGGGTGTATGCAGAGCACTGTGAAGTGGCTGAAAATCTTGGATTTGATAATGTTCATGTACAATGGTATGGAGTGCACAGCATGAAGTGGGTGGACATGCTCCCATTTTGTGTCAATATGGTCACACTGAAACATCCAGACATTATCATTGTTTGTTGCAGAGGGAACAGCTTAGGGTATGTCACTGGAAGTTCAATGCAGTGTGCAATGATGGAGACATTTGGCAATTGAAGGAAATGTTCCTGAATTCAAGACTGATTTTTTCTCACATTACCCAGAGACAGATGTGGATGCTCTCGATTTCATTTGCTCCACAAATGGAGAAAGCGAGGAGTAATGTCAACAAGGCTGTGTGCGGGTTTTTGGGAGATGTTGGCATGATGTATTGCCATACTGAAAATATTAAATTTGACATTGCAAACATTTCCGCAGAGATGGAGTACATCTTACTGATACAGGTAATCAGATTTCTCTGCAAAACATAAAAAAATGCTTTGAAGCAGTTTTTGTAAACGTACAAAGCATTTTTTCAGTAGGTGCAAAAAAACATACATGGAAACACAGGTAAAACAAAATGCCTACTTTTTGAGAAGAGAACTGGCATTAACATTGCTAAAAACAATTGCCAGATGGAAATCAATATCCTTTTATCAGAAATGCATAGAGGAAAGCCTGAAAGGCGCCCTGCAGGTGTTGAAAAAGGCAATGTAGAATCCAAAAGAAAAGCTTCTCAAGGAATGGCTAATCATTTGCCGGTTAACGTGACAGACTCAAATGAATCGGAAGAAACATCGGTCCGAGAGCCAGGGAAGATCAAGAAAAAACTACATATTAATCACTTGATAAACATGCGGGAAGAGATTTACAAATACAAACATCAAGTGGATTTGTGGTCCGGAGTACGCAAATTGAATGAAATACCCAAATATTTACAAATCTTCCCGAACTGGTTCCTGAGAATGCAATATATGAGATTCCGGCTAAACATCATATTGACATGTAGATGGTTAGAAAGAGGAAAGGAAATTCAAAATGCCCGCACATGCAGACTGTGTCAACAACTTGATGAGGCAGACTCACGAAAACATCTAGTAATCAGCTGTCCTGTGCTGCATAGTGAAAGCATTCAAGAAATGGGACCCATTATCGCAAAGCATGGATCGCGGTGAGCAAATACATGGTGGCAGATTCTAATTGAAGCAGATAAAACCCATATCATATTGGCAGTGGCAAAATTCCCGTTAGCAATTGCCGCAAAATTGGAAGTGGCTGGAACAAGGGATCAGGAAGAATAATAGGACATAAATACTCTAAAAATGCAGGAAAGAGACTGTAGAGAACAGGCACCGTTAAATAATAGAAGATCAGAAGAAGAGCTCTGGAGTAACTAGACTTATTCATTAGAACATTTGCTACTGCACGCAAATGTCAATGTTGATATATGTTTTAAAACATTTTTTATTGTGAGTTTTGTTTAGTCTTATTAAGTTTTAAATGTTTGGCTAAAGGTTTTCAATATGGTATACCATTTTAAGTCATAATATATTTTTTTAAATGCCTACTTTTTTGCAAGTTTAAAGAAATAGTTCAGTTTAGTAGAATGTTCTTTCGTTTATTTAAAAACTGAAAAAAATTATAAAAAATAAAATACAAAAAAGTTTCTTTTCAGAGCCACCACTTTCCCATGCAAAAGTGTTACATGTTTTTGATGCCACCACCACACACATCTTTTGATATCCGTGGACTACCGCACTGTACACGGATTCCACAGGCTGCGTAGGGGTACTTTTCTTTTTGAACTGTGAAAGGTTGCTCTTAAAGGAACTGTTTTTTTGTGTGTTTTTTGTGTTTTATATTTTTGGGGGGTTCTGCAGGAGAGACAAGGGAGCGGAGGGAATGGAGGGAAGGGACACCAACCACAGGGGATAAAGGGCAGGTGGAGAGAGGTAGATGTTGGGTGGCCCTTAATCAGGTAGGGGACAGTGTTTCTCATGCTCCTTGATTGTAGCCTCAAACGCACTCCAAAACTGTTACCCGCTAAAGAGCTGTGTGTCACAGTACATGCACAGCACTGTCACCCTCGAAATGTAAGGGTCGACTGTGTTATTTATTGCCTGTGAGGCTTCCGCTGGGATCCTCTGCTCCACAGGAGGGTTCCTTTGTGGTGACAGGAGCAGATGATGGGGATGAGGTAGTGGGCATCAGCCTAATTGTCCCATTGAAAGGTACGATCTTTTGCACTGCTACCTTGTGATTGGACTTGAGGTGGTGCCGCATGGAGGTGGTCCCGTAGGACTACAGAGCTTGTTTTCCTCAACTGAGTAGAACCTTGCACTCAGTGCATCAAACCTCGTCTGCCCTAGCCTTTGCTACACCCCCAATGGTGGTAAAAAGCTGTCACACCTTGGACTCATGACAGTAGCTGGAGAGAGGGACTTCCATACCTCATCCTAATCTTCCTCTTGATCGACTTCTGTATCACCACGCCTGTTCCCATCTCCAGGCCCTCCAGATGGTGGTGGTGGTGGGGGAGCTGTAGTGGCCATAGCAGATGCCATTGAGGTATCTAACAAGCCCAGAAAAACCAGCAGGTGGTCTCTCCCGGATAGCCAGATTTAGAATGAGGAGCAGTAATGTGTGGGTCCCATTAGAGGGACCCACAGACTATTGAGCCAGAAATGGTGCTTAAAAAGTTATAAAAAGTTGTCAGATCAACTAATACATGGTCTAGGAGCTCTGCAAGGGTAATGTTTCAGCTTGAACCCCCCTATATTGCCCAAAAATGCAGTTGTAAACTGTCTGGGGGTACGGACACTCTCTGCGAACATTTCCATCGTGCCACGCGGCTGCATTCACATGATGTTGCCTACCGACATCTGGGGACATGACAGCTGTCCTGCAGACACCTGTTGTGTGGGTGACAATGTACGCAGGCATGCCAGTGTCCGCAGAACAAGGCAGAGTCCCCAAACTAATCAAAAGTGCGACACCTGCAAGCAGACATGTCCAGACAGGTGCAGTGTCCGGGGGCACATTGCAATGAGGTGCAAATACATGCCAGTGTGCGCAGGACAGGGGTGGAGTCCCCAAACGGATTAAAAGTGCATCACAACAGAGCAGACATGTCCTGTCATGCGTGGTGTCCGGGGGCACCTCCATTTGGGTTACAGGCAGTGCGGACAGTAGCGCAGTCCGCAGACTCAAAATTGGGCTTTCTTTTTAAAAAAGCAGCAACAGTCTACACACACAAATATTTATTGAAAACAAAAACATCCATTCAATTAGGAAAGAAATGGGAAATCGGAATGGGAAACATAAATGGGAGGAATTGGATTTTCTACACAATGTTCATGAGGGGGGAAGGGATTGAGGTTACATCATAGCATCTTTCATTTAGGGAATTTGATTGGGATGACTGGCTGGGACTAGGTGAACGGGCACAGTTACAGCGAACATTTTCCTTCACAAACGCCATCAACTGCATAAAATTGTTATTTAGTTCATCCATTTTTGCTGATAGGTTTACCAATTCATTCTGTGGCTTCCGCATTCCCACTATGTACTGTTAAAAAGAAAACCATGTTATAGTGATTTTTGAACAAATTACATCACTTTTTTCGGCTTTCAAAAAAGCATTCTGTAACATTACAGCTGTTTTCTTTACTAATTTTGGCATTGAGGAAATGTTCCGCCAACCCAACCATTCCAGTGTGCTTGCCATTTCTGTTCAAAGAAACCAGTAGTGCTATTTCTTATAAGTTATGTGCACATAATAAATGGTAATTTTACAGAAAGCAATACAGTGCATTTACTATTTTCTAAGGGTTTCTTCTGGAATAACTGGCAGGTTCTTGTCAGTGTGTATGCAAGGTTCCACTGAGGTAATACTATTAGGTGTACAGTTAAACTTTGCATTCCATTATGTTGTGCACCCTATGAAAACATACTTGTGGTTTTTCATATGTGTGTTCAGAATTCATATGTGCTTTTGGGCAGTGTGAATTATGTCCGATGTCCGCCGACATGCATGCGGTCCGCGGACTCTGGGGCTATCCCAATAGGGCAGAGGGGGGTCAGTATGTGTAAGGAACATGTATACAAATTAAGGGTATCCCGGTAAAAACCCATTAAATTCAGTGTTGTGATTTGTAATGTTCTCATACAACATGTAATTAGTGATGTCATCAGTGATGTGATCTGAGATGTCATCTTTGTGGTCATATGCTGCAGGGGCGCACAATTAAGTTGACTTAAGCTGAATTTCAGGGGTTTTGTCGCATTACGTTCTCACCTTAACGGCCCTGCATCTGAAGTGTTTTCCTTGAATTTCAAGGATTTTGTTACAAGGTATTGCTTACCTTAACTTCCCTGCAACTTAAGTGCTTGCCTTGAATTTCAAGATTTTTGTTATTGCATACACAATTCACATTATTACAAAATGTAGCTAATCAATGGAGATGGTATGGCACAGTGGGAGTCCCGTCAAGCAGCTGAGGTGGTCACAGACCCAAGGGCAGCAGCACTGGCAATGGCCTGACAGCAGGCAGTGACAGCAGGCACTCAAAATGCAGGGCAGGTGGGCAGCAGGCACACACAGTGGGCAGGCAGCAGCAGTAGGCTCAGTAGGAGGCAGCGCAGGGCAGTAGGCTGCAGGTTAAATGGTGCAGAGGCAAGAGCATGGGTCTTCCGTGTATTAATGCGTGAGCAGCTGGAAACAGAGTGACAGGACTTTCCATGTAAGAAAATAGCACGGACACATGAAATCCGAGGAAAGGTCCTCAGCATGTAACTTACGTGACACGCACTGCGCACTGGCGTTGAGCACACCAGAATCGGGGATACATAAGGATGGGTAGAAGCAAATACGACCGTACATGCGAATGGGAGTAGATGGACGAGTGGAATACTGTGATTTTTGCATTGCCACGCAATTCGTTCACTTCAGGGACTCTACTAACTTCTTAATTTGTTGGGGGATTTGCCTCTGTGCATACGCATGTCTAATTTTGTATTTTCAGTGTGAGTCCCGTACATATTTTTCATACTCTGGGAGTCCCTTTGTATCGCGTACCTCTGTTGTTACCTTTATAGTAGATTTCTGGGGTTCGTATATGCATTTATTTGTGTTGTTGGGTGCAACTGCATATCGTGTAATGCTTTTTATTCTGACAGAAGCTATCATGGTCTTGCGTATGCATCTTCTTTTTTTGGGAGGTGCCTGTGCGTTACGCATCCTGTTTTTTTGTCACCTGGGGTACTTTTGAGCCTTGCTGGACCACAGAATGACCTTTTCCATTACACATACTGCCCCCTCACTCTAATTCTCCAGGACAATTGCTTGGTGTGCCTTCCATTGTTCAATTACACCTGTAACATGAGTGGAACGGCCTCAAGACGGAAAGGTGCCAGAGGTGGCCGGGGTCAGGGTCATGGATGCAGTGGAAGCTGCTGTCCCAGACCCAAAGGGTAAAGTATGTGCAGTGGAAGCTGCTGTCCCATTCCCTAAGGATAAGGTACCTGTAATGCAAGCTTCTGTCCCAGCCCTGAAGGGTAGGGGCTGTGCAGTGGAAGCTGCTGTCACAGCCCTGAAGGGTAGGGGGTGTGCAGTGGAAGCTGCTGTCCCAGCCCCGAAGGGTAAGGTACGTGCAGTGGAATCTGCTGTCCATCCCCAAGGGGTAAGAGACGTGCAATGGAAGCTGCTGTCCCAGTCCCAGTGGGTGATGGCATGCCCCAGGCCACTAGTGGTCTGGCATCTGGAGCCCTGAGTGATCCCAGCCACACAGGGTCAACACCACATGCCAAGAAGGCAAAGGCTGCACAGCAGGACCAGGCTCAACCCCATGGCATCTAACCGGACACTGGCACGCTGAGGGAGAAGAACTTCAATGATGAAGAACTCCAGAACCTCATGGACTACGTGACCGAGAACCACCAGGACATGTTCCTGGAACCGGGGAGTACACATACACCTGCTCAGCGTATGGTACATTGGCAGCATGTCACGGATGAGATACATGCCTTAGGGTATGAGAAGCGCACTGATGTCAGGTCTTGAAGGGCTGGAATAACCTCAACCGTCACACCAAGTCCAAGATGGGTGCAAACCTCGCCTCTGCTATGGAAACTGGAGGGGGTCACCAAAGGTGGAAGAGCTCACCCTGACTGAACAGGCTATGAGCCAATTCATTCTACTGGATCAGGTGCAAGACTTGGGAGGGCTGCCAGATTACAAGGGCACGTCCAGTGAGTGACCAAGATTGTGCATCCTGAGCACGTGTAGGGAAACGATAACAAAGATGTACAAT
This sequence comes from Ambystoma mexicanum, assembly GCF_040938575.1. Classification (NCBI taxonomy): domain Eukaryota; kingdom Metazoa; phylum Chordata; class Amphibia; order Caudata; family Ambystomatidae; genus Ambystoma; species Ambystoma mexicanum. The sequence continues at coordinate 824,097,971 of NC_090932.1, forward strand.
TGTGTTGCGCTTCTGCATGCATTTGAATGAGTGCCCTGGGTGAACCATGTCCTGGTGTACTGACTCTTGTCCAGTCTACTCAAGAGTGGATACAAACCATGTGGTGTACATCTATTGCACATGGCCGTGTGACAGTACTCATCCTCCACTAGCATATCCAACCAACATCTGCAACATGCTACCACAACATACCAGCAAGTTAGTTGCATTAGTGATGTCAGTGACTCTGCTCTGCTAGACATGTGCTTGTGTCTGAAGCATGAGTTACATTTCATGCACTGCATTGTGTAGATTGTCTATTCACACATGTATGTAGGCAGTTCCATGCTACAGAGAACTTCAAAGAAGACTACCAACATGCCTCACAGAGTGCCATGAGTGACTGTGCACGTCCCTGCTGCAGCTATGGCAATGACTCTGGTGTCAAATTGTTGTGACGACTGATCCCTGTTACCCACCCACACTCATCACACACTCCATGGGTCCATGCCCCTGTCCCTCTTGTGGGTCACTGTCTCTTTTTCCAATCTCCAACTGCATTTAATTACTCATTCCACTTCAGATACCTTGTTTTTGTGTTACTCTTACAGTCATACTTCAACTGGGACTGTTTCCTTTTTTCCAGACTTAGGGCATGTTCCCAATTGTGCAGTCTCTGTGCCAGTTTAACACTGTTGCAGCATGTTTTGTATGCATACTTGGATGTGAATATGTGTGTCTACCTGTTGACCATGGCCATTTCACAGGTATTAGTCAATAGTTTGCAGTACCATGTGCTACAATGTGCTTGCTAAGAACCATGTTTGCTGGCAATGTGTCCACTGGCTGCATAGGCCTAAGCATGGAATGTTGTTGCCAGTCTGCAAATGCCACGGTCAGATTGCTTCTTGTACATAGTGTGTGTATGATGTTTCTCTCATTGTGACATGCCCTGCATTGTGTTGCATGATAGCAATGTGATACACATGTTTACTGTAGACACATTTCACATGACTCCTCATGTGTTTTTCTGTCCTTATGCAAGTGATGCAGAGCAGGAGGAAAGGGAGGAAGACGAGTCTGTGCCGGTTCAGACCACCAGTGGAGGATGGCGCGTGCAGGCCATGAGAATCCACTGGTGCTACATACCATCCTGGGACTTTCTGCATACGACACTGACTCTTTGGAATCCAGTAGCTCTGGTGCTGAACCAGATGTGCAATCCTCAATACTGGCGGAGGTGTGTGCACCAATTGTTTGATGAGTTGGGGTCCATGAGTTTGCAGGGGGTCAGAGCCCTTCACAAGGCCAGTGATTGGTGTCAGGGCCATCTGTGGTGGTTACGGATGCAAGGCCACGCTCCCATGTATTGGTTTCTGATCTTGGGTAAGATGTCCAATGGAGGTGCAGTCATGCAACCATAGACAATGGCTTCAAAGCAAGGGCCATGCTCCCTTGGCTCATAAAGGCGTGGGTCCTGCACACGTGAGGGACGTGTGCAGGCTGGGCAGACAGTGTGGGAGCAGCAGATGTTGCCTGCCACGCACCAATAGTTTGGCTGAGGGCATAGATAAGATGGCCAGTTCCATGATCCCACCAGCAACACAGGTGGAGCAACATCTGCAGGTAATGCAGTCCACATGCCTCTCCCACAGGTTGCCCATGGAGGCCAACATCAGGAGCCGACGGGCAGATCTGAGGTCTCTGCAGGCATCCCTGCTTGCACAGGGTTTGGCGCACAGGGAAGCCCTGAGGCAAGGGTTGTTGGCCCACAAAGCTGCAATCCCAGAGCAAGAGGCAGCCACCAGGAGACTGTTCTAACAGGAGATACTACTATTGAGGCAGAATATCTCGGCGGAACTCCGTGACGTTATGCATGGTGACCTCCAAGCCCTCAGTTTGCTGGTGCATTCATCAGTGTCATGCATGGCCGCTGACACTGAGGAACAGGCCAGCGCACTGCATGGTGAGCCTCCAGTACCACTACCACCCTCTGATTCAACCCTTGAAGGTGGTGCCAGCAGAGGCATGTTTCCCGGTCCACCATAGCCATGTGAAAATGAGCCCATGAAGGGTTTTTTAATATTTTTTTTTAACATAGAAGTTGCCATGCACCCTGCCCCTCCTCCCTCCTGGGTAGAATCCCCAAGCCCCCGGTCCATGATGGACATATTTGATTTTTCTTTTTATTTATTTTGTATCCTTTTAGATGCTTTTGTTCACCCCAGGTCGAGATGTTGGCATTGTATTTTTTTGATTTCCCCTTTCCTGGTTTATCTTTTAATTGCGTTCCTTTATTTTCCCTGAGGTGTGCTGTTAACATCTCAAGGCCATGCAATGTGCAGAAGTGTTCATTCAGGCATGCATAGAGAGGTCAACTTTCATGTTTGCATGGTGGTGCAGAGGATGGCATGTGCAGGTAATTATGGTGTTGGTGTTCCATTGCACATGTGCATTGTGTCAATGGCACTTCGCTATGGCTGTTTTAATCTCTTCTCCCATGTTGTTTCAGGAATCCGTGTTCTGGTGGTGACTGATTTCCCGGAGTAGACACCCTGCACCCTTTGACAACCATGCCCCCAATGCCCTCCACCAGGCACAGTCCCTCCTGTACCTGATTAGGAGACACAGTTCCCGGTGAAGGTGATACAGGATTGACACCATGCCAACGTGAGCACTGTCTTGCATGTTCAGCATGTGCTTTGCATGATAACATACCGGTAGGGTTATTTAATTGGTGCTCATGTCACTGTGTTACCTACCTATGTGTATTCTTCTATGGCCTCACCTACTGTGCTGTACAGCATGTCATTGTCAATCTCCAATCCAGGCAATGTCCTCCTTGCACTGGCATTTCCTTGGGCTGCCCTTTGCGTGTCAGTCTCTCTCCCTCTCTCTGTTGTGGCACACTACACTCCTGGACTGATCACAATCGATTTCAAGTCACCCTCTGGCACACTGTGTTTCTCCTGCAGTGGGTGGTCTCTGCATATTTTCTGTATCAAATCATGTGTTCTCATGGATGTACATGTTGTTTCTGTTGTTACTATTCATGTTATTCCATTTAGGGGAAGCATCTCCCGATGGTGTGCATTGTATGCAAGGCAGTTGGGTTCCCAGTACAGGTCAGTGAATGGCATTAGCGGACACTTGTATGGTGTTTGCATGGGAGTCTAGCAGTGTGTGTGTTCACTTGGGATTGACTTATCTTGTGGTCCATCAGTACTTCTTAAGGGGTGCATGTTTCACAGGGTGTGCTTCTGATGATGGGTCTGGGCATGGTGTTTTGATGGATTGCTGGGGCCACTGTTTTCAAACGATAAAACTGATCTAACTGTGGGGGGCTTTCATGGTTGTTTGGAAGTGGGTAGCATGGCCAACTGTTTGTGGCAGGTAACAGGTGTTGCTGGTTGTGCTGATGTGTGTCTCATGGCACTTTGATCATGCGTAATGATTGACCCGTTACATCCCTTGCACTGTGGGTTTATAGGTTGATGGCGCATTTGGCCTGTCTTAATTATGGATCAACCATTATGGTGTGCAGCACCAGTCTAAACCACATAAATGTATTTATGTATTTTTCTGGGATGCTATCTTGTGTACCAGCACATTAGGGTTAGTGGGGTTGGTGCGTTCTCATGCATGTAGCATGCATGCTGCAACATGGTGTTTGCAGCTTCAATTTCACTGCAGCTGGGTGCATGGTACCAATGCATTTGGCTGAATGCAATATTTGACCATTTGTATGTTGTGATAATTAAGTCTGCATTGACCATGCTCTTTTTGTTTTCATCCTACATTTAGCATGCATTTATCGTTGCTTGCTGTATCACATTGCTTTGTGTTGTCTGCTTATGTCTTCCATATCAGTTCCCTCGGTGGCCAGCATTCCATTGTGACATCAAGCATGGTCCTGGTGGGAGTGCAAGAGGTGAGTATTTGTGAACTTGCCAACACATGAACTGTATCTTCTGCAGCAATTCCTTCACAGTGCCTTTGTAATGCGCTTGCATATAATTTATTTTTTTAAATACCTAGGATTTACTAAACCTACTTGTGACAGGCTCTTCCAACACAACCCTCCACACCTCTGGCCCCCTACCACTTACACTCCTCTTTCCTCATTCACTCACATCTCCCCTGAAGATGTCACCAGAGTTGTCAACTCCATGAGGGTCTCATTCAAAAGTGTGTGCCAGTGTTCATCCAGAACCATCAAGAGCAACATTTCCACTCTGGCACCTGCTCTTTCCGATCTCTGCAATCACTCCTTTCCTGCTGTTTAGTTCCCATCCTCAATCAAGTACTCCCTTGTGCATCCCATCCTTAGTATACCATATGCAGAGCCTTCCTGCCCAGCAAACTACTGCCCCATTTCCATAGCTGTCTTCCTGGAGAAACTGCTAGATAAGTTTGCCCTCCCACAAATGGACGCCCATGATATATTTGTTGGCAGTGTACATGTACACCAGTGTGAATTCTCTCCTTCCCGAGCCACATACAGTACACTCCAGAACACCCATGAACAAATTGTAGCATCCCTCAATTCCAAATCCCCAGCTGTCCTCATCCTCCTTGATATCTCATTTGCTTTTCACATAGTGGACAATTCCATCCTCATTAAAATGCTCCATCAGCGGCCAGTGCACTTGCTTATCTCATTCCTAACCAACCATTCCTACTAAACCATGCTGTGCCTTTTCTCTCCCCGACTTTATCCTCCACCTGTGGCATCCCACAGATCCCCATTTGTTTGCAATGCATCTTTAAGATATACATTTCCCTCCTTCAATGCTTCATTGCCTCATTCTCCCACAAATTCCAGTGCTATGCTGACAACACACTACTCTTCAGCAAAGTTCCTACTGACACACTTGCAAACTCATTCCCCCTGACTGCCTCTCAGACATCCGGGGCTGGCGCACAGCAAATGACCTTGGCTTGTAAGCCATATGAACCGAGAGTGTCCCTATTGGATCCCCTGCAGCCTACTTATGCCATTCACTCTGTCCTTCCTCCATAGGCTCATCCAGGGCCCCCTCATCTGAAGTCAGGAATCTTGGAGTCATCATCGACTACCCCTTTTCCTTCATCCCTTCTATTTGGGACATTGTCAAGAAGTCTTCCATGGGTGTGCCAGCTTTTTTCGTGATCAATTATCTGCATATGTGCTGTATTCACATTTTCATTCTGCATGTTGAGTGACGTGTGCATTGTGTATGTGACATTGTGTAATGAATGGGGATATGTTGCATGCACATTTGATGAATATCTTGAGGGGGACATGCTGTGTGGGGTATGTTGTTGGTTGTCAGTGTGTGTGTATTGGGTGTTTTATTTGCATGCAGCGTGCATGTGTGGGTGTATGTGTGCAGGGACACACAATGATGGTTGTCTTGGGTGTTGTTGTTTGCATGTGTTCGATGTCACTGAGGGGTGCCAATAGCTCTTCAGTTTTATTGGGCATGTACGTGTTAGCTGAACTCTGTTTCATTTTGGTCTTTGTCTACAGATCCTTACATCAGGGAATGATGGCTATTTCATGGAATGAAATTTGACTGTCAACTGCACGCCAAAGGGACAAGTAAGATGTTCTTTTGTATTGAGCGTTATGGAATGTTGATGGAAATGTCAGTCTATACTGCACTTCATTTGTACACCCCACAATAGGGCATGTTTGTGCACATCATGCACACTCTGGGATATGTGTGCATATATTGTGATTTGTGCTTGTTAAAGATGTTTTACATTTAAATAGCTGCTGCCATGTATGGCTTGCACCTCTGACATGATGTTTCTGGATGTATCAATGCTTGCACATTTGAATGATATGTTAGTTATTCAGATCCAACACAACAGAAGGGGACCACTACAGTGGGTATGGTGCACAGAGTTCACGGATCAGACTCTGGCATGGTTAGCCTACTTTCTTTCTGGCTGCCCATCCCAGTTGGAACTAGAAGCATTTCCATCTTCTATCGCACTTTCTGTGGCATTCCCCATGGATGTAACCTATCCCCCTCGTTCTTCAACATGTACATGGCTGCCTTAGCACATGTGATTGCCACTTTCACCACTAACTTCCAGTGTGAAATGGATGGCACACAACTTTGTTTTAGGCTACCCTCAGCCGCCTCCTCTTCCTCACTCATATCTGACTATCTGTCCACGATTCAGTCATGATGTGCTGCAATCAACCTCTGCCTTAACACCAGCAGGACTGAGATCCTTTGCATTGGGACCCCTGCTCCAGTTTTAGCACTTTCACTCTGGACCGACTCCCTTGGCCCTGCTGCCGCACCCACCTGCAAGGCTAAAAAACCTTGGGGTCATCTTCCATTCCACTCTCTGCTTCTCATGTCACATTTCGGACATCTCTAAAAAGTATAACTATCAGCTAAACCTCCCCAGAGGTACTCCACCATTTCTCACTTCCCCCAGTGGTCCTCTGCCTCCAGAGCTCTGGTTATCTCTATGCTGGACTACTGCAATTGCCTCTTTATCAACCTCCCTGCTTCTACTCTGCACCCTCTACAACTCACCCAGAACGTAACCGCAAGACGTATCTTTGGCCTCAAGACCAGGGACCACATCTCTCTGGCGCTGAAATCCTTCTACTGTCGCCCCATGGCTGCAAGTGTCAAATTTTAGACACTCTGCATTGTCCATAAGGCTTTCTAGGGCCAAGGACCTACCATATCTGCAACAATGCCTGCCTAAATACTGTTCCTCCCGATCCTTCCCCTTATGAACCTCCAACCTTCTTTGAATGAGCCAGTTCTCCAAGCAGAGTTTTAGAGGGAGATCTTTATCTTCAGCATGGGCCTCCCTCTGCTCTGGAATAGCCTCCCTGCTGCCCTCTGTCTGGAGCCTGATCACCTTAAGTTCCGGAAACTCATCACTACTTTCCTCTTCTACTCTTCCTTCTCTCCTCCACTTCCCTACTAACCCTGTCCTATGCTCTATCCCTCTCTCATTCCTTTTTTCCATAAAGCTCGCTGACTGGCCGCCTAATGCACCTCAGGGTCTCACAGGTCCCTGGCACCCCCACCAGTGTTTTGCACACTTTTCTCGGGGACCTGCACTTGCCTCATCATCACTGCACTTGGCCAAGTACCATAGAGAGTTGCAACTGGATGCACTTGGACCCCCCCAGAACTTGTTCCCACCCTCCACCTACCACTCCCCTGTAAACATCTGTGCACTTGCTCGATCTGATTGCACCATGCCTGTAGACCGTCTGTCTGTTCCACCCTGTCCTCACTCCCTGCATGGTGGTGCATTTGTGCACTTGGTAAAACTGTACAATCGTTATCAGACCTATTCACTGTTACCCCCACTGTTAATTGTATAATATGCACTTAGTCTGCATGTACAGAGTATTATTGTTTGAGAATTTTAAGGGCTGTGAACGAGTGTTCTTTTCCCCTTTTTCCATCCCTCCTTGAGCGCTTTGAAACACTTGCCTTGTGTATAGGCCCTTTTTGAATAAACATTACCATATCATAACATACCATACCACAGTCTAATTATCATTGTAAATTACATATGGGATGGTTTTGGTGACACAGAGGTGATTTAATTAATTGTTTGGCATGGTGATAGCGGTGTACTCCCTCTTCAATATGTTTCTTTTGGAAACACACAATGAAAGGTCTTTTAGTTCTAAGGGGTGAACACAATTTAGCACTTCCAAGGGCACTTTCTCAGGGTGGTTTTGTGGTCACAGTGGATTGGCCCATTGTCATCAATGACTGGCACCTGGGACGTAGCGGGGTCATGTGCACTCCACAGGATTTTAGGTGGAATACGATTGCACAAGCTGGGTACGTACAGCCTCTTCACATGCACTTTACCCAGCCATATGCAAGCAGAGGGCCTGTGGGTGTGGATGAGGTGTCACCACGATGTCCAAGGAGATGCCATGCCATGTTAAAACACTGTGCAGGACGCATGCAGCAACAATGATCCTGCAGACTACTGGTGGTGCGTATAGCACCACACTACCAGAGTGGTCAAGGGAGCGGAAATGTGGCTTGTGCACTCCGAATGTGCGCTTCACTATGCCTCGAGGTACAATATGGGCAGCATTGTATCTTACCTCGGCAGGTGTGCTGGGGTTGCGTATTGGCATCATCATGTATGTGCTCAGAGGGTAGTCACTGTCCCCTGTAGTAATGAGAATGGTTGTCATTTTTTGACAGTGTCTACGTCTGTGTGCAACATGCATGCATGTGCATGACCTTTCCCACTCACCAATGAGCCTTGTGTTACCATGCTTCCCATCTTCCAGGGCCCGGTATAGGGGAGCATCCTGAAGATGCAACTATCATGGGTGCTGCCAGGATAGTTGGCATCGACTGAAGTAATTATCCCCTTGGCATCACACACAACATGAACATTGATGAAGTGCCAGTGTTTTCGGTTGCGGTAGATATGTTCTGTTGCTAGAGGTGGATGTATATCAACATGGGTGCAATCAATGACACCTACCACTTTTGGGAAGTGCACCACCCCATACAAATCCTGGACCACTGACTGCCTTTCTGCATGTGTTTTGGGCATATAGATATGCCAGCGGACAGAAGGACATGCAGTTATTATTGCCAACACCTGGTGTCGGCAGAGTGACTGTGTGCGCTGTGAAATGCCACCAACTATGTCAGTCGTCTGCTGGAATGAGCCAGTGGCCAAAAAATGCAGTACAGTGAGCACCTTTTGCAAGGAGCTCGGTGCTTGGGAGCACATATTGAGTGATGTGAGGTCATCTTCCCACTCCGCAACCAGGTCTACGATGATATGAGGGGGGAACCTATACCTGGCATAGACCTGGTCGTCAGGCATCCCAAAAAGGCTGGTCCTTGGGTGGAAGATCCAGACCCTGGCCATGATTCTCCTCCAGCCGTGTCCCAGGATGACTGCTGTAACAAATGATGCATTGATTGTGGCTGTATACGTGCATTTGTTGATCCTGCATGCTTTTTATGCATTTCTTGGTGTACGCATTGACGTTTACACCTGCTGTTGCATGGCGTAGCTGTTTCGGAATTTGCACATTCTTTCTCGCGCACCGGCGATCCCTTTTCAATTCCATTCATACGGTTGTTTTTCGCACATATGGGCAGTGCAATTATTTCACTGTTGAACATCCTCATAACAACCATATTTTCACTTGTTCTTCCCCATTCCACATGTTCTGCCCCCTTTTTAGGTGGCTGTGCAGCACCCAGCTGGCCCTTCGCTTGGGGTCATGCGCAAGGCATTTGTGGTTTCACAGTGACATGTTGGACCGGCGCAGATTTCTCTCAAGTCCCGGGTAAGCCACGCACATAGTGTTCCATGAATCGATAGATGGGGACTTGCAAGCAATTTTGCACGCAAGTCACGATTTTCAGCGCAAATGATTATATGCATCGGGGGCAAGTCTCCAGATTGCCTCATATTAATGTTAATTTAAAACAATTCCAAAGGTTAAAATGACCAATACTTCCTATATGTTTTTGAGCATTCATAGATTGCAGCATTCTAAAAACTGGTTGACCTTTCACAAGAGTTAAGTGTAACAAGTCTCCAAAAACAAGTACATGTTTACCTCCAAACAAATAGTTGTAGTCAGTCTTCAAAACCTCTTGCATTCACAAGTGTATACAAGCTAGCATCAAGTTAGACACCATAATTACTTCATCTATAATCAAGGTATTTAATTTTCTAAGAACTTTTCCTACTTTCTTGTGCTGCACTTGAAACAAGTGATATGCTAGTTTGTTGTCATGAACCACTGATAACATTAACAGGCGATGTACAATAACACATTAAATGCTGTTAAAAGTGTTGGAGCAGTTAAGTTACATGATAAAGAGGAATCTGTTACATTTTGGATCATAGCTTTTATTGCATTAATTCAAAATGATTTACCTGTTCCTGCTTGTCCACTAACATACAACAAAACAGGTTTGTATTGCACACAAGAGCATTTGCGCTTGTCATGCAGTAAACCATGTAAGAAACTATTTTAATTGTATTAAGAACTTGATTTTGCTCTATATTAAGTTTACTAACAATTTCATCACATTTCACATCTGCAACTTAACTTTGATTGCAATTTCTACTTCCTCCACAGCAAGCTCAATATCAGTTTGAATAATTGGCTCACCGAGAACATTTTGACTTCCTGATGCAGATTCTTGACTGCCCTTATGAGTTTATTTTGGCAATTCAGCTGCCAAAAGTTCTTCTTGACATAGTTCTTTCTCCAGTAAGTCCAAACACTGCTCAAATTTCAAATATGTAATTAAGCATTTGTTTTTGAAAAAAAATAAATTGTTTCAACATTTCAAAACTTCCCAATAAATCACTCTCTGCACGCCATGGGAAGAACAACTGCAAAATACAAAAAGAAAATAAGACCTTTTTCTCTGCACTTTGGCAAGACAGTTTAATGTGGTTAATGATACTTCCCTTTTCATGTCTCACTACACAACTACTACATCCATGTATATTAAACTGTTCTCTGTCACTGTTCGCTTCAATATTTCAATATGAGTAGTGTTGTGCTGCTTCATATAAACAAAGATCCTCAAACAATTCAGATCAATGTAGATAATATGTATCAATCAAAATCGTTGTACTGTCAGGTGCTGATTCAGCTAACTGCACAATTTCAGCCAATACCCAATTTCTAGTGCTAGCTGGTGAAAGACTTAACCAAGCTACATTAATGCTCCATCCAGACAGAGGAAAACTAGTTAGCAGATCTGCACCTTCATAGCTACCACAGTCTCTATGTGAAAGCATCTTAAAAAAAAAGCTTACAAGTTTAAGACTGAGGCCCTCATCAAGAGTTCGGCGGTAACCATGCCGCTATTGGCGGCATGGCTGCCGCCGAAATCGCGTCGGGGTCCTCGGAATGAGGACTTACTGGGCCATTCTGAGGTCAGAAGGCCCAGTAATTCCTCCATCCGAGGACCTGGACCTGGTTCTTCCCCATTCCCATTTCAGCCCCCATAGGGCTGAATGGGAATGGGAGAGGGAGCAAACAACGGGCGATTACGAGTTGGCCCATTCTTTGCTCCCTCTTCCCCTCGCGGGACCCGCTCTGCACGTCTGGTGAGACCAGACGTGCAGAGCGGGTCCCGTGAGGGGAACTCGGAATCGGGCGGTACAGGGTTGACGGCACTGGCACCTTTACCGGTGCCGATAACCCTGTACCGCCCGACTCGTAATGAGGGCCTGAGACTTTTATCTGATGATAAATCTGCCCACACTTCAGCTGCATTTGTCTTTTCTGCTTTTGTCATGTATGCTGCAATAACAAGCAATAGCTGTTGAATTATTAGCAATACGCAGTACATCAGTATTTGCATTCCATAACTGAGCAATGACAGCATTGTAATAATTAATAAAATGGCATTCCTTATTTATTTTTAAATGATAGGTATTTCTCAGAGACTTACCAGTAACATGGTGTTGAACAGATGACATTATACTATTCACTCTAGCAACTGGTGTCACAAGACTTGAAAAGCCAAATCCACAGTACTTGGCATTATGTTTGTATGTTATTTGTATTTTCTTTGACAGTACTTTCCACAAGAATGCCTTTGAGACATTTGCACCTTGTTTCATAGATAAGCATTCACATGCTGAGCAGGCATAGAACAAGTAATATATTGTTCTATTAACTCCATCACACATCCATCACTTTCCTTACCAAACTGAGGAGCATCTTTAATTCACAGCAGCACATGTATATGTTTAGCCCAACATTCCTGGTACTCTTTCCCTCCAAAAGAAAAAGAAATGTTGTACAGGGTCTACTGCACCATTTTCTTTATTACATATAAAGTGTAAAATGGCTAAAAATATGTGATGAAAAAAGCACAATACACTTACAGGGTTAATAGAACAGAATTCTCCCGGTGTCATGTGGTCTGTGTTGTCTTTCTCTGCATCACTTCCCCAAATCCACTATGCAAGATCATCCCAACCATACTCAGTGCAACTTAAAGTCACAAACCAGGTTGGAGATCCCAAGTTTCTGATAATGCATCTAACCTCAGAGTGTCTCTTATAGCAATATTCTTTAGTATTCTCATTGTAGCAAGAATATTTGTATGTTTGTCCTCTAAAATAATGTTTTTCTTTCACCTGCTGCAGCATCTCACATGCAGAAAGATTTTTAAATCTAGTTCCGGTCTGAAGTGTATGAGCAACAGCAGAGCACAATGTTGAAAATTCACTTTCATACAATAAGTGAAAAATATATGCAACATTGGTTGAGAATCGTGAATCTTCTGAATACATTCTTGTACAACGATATTCTGAAGCAGAGATTTGCACCCTACGGACATCCAATCTCCTTCCAGTGCCAGTTGGATATAGCATTGGGAAACAACGGGCTTCAAATGTCTTTCCCTAGATACTAATTGTTGCACCTTTTGTTGCTTTCATTTGATACCATTTTAAACTGTCACCCATGACTTACTTTTATCAATACAAGCTAGAGAGTGACCCAAAAGTCCTGTTTTTCATGAACTTCACATTCATCTATTCTTTGTAGCATCTTGATTTATCTTTTAACATTATCATTTTTGTGCAATACTTACAAAAACTCTCTTTAAAACTTTATAAGAAAAGGTATCAATAGTGCACAAGTCCATACCGCACAATGCTTCTTTCATTTAATTTGTGACTGACCTACAGTTTCCATTTCTGTATTATTGCACTGTATGATTTCCTCTTTTTTAGAAATCACACGATTTCGGACATCCTAGCTGTGTCCACTCTCATCAATAGCTACTGGAACATTCTTTCCTTGAATGTAACTCACCTCATTAAAAAATGGTTTACCACTCACCACCAAAGATGTCACAAAAGTTATCATGTGTAAGCACTTGAACTGTTTGTATATTTGTATGGAATGCTGTGGTCACCTTAAGCAATTTCATAAGTTTATTCACTATGAAAATGAATAATTTAATTTTCTTTTCATAACAAAAGCTTCTCCAAAGATTGATAAAAACTCAGGAGTGAAACATTCTCATATATATATATATATATATATATTCAATGAAAAAACTTTGTTAAAGGGACGTTATGGTTAAGTTGTACTACTAAAAACCTATGAAATTCAGTGAAAAAACTTTGTTAAAGGGACATTATGGTTAAGTTGCGCTACTAAAAACCTATGAAATTCAGTGAAAAAACTTTGTCAAAGGGACTTTATGGTTCCAAGTAAAACCGAAAAACCCTTGAAATTCGCCAGTTATGGTAAGCTAAGTAACCATAACTCGTGCCACCACCGTGCACTGCTAAGACTAACACCCAGGACATCAAAGATGACATCACAAATGTCATTGATGACATCACTGATGACATCACATGTCTGGCTCACTCTTTTTTCTTTTGCTGACATATCCAGGCCACATGGTTTTCTTCAGTAACAGTCAGAAACTAAACATTTTAGTTTATTTGTAGACGTTTCCTTCAAGTAGGTTCTTACAGTAATTTCCTCAGAGTCCAGTCACATCATATGAAACATATACATACGGGAAGACACAAGCTTGAAAGACAGCAATCCTTTTTCTGCATAAAGATAATCAATAGACTTATGAGCACTTTCTGATAGTTCTGTTGTTTTTTTTTTTATGGCTGTACTTTCCCTGTATATGGTCATATGTATATACATTGTACTCATACTACTTTCCTTAGGGTCCAATCACATCAAGTGATACATATACATAGGGTAAATAGCAGCTTTGAAACAGGGCAATCATTTATTTGCATGAAAATAATCAGTTAAGTTATGAATTGTTTCTGCTACTACTTGTGCTTTTTTGCTAACTTCACTTTCCCTGTATATACCCATATTGGTATGTGTTCTTGTGTCTTTGTGTTTTGTCTATAGTAATGCAATTATGTAATACATGTGTTTTATTAGCTACTTATTACATATTTCACAGTACACAAAGATCTATTAAGAAAACAATTATCATTTCATTATTTAACATATTAACATTACGAACATTATACCTTCATCTTGTACGCTGCACACAATGTTATGTTTCTGTATGAGTAGCTTAGTAAACTAGATAGAACCCCATAATAGAATGCTATTTATATCAATGCATCGTTCAATGCACTAATTAAGGTATGATATTTATTGCAATGATCCTTGACACTTTTTTCGCAACATTATAATAAGAATCCCTTGTACACATATTACATGAAAAGTACATACACATGTGATGTCATTAGTGATGTCATCAATGACATTTGTGATATCATCTTTGATGTCCTGGGTGTTATTCTTAGCAGTGCACAGTGGTGGCGCGAGTTATGGTTGCTTAGTTTACCATAACTGGTGAATTTCAAGGGATTTTCGGTTTTACTTGGGACCATAACGTCCCTTTGACAAAGTTTTTTCACTGAATTTCAGAGGTTTTTAGTAGCGCAACTTAACCATGACATCCCTTTAACAAAGTTTTTTTCATTTAATTTCATAGGTTTTTATTATGCAACTTAACCATAATGTCCCTGTAACACATTTTTTTTTTACTGAATTTTATAGGTTTTTATTAGTGCAACGTCACCATAACATCCTTTTCAATAGATGAAGACTAATAGCATCTTAGGTCCTCAATGTGGGAACCCCGGGTGGTAAAAAAAAAAAAGATTTTCCTTCCTACACCGGCGTCCCGGTGTAGGAAGAAAACCTTTTACCAAGATGGCCACCATGGAAAGGGAAGGCGGGGTGTATAAAGAGAACACAACAGGGCATGAGCGGGGGGTGTGGGGAGGACAGGGGAGACACATGGGCATGAGCGGGGGGTGAGAGGGAACAGGGCACAAACGGGGCATGAGCAGGGGGTGGGGGGGAAAAGGAAGGAAACACGGGGCATGAGCGGGGGTGGGGGGAACACGAGAGAGACACGGGGCATGAGCAGTGGGTGGGGGGAACAGAGGAGACATGGGGCATGAGCGGGGGGTGGGGAGGAACACGAGGGAGACACGGGGCATGAGCGGTGGGTGGGGAGGAACACGAGGGAGACACAGGGCATGAACGGGGGTGGGGAGGAACACGAGGGAGAAACGGGCCATGAGCGGGGGTGGGGGGGGAGTGGAGAGACATGGGGCATGAGCAGGGGGTGGGGGAAAAAGGGCACACACGGGGCATGAGCGGAGGTGGGGGGAACAGTGCACACACGGGTGAGCGGGGGGTGGGAGGAACAGGGCACACATGGGGCATGAGCAGGCGGTGGGAGAATAGGGCACACACGGGGCATGAGCAGGGGTGGGGGAACACGAGGGAGACACGGGGCATGAGCGGGGAGGGGGCAACAGGAGACACGGGGCATGATCGGGGTGTGGGGGGAACATGAGGGAGACACGGGGCATGAGCGGGGTTGGGGGGTAACACAAGGGAGACACGGGACATGACCGGAGGGTGGGGGGGCAACAGGAGACACAGGCATGAGCGGGGGTGGGGGGAACATGAGGGAAACACGGGGCATGAGCTGGAGTGGGGAAACAGGGGAGACACGGGGCATGAGCGGGGGTTGGGGGGTAACACAAGGGAGACACGGGGCATGAGCGGGGGTTGGGCGTAACAGGGGAGACAGGGCATGAGCAGGGGGTGGGGGGCAACACAAGGGAGACACGGGGCAGCATGAGCGTGGGTGGGGGTAACAGGGGAGACAGGTCATGAGCGGTGGGTGGGGGGGAACAGGGGAGACACACGGGGCATGAGCGGGGGTGGGGGGGAACAGGGGAGACACACAGGGCTTGAGCGGGGGGTGGGGGGAACAGGGGAGACAGGTCATGAGCGGGGGTGGGGGGAACAGGGGAGACACACAGGGCATAGGCGAGGGTGGGGGGAACAGGGGAGACACAAGGGGCATGAGCGGGGGATGGAGGTAGGGGAGAGACACACAGGGCATGAGCGTTGGGTGGGGGAAAGGGAAGGCGGGGTGTATAAAGAGAACACAACAGGGCATGAGCAGGGGGTGGGGGGACAGGGGAAACAAATGGGCATGAGTGGGGGTGAGAGGTAGCAAGGAAGGAAACACGGGGCATGAGCGGGGGTGGGGGGAACACGAGAGAGACACGGGGCATGAGCAGCGGGTGGGGAGGAACAGGGGAGACACGGGGCATGAGCGAGGGGTGGGGAGGAACACGAGGGAGACACAGGGACATGAGTGGGGGCTGGGGGGAACAGGGGAGACACAGGGCATGAGCGGGGGGTGGGGGAAACAGGGCACACACGGACCATGAGCGGAGGGTGAGGGGAACAGGGCCAGGGCACACACAGGGCATGAGCGGGGGGTGGGGGAATAGGGCACACACGGGGCGTGAGCAGGGGTGGGGGGAAAGGAGAGAGACAAGGGGCATGAGCGGGGGGTGGGGGGAACATGAGGGAGACACGGGGCATGAGCGGGGGTGGGGCAACAGGAGACACACGGGGCATGAGCGGGGGAGAGGGGGTACACGATGGAGACACAGGGCATGAGGGGGGGTGGAGAGAACACGAGGGAGACACTGGGCATGAGCAGGGGGTGGGGGCAACAGGAGACACATGGGGCATGAGCGGTGGGTAAGGGGGTACACGAGGGAGACACGGGGCATGAGCGGGGGGTGGGAGGAACACGAGGGAGACACGGGGCATGAGCGGAGGTGTGGGGAAGAGGGCACATGGGGCATGAGCGGGGGTGGGAGGAACAGGGCACACACGGGGCATGAGCGGGGGTGGGGGGACAGGTCACACACAGGTCATGAGCGGGGGTGGGGGAACAGGGCGTACACATTGGGCATGAGCGGGGGTGGGGGAACAGGGCGCACACACGGGGCATGAGCGGGGGTGGGGAGAATGGAGAGAGACACGGGGCATGAGCGGGTGGTGGGGGTAACATGAGGGGGACACGGGGCATGCGCGGGAGGGGGTGGGGAGTAACACGATGGAAACAGGAGGCATGAGCAGGGGTGGGGGTAACACAAGGGAGACACGGGGCATGAGCAGGGGGTGGGGGGTACACGAGGGAAACATGGGGCATGAGCGGGGGGTGTGGGGGAAGGAGGGAGACATGGGGCATGAGCGGGGGTGGGAGAAACAGGGGAGACACGGGGCATAAGCCGGGGGTGGGGGGTAACAAAATGGAGACACGGCGCATGAGTGGGGGTTGGGGGTAACAGGGGAGACAGGGCATGAGCGGGGGGTGTGGGGGTAACACAAGGGAGACACAGGGCATGAGCAGGGGGTGGGGGTGTAACACAAGGGAGAGACGGGGCATGAGCTGGGGGGTAACACAAGGGAGACACAGGCTATGAGCGGGGGTGGGGGTAACAGGGGAGACAGGTCATGAGCGGGGGGTGGGGGGAACAGGGCACACGGGGCATGAGCAGGGGGTGGTGGGAAGGGGAGAGACACACAGGGCATGAGCGGGGGGTGGGAGGGAAGGGGAGAGACACGGGGCAAGAGCGGGGGATGGGGGAAGGGGAGAGACACAAGGGGCACGAGCGGGGGGTGGGGGGTCAGGGGAGAGAGACACGGGGCATGAGTGGGGGTGTGGGGGGAACAGTAGGGAGACTCGGGGCATGAGCGGGGGGTTGGGGGTTTAGGGGAGAGATACACAGGGCATGAGCAGGGGCTGGGGGAAGGGGAGAGAGACACGGGGCATGAGCAGGGGGTGGGGGGAAGGGGAGAGAGTCACAGGGCATGAGCGGGGGCTAGGGGGGAAGGGGAGAGAGACACGGGGCATGAGCGGGGGCTGGGGGAAGGGGAGAGAGACACGGGGCATGAGCGGGGGTGGGGGGAAGTGGAGAGAGACACGGCATGAGCGGGGGTGGGGGGAAGGGGAGAGAGACACGGGCATGAGCGGGGGGAAGGGGAGAGACACGGGGCATGAGCGGGGAGTGGGGGAAGGGAAGAGACACACGGGACATGAGCAGGGGGTGGGGGAAGGGGAGAGAGACACGGGGCATGATTGGGGTGTGGGGAGAAGGGGAGAGACACGGGCATGAGCGGGTGGTGGGGGAACACGAGGGGGACACGGAGCATGAGCGGGAGTGGGTGGGGTAACACAATGGAAACACGAGGCATGAGCGGGGGTAGGGGATAACACGAGGCATGAGCGGGGGTGCGGGCAACAGGAGACACGGGGCATGAGCAGGGTGTGGGGGGAACACAAGGGAGACACGGGGAATGAGCGGGGGTGTGGGGTAACACGAGGGAGACACGGGACATGACTGGAGGGTGGGGGGACAACAGGAGACACAGGGTATGAGTGGGGGGTGGGGGTACACGAGGGAAACACGGGGCATGAGCGGGGGGTGGGGGAGAGAACAGGGGAGACACGGGACATGAGCGGGGGTGGGGGGAATAGGAGAGAGACACGGGGCATGAGCAGGGGGTGGGGGTAACAGGGAAGACATGGGGCATGAGTGGGGGGTAACACAAGGGAGACACGGGGCATGAGCGGGGGGTGGGGGTACACGAGGGAAACATGGGGCATGAGCGGGGGGTGGGGGGAACAGGGGCGACACGGGGCATGAGCGGGGGGTGGGGGGAAAGGAGGGAGACATGGGGCATGAGCGGGAGTGGGAGGAACAGGGGAGACACGGGGCATGAGGCAGGGGTGGGGGGTAACACAAGGGGAAACACGGGGCATGAGTGGGGGTTGGGGGTAACAGGGGAGACAGGGCATGAGCGGGAGGTGCGGGGGTAACACAAGGGAGGCACAGGGCATGAGCTGGGGGTGGGGGGTAACACAAGGGAGACACGGGGCATGAGCGGGGGGTGGGGGGTAACAGGGGAGACAGGGCATGAGCGGGGGTGCGGGCAACAGGAGACACGGGGCATGAGCAGGGTGTGGGGGAACACAAGGGAGACACGGGCATGAGCGGGGGTGGGGGGTACACGAGGGAAACACGGGACATGAGCGAGGGGTGGGGGAGAACAGGGGAGACGCGGGGCATGAGCGGGGGTGTGGGAATAGGCGAGAGAGACAGGGCATGAGCGGGGGTGGGAGGAACAGGGGAGACAAGGGGCATGAGCGGGGGGTGGGGGGTAATACAAGTGAGACACGGGGCATGAGCGGGGGTGGGGGGGTACACGAGGGAAACATGGGGCATGAGCGGGGGGTGAGGGGGAACAGGGGAGACACGGGGCATGAGTGGGGGTGGGGGGAAAGGAGGGAGACACGGTGCATGAGCGGGGTGTGGGGGGGTAACACAAGGCAGACACAGGGCATGAGCGGGGGGTGGGGGGTACCACAAGGGAGACATGGGGCATGAGCTGGGGGTGGGGGGTAACACAAGGGAGACACGGGGCATGAGCGGGGGATGGGGGTAACAGGGGAGACAGGTCATGAGCGGAGGGTGGGGGGAACAGGGGAGACACACGGGGCATGAGCGGGGGGAGTGGGGAACGGGAGAGACACACGTGGCATGAGCGGGGGGTGGGAGGGAAGGGGAGAGACACAGGGCATGAGCGGGGGGGAAGGGGAGAGACACGGGGCATGACGGGGGGTGGGGGGAAGGGGAGAGACACACAGGGCATGAGCAGGGGGTGGGGGGAAGCGGAGAGAGACACGGGGCATGAGTGGGGTGTGGGGGGAAGGGGAGAGACACAGGGCATGAGCGGGTGGTGGGGGGAACACGAGGGGACACGGGGCATGAGCGGGAGGGGGTGGGGGGTAACACAATGGAAACACAAGGCATGAGCGGGGTTAGGGGGTAACACGAGGGAAACACGAGGCATGAGCAGGGGTGGGGGGAACACGAGGGAGACACAGGGCATGAGCGTGGGTGCAGGCAACAGGAGACACGGGGCATGAGCAGGGTGTGGGGGAACACAAGGGAGACACGTGGCATGAGCGGGGGTGGGGGGTAACACGAGGGAGACACGGGATATGACCGGAGGGTGGGGGGACAACAGGAGACATGGGGCATGAGTGGGGGGTGGGGGTACACGAGGGAAACACGGGACATGAGCGGGGGTGGGGGAGAACAGGGGAGACACGGGGCATGAGCGGGGGTGGGGGGAACAGGGGAGACACGGGGCATGAGCGGGGGGTGGGGGGTAACACAAGTGAGACACAGTGCATGAGCGGGGGGTGGGGGGTACACGAGGGAAACATGGGGCATGAGCGGGGGGTGAGGGGGAACAGGGGAGACACGGGGCATGAGCGGGGGGTGGGGGGGAAAGGAGGGAGACATGGGGCATGAGCGGGGGGTGGGGGGTAACACAAGGGAGACACGGGGCATGAGCGGGGGGTTGGGGGTAACAGGGGATGCAGGGCATGAGCGGGGGGTGGGGGGATAACACAAGGCAGACACGGGGCATGAGCGGGGGATGGGGGTAACAGGGGAGACAGGTCATGAGCGGGGGTTGGGGGAACAGGGCACACGGATCATGAGCAGAGGGTGGGGGAGAACAGGGGAGACACACGGGGCATGAGCGGGGGTTGGGAGGGAAGGGGAGAGACACAGGGCATGAGCGGGGGGTGGAGGGAAGGGGAGAGACACACGGGGCATGAGCGGGGGGTAGGGGGAAGGGGAGAGAGACACAGGGCATGAGCGGGGGGTTGGGGGTAACAGGGGATACAGGGCATGAGCTGGGGGTGAGGGGTAACACAAGGGAGACACGGGCATGAGCGGGGGATGGGGGTAACAGGGGAGACAGGTCATGAGCAGGGGTTGGGGGGAACAGGGCACACGGATCATGAGCAGAGGGTGGGGGAGAACAGGGGAGACACACGGGGCATGAGCGCGGGGTGGGGGGAACGGGAGAGACACACATGGCATGAGCAGGGGTTGGGAGGGAAGGGGAGAGACACAGGGCATGAGCGGGGGGTGGGGGGAAGGGGAGAGACACACGGGGCATGAGCGGGGGGTAGGGGGAAGGGGAGAGAGACACAGGGCATGAGTGGAGGTGTGGGGGGAACAGTAGGGAGACACGGGGCATGAGCGAGGGGTTGGGGGTTTAGGGGAGAGATACATGGGGCATGAGCGGGGGGTGGGGAGAAGGGGAGAGAGACATGGGGCATGAGCGGGGTGGTGGGGGAACAGTAGGGAGACACGGGGCATAAGCGGGGGTGGGGGGGATGGGGAGATACACACGGGGCATGAGCAGGGGTGGAGGGAAGGGGAGAGACACACAGGGCATGAGCGGGGGTTGGGGGGAAGGGGAGAGACACACTGGGCATGAGCAGGGGGTGGGAGGGAAGGGGAGAGACACGGGGCATTAGTGGGGGGTGGGAGGAGGGGAGAGACACACGGGGCATGAGCGGGGGGTGGGGGGAAAGGAGGGAGACATGGGGCATGGCAGGGGGTGGGGGAAGGGGAGAGACAAACGGGGCATGAACGGGGAGTGGGGGAACAGTAGGGAGACACAGGGTATGAGCGGGGGTGGGTGGGAAGGGGAGAGACACATGGGGCATGAGCGGGGGGTGGGGAGGAAGGGGAGAGACACACAGGGCATGACCGGGGGGTGGGGGAGAAGGGGAGAGACACACAGGGCATGAGTGGGAGGTAGGGGGAAGGGGAGAGAGACACAGGGTATGAGCGGGGGTGAGGGGGAAGGGGAGAGACACACAGGGCATGAGCAGGGGGTGGGGGGAACAGTAGGGCGACACGGGGCATGAGTGGGTGGTGGGGGGAAGGAGGAAGACACGGGACATGAGCGGGGGGAACGGGAAAGAGAAACGGAGCATGAGCGGGGGGGTGGGAGGAACACACGGAGAATCAGCAAGGGGGGGGACATGGGAGACACGGCCATGAGCAGAAGGTGGGGGAACAAGAGAGAGACACGAGGGCCTGTGACTCAACGCCTTTTCGTGGCCAACGCAGCCCACATCTACACTGTGCAGGCAGCAGATCCCGCTCCGATAAACAAAGATGGCGGGCGTCTCTGAAAATAGACGCAGTGCACGCTTCACGGCAGCCCATAGAAAAGCATGTCAGATGTCCGCGGACATCACGCAAGCTGCTTGCCCAATCATCGTCCTGTCCGCAAAGCGAACAGGGAAGTGTGTCCACGAAGCGAACACAGATATCACTAATTTTTTCTGACCTTCTTTTTGGTCATTTAAAAAAAAACTACTGGACGGATTTTAACCAAATTTGCAAAAGAACGCTTTCGGGACCAAGCCGCTGCTCCTGGTCCAGATTTGGTGAAAATCCATCCAGCGGTTTGGGCTGTAGGCGCGAGCAAAGATTTTTTTTGCTCACTGTACCTTTCACAGATGGGAAATATCCATTTGCATATCAGTCTTTGTCCCGCCCACATGGGCAGTCCAGCACCGAAATGCTATGGCAATTCCTCTCTGAACAAGAGTCCCAAAAGCAACCCCATACACGTGTTTCAGCCTTGTTGGGCCTCATCAATGAGGTGAAGCTTTGTCTCTCTGAGCACAGTGAGCAGGGAGTCCACGTCTGGTTGCCCCCAGGTAACTCAGGGTGACCAACCCCAAGTTCTTTGCAAACATTTCAAAGAAGGTAGCAGGCGCTCCTCTCCAGAAAGAACATGGCATGATAACCTGTCCTGAGATGAGAGTTTGAAGCACACGCTTTTTGCTCACTGTACCTTTCACAGATGGGAAATATCCATTTGCATATCAGTCTTTGTCCCGCCCACATGGGCAGTCCAGCACCGAAATGCTATGGCAATTCCTCTCTGAACAAGAGTACCAAAAGCAACCCCATACACGTGTTTCAGCCTTGTTGGGCCTCATCAGTGAGGTGAAGCTTTGTTTCTCTGAGCACAGTGAGCAGGGAGTCCATGTCTGGTTGCCCCCAGGTAACTCAGGGTCATTCACTACCTTTTTTTCTAAAAATCTTTCTTTGTTACTAGCTGGTAACACATTTGATTTTTAAAAACATAATAATTTACTTTCAGTAAAAACATTATCGGTTCCAGTAAATCTTTGTGTTGGCATATCTCTTATTTCAACTTTAACATTTCTAAAACTATCCTCAACACTAGAAATGGTTGCATTATATGCAGGATTTGTATCGACAGATCAGACAACACTACTTTAAAAACATGTATACAAAAAAAAGCTGAATATAAAAAAAACGGAAATTGAAATGATTTAGTTCACATATGCCTTTCTTTATATTTTCAATATAAAATATAAGTTTCAAGCTCAGGCTAACAGGTGGCAATGCACTTTTAGGGCCCGCCAAGCCAGGATTTCTAAACCAAGTGAAACAAGACACTCACTCAAAGCTGCAGAACAGAAAACCCTGCATCTGCCCATCAGCACAAGTGTAATAGTTAGTCGCACCCTGGGAATTTTCCTGTTTGCAGATCATTTTCTTTTTTTTAATTCCTGATAAAATATTTACTAAAGTGAGGACACCTCGCACCAGAAAACAAATATAGCACCATGATTTAAATCAAAAGACACTTGTTCCCTTTTCAGATGACAGAAAACATAAAGAAACTGTTCTAAATTGGCCACCATAGTTAAAAACGGAACGTTTAAAATAAAAATGAGTACTACTCTACAAAACATATCAACATGTCCACCACCCCTCCAGTACCCATCCCCAATATCACTACAGTTTAAATGGCTAAGTCCCCTAGTAGTGCCATAAAAAGCCTCACAAACCTCTACTTAACAGCTAAACGACAACCCAGTATTAAGTATATTAGTATTCACATAAATAAACCCTAAGACACCCTTGCTTCTATCAGCACCCATTGAATTACTCCTTCTTAACCATCTTCAATAGAAAACATGCTCAATTAACTACGTCTCCTGATTCCACCCATTTCAGCATAATAACACAATAGCCTAGAACATTATCCTGACTTTCCCTTAAAAAATAATAACTACGACTGCTATTAAACAAAAAGATATCAGAACCAATGTCCTCCCTTCACTGTCCATCCCCACTCTACTGAAGTTTCAATGTCCATATACCCTGAACAACCCCAGAAAACTTTCTTAACAAACGTCATGAATAATTTCGCACCTCGAAACACTTGTGTATAGGCGCGTTATAAACGCCATATCATATCATATCATACTGTTTCCTCAACCCACTATGCAACCCCAATAATATGACATCTTACACACCACATTACCCATTTCCTACATACCATAACAATTTCACGTTCACACCACATCCAGAAAAAAAGGGTGTAATTTGTTGAAAACCAATACATGCTATAACAGAGAAACCAGGATTTGGAAAAAACAGGATGTAGATAAACTGACACAACAGATGCTTGGAAATCAACCATTTGGTCTACCTGCAATGCCAAATATAAAACATTAAACCACCAAAATAACCTCCATCACTGAAGAGGTAGGCATGACTGCAATGTGGCCTCAAAGGAAACAGAGATACAACTGGCCATTACCTTTGCCAACTTCTAATATATCTGCTCTTGAAAACATACATTTTTCAATGATAAACTTAATCACCAATATAGGGTCACAAAAAACAGCATAATATCCAACTACAAAGCACACACAAGGCCACAAAAGTTGCCAAGGGTAGAGTTATACTGCTTGGTTCACACTAGTTTTTCTTATGCACCCTCATTTATAGCACATCTTCCAAAGTCACTAAGGAACAACCTTTATTTTCAAATATAGTTTTTGGCAAACATAAGCATAAGATACCATGTCATACTGCTTCATCACTCATCTAAAAACAAAATATAGAAAACCCTACTTTGCAAACAATACTTAAAATGTGACCAAATGAGACACCTAAACATACTTCAGTTATCTTACAAATACAATAATTCAAACCGTACATAACATATTTAAAAACACACTATCACTCACCTTCAGCTGCTCTGAATAATGAATAAAGCTTCACCAGAAACAAACTCGGAACATGTGCACACTCTGAGTTCGGAAATCATAATGTCAAAAGTTCACACAAATTTCACTTCATAACTTTCACAATTCAATAGCACAAAAAGAGGACTATAGAAAGCAAACAAGTAAAATAACAAATACATTTCTATTAAAAGCTATATCAATCAATAAACCCCAACACAATCCTTTAAAGAATACTTTACACAATATTTACACACTACATTTTTCCCAATGACATACCCGCGGATAGAAACCTGGTTACATGACAAAGCCCACCCATAGTCGCGGATACAAGAACATTCTTCTAACGTGCTCAAAAATACATATCAGAAAAATGTCAAAATCAATTCACATTAGCCTTCAAGTGACAACATCCAAATAGAAACACATGTACAAATCTTAGCTATAACATGCATAATCAAATATGATCACTGCACCAAAATACAACTGGATGTAGTTTCAGCTATAGCAACACAATAACAATAGTCACAACTGCCCCCACCAAAAATACACAATGAGCCACTTGTACCCAAGGATATCAAAGACCCCAACATGTGATTAGTACACTCATACCCATGACTAAGACACAACAGTTCTAGCTTCGGCTGAACCCACCAAAAACATGTGACATGCCATTTACCTGCTCATACCCTTCTCAGTACATATGCTGATGACACACATTTAGTGTTTCGACTGGATTCCCCTCAGACTGCCCTCCAGGAAATCTCCGAGACTGTCTTGACAAGATCAGTAAATGGATGGCAGTGAACTGGCTGACATTAAATGGCAATAAAACAGTGGTGATGGTGTTCAGCTCACAAAGGGTTGATAACCTTTGGAACACCCAAATGGGCCTGCTTCTCTGGACCCATGGCCAATTGCCTGTGCATCAGTGATGAGCCTGGGGGTGAAGCTACTCCTGAATGGCTCATGATAAACACAGATCTTGTCAATCTTAAGTGCAGGGTTCGGGAAGCTCAACATTTTGAGGAAAAGTTATCCTCTGCCCCGCCTGCCTGTCGTACTGTAGTGTTTACTTCCACCATAATGGGGTCTCTTTATTACTGTAATGGTATCTACTTAGGGCAACCGAAATACCAAATTCAGTGGTTGCTGGTTCTAAAATCCACAGCAGCCAGACTGGTGCTAACAGGGATCCTGGATCACTCAGTCTACAGAGCTTTTGCAGTGTCTCCACTGGCTTCCAGTGGTTGCGAATATAGAGTTACGATGCTTTGCATCACTCACCGGGTGGTTTATAACACTGGTCCAGAATATCTCAAGAAAAAGGTCAAAAGATACCATCCAGCTAGAAACTTACACTCAGCATCTCAGTTGCTTCTACAAGTACCAAGGTACCAGAGGTCCCGGCTAGGAGGCCAGTCTTTCTCACTTCTGGCTCCAAAACTGTGGAACTATCTTCCCCTATCAATAAAAGCCATTGAGGTTATTTTTGTTTTTGTAATACTCTGACAACATATCTGTTCTGATCGACCTGCTGGTTCTTCCCTTTACTGTATCTGGTGTTTCTTGCTGTACTGTCTCTCCTAGCACCTTTGGGCATTAGTTTGCGCTATATAAGTATTAAATAAATAATAAAGTACCCGTATCTATGGCCTGTCCCATGGTCGGTACCGACGGCTGCAATACGCCTGACAGAGCACAACATTTAATTGGCTGTTACCATAACCGCAACTATTTTTAAAAAAAGACAACAAACTTATTTTCCTTTTCCAACATACTTAAAAAGTTCTCTGAGTGGCTCGTAAAAGAGCCTTTGAATACTTCTACCAAAACATCACGAACATTTTCAAAGCAGAGAAATACTCTTCACATCCATGATGATTCAAAACATTTTGAAAAACTTGTCTGTACTCTGATGATTATTTTTTTTTTCTCCAAAGAGATAAACACCTGTGGTCCCTGTCAAAAATATTTCTCCACAATCACAACATACACCTCTCATTTCAAACACTCCATCTAATATAATATTATAAAACCGGAAAAACCTTGAATGCCAATACTTTGAAAAACTCATTACCTTCAACATCACTAGTAGCCCCATTCTCACAGAATTCTCCAAAACCTTCTGAACAAAGTAATTCCTCTCCTTCTATAATTTGTTCCCATGTTTCAAATATCAAATACAACAATAAATATACCCCCAAAACAGCACTATTTCCTCAGGTTGCACCTCACCCATCTACAATTGTATTGACATATATAAACATCACTGAAAAAATACATTCTCTCAAAGGCACTATACAAATCAGAAGCATCTGGGCTAAATGAAAACCTATTGGCAGCCACCCACCACACAAACAATGAACAATGAATCACAAATCAAACACAAACATTCCACCTTCTCCCCTCATTAATCCTCCTCCATTCCAAATTCAAACTCTGAACTGACAATAAGTATTTCTCTGTACCACTAGAAAAATGGAACAATACATGGAATGGCTGGAGGAGAACTACCATACAGAAGAAGAAGTTAGAAAAGAAGACACGCAAAACAATGCTCTAGAAGAAGATACACCACAATAAGGATTTTGTAAGTGCATTCTATATATTCATGTAAAATGTGACTAACAGCTACATTTTACATTTATCAGTCACCTAACACATATAATTTATCTACCTATTGTCAAACTATAAAATGTGTATAGAACCAACCCACATATTTTGAAAGTGTGTTAAATCTTCAGTTGTTTACAAATATTTCACATATTTCCAAACAGATGAAGAAGTGATTCAAGTGTCTAGAAGATTCCCAAAGGAAGCACCACAACAAGGACCCACCAGTCTGATTATGGATTCCTTGATAGAATTAAAAGAAAGAATTATGAATATACACAAAGACATGCAAACAATGAAAAAGGACATTGGACATTTAAAAGTAATCATCTAAAAATGCAGACAGTGTGGCTACAGAACAAGATTATATCATGTACTACAAATAAAACTGAATGAAAACATATAGCCACATCCCCTCCCAAAAAAACTTGTTTTCAACAAACTCTGTTTGAATATGTATTTACCCCTTTCAGATATGTACACCTATATACATTATTATTGATTAAAACATATTTCAAATGTTACACTAACTGTTTACAAAAACTACACTCAATACATATTTTAAATATATTCTAAATTTAAGTAAAAAAATATATATATCTTTAGCCATGGCTACCAAAATATCCAATCAGGCTGCCTGCGCCATCAAAATCATGCTTGGGACACCCCCGACCCCATTGTTGCTGCGGTTACCCAGGTCTCCAACTGCTGACAACTCATTAGGCTGGATCCTAGCCGCGGCTATACATCTCTATGTATGATATCCTGCTATCTGAAAAAAAGAAAACAAAATCAATTCAATAACGCACACTTTAATAAACACAATTTAATACACACATTTTATGACCCTCATATTTTATATGCAGTACACACAGGCACTCTATAACAGACACAACATTAGTGCATATGTTCTCTTTGCACATACTAATCAGAAAGCTTTGTGTTGCAAACTCGGTCCCTGGACGCCCTCCAACTCCCAAATTTCACTCAGTGCTTTCTAGCCATCCCCCACCTTTACCCTGATGGCATGTGTATGAATTTTGACCTGCAAATAGCTTTTTTACTGCGTTTAATTTTCCCATAACCTTGGCTACGGCCGTGATTATCTCTTGCATCGAGGAAAAATCCATATGCCAGTCGTTTCATTTCTGAAAACCATGATCCTGCAATGCACCATGGTAGATATAACTGTACTTTTTGGGGAAAGGTGCACCCACTTCACCATCAAATTTTAAAATAACCACATCAAGGAATATCCCCAAACTACACATGGCATGTTAATCAACACTTTGTGCCCAATTTGTTTCGGACCTGGTCCAAATCGGTCTAGTGGTTTGGGCTGTGCGCATTGGCAAAAATTGACCTTTTTTATCTATTGGAAAATGAATGGGATTTCGGCCGCAGTTTTGGAAAAAAAATATTATTTTGACAGTTAATAACTTTTAAATTTTGTAACAAATCTGGGGAATTTTGAAAAGTTCCTATGTGTCTCCGACTCACCTTAACCATAGGGAACTGATAGTTATGGTTAAGTTGCTAATCCCATAGGAAGAACACTTTTTGGACGGCTTATAACTTTGCTCCTCCTGAACGAATCCTCACCAAACTTTGCGATATGGCCCACTCTGAATTTATTTGCACATTTTAGTTAGGTTTGGTTCAGGGGGGGCAAAGTTATAGGGGGGTCCCAAAATGTATTTTTTTCCCATAGACATAATGGGATAAAACTTTGCGCATACCTACAGCTCAAACCGCTGGATGGATTTCCACCAAATTTGTGGCAGGAGCATTTGTTAATTTGGTGTAAATCAATCCAGTAGTTTTTTTTAAATGGCCAAAAGGCAAGGCAAACATATTTGTGATATCTATGTCCGCTCCACGGACACACTTCCCTGTTCGCTCCACGGACAGGACACCGATTGGATAATCATCTTACGTCATGTCCACGGACATGCAACGTGTTCATCGACTGGCTGGGGTGAGGAGTGAGGCGAACAGAGGAAAAATGCAATTTTGGGGAGTGTGTTGGTGTGCAGGTGTGATTGTGGAGGGTTGAGGAATAAGAGGTGGGTCAAATACTGTATTTGCTTCGGTAGCAGGTGCTCTTGATGTGTTCACCATGCCCGCGGTCGTAGCAGCTGCCCGCAGATATAATGAATGCGCTACTAGCTAATGTACTTTAGTATGATTTTGGTTTTGAGTTGGTAGTACAGCATTGATTATTATTAATATGTTCTATAAGCAGCCTGATACCACAGTCAGAATGTTTGGTAGTAAAGGTGTGTTATTCTGCGGTGGTTGTGGCCAGGGCCTAGAGTCTTGGGTGCATGGCCGAAGACCGTAGGCCGTAGGCCATGCACCCAAGACACTAGGCCCTGGCCACAACCACTGCAGTATAACACACCCATAGAATCAAACTCCCATCAAATATGCACAACCCAAAAGTTTGTGTACTGTTTCATTTGAAGAGTTTGTATGTGAGGTTTTGGCTAGGTTATGCAGTTAAGATTGAAGAATTTTTAACAAGGAGTGCAGCATTTCTGACTTTATTTATTAGATACTTACTGGTTGAGTTTATTGTGGTTGTATGCAGTTTTTTCATGACATGGGTAACTGGACCAGACATACTTTTTTGAACTCTGTGATAAAGGAAAATATCATATGTTAAATCAGATAGTCCATAATGACTTATTGCATTGCATAATAGACATTTCTGTATTTTTCTAACCCTCATATTTAGTACTTTACAAGTACTGTCGTTGAAACCAGTTTACTACACAATTTTCTCAGATTCTTGTTTGTTTTCTAAATCATTGGGTCTGTGGGGAAAAAAAAAATCCATGTTGGATTAAAAAAAAAAACTTCTATGTTGTGGTACAATATATTTATTTCATTGTTTTACTGTTTATTTCTTGTTTCTTTCTAATCTTCTATCTCTTAGCTTGTTGCAGATTTTTGGGGCAATTAGATACCTGTTGGCATATTCTAATTGTTTATTTTTACGTTTATGCTATTCCTCTATCTGTTGGGTTGTTGCAGATGTTTTGGGGCAGTTAGGTACCTATTGGCGTATTCTAACTGTATTTGTATGTTGTATTTATTTTATTTATATACCGCACTAGACCCCAGTGCATCAGGGCCCCGTTACTTAGTTACAAGCATAAAAACAGAGCAGTGAAGTGTGTACAGTCATTGGATAAATAAAATATACAAGTTATACAAATTATACAGGAGAAATATATAATGTATATTTCTTGTTTGATTTGAGTAGTATTTGTTTATCTGTTTGCTTGTTGCAGATTTCTGGGGCAGATACCTGTTGGTGTATTCTAACTGTATATTTCTTGTTACATTTTAGTGGTATTTATTATGTGTTCGCTTGTTGCAGAATCTTGGGGCATTTAGATACATGTTAGTGCACAGTTTTGAAGTTGAAGTTTTGCTTATGTTCATACACAGATTACGTATTCAATTTTGGTTTTAAGAATATTAAGTAAGCGTTTACAAGATTTGCTGGCAATCTCTGCTTTAGAGTAATGGTAATATCATTACATTTGAACCATCCACAATTCTTTTTCATATATGCAGTGTAGTGACCTGCATTGGTTGTGGCTCCTGCGTGGTAGATTACACCTATTGTTGTGAAGGTTTTCTTACCAAGTGATACTTGATCATGTGTGAATCCAGTCAGTTTTCAGTTGTTTTTGGTACCATCTGCATTGTAACATAAAACAATTACTATTACGTATTTACTATGTGTCTGTATTTGTAAGATGGAACGATTCTCTGAATTGCAGGTAGTACATAATCTGCATGGCTTGCATTTTGTATAAGTTGCTGAAATGGAATGGATTCACAGTTAGGTATGGATACATACACAAAGGGCCTCATTACGATTACGGCGGTAGGGGGCTAACGGCACCGGAAAGGATGCTGGTACCGTTAACCCCCTACCACCGCATTCCGAGGTCCCTTAGCGGGTCCCACTAGGGCTGACTGGTTTTAGCAGGCCCGTTATTAGCTCCTTCCTCATTTCCATTGAGCCCTATGGGGGCTCGAATGGGAATGGGGAATGGTTTCCAGAATGGCGATTTACTGGGTCCTCCAAGGTTGGAATGACCCGGTAAGTCCCCATTCCGACTACCCGGACACGGGTTTGGAGGTAGCCATGGTGCTAATTGCACCATAGCTACCTCCAACCTCGTAATGAGACCCAAAGCGTTCCTGTGCCACATGGTTGCAGAGAGTGCATGTATGTTTCCACACGTATAAAATCTGAAAGATTTTATTTATAGGTATGTATTTTTGTTTTCCAGTACTTGTAGTAAGTATATTCGACATTCTTGTGGATCTTCTTGTGAGTTTATAGTGAATTTGACAATTCCCGCACGGTAGTCCAATTCTTGTCTTATTCCATGAACACTGTAAGTGTTGTCAAGATTGTTGGTTGCATTTCTATGAAAGATTAACATTTCCAAACACAATTGGTCTTTACTGTGAAAGTAAATGTTCTCAATAATTGGTGGCAATTGCAATAGAATATTTATTGCTACATTTGCATAGCAATTTACGGCAGTTGCATTTGAACATTTGAATGGACCTCGTAGTTCTGTGTGGAAGTCATTTGTTTGGAGCGTGTGTTGCTTCTTTGAAGAAGTAGTTGAGTTACTTTGACCACTAGATTCTTGTTTGATTGTGGCACTTGATATAGTATTAATTTCTTTTTTTTTTTCATTGGAGGAATTGTAGTGTCGTTTTAGTTTGAAGTAGTTTTCTTTTACAACATTTTGCTTGTTGTGGAACAGGATAGGTTTTCAGATGGGGGTGTGGAGTGAACACAGCCTAGTGTATGCTAGAATGCAAGGAATATCACTATTTACTTTACTTGCATCAACGTTGATTAGAAATAGCCTGTCAAGTGTATGTAAGTGTGATAGCGCTACATAACTCATGTCTTCCTTAAAGACTGTGATACCAATATCTATTAATGCTTTATCTAGGGTAAGACCTTGAGATTTGTGAATTGTCACTGTGTATGCTTGAGTTAGTGAACATTGTTCTCTGTATACATACATGTCTTTGAAAAGAAGGAAGCCGGCTGTTGAGCGTCCTATCCCTTTAACTTCTGATAGTTTGTCAAAGAGAATATTGACAAATTCAATGTTGTTGTCATGTGGGTATGTTTGAAAGCCAACAACTGTACCAAATGCTCCATTAACTAGTCATTGCTCCACGTCAAGATTACGTTTAAGCATTACTCTACAGTTTAAAGATAATTTTAATATTTTCTCCAAACCGGCTGTGTTGCAGATTGAGATTTCTAGGGTATTTATGTCAGGTTCTAGTTTGTTCTCAGATGACAGCTACCCCAACTCCTCACCTGAGCTTCCGGAGCTGAGGATTCTTCCGTCGGTAGTCTTTCTTTTTATGAAGATAAGGTCTATCATGGGAAGCCGCCACAGTGACCCCTTAATGAACAAGGAGCCCAGTGGTTCGGCTCCTGGGATAGCCAAATAGGGGAAAAAGCCTGTCCTTTCCTGATGTTCGAGGCGAGGCGTAGAAGGAGGATTTCCCAGTGATAAGGTTCAATCCAAACAGGGTGATGGTATCACAGATGCTGGAACCGGCAGAGAATGAAGGACGGGAGATGGGACTCCAGAGGAGAGCGGAGGAAGAGATCCGTGGGAGGCACTGTCTCAGGGGAGCAAGTCAGAGCCGAGCAAAGGATAATGGCTCCAGAAGAAGCGGGAGACCTGCGAAGGAGAAAGGGAGCCACGGGGGATGGAGGAAGAAAGAACAGGGCAGAGAGGAAAAGGGAGAAGAAAAAGGAAGTGAGGGGAGAAGCCTCAAAAGGCAGGACCAGCACCGAGCAAAGCCAGCAAAGGGACAGAGCAAGGGAGGAGCGAGGAGAGAAGAGAAAGCAGAAGCCGGGCTCAGCAGAGCCAAGGAGAAAACACAGCATGCGGACCCAAAGAGGACAAGGAGTGCTCACGGGTTGTAACGCGCCGACCGTCGGGGGCTGGAAAGCTACAATCCTCCTGGTGGCAGCCATGTTGAAAAGAACTAGAACGCCGAAAGGCGACCTGTGAACAACGTGGCGTTGAAATCAATGGTGTCCGGCGTGCCACCGACCCACAGCCTCCAGGAGGGAAGGTGCGTGACAATTTTGTCTTGTTGTGGCTTGTTGACACAGGGGTAGTGCTATACCATGTACGTCTAGTTTATCTGTGGAGCAAATTTCAAATATTGGTTGCATTTCTTTTTTCAACATGGTTTCATTGAATTTGGAGAAGCTCGCAAGAGTTGGCATCAAGGACATACAATGGACATTTTTGTGTGCCAATTGTTGCATGACATCAGTAGCACATGAGTTATGGCCCTAGAGAGTATGGATGTGCCTGATTTTTAATATTGATTGTGCTTCTTGAGATAGTACACCAACTCTAATACTTTTTTAAATGTTGGCGTATGTGAGGTCTGCAGACTGGCGCATATTTTCAGTTAATTCTCTGTATTGGAAATGTTGCCAAAGGTTGACATTTCCTATGATGCCAAGAGTTTTAACGCATGGTTTGTGCACTAAGGTTTTAAAAATAGGTTCAGGTTTCACTGGTGTCAATTGAAAAAGATCTCTGAAAACAATAATGCGTTTTCCTCCAAAGAGCTGGTCATAGCCTGTTTTGAGGACCTCTTGTAATCTGAGGTGAATCAAAGCCAACATTACGTTGGAGACCATGCTCACCTCATCTATCAGCAGCATTTGCATTTGTTTGAAAACTCTGCGTAGCTCCATTGCAGCTTCTGTGGAAAGTTTGTAATAGTCTAATTTTGTGGAAAGTGGAAAGTTTGTGGAAAGTTTGTAATAGTCTAATTTTGTTTGGTGTTCTAATGGAAGTAGTAGTAATTGGTGTAAAGTGGTGTAAAGTGACACCACCTATGTTGTAGGCAGCTAAACCTGTGGGGACAGTTGCAACAACTGACAGTTTGTTGTTTGTCAATTGTTGAAGGAACTTGCTGATGATTTTGATTAAGAATGTTTTGCCTGAACCAGCTTCACCACTCACATATAGCAGTATAGGTTTTTAGTCTTGGCAGGTACAGTTTTTATTTTCATGTTCCACACCATGTTCAATTTGTTTTGCTATGCTGCTCATTGTTCAGTTGTGATTTCAGTACAGCAAAGTCTTCTGTAGCTTGTTCATACTGACACATGGTGTTTTCTACTTCTATCATGGCTAATTCAGCCTCATTTGCTATTAGTGGCTGTCCAAGTGGTTCTTGGCTTCCTGTGACAGAAGTTGACTACTGTTGGGAGTGTCCACTTGTAGTTGGGCCTGGCATTCTTCTTCGTGTTGCTGTTCATTGTGCAACATTGTTTGGTACTGTGTAAGGTTTACGCCTGTTATAGTGCTTTCATTTGCTTTGAAAGCGTCTTCATGTATCCAGTAACTCTTCTTCTTTTCTCCATGTTTTTAAAAGTTATAGCAGAGACATGTAATACAATTCTTTATGTTGAAAAGTTTTTAATGACAATTTGATATGATTAATTAAACTGTGTTTCGTAAGTTTCACTAAGCTGCCTTCACAATTTACCACTCTGGACCTACATTTCTTTTAATCTGGTTTAACATTATTTTTGTATGTGAAGTTTTGGGCTAAGTGATAGAGACACATGGTTTCCAAAGTGGTACTCCTGTTAGCTTTGAGTAGTATGTGTCTAGTAATTTGTTTGTTCTCTGTTGGGATTATTTTTGGCTATTGTTTCTATGTCCTCATATGATTTGAGAACTCTTTTTCTAAATTTAGCAGGACCAAGACTTAGCCATACTATATTGTCAGATTTTACATACAAGGCAGTACCTGTTAAATGGTCTGGAGCTTCATAACATTCTCTATGAGAGAGTATTTTTATGCCTAAACTGTACAATTTCTGTGATAGTGTTTTGTCAGATCATATGTCATCCCAGAGGTCTTGAAGCTCTGTTTTCTCTGCTTTGGTTAAGTAGGCTGTTACATATCGCGCAACTGCAGTGGAGCTGTCTGCAATGTACTGCACATCTATGTTTGCATTCCATAGGAGGGAAATGATTCCATTGTAATCATAGATGTATTTTGATTCTTCTGTTCTTTTTATGTAATATATG
Organism: Ambystoma mexicanum; assembly: GCF_040938575.1. Classification (NCBI taxonomy): domain Eukaryota; kingdom Metazoa; phylum Chordata; class Amphibia; order Caudata; family Ambystomatidae; genus Ambystoma; species Ambystoma mexicanum. The sequence goes on from NC_090932.1 coordinate 824,133,507, forward strand.
TTCTTAGGTGATTTACCTTTGACACTATGTCTGACTGAAGACATGCAGTTGTTTACTTGACCTGTTGCTGAAACTGGTCTACGGAAACCATAGCGGCATTTGGTGTAGCATTTCCCTTTTTTATACTTGCGGCAGCAATATTTCCCACATTTGTGTCTTTGAAATTGTAAAATTTGTGCATGAAGTCACTATGTGTTGTTTGTGAAGGGATTTCACAAGTGACATATTTTTGGATGAACTGCAAAACAGTGGCATCACTGTCCTGACCAAATTTAGGAGCATCTTTAATCCATAACAGCATGTGGATGTGTGGTGCTCCTCTGTCTTGGTATTCTGTTCTCCAAAAGAAGTGTTGAACTTCTCCGAGGGGAGGAACAGTCTTATTACAAATAAAGTGTAGCATAGCAATGAAGCGATGATGGAAATATCTTGATACATTTACATGAGCTAGAGAGCAGAGTTCTCCTAGTGATTGTATATCTATGTTTGTTTTATTGTTGTTTGATATGCGTCGGAAATCGTGTAAATCTTGCCATGCATATTCTGCACAACTTAATGATACTAACCAAGTGGGTGGGCCAAGGTTTCTTATCATAAAGCGTACATCTTTGTGACGTCAGAACAAGTATTCTTTTGTACCATGAATGTGTGCTAAAAGATTTGTAATACATGACTGTAAAACCTCATCTTTTTCGTGCACTTTTTGTAATAATTGCATAGCTGACATATTTTGAAAATATGTACCTGATTTGAATGCGTGTGCAACTCCGTAGCATAGAGTTGCTAGTTCACTTTCAAAGAGAACGTGGAATATGTATTCCACATTTTGTATGAATCTGGTGTCATCAGAATACATTCGTAGAGAGCGATATTCTGATGCTGTTATCTGTGTGGGTCTATCATCATACCTAGAGAAGTGGGAGAAGGTCCATCTATACTCCTCTATACCATCAGATAGGCACAGGGTTGAACCTGTTTACTTCCCGGTGTTCTCTTGCAACGCATACACATCCCCTCTCTCAGGTTTTCGAATTGCTAACTGATGAATACTAAATGCAACACACGTACGCTCTCACAGCGCATACATTTCTTGTACATTAGCAGATACTTTTCTGTACAATGCGTCAGTTCACTAATAGTTTCCATGGTAACATCCCCGACCTGGGGTTCAATTTGTCTACCTCCGCGTGTTCACTTGCAATGCAGATACACTCTCTTTTTACATTCACCGTATTGCCAATTTATAGATACATCAGACGCCTGCATTCTGAGCGCTTAGTTTTCTCGAACACATACAGATATTTTTCTACTGTCGCCTTTGAGTTTCCATGGTGACATCCCCGCCCCAGGGCTTACGTCCGGGGTTGGGGCGTGAGGCGTACATGCTCCAGCCAGACCACGATGCCTCACAACGGCTCCATGGCAACTAACAAAAGGAAAGCGAACCGACGCGAGCACGCTTTACAGCGGCTCACTCGGCTCATACGACTCGCGAGCAGAAGCTGGACGGTAAGAACGCCTCGCGCAATAGACTACATGTGCTGACTTCTTTGAGACGAGAAGTAGAGTGACATCTAATCTTTCTGTTTGTAGATACAACTGTGTACAGGCATGTACATCGTCAAGAATTTAACATAACTCAGGTGGGACATGCAAATTAATTCCATATCTTCAGATCGAGTACATTACACTGCTAGCTAACTAATGTATGCATTTACTTTGTTTTCTTTCACCTATGCGCACGGATGCTATCCACACGATATGGTATGTGATTTTGTATTGATTTAATGGGAATGTTATGTTGTTTGAATATTTACCAGATATGAATGTAATATCAGTTATGTGACACAAATGTTGCCATAATACCACCCTGAAGAAGGTTTAATCCAAAATGCAATTCAAGATGTAAACCCATTTACTGATTTTGGATGTGCAAGATCATGTCATTTTAAGGAAAATTACAGGAATGTGAATTAAACATTTCCTGCTGCAAAACATATACTTTTGAATCTATTTACTATTTTTGACTCAGATTGTTATACACATTTTATGAATTGGCAGCAACCGAATGGGGCAAACTTAGAAGGGCCATTCCTAACAAAGTAGAGTTACTTTGTTTTTGGATCTATCATCATACCTTCCTCCTTTTCCTGTAGGAAAGAGTAGCGGAAAGGCCTGTGCTTCTATACTTTTTTCCCAAATGCTGATTTGAGATCCTTTGGCTTGTCGCATTTCATACGTTTTAAGTGCATCATCTATAGCGACTTTAGAGTGTAAAGGATGAATTGTATAATGGTCTAAAATATTGGATTCTGTAGTAGGATTTTGAAGTTCAAATTGACCAGTTTCTGGTGACTCTTGAATTATTTGAATGGATTCTCTCAGGTTTTCTTCAATATGAATTTCTTTGTAGTATTCATTGTTGTTTTTTAGATATTACAGAGCTTGTCTAACTTTATGTAAATCCATGAGTTGTTGCCAAGTTTGTTTGTCTTTTGTAGGTATGCCATTTACTAAGACAATTAAAGATTGATCTATTGCCCGTTGCACTCCTAGAGTGTGTACATTTTCTGTGAGATCTAATGGTAAATAAACTACTTTGACACAAATGCCTTTGACTAATTCAGAGGGAGGTAATATTGCTGTTTTTGGTTAGAGGCGTATTATTTCTTGAAATGGGTGCACTGTTTGAATTATGATGCTCTCATATAAATTTAGCTGTTGCAGGGGATCAGTAGTGGGAATAATTCCAAGTTATTTGTGATAGCACGGGAAGGCGTTTGGTTGTTGTCAAGTTTTGCAGTGCAGTAATTGCAAAGTATTAAGAGGTCAGCAATGTTGTATTTGTTTTCTGCTATAAGGAAGAGAGCTAAATGGAACCATTTTGAATCTTCATTGTCTTCCATTTTGTATGTTATGTCTATAGTTTTTGTGGTACTTTTATAAGAAGTCCTGCAGCAACACATGCACACATGGTTTGGTACTTCAGTGGAGGTACTTTTAAACTTTAGTATTTCTTTTTTGTATGTGTTTAACAGAAGGTTGATATTTGTACAGTAGTTGCTAGTTTGTTTTATATCTCTTTAATTTTTTAAGTGGCTTTCAATTCTAAAATATTTTCTCTGGATATGGTCTATTTCTTCGAGTAGTTGTTTGGCTGTACCATGTAGAAGATTGTTATTTAAGTTGACTAGTGCTAAAGCAGGACTTTTAGCATAGTAGAGTTTTTGGGCTAGATTTCTTATAGTTGAATGATGTGTTGATATCATTTTGATATGATGGAAGGTGCTTTTGCAAATAGGTCCTGAAAAGCAGGCTAATGAATGTCCTTGTAGTCCTGTGTATTTGCACACTGGACAGGCATCCATATTTTGTAGTAGTTTCATTTTGAATTTGTATTTGGTTTTTACATACCTATTGAGGAACTGGCGTAAAGATTTGACATTTTTTTTTGGCAATGTGACACAATGATGTGCACGTCCATTTGTAGACTGGACTTTTTGTTTCAGTAGATTGGGGAGGTGATAGTGAGTTTTCTGGGGATATTTCTGCCAGCAGAGATTCTTGTTCCATTATGGTGTTATTAAGTTTTTCATACCCTTGTCCACTGCTATGTATGGCAATTGGGTTTGGTTCTTTTTTTTTGTTTATATGCTTCTTTTTTAAAGTATGGTTCTGTGGCCGTGGTGTGACTCCATTCACCTCCACAGATGTTTAAGAAGCTATTTTTGTTGATATTCCATTTATTGAGAATTTTTTTTAGTAGTTTAGTAGTTAGTTTTGTTAGTGGTTTCATTCTGTTTAAAACTAAAATAAATAACTTCCTTTTCAGAAGGATTGCACTGTCTACGAGAGCTTCTAGGATTAATTTCTACGGTTGGTTTTAAGGGTTGTGCATGATTTCTCTCCTGTTTTTAAAAGGTTCTGAAGGACTCTGTGGTGGAACATCTTTTGTAAAACCTTTTTTTGGTATGCCTACTTGCCACTACATCAAGATTTATAGGTCCAGTGTTAGCAGTAGTGGTAGTTGAAGTCTTGTTAATCACTTTCTGTTTGGTATTACGTTTTGATAGAGGAGGGGAAGTTTTTGTACTGGAAGCTTGTTTTGTTTCACTTAATGAATGTATTAACTGTTTTGTTTGAACTTTTTGTACACAATCTGCTGGAGATGGATGCTTATTTTGGACACTTTTATTTTGATTTGCTCTACTTCTGCATTGCTTTCTACGGAGTTGCTTTTTTCTTTCGGGTCTGTTGAAGAAAAAAAAGAAAGTGTGGGTTGGGCTGTTGTGCAGTGTATGCATGCTTTGTGAATGAGTGCCTGAGTATGATGGTAAGTATGATTGTGGAGGTGTGTGATTGTTCAATGGGCAGGTACATCAAGTTAGGAAGGCTATTCTTGTATGTGTGTGTTACTATACTGGACTTCAGATGACAATATAAAGTATGTAGTTGGAAGGGAAAGCACTAATACTACATCTAATGGTAAAGGGTTAATATATTTGTTTCTTCTACAACACTAAAATGCTAGTGTGTTTGAGTAACAGTTAGAACATTGGGCCTCATTACATGGACGGCGGTAAGGGTTAACAGTCACCGTTAATGGCAACGGTGACCGTTAACCCTTACCGCCGTACTACGAGGTCCCTTTGCGGGTTGGAGGATTTAACGCCTGCTTCTTGCAGGCGTTAAAATCCAACCCGCTAAGGGACCTCAGAGCTATCTACGGCACCGCAAAATTGCGGTGGCGTAATTAGCGCCTTCCTCAGTCCCATAGAGCCCTATGGGGCAGAAATGGGAATGGGGAAGGGCAATGGCAGAAAGGGGATTTACCGCCGTCCAACCTTGGAATGGGGCGGTAAATCCCCTTTCCGCCAAGGCGGTGCCGGTATTTTACCGCATGAGCCATGGCGCTAATAGCGCCATGGCTCACCGCCTACCGTGTAATGAGGCCCATTATGTTAGTTTTGTACTTACTTTTTTTATGGAAAGTGTAGGTTTCTAAGTCCTTGTTCGTACTTCAGACGCTGCTGCTTTTCAGGAGACTGGTGGTCACTGAAAGTGTAAAAGAAAGAAGTCAGTGCATATGTGTGTTTATGCAACTTTTGTTAATGTAGACATTGTTTTCCACTTGTCTTTGCCTATGTGCATCCTGTATATTTTATTTAGAATCTGTTAGTTGAATATTTTTTTCGAATGAGTATAATAGTAAACCTATAGAGTACACTTGTTTTTTTAATGTTATGTTAATGGATGTTAATAGATAGAAGAAATAATCATAAGCATTTTGTGCTATTTTTACAGGGTAAATGGCAGAGATTGTACATAACAACATTCAATGTATGCCTTTGTGAAGGTGTGGGTAATAAATCAGAAGGATTTGATATAGAGGCAGTGGTGTTGTGTTTGATCTGGGAACCTTTCTAATGATATTGGCTGTGTGTGTGCTTGAATGAAGATGTAGGTACTCATCTTGGTTGCATGTAATTTTATAACACACTGGAGAGTCTTTTTCATAATTATACTGTTATTTTTCACATCTTATAATATGAACCAATATTTGTATAGATAGGTGTGTGTGTAAACAAAAATTTGGAGCTGAAAACTTTGCAAGTGACACTTCATCATAGCAGATGGGAGACATGACAGTAAGTTCATTTTACAGTTTATACAGGGTCAGTGGCATTTACTCTGTTCATATTTTTATTTATTTTGTTTTACATTTTTAAAGCGCTTACATAACCCGTGGCCATCAAAGTGCTGATAAAGCAATTATTTGTTTTTTAGTTGCGTAATAATGTTGTCTTAGTTGCATATTTATAAGGCGCTTAAACACCCAGAGGTTTCTAAGCGCGGACCCGGGGATCGAATCTGCATTGCTTTGTGTCGTCTTGCTTTCATGGCGCGCACGTTGCCGCTGAGCTATGCTCCCGGGATGTATTGTATTTCTAGAAGAGGTGTACATGTACTGTGTACAAAATATTCATACCTGTAGTCTGTGTTCTTGCATGTGGATGTGCTTGAATCTGAAATTGGAAATCATGGGAAGTTTTATAGTAGTTGTTGCTGTAGGTCCTTTGCAGTGACAGCCAAATTGTACTGAGAGTGATCAATAGGACATCTAAATTGCTGATCTGTGATGACAAAGTTAGATATAGAGTTCTTGGATGTGATTGGTGGATGATTGTATGACTACTTAACAGTAGCCAATGAGGAAATGGTGCAGAGAGTGCAGTGGAAAGGGTAGAAGGGCTTCCCTCAGTGTTACTTATGTGCTCTGCGGACAGAGCGGCTGTTCGCAGACAGGACATGCTACATCTGGGGTTTGGAGCATGAAATTGGAGTGTATTTTGAGGATTAGCCAATCAGGTGTTGAGGTTCTGCTTCATATTGTGAGAGGCTGTGTGTAGTGAAGATGGCAGTGGTGCAGAGAGTCAGAGTGTTGGTGGTTGGAGATATGTTTGTGAATGGTTTGGAGCAATCTGCAAAATCTAGGAATGTGGCTAACCATTTTGACACAAAAGGAGTTGATGTGGTGTGGAGCAGTGTGCCTGGTTTGAATTTGCAGGCAATTCTAGTAGTTTGTCAGGATGTGGCTAGGTTTCATAGTCCGCGTGTAGTTGTCTTACACTGTGGCTCTATGTTGTAGTTGTCCTATGTTAGTGGTCCTACTTTGTTGCAAGATTTGCAAAATTTGGTTCAGGCAATCATGAAAGTCCATCTAAATGCCAAGGTTATTTTTTCTGGGTTGACACCTAGGGCAATATGGGACAATAGTTCAGTTTTTTGTCCTCGGCAAAATGTTGCTAAGTGCTTAGTCAACCGATACATGTTTGGTTTTATGACTAGATCGGTCATGTTGTTTTGCAACAATGACAACATTTATTCTGGTAATCTTGATTACTTTAAGGAAGATGGCATTTCTTTGTCTTTTATAGGAAATGCCATGCTGTTTTGGAACTTAAGAGTTGCTTTGGAGAAGCTAATGTGAAGATTTTTGGAGTAAAATATGAAAAATAAAACAAGAAAATAGAAAATGAAAGGTGTTTCTGAAACATCTGCAAAAAACCCCTAAAAAGGCTCTTTTCAGAGGCAACCTCTAAGGGGAAATGGGGCACACTATTACATTTTCATCCCCCATGCTCATATTTTTCTATTTGTCCGCAGACAGCACGGTTGTTCACGGGCAGCGCTTATTACATACAGGGATTTTGGGGTTGCGAGGCATGCAAATGAGACTGAGCAGCAAGGGATTGGTCAATAAGGTTTACTGGGTGTGTTGTGTAAGGAGAGAGTTTGTCAGTGGGTCTTTTTCCTGATAGAAGAGCAGATAGCTATGGCTGTGTGTTTCAGAAAGTAGATTGTTTGGATTTTGCGAGATTCATAGATAAATTAGTTGGAGGTGCATGCATATCGCTGTATAGTGGCTGCACATCTTGGATTCTCTCATGTGGAAGTGCACTGGCATAGAGTGCGTGGAATGAAGTGGGTGGATTTGGTACCTCTCTGTGCTTCTTTGGTGACAGAGCGCCATCCAGACATTATTATTATTCATTGTGAGTGAACAGTTTAGGTCATGTGTCTGGAATCTCTTTGCAATTTGCAATGAAAGAAGGACTTGGGAAAGTCATGGACATGTGTCCAAACTCCTGAGTAATTTATTCCCGTATTGCGCAGAGAGAAATGTGGCTGTGTTCTTTTTCATTTGGTCTACAAATGGAGAAAGCAAGGTGCAATGTTAACAAGGCTGCTTGTGCCTTTTTGAGAGATGTTGGTATGTCCTCTTTTCAGAATTAAACATTATGTTTTGTAGCACACACATTTTTCGAAGAGATGGAGTACATCTTACTTATGCCTGGCAATCAGATTTTTCTGCGAAATATACAAAATGCATTGCAACCTTTTTTGGAATTAGAGGAATCCATGTTGCAGTAGGTGTTGACCATTTGAAGTTTTCGAAACATAAATAAACACCACAAGAAGGCTCTTTTCAGAGCCACCACTTCCTCCCAGAGAAAAGTGCAATGGTTGTGACAGGGAAGCACTGCACAGTTTCTAGATGTCTGCAGACTTCTAAAAAATGCACAGGGCCCTGCACTATTTATTTGTCACTTCTGTTTTTAAACTGTAAAAGCGGCTCTGAAAAAAGCGTTTGTTTCTTTTTTAGTTTTTGTTGTTTTATTTTTTTGGGTTTTTTTGGGGGTTTTTTAAACATGACACACAAGGAAAGGAGGGGAAAGGAGGGTAAGGAAGGGACACCAACCACAGGGATAAGAAAGGGCAGGTGGACAGAAGAAAATGTAGCGTGGCCTTATTCAGGTAGGTCGCAGACCTTCTGATGCTCCTTGACCGTAGTCTTGAAAGCAGTCCGAAGGTTCTCCCTCCTGCAGAGTACTGCGTCGCAGTGCATGCACAATATTGTGACCCTCGAAAGGTAAGAGTCAACATAATGGCCTGTGAGGCAGCTGAAGGGATGCACTGTCCGACAGAAGTGTATCTTATGGTGACAGGAGTGGAAACGCAGGATGCTGCAGAGGAACTCAACCTACTACGTTTATCGCAAGGTACAACCTTATGAATAGCCCCATCGTGGAATGACTTTAGGTGTCGCTTCATTGATGTAGTAGCAAAGCTATACGAACCAGCTGTGCAATGACCCAGCACCATGTGGCACTGAGTGCAGATCACCTTGTTCGCTTGAGCTTTTGACTTTCCATTAATGGTGGTAAATAACCGCCACACCAAAGACTCACGATGAGTGCTAGTAGTAGGGATTTCCAATACCTCATCCTCTTCATCCTCTTCATCCATCTCCTCTGTATCCTCATACCTGTTCCCCTTTGCAGGACCTTGTGGACGTGGTGGTGGTGGAGGGGGTACGGGTGCTGATGGCAAGGCAGTAGCAGCAGAAGCAATTTGGGATGCCATCTGGAAGGTTAATAACCAGGAACTAGGAATGAGGAACCAAGAACAGCAACCTGCAAAATGAGGATCAGCTCTGGGGTGTGGCCTTTTATAGGAGTGCTGAGGTGTGCTTTGCAGACACCCACACTGTCCCCGAACACTTCGAACACCAAGAACAGGCTCAAAAAGTTGCAAAAAGTATGTAGATAGGCAGGGACATTCTCTGGGACACTGGTGAACTTTTACTGTAAAATACCATGGATTGCTCAAAAATGCAGTTTTTATATGTTCAGGGGCCCAGACAGTGTCTGCAAATAAGGACACACACTCAGCATAGGTGCGGTGACATGATGACGTCACGGACACGTTCGCAAATTGGACGGCTGTCCGCATGACACCAAATGCAGAGTGACGGTTGTGTGCATGCGCGCGGGTGTTCTACGGACAGTGTTCGGGTCCCCAAACTAATTAAAAGTGCGAAACACGTGCGGCAGACAGTTGCAGAGAGGCGCAATGTTCGAATGACCCAAGTGTGTGATGCGCATGTGCGCGGGTGTTCTACACACAATGTTGAACTCCTCGAATAAAATAAATGTCCGTCAAATCTTTGCGGACAGGCAGACAGGATATGTGTTCTACGGATATATTCATTCTGGTTGCGGACATTGCATTACATTAATGTGTGTTCTAAGGACATCTCCATTTCAATTGAGAACATTAAGAACAGTTATGGTGTCCTTAGGACACCCTTATTTGGATTAATTGTGGACAAGCGGACCTCTTGTGTGTTCTGAGGACATCATCATTTCAATTACGAACAGTACAAACAGGTATATTGTCCTTAGGGCACCCCCATTTTGGTTAATTGCAGACAGGCAGACATCTTGTCTGTTCTAAGGACATTTTAATTACAGACAGTACGAACAGGTACTGTGTCATTAAGACACCTGCATGTTGGTTAGTTGAGAACACTCCGGACAGCGACACTGTCCACGGACACCCTGACCACCTTTTAAAAAAAAATAAGACACTGGCATATACTAAGAACACATTTAAAATGTTATTGTTATTTAACAGTAGAAATATTAGAAAAGAGAGGCGGACACAGAACAAATTCACAAGAATTAGGGGTTTGGACATGATGTATGGGAGGGGAGGAAGGAATGGAAGTTTCATCGTACCATTTTTCTAGGTGGGGAGGGTTTGGGGATAGTTGGCTGGGACATGGAGAGGGGGAACAGGTATATGTGGGACAGTGATATTTCATGTTTTCTTTAATGTGGTCCACAATACACTCTTTTAGTTGATTGAAGTTTTGTAGTAATAAATCAATTTTCAATTCCATTTCATTTGAGAGGATCTTCTATTATCTCTTTTGGTATATTAGTTTTATTGGTTGTATGATCTGTTAACAAAATGTGTTAAGTACATATAAAGTAATGGCTATTAATTGGCTTATAGAGAGAAATGTTGTGCCTACCATTATTATCACCCTCTTCACTCATTTCATCTCATGGGAAATTCTCTTCCAGCCATTCCAAATTACTGGACATGTGTTAAAAAACAATATTAGTTTTAGTGTACATAATACAGAAACTGTATAAGTATATGAAATAAATGTAGTGTACTTACTATTGTTTACAAACTTTTGCTGTTACTGATGTGTAAGTATGCTCTTGCTTCTTGCTGTGCAGTTTCTGTGAGGTAATTCAATTGGAGGAATATTTATTTTGTTTTGGTATATTCCATTATATTGGACATGCAACTTCAGTGGATGGTTGGTGTCTTACATATACAGTTTTCACTTCTTATTTATTATTAAATGTAATGCATTTATGTGGTTCTTTTTTGATTATGTTTGTGTGTTTTTATTGTATGATACAATAATGGAAGATACCCTCTAAGTTTTGGATAGTGCTGATGGTGACCGCGTGCACCTGCGAACATGCGCACGGTCCATGAACATCAAAATGACTAGCGGGGCAGGGGTTTAGTATTTTCTATGTTATATAAATGTAAGGTAAGGGACTCTTAATAAACATTTGTCACATTTCTGTGTCTATATATTCAGTTAAAAAACTTTGTTAAGGGGACGTTATGGTTCGAAGTTAAACCGAAAAACCCCTGAAATTCGCAAGTTATGGTAAAATAAGTAACCATAACTCGCCCCACCACCGTGCACTGCTAACACTAGCACCCAGGACATAATGATGACATCACAAATGTCATTGATGACTTCACTGATGACATCATATGTGCATTTACTTTTCATGAACATTCTGTACAAGGGATTCTTATTATAATGATGCCAAAACAAGTGTCAAGGATCATTGGAATAAATATTGTGAGCTATGTAGTGCATTAAGCAATGCATTGATATAAATAGCATTCTGTTATGAGGTTCTTTCCAATATACTAAGCTACTCATGTATAAACATTAGGATTGTGTGCAGCATACATGATGGAGGTGCAATATTCTTAATCTTCCCATGTTGAATAGTGAAATGATAAATGCTTTCTTATTAGAGTTTTGCTTACTGTGCAACATGTAATAAGTAGCTAATAAAACCCACTTACTACATAATTTCATTATTACATAAAAAACACAAAGACACAACAACACATAAAAATATGAGTATATACAGGGAAAGTGAAGTAAGCAAAAAAACAGCAGTAGTACCAGAAAGTGTTCATAACCTAACTGGTTATCTTTATGCAGAGAAATGATTGCTCTGTTTCAAACCTGCTACTTCCCCTATGTATATGTATCACGTGATGTGACTGGACCCTAATGAAAGTAGTGTGAGTACAATGTATATAAATATGAGCAAATACAGGGAAAGTACAGTAATAAAAAAACAACAGAACTATCAGAAATTGCTGGTAACCCTACAGATTATATTCATGCACAGACAGGATTGCTGTCTTTCCCGTCTGTGTCTTCCTCTAGGTATATGTTTCATATGATGTGACTGGACCCTAAGGGAATTACTGTAAGAACATACCTGAATGTGTATATATATATATATATATATATATATATATATATATATATATATATATATATATATATTCAATGAAAAAACTTTGTTAAAGGGACGTTATGGTTAAGTTGCACTAACAAAAACCTTTGAAATTCACTGAAAAAACTGAAAAATGACATTTGTGATGTCATCTTTGATGTCCTGGGTGTTAGTCTTAGCAGTGCACGGTGGTGGCCCGAGTTATGGTTGTTTAGTTTTTTCTTTGAATTTCATAGGTTTTTATTAGTCCAACATAACCATAACGTCCCTTTAACAAAGTTTTTTCAGTGAATTTCAAAGGTTTTTATTAGTGCAACTTAACCATAACGTCCCCTTAACAACGTTTTTTTCATTGAATTTCATAGGTTTTTATTGGTGCAACTTAACCACAACGCCCCTTTAACAAAGTTTTTTCATTGAATTTCATATGTTTTTATTAGTCCAACTTAACCATAACGCCCCTTTAACAATGTTTTTTCAGTGAATTTCATAGGTTTTTACCAGTTCATGCTATTTTCCTACAATTTACTAATATCATACTTACCCAATATAGAAATGTTTGTGTCCAATTTACAAAGTGTCACCTTAAAACTCTTCCATTTCCCATCTTCTGGAATCATTTTTAACACTTCCATACACTTTTTGCAACTATTTCAACTAATTTTGCATCCATAGACGTCTATGAACATCTGACTTCATAGCGGACCTTCCGGACAGTGCCACATGACCATACGCTGGCGCGTGGCATGATGACGTGTCCGAGAACCCGTCCGCACTTCACAATAAGATCTCTGCTTTGCAGGCAGTTCAGAACTGCATTTTCTCCTGATCTAGGAACTTTCAACTTCAAAATGTCCCTTGCACAGCTCCAACACCTATTCCTATTCATTATCCATTAACAATCTAGTACACAGTACATACTTGTAGCAAAACTGCTAGTTATCTTAAAATGGCATCAGCTAATGCCATCCCTCCTCCCCAAGAGCCACCACCACTGCTGTAATCAAGGAGCATGAGAAACACTGCCACTTACCTTAGAAATAACACACACACAACATTTCCCCTGTCCACCTACCCCTCCATATTAGTGTTTTGTTCCTCTTCTCTCATTTCCCTCCCCACCTTTCGTTCTCAGCTCTCCTGCCAAAAAAAATACATCCAAAAACTACAAAAGACATATTCCTTTAGGAACCACCTTTCACAGTTAAACAACAGAACTAAAAGAAAACATGTATAGACTCCATTTACTTTATATTTCTCAATAAAGTACATAGACTCAATAAGATTTTCCAACATTTCCATTTGTGTTTTGTGTTATGCTAATGGGAATATTGTGGCATTCATCCTCCGTTCCAGGGACTGGAACTGTGGATACTGGCCCAGCAGCCCAAGTTATCAGCCCAAGCGAAGCGAGGGTGGATAACGAAGTCTCTGGACCATTATCCCCCCCATTCCAGCCCCTGAAATGGGGGATCAAGGCCATTAACACCCTAAGTTCCCAAAGAGGGAACACGGGGTGCTAAAAAAGAGGATTTGTTTTCATACACCGGGACGCCTACAGCGTCCCGGTGTAGGAAGAAAAATCCCTTTCCAAGATGGCCACCATGGAAAGGGAAGGCGAGGGTTCCATACAGGGCCCCTTTTCGCTTTCCATGGCAGCCTGCAGAAGGCAAAAAGAGAACTCTATGACCATATTACCACAAGCATATTTTTCTTCCCTTTCAGATCTATCATAATTTTGAATAACTTTAACACAAAGCCAGTCCCAGGTGAACCTGGCCGCTTTAATCCTATGTTTTGTCCCTTGTGGTCATGGCCAGTAGCCAGATTGTCCGGATCATGACCTTATTCCATGACCCGGACAATCTGGCCACTGCCCATGGCCACAGGCTATCCCTCAGTCACTAAAGGTATACCGCTATTTTTTGTAGCTACATTATGACACTTGTCAAATAATAAAACACTGGCACATTTGCAAAACCATGCTTGTAGGTCCTTGCCAATGCTCCTTACGCACGTTTGCTGGAAATCCAACCATGTTTTTTTTTTCAAAAGTGTTAAATGTATGCACATACAATCGTCATATAACCTAGCCCCCACTTGACAAAATAAATCCATTCAGACTTTACGAAAACATCTAAATCTAGATCTATAATCTGTTTGCAAACCTTTGTGTAGATTTGTCAAATGGCACCACATTTATAAGCCTTTACAATATTTTGCCCCCCCCTCTAATCTTGCTACCTCTTGATAGAATCAAACCAAACTTTGCAAAAACATGTATATCAGGATCTATTATCAGTTTGCCAAATGAAGTGTAGGGTCATCAAATGGCACCTCATTTATACACCTTTACATTATTTTGGGACCCTCCCCTCTAATTTTGCCCCCTCTTCACAAAATCCCACCACACTCTGCATACTCACTCAGAACAGGCCAGAAATATACATGCAAAATGTCATGCAGTTCCATTAAGTGGTGCCAAAGTTATAAGCCATCCAAGAACTGTATTTCACCAACCCTGTAATGCTGAGTTGCCTGCAAACTTTTCAGGACTGTTCGCGAACATCCAAACTGTTCGCAGACTTTTGCGACAAAAAGACACCAGTTTTTTTGCTTCTTGCAACCATATCCCATCCCATCCTCATCACCCCTCACCTCCCCAGAGATTATTTGATAAGTTTGACAAGTGCAATGTTGTGTTTTGTAATATGTTTTTACCGCGATATCCACGGACACTGGCCGCTGTCCGTGAATCCAAGATGGGGGGCGTTTCCAAAAATCTGACGCACTTCATGCTCTTCACCATCCAATCAGCGAACATGTTGCATGTCCGCGGACATGACACAAGCCGATTAACCAATCGGTGTCCTGTCTGCGAAGCGAACAGGGAAGAGTGTCCGCAGACCGGACATAGATATCACTAATTTTTTGTGACCTACCTTTTGGTTGTTTTAAAAAGAACTACTGGACGGATGTTCACCAAATTTACAAAAGCACGCTTTCGCGACCAAGCCGCTGCTCATGTTGCAAATTTGGTGAAAATCTGTCCAGCTGTTTGGGCTGTAGGTGTGAGCAAAGTGTTTTCCCCATTAGGTCTATGGGAAAAAAAGAAATGTTGGTAGCCCCCTATAACTTTGCCCCCCCTGGACCAAACTGTACCAAACTTTGCATAAAAATTCAGAGTGGGCCATATACTCTTTTTGCAAAGTTTGGTGTGGATTTGTCCAGGGGGAGTGAAGTTATAAGCCGCCCAAAAAGTGTTCTTCCGATGAGATAAGCAATTTAACCATAACTACATGGCCACTCCCGTGCCGTGTAATATATGTACCACTAACAACAAACCTTGTTAAAGGGACGTTATGGTTAAGTTGCACCACTACAAAACCTATGAAATTCAATGGAAAAACGTTGCTACAGGGACGTTATGGTTAAAGGTAAAACGTAAAAACCACAGAAATTCGCAAGTTATAGTACGCTACGCAACCATAACTCGTGTTACCACTCTGCACTGCAAGGACTAACCCCCATGACATCAAAGATGACATCACAAATGCCATTGATGACATCACTGATGACATCACATGTATATGTAGTTGTCATGAAAAGCCTGCAAAAGGATTTGTCTTTATGTTGCCATAAAACTATCAGAGATCATGGGGAGAACTATCATTACATAAGTAGCGGTTTTAGTAGCACAACTTAACCATAACGTACCTTTAACAATGCTTTTGTGAGTCCATTGCATAGGTTTTTAATAGTGCACTGTTACCATAATGATGCTTTAGGCTATTTTTGTAAATAAAGTGGAAATGGTTGTAGTAGCACAACTTAACCATAACGTCCCTTTAACAATGTTTTTTGTTAGTGAATGTCATAGGTCATAGGTTTTGAGTAAGGCACTTTAATCATAACGTTGGTATGCTATAGTTTTTGCAGGAAAGATGATAGGGTTTAAGGTGCATAAGTGAACCATACTGTCCCTGTAATAATGTGTCTTTCACTGAATTGCATTAGATGTGTATTGCTCTCCTGAACATCTGTGAAGACCTGCTCTCCAACTTTGACTCCAACACCCCCTGTGGCCTCATCTTACTTGATCTCTCTTCTGCCTTTGATACAGTCAACCATACCATCCTGCTAAATCATCTCTGTGAAAACATGGGCATCACCTGTCAGGCCCTAGCGTGGCTGACTACTTTCCTCTCTGACCGACCTCCCAGGTTCAACTTGGGGCCTTCCTCTCATCTTCCTCTATCTCTACCTGTGGTATTCCCCAGGGGTCTAACCTCTCTCCCAAGCTGTTTAACCAATGCCTGGCACTTCTTGCCCACCTCATTGCAGCACTCTGCCCCAACATCCAGTGCTATGCGGATGGCGCTCAGCTCATTTTCAGGCTACCCTCAACCACCTCTTCTTCCACTCTCATCTCTGACTGTCTGTTTCCCATCCAGGAGTGGTGCACTGCCAATGATCACTGCTTTAATGCCAGTAAGACTGAGATTATCCTTATCAGCACACCCGCCCCCTCCTTTACTGTCTCTCTCTGGCCGGCCTCTCATGCCCCTCTTCCTGTGCCCACATGAGAGGCCAAAAACCTTGTGGTTATCTTTGACTCCACACTCTCCTTCTCTCCTCACATCTTTGACTTCTCTAAGAAGTCACACTACCAGCTACACCTCCTCAGAGGTATTTTTCCTTTCCTCTCCTTCCCCCAGAAGCTCAATGTCTCCAGAGCTTTGGTTCTCTCTAGGCTGAACTACTGCAACAGCCTCTTTCTTAATCTGCCTGCCTTTACTCTCCGCCCTCTGCAACTTATTCAGAACAGTACTGCGAGACTTGTTCTTGGCCTCAAGCCCAGGGATTGTACCTCACCAGGACTGAAATCCCTGCACTGGCTCCCAGTGGCTGTGAGGATTAAGTTCAAAACTCTCTGCATTGTCCACAAGTCCTTCTGGGGCCTGGGGCCTCAATACCTTCAACTCTCTCTTCATAAATATCTTCCTTCTCGAGCTCTTCGCTCATCCGCCTTCAACTCCCTCAGGGTCAGTCGCTTTTCCAAGCAACGAGTTGGCGGTTGATCTCTCTCTTCGGTTGGGGCTGCCCTCTGCAACAGCCTCCCTACCTCACTGAAACTTGAGGCGAACCATCTCCTGTTCCGGAAGCATCTCAAGACATTTCTCTTTGCTTCCGCTTTTTCTTCTCCTCTCCCCTGCTGAACCCCTGCCTGAAACTACACTGGTTACCTGGCCACCCGCTGATCTCAGGCCCAGGTCCCCTCCACCGCCAGTCGCACTCCTGCACTTGCTGGCAACCACCGCACTCTGGACTGTCGCTGTATCCCTTCAGTCCCTCTATCAGCACTTGATACCAGCTGTCTGCACTTACCTTTGCCACCAGCTGGCCATGCTTACTATGTTATTAGTCTATTAGCCCATGTACTGCACTCTCCCTTGCACTTTCCCCCTTCCGTTCCCATGCACTTGCATGATCTAAATGACACCTGGCCTAGTAGGATCGATGTTTGTCTTCCCTCTCTTCCCCCTCCCTTGCCTCATCGTGCCTTGAGACACTTGTGTATAGGCACATTATAAATGCCATAAAATAGCATACAGGATGGGACTATTAGTTTAAAGATGTACTGTGCAACATACTAAATCTGGAGGCTGTATAGTGAAAGGCACAAAGGTTGGGAACACTGCGTTCGTTTTTAGGGATTGGGTTGAGTCCAACGTGCCCAAGAAGGGAGGGAGGTCATAAAAAGGTGTAACATTCAACAAAAACATATGTAAACAGCTTGAAGTGCATCAATTAGAAGGGAGAATGCTGTACCTATACCAAATGTGTACTTCCGCAACAAAGTGCACAAAGGGATAAAGTATGCAGCATAAAGGAAAGCACCAACATGAAAAGTGATGTTTGCCTTCATCTATCTTACCGCACACCTGCTGCACAATCAAACAAAGAAGAAAGTGGCAGAGGAGCAAACAGCAACTACAGAGAACAGAACGTCAGAGCAACATAGTAAGTAGACAAAGGTTTTTGTTGTAATTGTATAGGTCCGTTGGTGTAAAGTAGTAGAAAATCATTATGTGTTCTGGGCAGCAATGGCTTCCACCCTAGAGTGGCTTGAGGAGAATTTTCTGCATGCAGAAATGAGTAATGCCGATAAGCCCATTGTTACCCGCCGCACTATGAAAAGGGAAAGAGTTACTGGAAGGCCAAGCATCCTGGAATGCCTGGAGGAAAATTTTCCAAATGACCAACTCAGTGAGCATAGTAACCCCATATGTAGTGAACGAGCTGGCAAAAAAGAACACAATCGCAATGTAAAACTTCATTTCAAGTAACCACATTTCTTCTCTTTTAACAGAACATACCGGAATGCAAAGCGGTACACCAGAAGCGGCACCTTTTGCACAGGAACATACAGCCACTGAAACTGAACTGAACGCTGGGCATATCAAACTTGACTGCCTGGACACCAAAATCGAGCGGTTTCTTATCCAATTTGCTGCCTTAAGAACATTTGTAGATGAACTTATAAGGGTCAAAATAAGATATCACTGCCCAACTTGTCTGCCTTCCCCAATTCCTAGCCCCCCTTCCCCGCAAAATCAGTGGCATGAAAGACGCTTCGATGAGAGCTCAATCCCTTTTTCCCCTCAGCTGCAGCTTTTTGAAATGGAAACATCCCCAATATATGTATCTGTTTCTTGTCCCCCTTCCCTTTCTGAATAGTCATTGTAAATGTGTGCTAATAAATATTGCAATGTTAGTTTGTACAGAATGTGTATGTCCCTTTTTGTCTGTTTAACCGGCCATTGTAAGTTGAAGGGCACAGCAATAGTGGGGATGAATACAAGTGAGAAAAATCGAGGAGGTGGACGACTGCCGCACCTGCCTGCCCTACGTGCAATCAAAATACAATCATCCGTAGGACACCACTATGGGCTGCATGTTTGCATGCACACATCCGTCTGCAAATAGTAACAGCTGTGTCCATTTATCTGTGGCACAACTGTGCACATACGTATATCCTGCTGTGATGCCTGGTAACACTTTCCCTGGTGAACATAAACGAATAAACGTGTGGTGTAGTCGAAGTAGCTGGAAGCCAACACCCTGGTTCTGCATGTTTTTTTTTCCACTAAAACACCTCACCTACTGTATAGGGCTCACAACAAGCATAGGTAGAAATGTGTAATGTACATTAACCATATGTTTAAGTAGGCCGGAGTGGTAAACGTATTGGTAGTAAAACTATGCACGTGTGACAAAGTGTAATGTGCAATATACGTCCAGCAGACAAGCTTGCAAATGGAGAACAATGGCGACATCACAATAGTAACCTATCAACGGTGTGTCGGACCTTATTTGGCGGACACAAGCCAGATCCGTACACATTGAAAGAGAACATTTCTCTGCAATGTACGGAGTGTTACAGTGATAGTGCACCCTTACAGCGATCCTCTATACTTTCTTCTACATGTAGATATTGTATGGAATGAGTTAATGGCACTTTGTGATGTCACATGCTCCACATGAGCCCTATAAAAGAGTACACCCTACAATTACTCAGTTTGGCTTTCTATACAAGAGCACCGGTGTACAGTGCTTGGGGCAAATATAGCTTTCTCACCAAATCTGTTCCTGCAAACAACTTCTTCAAGTAATGGCCGCCAGAGCTTCTGCTACTACCTCTGACTCAGAAGCACCCATACCCTCACCCACAACACCTCCTTCTAAAAGTCCTCAGCAAATGTACAAGCATCATAATGGGGAGGGACATCGAAAAGGAAACGAGAGTAAAGTAGAATGAATCCTCATTGCCTACTGCCAGCAGCAATACTGGGTGTGGAAACTATTTAGGACTGTTGGAAATGTGCCTAAATCTTGTGCTAGCCGGGTGCAGTGAACTGAGTGCTCAGTCGCTGGACACCTGACTTGTACAGCTATTGCACCACTTCCATGCAGCGGCACCTTAAAGCGCACCACCAGGCAGCTATTTGGAGAGTTGTTCCCTTCCAAGCAGGCAGTTTGTTACTGTCCACTAAAGCATCCTCCGCATCTGCTCCTACAACTAGTAAAGACACTCCAGTGTGCCACTGCATCCCTCAAGCAACCTTGGAGGACATACACAATACAACAGGCCCCTACCTTTTAAAGGTCACTGTATTGTGCATATACTGTGACGCGGTAAAGTGTAGGGGAGAACATTTTCAAAGTGCTTTTTAGTCAGGGGTCAGGACCATGGCAAACACGGCCCACTACCCAAGTAAGGTGCACCTTACAACTTCCACTCTCCACTTACTATTTCTTATCCCTGTGGTTGGTACGCTTTGTGAAATCTCCCTTCGACCGCTGTGTTTTCTGGCGTCTCTTATAACAACAGGAATAATGCCACACAGCCAGAAAGCAGGGCGAACAAAAAGACTCTTTTCAGAGCTACCTTCCAGTGTTCAAGAATAGAACTTCAAATGAAGCATGCAGGCGGTGACGCAGCCTATAAGCGCCGCATACATAGATGGCAACAATTTGCGGCGAGACGCTGTCAAAAGCATTGTATGCATTTCCACAAAAAAAGTAGTGGCTCTGAAAAGAGACTTTTTGCTACTATTTGTAATTTAAATGTTACAATTGTGGAAGGACCACTGGGAAAATGCATCCTACACTTGCAGGAAGCACTGTACAGCATTTTGGATATTACGCAGAAAGGTCTCATTGCAAGCATCAGTCAGATGAACTCCATCTGAACGAAAAATGTTCCTACTACGAAAGGTAATGTTTTCATTGTGGAATTAGAACATGGCAACATCGCGCAGAAAGGCGCACACAACCTTTTTCACATTGCACCGCGCTTTCTCCATTTCTGGTCCACAGAAGGAAGAATGCAGCCACATCTTCCTCTGGGCAATGCGAGAAAAGATTATGTGTGAATTTGGAAACATTTCCATTAGTTGGCAAAATGTCTCCTTCATTGCAAACTGCAGTGAAATGCAGGTAACATGCCCTGAACTGTTCCCTCCACAATGAACAATAATAATGTCTGGATGAGGAAGCGTCTCCAAACTAGCTTAAAAAGGACCCACATGGACCCGCTGCATTCCACCTATTCCGTACCAGTGCACAGTCGCCCAACAGCCATATAGTCCGCCTACTTAACGGCACACCCGTCGGTGTAGCCATGTCCGCTCCTATTGGCAAAGAAACATTATGTACAGACCACACCCACAAATTCATATTGACAAATCCCAACTCCTGCATAGGCCCATTTCCATTGCACCCACCCTCACAATACCCAGATGTAGCATGTGCGCTCCCCCAAAAGGCACGGCTTTTGCCAGCATATTGCCCTGTGTACGGGGCTCCACAAACACATTTGAAGCATGATAAAAAATCAGCATCTTTGTAGAAGTTATGCAAAGTGTTTATTTCTAATTTTGCTAAAGGGAGGTGTCAAGAAACACCTTCTTCTGTGCTCCTTGTTATGGGTTGCTCTCGGCTTGTCCTCCGTGTATTACTACATGTGTATCTGCAGCATTCATAGTATTTACTGCAACAGATTACTAATTGCAATAGAGGAAAAAATATTCACTGCCACTAACAAACGTCACACTAGAAGCACTAACGTTATCATGGTGACAAAACAACATCCTAACATGGAACACAAAAGCATACATACTGGTGAATCGCTCAACCGTAGTCCGATTTCCATACCAAGCACATTTCAAAGAACACCATTCCCCCTACTACTGCGAGGGCCGCGGCCCAGAAGAGCAGGGCCAATCCTTCTTCCCTTTCAAGTAGTCTTTCAACAGCACTCCCCGATTGGCTACTGTTAAACTATTACATACGCATAAACCAATTACAACCAAGAAGTGTGCATGTAATTCTATCACATCTAATGAACAGTGCATAATAGCTGTTACTCACGCAGAGGTGACATGTCTTCTAAAGGAAAAGCACCTCCACAAGAAATTATGTGTGAACGATCTGAGCGTTCTGCACCCACAAACATCAGCATCACTACCCATCAGCACACCCAGAAGGTATTACCATTTTTTCTACAGTACAGTGCCAACTGTGTTATACGTCCACATACCTCTCAAATCACATGATTGTGATGGCTGCCACCCGCCACTTATCAGCTGCCTCACATGCCAAGCTCCCTAAAAGCTATGTTTATATTGGTTGAAGGGCACAACTTTTTTCTGTTGTCCCTTTGGCTTCTGGGACCTGTTGATGCTACTTGCTGTCTGCAGATGTTTGTACTGAGTATAATATAAGGAACTTGTAGCAAATTATGGCTGCATTAGTAAAAACCTTAGCAATTCAGTGAAAAAACTTTGTTAAAGGTACAAGGTTACAAGTAAAACTGAAAAAACAAGAACTTTGCCAGTTATGGTAAGCTTAGCAACCATAACTCACGTCATCACTGTGCACTGTTAAAACCAACATGCAAGACAACAAAGATGACATCACACGGTGGTAGTGGGTGTTATGGTTGCTTAGCTTACCATAACTCGCAAATTTCGGGGTTTCTCAGTTTTACTTATAATCATAACGTCCCTTTAACAACATTTTTTCACTGAATTTCATTGGTTCTTATTAGTGTAACTTAACCATAACTCGGCTTTAACAAAGGATTTTTACTGAATATAATATAACAAGAGAAGCATCTGGAGACTAAGAATAGTATATATTGTTGCAGCATGCCTGCAGATGAACAATTGACTGCTACATTGTATACACATTTAAGGAACTTTCTGTATTTGTTATGCAAGACAAACGCAAAGCTACAGACTAAACAACAGCATTGTAGTACATGGCACTGCAGGCAGATGACTCATCAAACTATTTGGAAAATGGTCATTTGTGGACTGTCACTTTCATGGTAGCTGGTTTAAATTGACAGATTGATGAGATAGAATGTCAAGACGTTTGTGATCAGCACATGGTTGAGTATTAACCGCATAGATTAATGCAACCAGCATGTCACATAACTACATTTTCCATTAAGAACTTGTGGCTGCCTGATAATGCACATATTAAAAAAATGTCTCTTTTGCTTGTCAATATGAACCTATTCTCCCTGTACAATTAAATATAGTTCACACTGCGATTTAGAAACGTTAAACTAAGCTGAATTGTATTGAACAACATGGAGATTATGAAGTGATTTGTAGTAGCCATACTGTAATTATTCATTATGTAAAATGTATAATGTCTATTCATGGAACAATAGTACTAATTAAACAATAAGTCAAACTCTACAGTCCTGGTAAAAAAGTAATACAAGTAGAAGCCTGATAACTACTGGGGTGCAGCAATTTAAAAATAAACAATTGTTACTGGCTAATACTCCCACACAGGTCCATGGCAATTTTATGAGTTGACTAGATTTTTTGCTGCACTATTAGCCCCTTTCAATGTTTGGCAAACAAAGGAAGGGAGCAAGAGATGAATGCAGCATTAGCTGTGTTTGCTTTGCACAGGGAGGGAAATTTAAATCGGCCGCTGTGTCACACAAGTGTCAAAGTAATTAGCAATCCTATTTCATACATAGCAAATTGTGATGTCATACAGTTTCCTTCATTCCTTGCTCATGTTGAAGGAATTATTAAATTTAGTTGAATCAGGAATTGTTCCACCAACAGGCCTGGAAATTCATTGTTTCTCAGTCTTTCTCTCGCTTTCTCTCTCCTTTTCTCTGCCCCCCGCTTTCTCTCTCTCCCTCTCTCTCTCTCTTTCTCGGTCTCTTGGTCCCTTTCTCCCTCTCTCTCTCTCATCTCTCTCTCTCTCGCTCTTTTTCTCTCTCTCTCTGTCCTTCTGTCTCCACCTCTCTCGTCCTCTCTTTTCTTCCCATTGTTTACTCTTTCTCCCACTTGCCATCATCCAATGGCAGCCTTGGTACCTCTTGCCACCACGTATCCTCCAGCAATGCACTTCTGCCAGACCCTGCATAGTTCTCTTTCAACAAACATGATATCTTGAAACAAGCCATCACATTGCATTCCTCCTCAAATTGCTGAACTAGTGCAGCAGGTTATGGCACCATTTTGGCAGTTCTCATGAAAGGGCTTCAAACCATCCCATGAAATAAGACAAGTGAGACTCAATTTATGAATATAATATGGTTCTGTACTGAAATAGTTTATAAAAGGCCTCATATTTAAAATTAATTATCAAAACTTGGTTAACAGTATAGTTACACAATATAAACATTGTGTAAGTATATAAAGATGTAATACTCAATATGTATTATTTGTTGAACTCCTCCATATACCTAACAGCATCGGTTTGTATCCAATCAGCTGAACCACTCTGAATTTACAATGCATTTAGATCTCCATCAGAAGGTACTTCCCATTTAGTAGCCTCTTAAGCCTTAACTGGCTACATCTGCTCTTTCTTTGGGTAAAGTTGATGGCATCAATCTGGCAATTTACAATTTACTTGGACTTAAAGCTTCCCTACTACTGATTTAGAGATGAATGCACACTTCTCTTTCTTTTCTCTGATCTCGCAACCTCCGCTCTTGTCACTTTTGAAGCACACGAAAGCTTCTTCTGAACGGGATGATTTCTGGCCTACCAAGACCATTAAGGGCAACATTCTTACATTTACACCTGACATAAACACCTTGTTAAACAGCTCACTGGAATTTGGCACTTTTCCAGAGCTTTGGAAAACAATCCTTATAACAACACTCCTTGAGAAAGCCAACAATCCATCAAATTGTCATCCTATCATTTGTTATCAACAAAATCAAGAAAATGTGGCTATCAGTTAACTGCTGCGTTACTGTGAGCTTCTTGACTTATTGTATGATCACCAATCTGGATCTTAGCTAGCTAGAAGCACAGACGCTGAATTCCATTACTTGTCATCTCTTTATGTCAATTGCCCCTCTATTCTCAATTTTCTAGATCTTTTGTCAGCATACGAGATTGTTACTCACACATCCCTACTTCACTTCCTGGAGATTTCCTTCAGCATCTCTGGTTCTCCTCTTTGTATGATCTTATACTTAATGTCTGACAGCGACATTCTGATCAATTCTGATCCATTGTTGTCAAAGCCTGTGGAGTCTCTCAAGGCTCAATTCAGTTCCAGTGACTTTTCAATGGCCAAGTGAGAACTTTGACTGACCTCGACTGACCTCGAATTGCTCTGAATATTCAGAATTCAACATGTTGCCTGCTCTAGAGTCCGGACTGTATGTTAGACAACAAACTCTGGCTGAATGTTTTAAAGATCATCCAACTTGTCTACTCTACTTCATCCACTCTTCTCTTTGACTGGTGCATTTCCTTAGCACTCCAGACCCTTGTTACCTCAGCTAAAATCATGGAGTCTTGTTTGAAAACCTACAGTCCTTTGATGCATAGATTGTTGAACTCACAAAGTAATCTACTTTGTAGGTGCATGCCTGAAATCCACACTCCTGCTCCACAACATTTCTCACAAAGGCCAGGTCATTTCTGCTTTGATACCTTGCCCCCTGTGTCAGTCTCCACTTTGGGCTCCTGAGCAACCTGTAAAATAAACTACAGATGATCCAGAATAAAGCAGCCATACTAATCTTGGGCCTCACACCCACCAACCTGTTTATTATCCCTGCAAGGGCTCCCTGTCATGGTGCACATTGACTTCAAAACCCACAGCCATATTGATAAAGCTTACTGTATCAAAGGTCAGCTGTATCTCAGGCAAACATTTACGAAAAATATTGCTCCCTGCATGGCACATACAATACTCAGGTTCCAAAACAATAGTTCTCACATCTTTCAAAAGCAACTGGGTGGCTGGAGGCAAGACCTAGCAATATTCTTTCTTATGAGCTGTTTGTGCATCACCATCAGATAAGGTTTTCCTATTTATAAAATCGTATGGACTTAAATGTTTATCATGCATTCTAGGTATGCTGTCGATTCTTGCACCTGAAAGATCTCCTTATCCTCATTGTACAAGCCCTTTCTATCCACTATGTGTTGCTATTATTTTATGTGAGTATATGCACTAGCTATTTTCCTTTTTCCTATTTCTGTTCACTTTACTGATCTGGATGTCTTGAGCCTGAGAAGAATCAACTCCCCCATGCCCCTTAGGTTCTAGGGGTGGGATAAAAATACACTGCATGTGATCAGGTTAGAAACCTTTAAGAAACAATATAATTTCACAATATAGAGTGCAATCCCAGGAGGATGAGGAAAATGTCCTTATATGTGATGTACAATATTAGATTCAACAACTTTGCATTAGTAAAACCTAGCTGATATACCCAGTATTGCCCTTGATGTTAATTTCCATAGGTACTATTTGTTAGAAATACCTTAAGGTAGCTTTCTGCTTTTTGGGAGTTCTCCATAAGGAAAGTGAAAAGAATAATTCACTACATTTTTAATAATGTACTGAAAACATTTTTTAAATGATTTAATCGTTTTTAAAATGTTTTCCTGTAAAAACTACACAACACAATGTTGTGTTGTTCTTAAAAACTAATTTTGAAACTTACTGCTGTACATAAAAAACAACATGGAGATTCCTCAGCAGCATGAATAGTGACATGATGCCAACGGTGCCAACAACTTTGGACCTAGAGTTGAATATTACCAAATTACATGTTCATTGTAAGGCTTGTTTATAAACAAAGTTCCTTGTTTTTCCAATGAGAGCAAAGATATACAACTGATTCGGGGAACCAACTGAAGAACACACAACATATAACTGCCGTTTGGGGAAACATGGGGGTTCCAAGTTAATACCAGTCCACTTGATTGACTGACCCTGTGCCTTGTTGATTCTGATACGGAATGCCAGCCTGACTAGGAACTGTAACCACTTGAAACTGAATGGAATGAGTGGAATGCAGGGGATGAGCACATCTTCTCCTTTTCTCTTCCAGGTGAACACTATAGTTTCAATTACGTTGGGCAGCAATTTTGTAATGCACAGCCTTGTGCCAGTACACAGCCTAGGTGGGTTGAGTTTGCGAAGCAGCATGCTGGGTGACCCAACTTTCAGTCAGAGGTGATGTGGTGGCATTCCCGGGGGGTCGAATAAGTTGAAGAATTCTGTTGGAAAGTTAACAGATTTGTCAGCATCCCCCCCCCCTATCAATAGAGTTGTACTCAGTAACTGTACCTGGAAACATATCCTGAATCTTATTATTAAAATCAACAATTTGGAAATAGTCTGTGTATAGGCAGAACACATTAGGTTCTGGAGTCATACAAATATCATTCTTGGGATATATTTTACAATTTAATGGAGGTGCTACCTGACTCTTCAATCCCCTCAATTAGTAGATGTTGTCATAGGAAGTGCTGGCTTCATTGGAATGTATAAAAAAGGTGCACATATTGTGTTAAAACAGCCTATAAAATCCTGGGATCAATGTGTTTTTCTATCCAGGTTTTTTATTAATGATGCCAGTCTCTGGAGAATAGCTCAGGTTCAACGTGCTCGGTTTGGAGGCAAGACATTGCGGAGCAACACAGGTTCAGTCCCCGGCTCAGCGTTTAGAAACCTGTGGGTATTAAGCACGTTATAAATTACCAATAACAATTTCGAATAAAGGTTTTCTTTAGTAATAGTGTACAAATGTTGCTATTAAAGGAATAGTGCGCTCAAAAATGATATTGTTCCGATCGTTTGTGCAAGTCGTTATAAGCATACTGTGATCGATCGTAAAAAATGTTCCTATGCATCTTACCTTGGTTTTCCTCACTTTTACACATGCGAAAACAATGTGTTGGGTGCGGCCATCTTGTGCTAATCTTATCTGTGGATCGATCAGCCGTAAATTCAAGTGCACTTGCGGCAATAAATCAAAACACCCGCCCCTGAAACTGACATCACTTGTCCCAACAATCTGCTCCACCTATTTTCATTACTTCCGTGACCAGCGTAGCCCAACGTGCCACGTCATCACCCACGCCCCCAGAAACAAGAAGATAAGCACAAGATAAACACAGACATCCTCACACAGAGCGTACCTTCTCTGTCTTGCCCTAAATAGCATTTGCATATAGAATATTTCAATAATACATAAACAATAGTCTGCAATGTTGCAAGTGTTTTTATTTTTCAAAGAATGTTCACAAGAAAATCTAAACTCCAGAAAATGAACGATTTTTTAATTTTACAGGTAAGTTAGAGCTGATGAACATCACGTGACTCTCGAGCTACGCAGATTATGAGGAAAGCTCAATGTTCTTTGTCCTTGTGTCCTTGTCTTGCCATATGGCACAACAGCAAAACAATTCAATGACCCCCCTTGGTGCTCCGTGTGGGTGAAGACATTGTGTTCACTTTCAAAGCCATTCACTCTTGCTTCACCGCATTGCTACATCATGAATGCTGACATGTTGCTTCTTATTGCCGGAAATGCCAATGGACATATAGGGCAATATTGATTGTCCCAAACAACGCTGATCGAAGAAACACTGCTTATGGTAATCCTCCAGTGTTGATTGAATAGGCCATCGGCTGGCAGCTGGAAGCTATGGCACGGGCAATACGGTACAAAGTATCTGTGAACAAAACACAATAAGAATGTATTTCAGTAGCCGTTTTTTAATTTAATATAACGAGTTACCGTATAACTCATAACTGTTTGAAACCTAAAAAGAAGCGCAACACAACCGATATTTAACACAGAAATGAAAACAAAGTGTGCTACTTGAGACGACGAGTTGGATACAATTTGAGCATTTTGAAGTAGGTATTGCTCCCAATGGGATGGAGAACCACATGGAGGAAACAAATAACAAACATAGCAACCATTCTGCTTGAACCCCCGACAGATGTTATTATAACAAAGCTTGCAAGATTACTGCTCGAAAAGCGATCACAGCACACACAGACGTTTACCCCACCATCTATTAGTTATTATGCACACAGCACGCTACTTGTTTTTGATCCCAATACAAAATGTATGTAAACTTGAATTTACATAATTTCAGGAAATTCCATGGTTAGTTGCTGTCGATGAGCAACCGCTCTGTACCATGTATCACACACTTTCACACTAACTTGGCGGTACGTGTCCGCTCTCAATATATTTATATATATTGAAACTTTACTTTTTTTCTATTCCCCACAACTTATGTGTTTCGAGCAATTGCTGCCTGGCGTTCAAGGCCACATTAGAATAAGGCACTTGTCCTATTCAAAGGCAGAGATGTTTAGCTTTCAATTTTGGCAATGAAAACTTGGAAAAAAATGAAAAGGCATTGATGCGGTACAGTGTTTCAGAACTGGAAGGACAGCTTGAAACATCAATGTAAAGATACTTTACGCCACGTTAACATGTCAACATTCACGATTTATGTGTGTTGATGCAACGCACAAGTGTTTATCAGGCCTCAAAGGAAATTACAAATAAAGCTAACCTCACCCTCCTCCAGAATTGTTTCATTCAACCAAGTGGATTACCTGTTGACGGAGTAGCCGGCTCTAGCATATTATCATGTCTTTCGCAATGTTATTTGTGAGAGTTAGATATACCACAGCATTAGCTACATGGAGAGATGATCCCAGCTCACACACCCTGCAATCTATAGACGGATGAGCAAAAAACCAATTTTAGCCTTCCACCCCCTATGTTATACTGTTATGAACACTGTTTTACCAATGAACGGTGCATGTTCAGACACTGTGTGATGTAATTAATGGCGCTGTGGCCTTCCAAAAGGCACTTGGGTCAGCCCTCTCTGTAACCATCATGCAAGACAGGTGACATAGCACATCCCTGAGTAGTGTGTCAACATGTTTTTAAAATGGCAGTAGCCGGTGAAAGTTCATGATCGTGCCGCTGAATGAAAAAACGGTTCTTCTTGGGATGTTTGTGTCAAGTCAGGAAGGGGCATGAGGTGTTGAAGAATTGGTTCTCACTATTTGAGCAGGGTGTTCAGAAGGCTGAGCATACCTGGGTGGCACAGGATAACAAAGCCAACATCGAATGTCTCTGACTGTCTGTCTGCTATCCGGAGAGGTGTGCCTTCAATGATCTGTCATCCAGATGCTCACTGTGTCGAGAGCACTTGTTCTGTCTAGGCCTTTCCAAAGGCAAAAACAAAGAGGTGATGGCTGAAAGGTTTAGAATGAATCTTAACCACTGGCAATTCTCTGGGCAACCCTCCAGACCATCGTTCTTTGCCTGCCAAGCCATTACAGAAGGGGAAAGACCATATGGAAATCAGACTTGGTACTACCCCAAAAGAGGCAGTTCAGCCCGAACTGCTAGGTCACATCCTTTCTGCACGAGACCACAAGCATCCTCAAACATGTTTCAGCCTTGTTGGGCCTCATCAGTGAGGAGTAGCTTGGGTCTCTAGGCCCAGCATGCATGGGACCCACATCTGGGCTTACCCGTCCCACTCGGGTTGACAAACAAAAACAAAGAGGTGATGGCTGGAAGGTTTAGAATGAATCTTAACCACTGGCATTGCTCTGGGCAACCCTCCAGACCATCGTTCTTCGCCTGACAAGCCATTACAGAAGGGGAAAGACCATATGCAAATCAGACTTGGTCCTACCCCAAAAGGGGCAGTCCAGCCCGAACTGCTATGTCACATCCTTTCTGCACGAGACCACAAGCATCCCCAAACATGTTTCGGCCTTGTTGGGGCACCAACATTCACTCTGTACTGAGAGAACTTTTGTGATTTTTTTTTCTGTAAGAAATCACATGGTAGAATGAACTGGACAATATTTTTGTATGATCTAGTGAAACTCAGATACAAGGCACAGTATAAATCAATAATTCTGATGATATCACATTTAATATAGGGGAATTTGACCAAGGGGTGTAATATTCAATTACAGTTTCTTTTAATTTAAAATTGTATTCTTTGGCATTTATGATTTGGCATTTATAACACCTCCAGATGTGTATGTGAACGCATTTTACAGAGAGCTACAAATCATTTGAATCTAGAACTACAAATTACGAAAGGTTGGTTCTTGGAGAACAGGGCTCATTTGCATTATTTTGAGGCATTATATGGGTCCTGGGAACAAAATCAGCTTCCAGTCCATGATTATGCATGGCCAACACAGTCAATGTCAGATCTTTGACAAATTCAAAATCAATTTCCTCGTATATTGGCTTGGCCACCCATTGTTTGCTTTGGTTTTTAAAGGCCTTGTAGTAACGTCACACCCCCAATTTTCCTGAAGTTCTTGCTTGATCAATACCTATGTTATATTTATGGGCAAGTACAGCTAGTCTCTTTCTCGCCTCCATACCGTCAATGTCGAAGTGTTACCCTTTGGACCAGTACATTAGGCACATATTATGGACCATCTCCAAATCTCCAGTGTGACAGAAATTGCTGATTCCCTTCATGTCTCTCAAAAGCGTTTTATCGTACACAATCTTTTCAAGTGCTTTATGTAGAGGTAAAAATGGCACCAACCACTTCTTCTTCCATTCCTCCTCCCTCGACAACGGTCCATGTGCACATTTGAGTAAATGTTGGTTTTCTGTCCATGCGTGTACATTGGTACAATGGTGTATCAACGAACGCCATTTCTCAAGTAGAATTTCCACAGATCCATCACAAGTTTTGGAGCTCCAGCAAAGATGGTTGCTGATGGACTGACACCATTTTATAAGGATTTCCGAACCCTTCTTTTTCCCAGCCGCTGTAATTTTGTTATTGATTGATTTAGCAACGTGCCATACATCAAATTGATGCTGAATGTGTGGAAACTGCTCTCGCATGGCCTTCGCTATAGAAACGTACCTGTCAGTGGCTCTCACTTCTATTTCCATTCCCCTGAATTGCAGAAGTTGAATGGATTTGATGAAACCATGTTTCTCCATGGCAACAGACGATGAACATTCATACACCTGCACCACGACAGATCTCACCATTTTTTTTACTTTCCATGTTTTGAAAGTGGCAAGTGCATTACTTTGCAGAAAATCCTGGACTGTCACTTTGTCCATCACCAGCTAGCCAGAACGTTTGCCAGAGAATGTACTGTCCATTGACATCTGTTCAACATTCCGAGCATGGCTTATTGCGGGTAATAAGAATTCCCTTTGATGTTTGTAGTATTGAGTTTTAGCAAGGAACTCAAGGCCCAAAAACTGACAAAAACTGGAAATCTTGCTGAAAGTCGATCATCTGAACAGTAAAGCTGCTGAACAAAGTATATTCCCAGCTGGCATTTTTCCGAGCATCGGTTGAGCGGACCATGTACATGTATTATGGAGGTTGACCCAGGTTGCTTGGATTTTCAGGTTGGTGCCTCGTAATAGGCTAGACACATTCACTAATGGCTCCCTGCATATCTTGGCCTCGATTGTATGTTCACATTTGAGCATGTGTACAATCTCTATCATGCAGCTATCAAACACATTGTACTTTTGCTCCTTTAGTAGCCAATCATCCTGCATCACTGATTTTTGTGAGTCGTCCGTGGTGGACAAATCCTCAAGACTTTGAAAACTGAAGTCGAGATCTTGTGCAAGATCATCGGTCAATTTCGTTGAAGCTTCAACATCTGTCACTTCATGACGTGACAATTCAACAATTGGTGAAAAAGCTAATTTTGAATGTTTTTTTGGTAGAACATTTTTAGTGGGTTCAGATTGTGTGAAGGAGTCAGCAAGCATTTGTAATGCATCATCACTTTCTCCATTTTCATGTGTTCAACCTGGCACAAAGTAGCAATGTTCCAGCCTGACCTTTTAAGGGTCGCATGTGACATTCCATTCATTTTCCAGCCACTGGACAAATGCAACACTAGTCTGCTTGTTGACTGTGCCACACTGCGCCTGAGATATTAGTTGTTCCAATGGGAAATCTATTTGGCAAGCAACATCTTTAGTTGCAAGCGATGTCTGCGACTGTATACTCCTCCTACTTCTGAACTTCTAAAAGAATAAATAGAAGAAGATGCTGAATTTATTGCACACATACAGAACATATGATGTTGCAACTAACAGCCTAGAAAGACTAAAACATCTGCTCAAAAGCTTGTGTAAAACAAACTGGTATGTTCTTTACCATTGTTTTCTTGATTTGCTTCGAAACGGTGGCCTTCTCTTTGCAGATGGCAACATCAAACTGTGAAAAAAAAATGTTATGGTTTTAATTCAGCAAACATCATTTCAAAGGAAACAAACATAAGTAAATATCTACAAATCGAAAACAACGAAAACAACTAAGCGAACTGGAAAAGATGACGACATAATAAAAATGTGTTCAGAATGCACTGTGATACCCAATTTCACTTCATAAATGTATACCTCGGTTGCATGCACCTCTTCTAAGTCCACATCTGGAGAACATTGCTTGAATAGAGTAATATATAAAAAAAATACAATGTCAGCCAAAGTGCACTATAAAAGTGTGCATTCGCCAGAGCACCTCCAAGCTAAGTATTTTACATGGACTTTAAACCATATACTATTAGGGTTGCGGTTGAAACACCAATAGAACGTTAGCATGGACAAAAACTCGAATCGGGTGTACATGACTTGATCATAACATTCAGTTCATATTTCACCTGATATCCATCTGAGTTCAAACACGGGCTTAATTTGAGGTCACCCTGTAAAACATAGTGATTACAATGTTGCCCTGCAAAATATTTTGCTTTATAATGTGTCCTTGGTAACTGTTCTGCATTGAGGGGGAAGTGCAACGTTACTACCAAAATCAGGAAAGTGTTTACACAGTGCATGATCACATACATTTATGTCTCCAAGTAAATCCAATTTTGGATGTACTGTGATTCGTGAAAGTGAAATGTGAATAGAAATACCTCAAGCTGTGGACCTGATAGTAGTCGAAGTTCCACCATCCACCTATAATACAGCACTTGTTTTAATACGGATTAAAAAGTGAAATGAAACAGAAAAAAATCAATGCAGAAGAAGGTACATACTGAACTGAAATGCAGACATTGGTAAACATGTACACAAACTCATCCCTGCCACTTTGTACAAATAGCCAGTATTGCACATAATACATTTTGATATGTTTAGATTAAAAACATACGACATGTAAGTAGTTCAATCTCATCCAAAGATTAGTGTAATATAATTACTTGGTATGTGTATGAGGTTGATGTTGACTCCAGAAAAGAAATTGATGTAGAATCTTGGCCCGTCATTTTAAGCCCAATGTCTGAAAATAGTACAATGGAAAAGGAAAATGAGTGCTTGAAAAGTGAACTTATGTGACACGATAAAATGTCACTTTGTGCTGGTCGTTAGGGCTCATTGGGATAAAAGGCCTGTCGGTGGTTTCATCGCTTGCGAGGGTCTGTTCTTCCATCAATATCAATGTGCTCTAAGTGAAGAAGGATATGTCAACCAACACATTTCCAAAACATAATCTCTAAGGGACACTTTGGACGTTTTCATCCAGGATCACATTTACTGGTTAGAAGCTCCAGAAAGCGGGGAAAGATGAAGTATACTAAGATGAAATATTTGACACTTGTGTTGAATCCGGTGACTATGGAAAATGGAGAAATACAACAGTGATATAGATAAGCAGATGGAAGATAATACTTACCTACATACCAACAAACATAACAAACTCAACATTCACTACTCACTTCACAAGCCTCGTACGGAAATTGAGTTGGGATGGCATTTGGAAGCAACTTAGGAAGAACTCGCAGTCAAGGTTTTTTTGTGTACCTTTTGTGTACCTTGACTGGTCCTACATTTCCTGCGTGAAGTGCAGGCTGCAGACGCGGAATCGACTTGCCCTAAAGTCGGCCAAGATTTCCTTGACTTTAATTTCAAAGTCGTCCTCTTTACAACTGCAATTTCTAAGCCATCTTCTTATTAAATCAATATTCTTTGGAAATACATGCAGGATAGTACCCGGTTCTTTGATGTGGCTTGCAGAAGTACATGCGACAACCACAAATGATGGCATTCTTGAAAAGTGCTAGAGATCTGTATAAAGAAGATGAACTATTAGCACAAATAATACAGGATGAATGTGAATAAAGCAATTTGAACAGAGAAGTCGCTTAACAGTTTAATTAGAATAAAGACAGAAAATCTTACTGACCTAGCCCAGTGAACTCTGCAATAACTTTATTATACAATTGTTATGCTGCACATTCTACTACAATGCACAGTGATGAATTGTGCTAGTTATCGAGAACAAAATACCTGAACTAATCGCTGATGCATACGTCTTTGAGATACATGAACATAAAAATCCTGGGTACATTTGGTGGAATTTGACATAAACGTTCATAGTCACGTTCGATGATCATAGGGAAGTAATTCGTTGACTTAACCTTACTTTGGCGAACAAATGAGCAGATGCAGCAAGCAGAGGAACAAGTATCCGGTGAACACGTAGCTCGATGACGATATACCTAGATGTTCTCAAGGTTAATCTCAAGGCGTTTAATAAGGCTTACACATGTGGGTGTGTATGTGAATGGATGACGTGTTCATATACACCCAATGATTCCCATCTACCATGTGAACCCACCCAGCGCCTTTCCAGCACACAGGCATTGGCCTACTCGTACAGCATATAGGGAAATAGGGCCAGGCTTGTAACACAAACGCTAACCTGGTTGTCATCAATGTTTGAAAACTTGAGCGGTCACACCCACCCTGCCCCCTTCGGAGCGCACGGTCATAGGCGCAAAATGCCATTGATACTGGAAGATTGAGTTGATGGGCATGAGGCGAGTGCGGAAAGGCTGGAACAATGCTGAACAGACACAAACATTTGTTGATTGCAGGGGCTGGACTTTGAAGAGGGGAGTCTGGAGACACAGGGTCTGGGGAGGCCATGTGGACAATGGTGAACATGCGGAAGATGCCTTTGAAGTGTACATGGTGTTTGACAACTTGAACAGTCACACCCACCCTGCCCCCTTGGGAGCACACAGTCATAGGTGCTAAATGCCATTGATACTGGAAGGCGGATGGATGGGGACAAGGTGAGTGCAAAAGTGCACCATCCAGGGATGGACTGGGCTACTTGGTACTGTGGAGATTTCCCTGTGTGCCTCTGAACTCTATGCCTATTTTGTATTTTATTTCACGTTATATCATAGGAAAAGGGAGGAGCTAGATCAAAACACATAATATGAGACCACTTTGCAAATTATTTTCAAATTCCCCATTCATTCACAGACAACCCATTCTAGCATGACACTCGTAGACAATTGTCCATGTTCTTGACTCACTGGAAAACTCAAAAATATCCCTATTTACTCAATTGTATTGTATTTAATTGGGTGATGTTGATGGCACCAACAAACTATACATTTTACACTGGAGGTTGAAGTACAGTATGAGAAAATCCCCTGTACTTTCCGCTGTCAGTGGGGAATTTGTCACGAATAGCTCGAACGAGTCAGGTGGGTATTACTCGTTGATTGCAGTATCCAAGCCTCCCATAAAGCCACCATGTAAATAAATGATAGGCCACCAGCCTGTACCACCTGAGAAAGAGAAACATACATATTTTAATTGAATGAACCTGATAAGTGTAGCAGCCAACTTCAAAAAGTGCATCCGAAATTCAATGGCATAGTTGCCCTTAGAAAAATGAAGGCTGGAACCCTTAAAGCACAAGTCCCCACTATATGCTAAAAGAAATAATTATAACACATGACAGAGGTTTGATCTACCATCTGCCTTGCTTGGATCCTAGTGATATAGGTGGACGTGTGTTGCTTTTGGGAGAATATACTGATGCACAGCTTTAGGGCTCTGGTGGGTGTTCTGGAATGGTCAGTTCAAGGGGGTCAGATGAGTATCAGAATGAATGCAACTGGGGGGTCGGGCTGGTGGGACCCTGGACTGGACGGGTTGGGGTTGAGAGGGCACAAGCAGTTTAATGGAGATGAATATACACTTGGGATATGGCTTGTCACGGTCTCATGCTCTCCGCAGAGCACATTCTCAACAACGGCAAGGTAGGACTTTCGTAAGAACAGTGCTCTCACAGAGCTGACTGGGGTCGGTGATGGTGTGTGTGGGCTTGCTGTGCGAGGCACTGGGGAAGGTAGAGCTGGATTTCTACAGAGAGATGGATCACAATTCGGAGAAAGTAGGAGAACAACTGGAAATTCAAATGGGCTAGGTAGTAAAAATTATATCACATCTAGAGTATACTTACTCGTTACTTGGATTGCGCAGTAATGCATAAGCACCATCATAATCCTCAACATGGACCTTGTGAGGCAGGCTGCCCTGAAGTCATGCAGCTCGGTAACGCAAAGCGGTAGTGTGTCTTCTTCGGCTATGCAGTCTGAGCATCCAGAGTTTTCTCGCCAGCAGTAGTTCTCCACCTCGGTTGCCATGGCCTTGCAACGATTGCAGGTACACCACATTGAAACGTCTCCCATGCGACTCAGCTGCAGCTCATGCTTGGGTGATTGATCTTGTAAACTTTTGTCTGATTCCCCATCGTTTAAGCAGCCTTTTTTTTCCATTAGTTCCTTCTCTGAATACTAAGGCTCACACTGGTTGGCCTGTATTGTTGACATTGTACGACAAAGATTTTACCAAAACACAAGTAACAAGTGAAACCAGTTCTGCTACTTTAAGTAATGGTTCGCAGGGACTTCATATTAGTAAGATAGCGCAAACGACCATAAACAAGCCATGGGGATCTAAACTAAATACAGTGAAACTGTTGACTAAGAAATTAGAGTGTTGCCTGATCAGAAAGGCTCTGTTTATACTTCTTGAAGAAAGTGGTGTCCTGCCATTTCCATGTGGACACGTCAATAACTTGCAGACAGAGAACGTTGTAGCAAGACGTGCATTGGCGTTGTGGAATGGGCCGAACGTTTCTAGTGATGTCAGCTTCAGGGGTGGGTGTTTTGATTTATTACACGAGTTCACTTGAACTTAAGGTGATCGATCCACGGATAAGATTAGCAAAAGATGGCGGCGCCCAACATGTTGTTTTCGCATGTGTAAAAGTGAGGAAAACTAAGGTAAGATGCACAGAAACAATTTGTATGATTGATCACAGTATGCTTATAACGACTTTCCTGAATGATTGGGAAAATACCATGTTTGAGCACACTATTCCTTTAACAGTAAAACAAA
Source organism: Ambystoma mexicanum (assembly GCF_040938575.1). Classification (NCBI taxonomy): domain Eukaryota; kingdom Metazoa; phylum Chordata; class Amphibia; order Caudata; family Ambystomatidae; genus Ambystoma; species Ambystoma mexicanum. The sequence goes on from NC_090932.1 coordinate 824,171,517, forward strand.
TACCTCTTCACATGATGAACGTTCTTTGAGCAGCAAGAGCAGGCTATTGAAGAGCAGAATATGAGTTTCTGATACAGCCATAGTTATTGTTCCTGATCATTTCTTTTTGGTGTCCTTGAGAGTATCAAAGTGGTCTCTGGTATTGGGAATTCTTGGCCAAGTTTCAGTTTCTGGGCCTGCCTCCATGAGTAGCTCTTCGTCAAAGGATGCTTAACCGATTCCCTTAGAAGATAATCCTTTGAAATTGAAGGCAATTCAAGAGCTGATCAAAATTATATTTAAATCAAGGTATTCTCTATATTACTGGAACAATGCCATAAGGAAACAACTGCCTAGATTAAATTAATTATGATTGGCTCAAAAACTATTATTTTACTAGTCCGACAGGAGTATTTTATTTTATTCATTTAGTTGAATTAATCAACTTTACAATAAAGAATAGTTTATCAAAAGTACACATAATATAAACATATATATTGCTAAAACATGTATGAAATCATCATTAAAAAGAGATATATTACTTACAATTATAATCAATATAAAATCCTACATACATTTGATAACACTGTGTACATTACAATTGCGTTATTTATGTTCCATTCAATATATATTAGCCATGAGATGTTTTATCAGTGCATTGCATTGGTTTCTCATATCTATTCATGATTTCATCTGGCATCTTGTTCAGTTAACTTTAGTGCATATAAAAAATTAAGAACAACAATTCTCATGGCTGTCAATTTCCCTGCAAATAGAATTTTTCACAATAATTCTGGGGTCATTATTCGATAGTCTTGCAATTGATTCTTAAAGTAAGAGATGCAAGTGTCTTGTAACTTAATGCAGTCAATTATTATGTGCTGCAAGCTTTCTTTATTATTGGAATTGTGGCAGAAGCGGCAAACATTATCTGTTTCAGGAATCTTTCCTCTTCTGAGCTGGATGTCTTTCGTGGGCGAAACATTAAACCTCATGCTCATAAAATCAAGTCTGTGCAATAATGATGGAGATTTTAGATAATACAGCTCTTCAACACTACATTTATTATTAAGATATGGATTGTTGCTAAAATCTTGATATTTCTGGCACTTGTCTCTAGTTCTGGTCCAGTCGTGTTGTAATATTTTTGTTTTTGCTCTATTAGGATTCTCAATCTTGCAATGGGATTTCTGCTTGTGCCAATGCTTGTATTACTGTGTTATTCCATTTTCGCATAAATCAATGTTTCGTTGTGAACATATATTTGGATAATATGCTTATTAATATAATTGATTCAGGTGCCATTTGGCATTCGCTAAACAGGGACATTAGCTGCCACAAATACCTATAATACAAAGATGAAGACAGACAATTGGTACAGAGTTAGGCAGATTTAGTATGTGTCGCCAATATTTACCTTCCAATTTTTGTAACATTATTTCTGTTAAATTGTTTTGGTTTCTGCTCCATGTAATAATATCGGAGTAACTTTCTGTCGATAGTACGTTAGTATGTGACTTATTGAAAATTTGCCATATTTTGCCTGTATTATTGTAGCTATGGCAGTTGTTAGCCTATTGTCTAGGCTTGACAAGTATGACTTTTTTTCTTTCTTATCACTGATTACAACACCTAAATAAGTGTATTGTGGAACCACCTCTAGTGTGATATTTTGCAATGATCATGCCCTGCATCTCTTGCCACACATGTTATTATTGCATATCGTTACTTTGGTTATGTTCAAATTAATCGTCAGAACATTTTGTTCGACATATAATGACAAGGCATCTAAAAGATGTTGTAATCCCTGTGGAGTCTTAGACATCAGAACAAGATCATCCGCATAGAATAAAGTTGGAATCTTATAAGAGTACTGCTTTGCTGCGTCATTGTCAATGTCGTCAAAAGAGTTACTCATGTCCGAGATAACAAAATTAAAGAGGGCTTAAGCAAGGATGCATCCCTGCTTCAGCCCTCGGAATGTGTTAATAAAGGTGGTCAAATCTCCCTTGAATGTTAGTGTGACTTGCACATTTGTATTTGTGTGTAGTGTTTCAATGAGTGACAATAGATAAGAGGGGCACTCTGCTTGCTGCAATTTTTCAACTAAGAGCTCCCTTGGGACAGAATCGAAAGCGGCCTAGAAATCAACAAAGGCCATGTATAAAGGTTGTCTAGTGACAAAGTGATAAGACAGGATGGCTGTAATAGACAAAACATTAATCATTGTTCCCAATCCTGCCACAAAACCTGTCTGGAAACAATTGCGTTGATGGTTGTTAAAGGTGCAAGCATTGAAATCTCTAAGAATGAATCTCCCCGGGGCATCAAGAAGGACGATCGGTCGGTAATTAGATGACATGACCGATCGCCCTTCTTGAATATGGGAACAATTACTGACTGCCCCCATGATTCCGGAATTCTCTGAGTAGATAAAACATTATCGAATACATTGCAACCAATCCTTGCCCAAGCTTGAGGATGTTGCTTAAACATCCTATTGTTTAACCCACCTGGGCCAGGTGCCAGTGAATTGCTTGACTTCAGTTTATAATATAACACATCTTCTTCACTAGTCTTTAGCTGTTGTACTGTCACAGCATGTGCAGGGAAAAAAGGTTGTGCGTATAATTGGGTAAAATGGGGTGTCCATTGTTCTTCTGATACACCATTTATTTGTATAGGCAGTTGGGTGATACGATTTGCCAAATTAAGCAAGGCCCATGTCTGAGCCATATTTTTCTCGTTAATTGCTGCAAGCATTGTTTCACCATTTGTATGATATAATTGCATTTTCTTCATTCGGCGCCAATTATTATATTTGCATCTCAAGGACTTCAACATTGCTCTTCTCTCAGACAGGGGTCTCAACCAGCCTATTTTTTTGTTTGTTTTCTGAGTACTATTTTCCGTTCTTGCACTTCAAGGTCAAATGGATGTTTTTTCTTATAATTGAGAACTGCCTTGGATGTAGAATGGATTTAAAATATTGGTAGAGCTTTGATATAAGTTTTGCATAATGATGATGAGTGTTCTGTTATCTTTGCTTGTGCTCTGAGAATGTTTTCATTGAGGCAATATAAAGAACGTGTGTTCCATGAGAAACTTGCTATTGAGTTATTAACTTCAATTTGTTTGGTATAACATGAGGATATGATTTGTGCAGATGTCATAGAAGCTAACAGTGCAGTGTGAGCATTTAATGATCACTGCTTGTCTGGTTTATTATCTCAAATTTTTCAATTCTAGAATAGGTGACATGATCAACATATACATAGTCAATAATAGAATTACTTTTGCCTCTATGCCACGTTCGTTGTGGCAGAATATCACCTTTAACAGAGCCATTCAACATAATTAGTTGACGCTCTTTCATTCAGCTTGCCCATCTCTCATATTTAAGCAATATGCCCCGAGTCACGGGGGCACTACTGAGTCAGGTGTCCTGCCCCACAAGACGGGGGTACTAATAGCATTCTTTTCTGTTCCGAATCGCTGTAGCGTTTCGGAACAGAAAAGGAAAAAAAAAGAAAAAATGTCCAAGGAAATGGCCGCCGGGAAACGGAAAAGGAGTCCATGTTCCCTTTCCATGGCGGCCATCGGGAGTGGACGCGCTGGGACCAGAAGTATTCACAGCGCGTTCACTCCCGAAAAAAAGGAGAAATCACAAGGTAAGTGGGGTTGGAAGGACGGAGGAAAAATAATAAATAAATAAACAGATACCTGAATCGCCACAGGGGGACATGGCAGCCTCCAGCTGTGTGGAGGTTCGGAGCAGGGATGGCCCCGCTTCGAGCCTCCTCATTGGCTGAGGGGCTGCCACGGCCCCCAGCCGGGGACAACGGAGTGGAATCCCGGCCGAGGGATTCTTGGCCAGGTAATGCCCCAGCGAGGGCCAATCAGAATGTGTGTTACATTCTGGTTGACTCTCGCTGGGTTACTAAATTGCATTATTCTTTATCCATTGATCTGATAGGCATTGCAAATTCAATTCACCTGCAATTATGGTGTTTGTTATATCTGCAGCTAGGGTTATCATATTTAAAAGACTCCTGGATGTACTTCCTGTAAACAGTTTCTTAGAGAAAATGTACCACTTCTATTGGCACCGGCAGCAATGAAAAAGTCCTCAGTTGTCAGCTTTTCGAGATGGGTCCGAGATCCAGGTCACACCCAGCTAGGATAATGGAGAGAGAAAAGGTGTTCACATTTTCGTCTTTGCATGAAGGGATCCTAGGCATACCACAGCACTTCCCCACACTTCGCTAGGAAGCATGTATTAGTAGGTCACACCCACCTCCACTTCACAAACTGATTCACATCAAATATCACCAGCACAGAGTTCTGTGTTCCCCTTCCTCCAACAGGAGTAAGTTACTGAGTTTAAAGATTGCTGGTTGTATTAGCACTCTATGGGCATGTTCTTGGTTCCAGTAGAGGAACATGCCACATCTTTTGTTGACATGGTTTGTACTCTGTTAGGCTGAGGGTATCTTCATCACAGTATGTGTGCAATTCCTACTGGCTTCCAGATAAACTGAGGCCTTCTTTAGGTACCAAAACATCTTTCTTTGAGGTCATAATCACCACATCAAATGAGCAGGTTGTGGGTGTTGTTACTAATAGGGAAACATACCACTAATAAAACTCTGCACTTCGTTTACCTCTTAAAGCGGGTAATGTATGTATGTATGTTGATATTTATATAGGCAATCTATAAAGCACAAACCTACCTTTGTATGCACAGATCACTGCATAGGGTATATACCCAAGACGTTTCAGATAGAATGTGATGGTATCAGAGGTAGCTGGCGAGGGTTGGGGGAATAGGATATTGGAGTCTCTGAATGGGTAGAGGTATGGTTGAGTGGAGTGATCAGTGATTATTGAGATGTTATTTGAAGCATACCAGGGTTTTCTCGTCACTGCTGAAGAGTAGTTTGAAGGATGCCAATTCTGAATTCATCATTATCGCTCTCTCTCTCTTTTGTGTGCAACTTGAGACCCACGGGCGTAGTGGTGCGTTACTAAAAATTAAAAATAAATAAATATTTGGTTTGGAACTTGTTTCAGAGACATGGAGTGCAGCAGGAACATGTATGTTTTCTCGGTTTTACTTTCTTTCAGTTGTTTGTTTCCAGTTTAGTGATACCGTTGTTTCTGGCACCGCACTGGCATCAGGAGATGTTGATACAATCTTCCAAATATGGTGGTGTTTTGGTTGTTAATGCTTTGTAGGTGCTGTAGCATGTCTTAAACATGATGTATGCTTCAAGTGGTGCCACTGTTTCACCTTGAGGGTGAGGTTTATGCTTGTATTTCCTAATTCCTCTGATGGGGTAGGCAGCAAAGTGTTGGATGGGTGACTTTGCCAGGGGCCAAGAAACCAGCCTGGCCGGTTTCATTGGATAACTAATTTGTTTTTGTCAGGTTGCACTTCAGGTAGGTACTTATCTGTCAACTTTGAAATGAAGTACAGATAGTGCTTGAGGCTACGCTGTCAATCATGTCATTGACCTCTATGGAAAGCTGCCTGTCACCTGCATATTCTTGTATTTTGATGTTGGTGTCAGAGAGGAGTTGGGTTAAATAAAGGTGCATTTGCAGACCACATGTGAAGAAATTCCAAATTCATCATAATCATGTAATCTTTATTTTGGCTGTTAAACATAAAAGCATTATATATAAAAGATAATATGCCATGCGGTCTCTGTGCGATCAATGAAATTAATAAAGCATTCTAAAAAAAACAATGCAACGTCATGTAGCCTAGCAGTCAATCTAAAATTGATCTTTATATAAAAATGCCATGAATATGATTAGTTAATACTCCATGGCCTTACTGAAACAAACAGAAAATAATTCAAAATGTTTAAAAGTGACATATGGCCTTCTCATATTTCCCATGCCCTAATAAGATCTCGCGGGCTGAAAGACACCAGCTCGCAGAATTCGTAGTTTACCAGGCCGGAAACAATGGTACCGACAAGCTTACCGGTACCGTTGTTTCTGGACCGGCAAACATATAATTAGGGCCATACACAGGTTAATGTGTAGATATAGATATATAGGACCATATACATTTTGGAAATTCTCATTTTCAGTCAAAACAAAAAGCTAGCCTAATCATGTCAGTAAACAAAAACAAGTGGCCCAGATATGTGATGTCATCATTGATGTATTCAAAGACATTTGTGATGTCATCTTTCATGGCCTGGGTGTTAGTTTTAGCAGTACACTGTGTTGGCAGAAGTTATGGTTGCTTAACTAACCATAACTGGTGAATTTCTGGGGTTTTTCAGTTTTACTTGTAACCATAAGGTACCTTTAACAAAGTTATTTCACTGAATTTCATAGGTTTTTATTAGTGCAACTTAACCATAAAGTCCCTTTAGCAATGTTTTTTTCCCAGAATTTCATAGGTTTTAATACTGAATTTCATAGGTCTTAATAGTGCAACTTAACCATAACATCTCTTTAACAAAGTTTTTCAGTGAATGTCATGAGTACCAGTGCACCCTAATTTCCTACAACTTACTAATATCATACTTAACCCAATTTAGCAAAATGTTTGCCAAATGTAGGAAGTTTCACCTTAAAACTCAACCATGCCCCACCTTCTAGCATCTCATTGAACACTTCTATACACTTTTTGCAACTTGTTCCACTCTTTTTGTGATCGCCCATGTTCACAAACGTCTGACTTCACTTCGGCCTTTCCAGACATTGTCATGTGCACGCGCGTCGCATGATGATGTGTTTGCGAACACGTCGGCAGTTGCTTAACAAACTGTTTGAAACTGCATTTTCAGCTGATCTAGGAACTTTGAAGCTCAAAATGTACCCTTGCATAACTCCTACACCTTTCTTACTCATTTTTCATTAACAATCTAGCAGACAGCACATACTTTCAAGAATATTAACAAAACTGCTATTTATTTTAAAAATGGCATCAGCTATTGCCATCCCTCCTATCCAAGAGCCACAACCACTACCCGGAGAATCTACACAATGATAGAAGCCCAATAATTCAAAAGACAATGAAGAAGACCAGGAAGATAAGATAGAGGAAGTGCCTACATCTAGCACCCAGAGAGAATAACTACCTGGACAGTACTCCTAGGGAACCACCTCCATGCGCCACCACACCAAATCCAACCTCTGCAATGTTCTCTGAAAGGCTGTTCCTTTTTTCGGAATTAGTAGGCTGCCTTTCTCTACCTCATCTTCCTCAACTAATACAGTAACCACAGAGCCTACTTCTGTGGGACACAAAATCCTACCCGCTGTGGGATGTTTTTACCCATGCATACAAGCCCTACCATAAAACTGTGCAGTACTGGCATGGAAAACATCATGATGGCCAGAACTCCCCAGAGAGTGCACAGGGAAAACATGAAGAATAGGCTGTCACCCATTTTTGCCTATGTTGTGAGCACAGGAGGGCACTGCCTAAAACCACCATTGGGCTACACACACAGTAGCCTGAAACCATTGGGAATGGCAATGCTGATTGCGAAAAGGCAATTCAGAACTGTGGGGAATTCATTTTCTTAATCCCAAAAATGGTTGCATTACCAGTACTCACCACTATCAGAAAGCCAGCATTTTAAAACCACCAGACTTTTGTGTAAAACTGAACAAATGAAACAAAACCAGACCAAGGAAAGACTTGCTAAGAGATGAATACAATGTAAAACTATATTCTGAAATGACTTGAAGGAAGTAATTATTTAATGTATATGTAAAAATTGTAAGTGATTTAAACTGGGAACAAAAAGTGACATTTAGCTGAAACCTGGCTTAATGAAACTGGATTCTGCTTGACAACTACCCCCGACAGGAGTTGAAACCTGCTCAGCCACTCTTCCCCTTGCCAAAAGGAGTTGTCACCTCTCTGATTAGATTAGGGGTGGAGCAGTTGGGGACTACAGGGAGTTGAACAAAGGCCTGTCCTGGACTCAGGCAAATGTTATATTGGGGGTGTCGTAAAATAGCTTCCTCTTGGGAGAAACTGGGGGGCAGCTGTGCCTCTGTGAACAAGCTGGCTTGGGGGAAGTGGATAAACCAGTTATTCCACCCTGTAATGGGGGAGGCCACACCCCTTTTTGACCAGAGCATAATTTTAAAAAGATAGATAACTCATAGTGCGGACTTGTCAGAATTATAAAAGTAATATCATTATTTTTGTGATTTTTCTGTGAACATTTTGAGAGGCGTTAGGACCCTGTGGTGTATTCTGGGGGGTTGCTAGCGGAAAATAGGGTCTCACTCCAAATGTATGCATGTTAAAAATCTGACACTTTATAATCTGTAACCCATATCCCTGGTGCACATTTGTGTAAAATCTGGAAAGGTTTAGAGGTTGTTATCTGGATGAAAAGGGGAGAATTCTGTCATCAGTGGACACAACATCGTACAAAGACAGGGATCGGATGGTTTGGTGCTACAGAAAATATGTTAACTGGACCTATAATATTAGAAAAATGGTACCTAGATAAACATGTATTTGGGTCAGAAATAGATGTGTGTGCAATCTGACAAGGGGAGGTTCCTCTGACCATAAAACCTACAGCATCACTCTGACTCACATTTCCTTCCCCCAATCATGGGAGAGGGGAGAATTGGGCCAATGACAAGTAGAGAGGGGCAGGCTTAGCTAGGCCCAGGCACACACCCATTTTCAAAACACATAAAAAGAGACTGCTGGGACAGGTAGAGACATTCAATTCCATTTGCTGCGGAGCATGCTGACCGACGACTTCACATCCAGAGATCCAGACTTCAAATCCATCAATCTCCAGAACCTGTAGCAGAAATTAACTCCAGAATTTGTAGCAGAGAGGCCTGAATCCACCAGCTGAATCCTCTACAGCAAGCCTCAAAACTAACCAAACTATTCAACAGCCGGGCGAGCTGTTTGAATTTCACCGAGAATGTTTGCAAGAACCTGTAGCAGTACCCAGAAAGCAGCGTTACATCTAGAATCCAGAGAGGCTAGACCAGCAGAGCAGAGCTGACCCAGATCGCTGTGAGCAGAAACGGTGCCTGATTGACCCGCCGAGCAGACAGAACCACAGCCGGACGTGTTGACCAGATCCGTGACGAGGCCTAGTTCAAATTTATATTGTGAGTACCTAGCAGAACTGTGCAGAACCAATATCTTAGTTAAAATAATCTAATCCAAACTATTTTAACCTAAGTAGAACTGCCTCCTAGACATTGTGTCATCTGTCATTTTTAAAGCTGCACAACTGTCACCTGTCAATTCTGCAGCTTCAAGCTGTCACCTGTCATTTTGAGTTTACTTTAAATCCGAAAAACTACCTTTATTTAATCGTCCGTATCTCTGGAACCGTTTGGGCTAGGAACGAAATTTAACTTTCATCTGAAAGCTTAGAATCTAGGCTTGCCAACACTCCTTATACTTTTTCCGCAATCACGACTTACGCACTCACAAAATTTACCGCGATTTGCGATTTTGGCTCAATTTCTCCACTTGTCAAAATTGCAGCTCCATTCTTTCTTTTGTTAAAATCCTTTGCAACTTGGTAATAACTCATAGAGCATTGCTAAAGTGAGCCTGAACTAATACCAACACGCATCTCCCACTCACCCTGAATCTCTAGAGGGAATTAAAATCAGTTGGCACATTTTCCCATCCATTGCCATCACATTTAAAAGCATTTTGGGCCTGTGTTTCAAACTCCTACCTGTTTCCTCTAAGCTTGCTGGGGCGCGGGGGGAACTGAATTTCGTATTGTATTTGATTTCATTCCTGAGAACTGTGTGCTCCTCTTTCCATCTCTTTTTATTTCTTACATTGCATAGGGGAGGGGGGTGAATTGCCAGAGAAAAAGTGATTATCTTATCTTTTGCTAAAATCATATCAAGTATTTCTGTACTGCATTTTATTCCTCATTGCTTTTCCCTTGAAACCATAAAAGTATTTTTGCTACTTTATCCATCCTATACTAACTTCTCATTGATTGTAAAGAAGTGTGCTAGTGCCAGATTACCCATTGTTGATCAACATCATATGTCTAAGTGTACTATCAGATATTAATTTATTATAAAGTATGATATATATATATATATATATATATATATATATATATATATATATATATATATATATATTGTTTAAATTCTCAAATAAACCTTTTAATTTGCAAAACCAACCTACTTCTTGGCTCAGTGGGATCAGGGGGATTCTAAGAGGGGGTGTTATACAAGGGTGGTCATCCAGAGTACTGAACTAGACATAAACATACATTAATAAGGGTTTTCCTCAGCATCCCAGACTAGGCATTGACTTGGCTGTAGTGTTGATTGAATATCGCTTACAAAAGTGGTGGCTCGGAGCCGGGATATTCTGGGTTACATTTACCACTTGTGCAGATTAATACAGTGTGCCAACTGACCAGATACACATATCCGGTTAGATCACCACGCTGTTTTACACTGTGAAAGCATCCCTCAAAGGAACGCTCTAAGGAAACGGTCTGTTTTGCAAAATAAAATACAAACTTCTGTAAGTCAGGAAGGAACTCAAATTCCAGAATGACGACCATGGTAGACATGAAAATAGCGAGGGAGCACCTCTTACATAAGCTATTTGTGAGAGGTGAGTGGACTCATCAGGACCAGGCGGTCTGGTTGCAGGCAATCGCGCAACAGGTCACTGAAACAGGGTCAGATAATTGGAGAGATCAGGGTCCCCTACATGTGGCCCTGAGTGAACTATATATGGCCCCTAAAGCCAAAGATGAACATAATAAGATTACCAGGATAGTGGCATATTTGTATCTATATATGGGAGCCATGCAGGACAAATGTGTTGAAGGCCAAGATCTGGCAAATAGGCAACAGATGGCGTTAGAGAAGGCCCAATCTGATCTGGACTCTTCTAAGCAGAGGCTGCTCAGGAGCCAGGAGTCAGAAAAGGACAGCAGACAGTACATCACTAAAATAAAGGAGGATATGGATGTGCTGCAGCAGGAAAAGGCGGACCAGGATACCAGATTTCTGGCCTTGCAGAAGGAGTACCAAGAAGGTTTGGACTCCCTACTGCAGAGCCAGAAAAAGCTGGAGCAACAATTAGATTTCAATAGGGCATGTGCCGAGCAGGTAGTCACCCTGCAAAGCCACCTAGATAGGGAGAGGCAGAGAGCAATAAACTGATTTTGAAAGACCTGGATACCCAGGCAGAGTTTGACCAGGAGCGCCAGAAAGCTGGTGCCTTCCAAAGGCAAAGGGACGACCTGGCAGCACAGATGCAGGCTCTTAGTCAGGAAAGGGATACCTTAGGCCAGGAAGTCTGCCACTTAAAAAGGAAAATGGAAGAAAATCACCTGGCCCTCCAGGGACTGGGTGACCTCCAAAAAGAACACCAGAACTTGTTAGAGCACACCAGGAGGGTGGAGGATGCTCTGGCAAGAAAGGAGCAGGCCAATAGGGACACAGCTCAGGAGGTAACCCTCCTGCAGCAGAGACTGGCCCAGTACTCCAGGACCAATCAGGAGGCACAGAGAGAAAATGAGGCTCTCTGTCAGCACAATGATAGGCTCCAGCAACAGGTAGACTGATAGAGTCTAGTAAGGCCTTAACTGAGGAACTGAAAGCGCAGGCTCTTGCATTGCAACAGGAAGCAGGGGTGGATAGAGATGAGGTTCGCTGGGAAAGAGAAACTCCTGAGCATAACCTCAGGAGCCCTAGTACCAGAGGCCTTCATCTCTCCCAGTCCCTGGACTCTGCCACCCCATGTCCCCTGGCACACATGAGCCCAGGGCCACGGGGATGGCAGATTACTATCCAGCTAGAAGTATGGGGCTCATAGGCCAGTACCTCCCAGGAATGGATGGGCGGGCATCCGGGTATGTGCACCCAAGCACAGTGCAATTTAGTGGGGAACCCCAGGAGAGTAGGCCCATTAAGGGCATCCTGAAAACCTCTGCCCAGTTAGGCCAGTGGGGGGTAACCATCAAATCATGGCAGCAAGGAGGGGTCTGAAGACTCCTCTGAGCATTACAGGACACAGGAGACCAGGTCCCCACATTCTGCCAGCCATTCCCAGGCTCGCAGAATCCGGGAAAACCTGGAAGGTCAGACGGGCACCTCTGGGAGCAGTGCTTCTGAGTCAGAGGATGAATGGACCAGGGTTACCCGAACCAAAAAGGCCAATAAGGCAAAAAGGGCCTTGCTTAAGGACCCATTGAAACAAATAAAGGCAATAAGGAGTGTCATCACGCCTTATCATAAGAACGCCAAGTATTCTATTTGGGAACACTTAGAGCTCTATGAGCAAATGATGGAGACTTTCCATTTGAAGGACAGCCAAAGCTGTATTCAATATGTAAAGTGGACCTTCTCACCAGAATAACCAGTTTCTTTGCGGGGCTGGAGGATCAAAACCATTCAAGGTGGTCCACATACAGGGCGGCCATCTTGAAACATTTTTCTGTGCACAGAAATCCTCAAGAGGCTCGCAAGGCAGCCTACAATTTGCAATGTGGGGAGGATCAGGCCCCACAAGAGTTTGTGCAAGAATTAAAGCGTGCTTTTGCGCAGACCACCAGAAGGGTGCGCACGGATAGCAGAGAATTTATCAATACGTTTTTCCATGCATTACCCAAATACATAATGACCCAGCTCGTGAGAGATTTTCATGAGAAAAGATCTTTAGACTGGGTCATTGAACAGGCTACCGGGATCTATGAGGTGCAGAAGCCCATCGAAAATAAAAATAATGCGCCGAAAAACCCCAAAACCAACAGCACCCCTGCTGCTGCCAAGGTGGCGGAGGTAAAGGTTGCCCCCGTTTTAGATTTGAAGATGGGGGGCCTAAAAACCTGCCTGCACCAAATAATTCACACCCCAGAAGGCCCTCGGGCCAGTCACAGACAGGGAGTCGAGGAGGTAGTCCCACAAATGGGGTCCCCCGCTCCCCTGACTATGTAAGTCCCCGCTACAAGGGAAACCGGCCAATCCTGGGTTATGTGTGGACTCCTCCAGCCCAAGGGGGGGGATCCAGCCAAGCACCTAACCCAGGGTACTTCCCTCCCAACTTCCCAAAGGAGGGCAGAAATTCTCCAAATCCTGGGCAGAACTTTTTCCCCAAGTATCCACCCAATTTCCAGCCCCAAAATCATCCATCCTTCTTTCCCCAATTCCCTGAGCCCAGACAACCTAATCCGGGAGAGGGGAGGCCAAGGGTGGAGGGGTATCAAAATCTTCCCAACCAGGGGTACTACCAGAGAAGGGATAGCTACCCTTCCCGGGATCAGCCCAGCGGAGAAAATAGAGCCTGAGCGGGTTTCACAACTTGAGCGCCAGGTCCAAAATATGGCACGGGATCTGGGTCACATACTGAGGGCTCAACAGAACCCTCAGAGGAGCATGCCACCGCAGAATGCCCGAAACTCTGGACCTGGTGCTCCAGAACAATGACGGGGGCAGCACCCCGATAACCCACCGGTTCGCAGGGAGGAGGCACAAGGGGAAGGGGGGTGTAATGCCTTGGAGGAAGCTTCCTTCCCAACTTGTAAACAGCCCCTGGAAAACCAGGAACTGGAAACAAAATCTCCTGCCCCTGAAAGCCTGCCTCCCAAGGAGCAGAGGGGGGGTAGGAGAAACAAAGGACCCAAACAGACCCACTTTGTGGAGGAGGTACAGGTCTTCCAATTTGAGGGAGAGGGATCCTCAGAAGATCCTGGGAAAAGGATCTTCTCCTTCAGAGATGGGGGAACTCCTCCCAAGGAAAAATGGGTCCCAAGGGATTCCAATCCAGACTGGGGAGATGTGGAGACTGAGCTACCGCCACCCATCATCTCATCCCAGAACCGACAATACCGAAATCCCAAGGGTCAAACCCATCCTGATGACTGCCTCCAAAAAGGGCAGGGCGGCCCAGAACCGGAACCAGGGGAACCCACAATGGCTCTGATCTCCAGTTGCCAACTTTTTCTTTCAGATTCCCAAGGCTCTCCACAGAATTCTGCCCAAATCTCTTCGCTAGCAATGTCCAAAACCAGAAAGTTAGCCCACCAGTTGTCCAAAAATGTGCATTATCTGTGCCCCCTTGAGGAGAAGGAGGGAAGATACTATGCCCCGGTACAAGTACAGGGGCAGGGTACAATTTTGGCACTGGTGGACACTGGATCCCAAGCTACCCTTCTGTCCAAAAGGGCCTTTGAGGAACTAAATGCAGGAAGGGGGGAGAATTACCGTATTCCTGTCACCTCTCTTCCTGGACAACTGCAGAACTTTGACGGGAAGGAAATTCCTGTTGAGGGGACTGCAGATTTGGACATCAAAATTGGGCGACACAAGGTGAAACACCCTGTCATAGTAGTGACTCCAGAGGGCACCCCTTGTTTACTAGGGAATGACCTCCTGAGAAGGTTTTCACCCCTAATAGATTGCGTAAACAAGGTCCTCTGGACCCAGACTAGCCGACCAATAAAATTAAAACAGAGTGTCAACCATGTTAGTTTAAACAGCACCTGCCACATGGTTGAACAAAAATCTGACCAAGTAGAATTTCATTTCCAGAACAACCAAACTCCAGATGTGGCAGTAATAGCAGTAGGACAACAGACTGGTGATGGGGGGTCCTCTCTATTTCTGAAAATCAACCTTCCTTCCAGTTTAAGGTGGTATTCCACACTGGAAGGAAACACCCTGAAATTCTTTACTAATCTACAACCAGAAACTCCCACTCCTATAATACAGAAAGATGTGAAATCAGCTCAGAGCCTGGCTGATATTCAGCAAATTGGAGAGCAGTTGTTCATCCCTGTTCAGTTAAATGATGGGAAGGACTCTGTTCTCGCTCGAGTGTGTGTGAACAACGGTAAGAGCTTCATCAGCGAAGCCATGTTCCGCCAACTCCCAAAAAATCCAGCCATTCCAACATTTAAACTGATAGACAAATGGGAAATGGACCTGGAAGCACCTAATTCCAAACATCTCCTGCCAAGCAGGTGTATGCTCAAAATCTCAATTGGCAACAAGAGCATAGTCCATAATTGTTGGGTCGTGCGAGGCGTCACTGCCGCCTTTTACTTAGGCAGTGACATTCTCAATCGCTTTGCCATTAGTTTAGACCTAATAAACTTCAAAGCTTGGTCCCGATTAGCGGATAATCCCGTGGGCTTTGATGATCCAGAAAAAGCATTTAGGTCAGCTCAATTGCTACCTTATGCAGTTGAAATTCAGATCAAAGAGGAAGTCCCCATCCCAGAAAGGACCCGACAATTCTCCCTGGAAGTGAAAGTTAAAAGAGGACAAAAATTGAAAAACCCTGATGCTTATATCCATCTAAATGCTTCTCTCCAACAGCAAGGGTTAGGGGTAAACCCAACACCATTAGTCAACATAGAACATGACACCATTCCAATAGAGGTGGATAACAGCGACTTAAAGAGTATTACTCTAGACGCAGGCACCATTATTGGAATGGCGGTTGATGACCGACATTTCTCCATTGATTTAGGAAATGAACTGTTAGGACCGATCCCCAAGGACTGTCTTGACAGTGACAGTGAGGACAATACAACACCACACAGGATTTTCACCCGGCATGGGGGGAACTTCCTGGTGTACACTTCTTGCCCTTATGGTAAGGAAGATGTGACTTGTGACTTCAGGAGGGATGAGGTGATTTTCCAGGTCCATGAGGGCTGCCTTTCCCACCTGAAGCCTCCAGTCCAAATCAGCACTCTGACCAGGGACTTCTCCACCCAGCTGGAGGAGGCCGCTGAGATAGCCAAACCAGAAGTCTTTCCAGGCTTCAGGCAGATGGTGGAAGAGAGAATCAACCTAGCTGATGCCTGCGTGACTCTGGAACAGAAGCAAAAGTTGAAACAAGTTTTCTTGGATTTCCAAGATCTCTTTGCAGTAGACTCATATGACTGTGGTCACACAGACATCCACACCACAACAATTCCCACGGACCCTGGAATGACTCCAGTGTTTGTGAAGCAATATCGTTTGCCTCTCGCATCCATGGAGTCCCTTACTGAAATAATTAAGAACCTTGAGTCCCGGGGAATAATCCGTCCAGTACACAGCACCTTCAATAATCCGGTGCTGGGAATATTGAAGCCAAATGGCCAGTGGAGACTCTGCGCCGACCTTAGGGAGCTCAACAAACGGGTCCATACTTCCCGATGGCCTCTGCCCTAAATTGACCAAGGGCTGGCCAAGATTCAGGGGTCACAGGTATTCACAGCAATAGACCTGACCAATGGATACTGGACCGTGCCTGTCAGTAGGGAGGACCAATACAAACTGGCTTTTACCTTTGGGGGCCAGCAGTACACATGGACCCGGACTCCCTTTGGATACCTCAACTCCGGCAATGAATTCAACATTTTCCTACATAAGGCCATGCCTGACCTGGGTGCGAGGGGTAACCTGGCTTATGTAGATGATGTCCTCATCAAAAGTTCATCTGTGGAGGAACACATAGCGGAGATCCGTTATGTTCTGACACAGTTGAGGGCCGCCGGAGCAAAACGTTCCTTTCAGAAAGCACAGTGGTGTAGAACCCGTGTTAATTTCTTAGGGCATGAGTTTACTCCTCAGGGTCTCTGTCCCCAAGAAAAGAAAGTGGAAGCACTCCAGAAATTGAAAGACCCCACAACTCTGCGGGAACTAAGGAGCCTCCTTGGAGTGACTAATTACAGCAGAAAGTTCATTGAAGGCTACGCAGAGATCACTAGACCCCTGATTCATCTCTTGAAGGGGGGGGTCAAGTGGGAATGGGGTCCAGAACAATCTGAGGCAGTAAGACAACTCAAGAGAAGCCTCTCACAAGCGCCTTGCCTAGCTTACCCTGTCAGAAACAAGGAGTTCTTCCTGGAGACAGGGTTCTCTAATACGTGCTTGACGGCAGTATTATACCAAAAGCATGACAAGGTCAATAAAGTAATCTCCTATGCGAGCAAAACTTTATCCTCTGTGGAGGAAAAATTCAACGATTGTGAGAAGGCACTCCTGGCAACGGTGTGGGCATTGAAGAATTACCGCCCGTTTATCCAGGGGGAATACATCATAGTGGAGACTCCACACCAGCCTCTGCAATACCTCCAAAGTGACAGAATCTGGGCCGGAAATGTGAGTAATTCCCGAATTACTTCCTGGATTCTGTCAATGCAAGGCTTTCCTGTGGAGGTCAGATATGGCCAAAACAAGAAGAGTCCCCTCTCGCATGGTCTGGCTGACTTGCATGATTGTGCCAGAGAAAACTGTCTCGAGGACGAAAGTCTAAAAATCAAGGACAACATGGAGGCATACCTTAATTCCCCACACAAAGTCTTTGAAGAAGACAAGTGTGAGGGAATGCCCACTGTCTATGTGAATGGATGCTCTTACAATGTTGACAACGACGGGGAGAAAGAACTGGTGGCTGGCGTAGGGAATGCATGGATGAAGGAGTTCCCAGAACCCTCCGCTGGATACAAAATTGGTCCCCGAAGTAGCCAGGTGGTAGAATTGATGGCTGTGCATCAGGCCATCCTCACTGCTGTCCAACATCAACTCCACGAACTGGTCATAATCACAAATTCGGATTATGTACCGAACGGGTTCGTGGAGCACCTGGTCATCTGGAAAACCAGAGGCATGTTATGCGCTAATAACAAACCCCTGAAACATGGGAAGTTAATCCAAAATATTGATGATCTGGTCACATCGAATGGGATGACCACCTACTGGAAAAAGATTGAGGGTCATTCCAAAGTAGAGGGACCAGACAAAACTGGAAATGACTTAGCTGATCAGCTGGCCAAAACCAGGGCCATCCAAGGGGATCTAATAGAGATAGAGTCCCTGTTGGGGGAAATCCAGGTCACTGCTATCACAAGGTCCCAGACAAATGCTCACAATGATCTTTCAACTGCACAATGGAGTAAGGAGACCCCTGATGCTGATTTAATTACAGCTCAGAAGGGGGATCCAATTATTGGTAAGTTTTACCAACACCTTGAGGACCCTGAGAACTTTCCCCTGACGGATACCGATTACATTGGGAAAGAGGACCTAAGAGTGTTGATGAAATGTCCAAAAAGGTTCAGAATCCAAGAAGGTTTGTTGGTAAGGAAATCCCAAGCTGGCCATGATCAGTCGGTGGTCCCTACCTCATTCTGAAGCCTGAAGTTAAGTCACGCCCATGACGCGGCCACCGCCGGTCATCGGGGGTTTCACACAACACTGGAAATCTTAAGAGAGGTTGCATACTGGCCATACATGGGGCGGCAGGACCTCGACCAATACTTGAAGGGGTGTCTTGTGTGTGCACAATTTCAGCCATCATCCCTCACACCGTGCGCCTCTCCAAAAGAGGGGGATGACACTGCCATGGTCAGATTTGCAAATCGACTTTGTAGGCCCTGTAATCCGCTCGTCTAGAGGAAACAAGTACATGTTGACCATTACATGCTTGTTTACCAAGTGGGTGGAATGTCTCCCAGCCCCAAACTGCAAGGCAGAAACAGCAGCTGCCCTTATGATTAACCACATATTTTCCCATTTTGGTCTACCTCAAAGGATTGAGTCAGACAGGGGTAGCCACTTCACCAGTGAAGTAATGACAAAGATGTGGGAGATACTTGGGGTTAAAAGGAAGCTACACATTGCTTACATCCCAGCTTCTTCTGGAGCTGTGGAGAGATACAACCGAACCATTGTGAGCATATTAAAAAAGTTTGTGGCAGATTCTGGGCCAAGTTGGGATATCCGATTACCTCTTGTCCTAATGGCCATCAGATCTACCCCTTCATCTGCAACCAAAATGTCACAATTTGAGTTGATGACTGGACGCAAGATGGTGCTTCCCCAGCATTTGCTCTACAGAACCCAAGAGCAAACGTTGATAAATGCCTCCACAACTCATGAGTATGTGGAGAATTTAAGGAAACACCTTCAGCATGCTTTTGCCTATGCTCAGCGGAATCTAGAAAGATCAGCCGAGAGCATGAAGACCCACAATGATTTAAAAACTACCCGAAAGGAATATAAGGTGGGTGATCGGGTCTATCTATACAATTTCCAAAGGAACCAGGCCAAACAGCGAAAATTCTTGCCTACATGAAAGGGACCGTTTGAAATTATAGACAAGATCTCCCCTGTTGCCTATAAGATCTGCATCCCCAAAGGCAGTCTGGTGGAAGGGGAAGACAAGTGGGTACATATAAATCAGCTAAAGTGTTGCCATCCCAGGCACACTCTGCAACAACTGGAGGAATCCACTGGAATCCCAGAGGGGGCCGCTCCAGAGTAATTCAGTTCCAACCCTAAAAGATTCCACAGATAGCATATAATATTCTGTGATCCTTGTATATATATATATATATATGTTCTTGTCTCCTAATTTAAAAAAGAAAATGTATATGTTCATATCTTTTGATTCATAAAATGTATATGTTCGCCACACCATTAATAGTGGTGAAGAAATGTCTACAAATAGGTATTGCCGCTTTGCTTTATCATCCTAGGAGAGATGAAACCATGGAGTCTGACCAAGGAGGAGGAGCGGGGACCGGGAGCAGAGACCCGAGGGGCCCGGGGTACCGCCCAATCCTCCCATCAGGACCAGCAAGGAGAACTGATTGATCGACTGGAGGGAGGAAAAGATGCTAAACTGTGCCATCCATGGAATTAGAAGAAGAGGAGGCGAACATCCCAGATCTTGCGAGTTCCATCAGCGAAAGGACAGAATGGCCATCGCAAGAGGGGGGGCTTTTGGGATGTTTTTACCGATGCATACAAGCCCTACCATAAAACTGTGCAGTACTGGCATGGAAAACATCATGATGGCCAGAACTCCCCAGAGAGTGCACAGGGAAAACATGAAGAATAGGCTGCCACCCATTTTTGCCTATGTTGTGAGCACAGGAGGGCACTGCCTAAAACCACCATTGGGCTACACACACAGTAGCCTGAAACCATTGGGAATGGCAATGCTGATTGCAGAAAGGCAATTCAGAACTGTGGGGAATTCATTTTCTTAATCCCAAAAATGGTTGCATTGCCAGTACTCACCACTATCAGAAAGCCAGCGTTTTAAAACCACCAGACTTTTGTGTAAAACTGAACAAATGAAACAAAACCAGACCAAGGAAAGACTTGCTAAGAGGTGGATACAATGTAAAACTATATTCTGAAATGACTTGAAGGAGGTAATTATTTAATGTATATGTAAAAATTGTAAGTGATTTAAACTGGGAACAAAAAGTGACATTTAGCTGAAACCTGGCTTAATGAAACTGGATTCTGCATGACAACTACCCCCGACAGGAGTTGAAACCTGCTCAGCCACTCTTCCCCTTGCCAAAAGGAGTTGTCACCTCTCTGATTAGATTAGGGGTGGAGCAGCTGGGGACTACAGGGAGTTGAACAAAGGCCTGTCCTGGACTCAGGCAAATGTTATATTGGGGGCATCGTAAAATAGCTTCCTCTTGGGAGAAACTTGGGGGCAACTGTGCCTCTGTGAACAAGCTGGCTTGGGGGAAGTGGATAAACCAGTTATTCCACCCTGTGATCGGGGAAGCCACACCCCTTTTTGACCAGAGCATAATTTTAAAACGATAGATAACTCATTGTGCGGACTTGTCAGAATTATATAAGTAATATCATTATTTTTGTGATTTTTCTGTGAACATTTTGAGAGGTGTTAGGACCCTGTGGTGTATTCTGGGGGGTTGCTAGCGGAAAATAGGGTCTCACTCCAAATGTATGCATGTTAAAAGTCTGACACTTTATCATCTGTAACCCATATCCCTGGTGCACATTTGTGTAAAATCTGGAAAGGTTTAGAGGTCGTTATCTGGATGAAAAGGGGAGAATTCTGTCATCAGTGGACACAACATCGTACAAAGACAGGGATCGGATGGTTTGGTGGTACAGAAAATATGTTAACTGGACCTATAAAATTAGAAAAATGGTACCTAGATAAATAGGTATTTGGGTCAGAAATAGATTTGTGTGCAATCTGACAAGGGGAGGTTCCTCTGACCATAAAACCTACAGCATCACTCTGACTCACATTTCCTTCCCCCAATCATGGGAGAGGGGAGAATTGGGCCAATGACAAGTAGAGAGGGGCAGGCTTAGCTAGGCCCAGGCACACACCCATTTTCTAAACACATAAAAAGAGACTGCTGGGACAGGTAGAGACATTCAATTCCATTTGCTGCGGAGCATGCTGACCGACAACTTCACATCCAGAGATCCAGACTTCAAATCCATCAATCTCCAGAACCTGTAGCAGAAATTAACTCCAGAATTTGTAGCAGAGAGGCCTGAATCCACCAGCTGAATCCTCTTCAGCAGGCCTCAAAACTAACCAAACTATTCAACAGCCGGGCGAGCTGTTTGAATTTTGCTGAGAATTTTTGCAAGAACCTGTAGCAGTACCCAGAAAGCAGCATTACATCCAGAATCCAGAGAGGCTAGACCAGCAGAGCAGAGCTGACCCAGATCGCTGTGAGCAGAACCGGTGCCTGATTGACCCGCCGAGCAGACAGAACCGCAGCCGGACGTGTTGACCAGATCCGTGACAAGGCCTAGTTCAAATTTATATTGTGAGTACCTAGCAGAACTGTGCAGAACCAATCTCTTAGTTAAAATAATCTAATCCAAACTATTTTAACCTAAGTAGAACTGCCTCCTAGGAATTGTGTCATCTGTCATTTTTAAAGCTGCACAACTGTCACCTGTCAATTCTGCAGTTGCAAGCTGTCACCTGTCATTTTGAGTTTACATTAAATCCGAAAAACTACCTTTATATATTTGTCCGTATCTCTGGAACCGTTTGGGCTAGGAACGAAATTTAACTTTCATCTGAAAGCTTAGAATCTAGGCTTGCCAACACTCCTTATACTTTTTCCGCAATCACGACTTACGCGCTCACGAAATTTACTGCGATTTGCGATTTTGGCTCAATTTCTCCACTTGTCAAAATAGCAGCTCCATTCTTTCTTTTGTTAACATCCTTTGCAACTTGGTAATAACTCATAGAGCATTGCTAAAGTGAGCCTGAACTAATACCAACACGCATCTCCCACTCACCCTGAATCTCTAGAGGGAATTAAAATCAGTTGGCACATTTTCCCATCCATTGCCATCACATTTAAAATCATTTTGGGCCTGTGTTTCAAACTCCTACCTTTTTCCTCTAAGCTTGCTGGGGGGGAACTGAATTTCGTATTGTATTTGATTTCATTCCTGAGAACTGTGTGCTCCTCTTTCCATCTCCTTACATTTCTTACATTGCATAGGGGAGGGGGTGAATTGCCAGAGAAAAAGTGATTATCTTATCTTTTGCTAAAATCATATCAAGTATTTCTGTACTGCATTTTATTCCTCATTGCTTTTCCCTTGAAACCATAAAAGTATGTTTGCTACTTTATCCATCCTATACTAAATCCTCACTGATTGTAAAGAAGTGTGGTAGTGCCAGATTACCCATTTTGATCAACAACATATGTCTAAGTGTACTATCAGATATTAATTTATTATAAAGTGTGATATATATATAGTGTTCAAATTCTCAAATAAACCTTTTAATTTGCAAAACAAACCTACTTCTTGGCTCAGTGGGATCAGGGGGATTCTAAGAGGGGGTGTTATACAAGGTTGGTCATCCAGAGTACTGAACTAGACATAAAAATACATTAATAAGGGTTTTCCTCAGCATCCCAGACTAGGCATTGACTTGGCTGTAGTGTTGATTGAATATTGCTTAACCCGCTACATTTCAAGCAATAAAATAGGCTGTTGATCCATATTTTTTTAAAACAACAGCACTCTGTATAGACTGCAACACACCATTCTGCAGGGGCCAGCAATTTCAAAGTGCTTTGTGTAACACATGCGCAATATCTTCCCCTCCCCGCCTGACCATCCATGTTTGTGGTTGGTGCCCCTTCCCTCATTTCCTGCCCACCTTACTTTCTGGCCTCTCTTGGAAAAAAAAGAAAAGAAAACATAACCAAAAGGTTCCTTAAGGAACCACCTTTCACCGTTAAAAAATAGAACTAAACAAATAAGCTTATAGACTCCATCTACTTTACATTTTTCAGTGAAGTATTTAAATTCACTAAGATTCCACAACATTTCAATTAGCATGTTCTGCTATGGTAATGGAAATAATGGAAAAAAAGAAAAAAATCACAGAAACACTTTCCTGTCGAAATGCATTGTCTCTAGTATACAATAAACACCAAAGTCCTTTGTCCTTTATGACTATCCACAGTCTCTGCATTCCCCTGTCAAGCCAATACCTTATCACAAAACAAGGATTGCACAAGCACACGATCACACAAGACAGCCCTTCTGCTCTTTTTACTGTTATGTTTGTAACACTCCCTCATTGACTCCTTTAAACCAATCACACATATATCCACGAATCACTTAAAAAATCCTCTAGACTATCAACATATTAAACTTCCACTCACCAACCGCCACTTAACAATGTTTTTCAAATCGTTTGTATCTGAATTTCCTATACTTATATAACAACAATTACACATAGTACCACCATTAATTGTGCATATGCATTGTGCAGTGAGAGAACTCCATAAATGAAAAAGGGGCAGTACGGATTGTTGCCAAGTTGGGACGCTTGAAACAACCTAGATTGGCTGAAAATGCTGCATGCCCCAATAAGTAAATCAGAGTAGCCATTCGTCTTTGCTGAGTGCTAGGCCCATTGTCCATGCACCAAACCTATTTCACTGTTTTTTTGTGCTTACATTTACACACTTTGGAAAAATAAAACACAACACAGATTTGTAAAAGCATGCTTTCAGGTCCTTACTGATGCTGATTGTGCAGGTTTGTTGTGAATAAGTACAGCACTTCAGGCTGTAGCCACAACAAACATATTTTTCCCATTCAAACCTAGGGATTCGACCATGTTGCATGCCCCAATAATCAGAGTACATGATTATCAAGTAATTGCAGGGTGGTAGAATGGGTACATTACTGTGCTTCATCTAGTACTTTAATCTGATTACCCTACTGCTACTGATGGGATTCTTTAGTAAAGCTGCACTTCCTTCTTCAAGTGTTAGTTTTCAAATAGGAGAGTATGCCCTGTTCACCTTAGCATAGGGTTATTCAATAAATAACGGTTGTCGTAATAAAGCAGTCTTAAAAACCATTGTTGCTGCTATATTTGTTGTTAAATGTCAGCCGACACGTGTTTTGACTCTCTAGCACTTTTCTCAATGCATATGGATTGTAGGTCAGTCATTGCTACGAGGTTGTGAAATGAGTCCGGCATGCAATCCCAATATCCTGCCCCGGTATATCACAAAATAAGCTGTTTAATGATTTCAAGGGGTGGCCTGGTGAACACGTAGGCACCTGGTTCAGTGTCCTTAGTAATTATCTGCTGATTAGCATTGTCTTGGAGTGTATGCGGCGGTAGTCGCAGAGATCTGCTGATGCAATCCTATGCAGCACTTCGAGCTGTAGCCAAGGGCAGAATTTTTTCCAAAGGCAACAAGTTTTTTCCCATTCAAACTTATCTCAATTTTCAAAAACTTGCCCACATAGCCATTCCCTGCTGGCCATGCCCACTTTAATCCCATTGCCAGTCCCTCATGGTCATAGACAGTGGCCACATTGTCTGAGTCATGGCCTTTGGCTTTGGCTGAGTTTTTGTCGCTCAGACAATCTGGCCACTGCCCATGACTAGAGTCCATGACTCTTACTATCTGGCCATTGCCGATGGCTACAGGCTGTACCTCAGTCACCAAAAGTATATCAC
This sequence comes from Ambystoma mexicanum, assembly GCF_040938575.1. Classification (NCBI taxonomy): domain Eukaryota; kingdom Metazoa; phylum Chordata; class Amphibia; order Caudata; family Ambystomatidae; genus Ambystoma; species Ambystoma mexicanum. The sequence continues at coordinate 824,196,277 of NC_090932.1, forward strand.
TATTTGTTATAACTACATTATGACAGTTTTCAAAAAGTAAAACATGGACACATTTGGAAAACCATGCTCTCAGGTTTTTTGCCAATGCTCCTTGCACAACTTTGCTCTAAATCCGTCCATGTTTTATTTTTTGAAAATATCAAAATATAAATACATAAAATAGTCATAAAACTGACCTCCCACTTAAAAAAATCCATTCAGCCTTTACACAGACATTAAAGATTGGGCCTATAATGTTTCTAAAAAAATGTGGACACATTCCTCAAACAACAACAAAGTTATAAGCCATCCAAAAATGTTCAAATCCCGCTCTAATGTTGCCCCTCTTCACAAAATCCCACTAAACTACGCAAAAACATTAAAATCTGGTTCTCAAATCTGTTTGCAAACTATTGTGCAGATTAGTGATATGGCGCCAAATTTGTAAGCCTTTCAAATATTGTGGGACACCTCTCTAATTGTGTTCCCTCTTGGCAAAACAGCACCTCACTTTGCAGAACCATTCAAGGTGAGATCTAGAATGATATCACAAAATATCATGCATTTTCATTCAGTGACGCCAAAGTTATAAGCCATCCAAAAACTGCTTTTGACCAAACCTCTAATGCAAAAATATGTATGGATGCCCCCGGACATCTGAGATGTGCGCAAACATTACATGGCTGTCCCCGAACTGTGTGTGAACTTTGAGGGTGGAAGGGAAACAATTTTTTGGGCTTTTTATGGCCATATTCCATCCCATCCTCATCACCCCACCCCTAAAACTGTGCTCAAGATCACTCTGAGAATGTTGAAAGCTGAGAGAATCACAGGTGTTTTAGGGCATAGGAATAATCTAGGCTCTGCATTTCAACATCTAGATGCCACGTTTCAATATCCATACTCTGCATTTCATCATTCACATTAAGGCGAGGGTTTGAACTATAACTAGGGCCAGGGGTGTGAGACTCATTGATGGACTCAAGAGGAGGAGTCTCAGGCTGAATTTAAATAGATGCCAATGCACAGAGCACATGGTAGAAAATGATGACTTTGTTCCATTATGCTATTTTAATGGGCTGAGCTGCACTAAAAAAATCAAACTAACATGATACAAAAATACTAATAAACCCTACCCCATTTAACATGTTACTGTTTCCCATAATAACATTTAGTGCAAATTGGTCCATGATATATGCTGGATGCAGATTGAGCGAAATGCATGATGCTCTGAACATGGAAAAGAAAAATTATTTAAACGTGCAGACTGGGTCTGTGTTGCAAGCTGAGGAAAGTGAAGATCCGTTCCTAAATACATTTCATTGTGTTGGAGCAGGAAGAGCAAGAAAGATGTATCATTTTCAATTCAGCTATGTAGTGTGTGTTTCGTCTAAAAGTCACAGAGGAAATCGTGTGATGTTTTAGTGGGATGATTTTGTCAAAGGGAGGTGCTCTTGCGTGACAGGAGGTTCTATGAAAGGAGTTTGAGGAAAAGTAGCTGGGCATTCATATTCTGGCACTCACTGATGGAGGGAGCAACATTCTATCTGATGGGCTGTCTCTCTCCTGGGTTGGAAATCATTAGAAGAGCTGCATATTCTCGAGCAACCTTAGCTGTGAATGACCCTGGATCACTGCCAAGCTGATTCCAGAAATGTCACCAGCGTAACATAATTAATTATATTTTAACTGAGGGGCATCTGAAGTGAGTTATACTATATATCACAGATTAGATAATTCAGTTCAATTGGAGGCACTGCATTAACAATGAGAATTTAAACGTGCATGTACGAGTGTGTTTGCATTTCTCTAGGTTTTGCTGCAAGTCAAAGTATATTTATGCTGGCAACTTTTGTTATGAAGCCAAGGTTGATTTGGAAGAGCTTTGCACATATCACAGATAGAGTAGAGCGTTGAAGGCCATTCCAGGAAAAACTTTGCTTACATTGTGAATCACAAAGTCGGTGTACATGTCACTCTGTGCAACTTGCATAATTCTAATCCATGATAAAGTACAAGTACGAAAAGGTAATTTAGTTTCAGTGTGTTTCTTCTGCATTCAGACATGCATAGTGAGATAAACATATCTCAAAGCAAAGTTAGCTGCAGTAAATAGTTTTACTTAGAGAGGCTGACTGAATGTTTTGTATTTCATTTGCATGCTTTACATTTGTTGGAAAACAGCCAAAAGGGCATACGCTTGATGTTGTAAATAAAACACCACAGGAGAGCATGGCTATTTATTCCCAGTGTATTAAGTCCAGTATTTGTTTATTGTTAGTGACCCCGGAGAAATAATTATTAGGCAGTATTCTAAAATGAGTCTCACCACTATAATAATACCACAAAATAACACCAAATACAATGAAATACTGCATATAACCCCAATATATCTCTTATACGCCTCACCTCCCCAGAGATTGTTTCATTGGTTTCACAAGTGCAATGTTATGTTTTTAATATGTATCTACCACGATGTCCGCAGACAACAGAGGCAGTTCATGGATCCAACATGGTGACCGTTTCATGCATTGTGATGCAGCTCACGTTTTTCACCATCCAATCAGTGGCCATGTACGATGTCCACAGACATCACCCCACTTTATGATTGGTCCAGAGCGCTGTCCACATACCAAATAGGGAAGTGAGTCCACGGATCAAACCCAGATATCAATAATGTTTATGTGCCTACATTTTGGCCCATTTAAAAAAAAATACTGGGCGGATTTACACCAAATTTACTGAATCTCACTTTCGGGACCAAGCCGCCACTCCTGGCACGAATTTGGTAAAAATCCATCCAGAGGTTTTAGCTGTAGGCATGAGAAAAAAAATAATTCCATTGCGTCTATGAGGAAAACCACACATTTTGGTACCTGCCCTATAACTTTGACCCTCTTGGACAAAAAGTCACCAAACTTCACAGAATCACTCCGAGATGGCCATGTACCTATTTTGCAAAGTTCTGTTTGGATTCGTCCAGAGGGAGCCAAAGGTATAAGCCGCAGAAAAAGTGCTCTACATATGGGTTGACCATCTTAACCATAACTATAAGGCTGCTGCCATAGGCCCTGTAATACAGATACTGGGATAGCCACGGAGCTATTGGTCTCATATATTGGATCCAAATATACAGCATGTATTCATGTGGTATCACCAAATATACGGTATGGGCATTTAAATGAAACACTCTTCTCCCATAAGAGAGTATGGTATGGTATTGTTGATTTGTAAAGCACCTATACACAGTGGGCCTCATTACGACCCAGGTGTTAACCATGGCGCTATTAGCGCCATGGTTGACGCTGGTACCTTACCGATTCCGCCATGGCAAATGGTGGAATTACCGCCCCATTCCAAGGTTGGCGGGGTGGTAATTTCCCATTCACCATTGGCCCTTCCCCACTCCCCTTTTTGCCCTCATAAGGCTCAATGGAAATGGGGAAGGTGGTAATTACGGTACCGCAAATTGTGGTACTGTAATTACCTCCAAGGTCCCTTTGCGGGTCCCGTCCATAATGGCTGGTAAAACCAGGCTCAAGACGGAGTGCGGCAGGGAGGCTAATCCAGAGGGAGACCCCTCCAGACGATAAAGATCTCCCCCCAAATCTCTGCTTGGAGAACAGGTGCAATCGCAGAAGGTTGGAGGTAGATGACCAAAGGGCTCAGGATGGACAGTATTTAGGTAGGGAAGTTTGCAGATAGGTAGGTCTCATGCTCCAGGAAGCCTTGTGGACAATGCAGATGGTCTTGAACTTGATCTTTGCAGCCACGGGGAGCCAGTGGAGGGATTTCAGTGCTGGAGACATGCTGTCTGTCGGCTTGAGGCCAAGGATAAGTCTTGCAGTTCTGTTCTGGATGAGTTGCAGAGGGCACAGAGCAGAGGCAGGGAGGATGAGAAAGAGACTGTTTCAGTATTCCAGCCTTGCAAATACTAGGGCTCTGGAGACAATGAGCCGCTGGGGGAGGTGAGAAAAGGAAGAGTACCTCTGAAGAGGTGTAGCTGGTAGTTGGACTTTTTAGAGATGCCTGAAATGTGACTGGAGAAGGAGAGAGTGGAGTCGAAGATGACCCCAAGGTTTTTTGCCTCGCAGGTGGGTGTGGGTGTAGAGCCAAGAGAGACCGTTCAGAGTGAGAATAGGAAAGGGGGAGCAGGAGTCCCAATGCCAAATATAAATCTTATTGGTGTTGAGGCAGAGGTTGTTTGCAGCACACCATGACAGAATTGCAGACAGACAGTCAGATAAGAGTGAGATAGAGGAGGTGGCTGAGGGTAGCCTGAAGGAGAGTTGCGTGTCATCCACATAACGCTGGAAGTTAGAGATAAAAGTGGCAATCACACATACAAGGGCAGCCATGTAAACATTGAAGAACCAGGGGGATAGGTTAGAACCCTGGGAAACACCACAGGTTGAAAGAGTGATTGTAGAGAGACTCAAGTTTCACCTGGAACGGTCCATCGGAAAGGAAGGAGGTTAACCATGCCAGAGCCTGACCTGTGATTCCTAGGACATCATGCAGACATGCTATCAGGATGTTGTGGTTTAACGTGTCAAAGGCAGAGGAGAGGTCAAGGAGAATGCGGACAGAGTGTCAAGATTTGAGAGCAAGTCTTCACAGGTGTTCATAAGAGCAGTTTCCGTGCCGCTTGTTGCTCTAAAGCCACACTGATGGTCAAGGAAGCAACCAGTAGTATCTGTGTGGAGGGTGAGCTGAGAGATAGCCAGTTTCTCCAGGAGTTTTCCCAGAAAAGGGGTGATAGAGATAGGGTGGTAGTTTGCCAGAATGGAAGGGTGGGCAGAGGGTTTCTTAAGTAGAGGGTGCACAAGCGAAGTTGGGAAAACTCCAGAGGCAAAAGAGAGATTGCAGAGATCAGCCAAGGCTGAAGCAAGAGATTCAATGTTGTCCTTAATGGTTTAGGAGGGGCAAGGGTCGACCTGTTTGGATGAATCTTTCATAGACTGGACTTATCTGGTGACCTCATCAGGTGTGACAGGAGTGAGAGAAGAGAGGACAAGTGGTGAAGGGGCCAACGGATGTTTTTTGTAACACAAAAAAAAGTTATTGGAGCAAGTATTTTACCTCAACATATCATTCTCGTACGTACAGGCAAACCAAATCAACATTCAAGCTGTCCCTGAAAGAAGCACACCCTGACCCTGTTGGGGGGTGCTCTCCCAAGGTGGCCGGGGGTGTGCTGTCTATCTAATAGGGATAGCGGGAGAGAATCTGTCCCTCATTGCCACTCTTCATATTCATTGGATCATACTTTCAAAATTAAAAAACTCAAGGTATGCGAAAGAACAAGTGAGACTGGACTTGTGATTAGATCATGTCTCTTCTGTATCTGTAGGAAACAATACTGCCAGGGGATTTTATGATTGTATTCACCCTCTGGTCTGGAGGCTCCAGATGATAACAAATGGTACCTCTGGGTATTAAAATGTCCCTCTATGTAGGGATAACCTAAAAGGAGTTTGTACAATAAGTGAGTGTATCTGATTACTGATGTATACTAGAATTATTTATGGATATCGTTATAATCATGAGAGGAACTCATGATCTATATGGTCGAACGGTTTCAGTAAAAAATTGTGGATACTGTCATCTTTGTCAGAATCGATTGCTTCTAGGAAAATGGTGTTATTCCAGGATGTATCTACTTGTGCAGATATGGTGGTCACTTCGGTCCCCTAGAAGGCGACAGAATGGGAACACCATGGGTTACTCCCAAATGCTGCACTTTAACGACTTAGCCGTTTTCGGCATGGTTTTAGCCATAATTGTTTGACATGCAAGTATATGCTTGTGTCTCATCAGCGAGATTGTAAGGTGCCTTAATAATTACAAAGGACTTCAAAGCAGGAAAAATTAGGGGGCGGGTGAGATGGGTTTGGATGTGATGGGGGCGGACAATCCAGCTTCCAGTTGTGTATGCATGCACTAATATGTTTGACATTGGTGTGCTTGCTCACCCTTGGGTGCCAGTGGATGACAGTCCAGTATTGTTGTTTATATTGCACCTACCTAATCAGACGCTGATCGATGCCTAGAGGCTGGTGGGTACTGGAAGTTGAGGCAGCACATATGATTACTGCTTCACACATATTAGTTAGTGCTTCTCAGTCTGAAATGGCAGAAAGAATTGCAGACATGTGTGTCTTGTAACTAGCCATCCCATCTTGTTCTCCTCATGCTAGGTTTGCAATGGGGTAGGGCTGTTGTGATGAGCCATATTGTTCACCTCATACTAGGTTCACAAAGGGGGCCGCTGTTGTAATAAAGCCGGTGTTTGTTAATACCACTTAGTGCCTCTTCTCCCCGCCCGCGTACTTGTATAAAAAGCTGTGTTGACGCGCTCACGTCTCTGCTCGTTACTGGCAAAAAAGGCTGTGTTCTCTACAGCGAGAACGAAGCAGTTCTGCATACATCATCTGGGGCGTGGATGTTGTGCCTGCCCTATTGCACGTCATCGGGGGGGTGAGTATTATGCCTGCCCCAGTGTTTAATCTTGCGGCTGAAGCTGACTTGTTGGAGCAGTCTATCCCAACATCTCAGAGGGGTGTTGCACTGTTAAATAGTCTAACATACAGCATAATCACAGGATGGCTCATGGAAAAGCTGCAAGCATGCTGCTTATTCAGCACCACATTTATTTATATTCCCGTTAGAGGGTGTCGGGTGACATTAGTTTGACAGAGTCAATGTGCATTAATGATTATAGCAAATCAGAACGCACATTGGCCCTGTCTGAAAAGGTTAGTGCAACGCATTGAGTCGCTAAGTTCTAGGCATAGAAGTATTGTAAAATGTTGCCTAATGGCTGTTATCCCAATGAGGGAGCACACCTCTGAGTAGTCAAGTGGCGTGTTCTCCAGTTGCATTCTTTTGGTTATGTAAACTGCCATTAGATGAGCACTCTCCTGTGCTTTGGCACAGAGAATTTTTTGTGTGATCAGAGCAAACAGCTCATCACCAACCGGTTATCAAGAATGTATCTAGCAAGATATGGCTAAGATTGAAGTTATTGAACATTGCAACACTTCTAGATCATTCCATTGAACAGCTTAATTGAGACCCTGTTTGCAGGTGTCTAATCTGTAGATCCAATTTTCTTCTCTCCACAATATGATGTTGTTGAAGTTGCCGCCTCCTCTTGGCAAGGGTATCTTCTCAATTTTGTCCAGTGAAACTCGTTAGTGCCATGGCCTGGTGTCAGAAAATGGGATACTAGGGGTGCTGACAATTTTCCTGTCTGTAGACCGGACTTATGTTTGATCATTATTTTCCTTACCTGATGTGTAGTCATGCCTATGTACTTAAGGTTGCATGGGAACGTGATCAAATATATCACCCTAGTACTATTGCAATTGAGCAATGTTTTCTGGACCTAGGGGGTCTTCACCCAATGTCAATTTGTGTGCTTCGTTTTGTTTGAGCACACAAGGAACATCTCCCACATGGCGAATGGCCTGTTGGTGGTCCGCTTGTCCACAATGTTGGCTGAATGTGTTCCTGATCCTCATTCTGATGGGGTAGCATTTGGACCAATTTGTCCCTTAGGTTTTGCTTCTTTTTCAGGGCAAAAAAGGGAAGTGGAAGAGTGTTTGTTTTTACCAGTATTCAAAATCGGCCACAGCTTTTTCTTCTCCCTTTCCATTGTATTAAACAGCGGGGAGTAGCTTAAAACAGCTGTTATGTTGTCACTCGCTGGAGGTTTTTTGTGTTGCTCAAGGGTGCCTTCCCTTGGAACGTTTTTAGCTCATTTATATGTCAAATATCTACTATCCACTAATTGTCTTTTGAGTGTTTTAGTCTGAGAGATGTAATCCGAGGTGTTTGCACACAGGCACCGCTATCGTAAGTACTGCCCAAAAGGGAGGTTGTCTCTCAGTGGTCAGGAGTGGTAGCTGGAGTAAGGTAGTAGTGAAATACGATTAGTTGTTTTCTTATATACCTTAGATGTCAATTGTCCCTCGGATGATGTGATCTGTAGGTCGAGAAAGTGAGTCTCTTCTTTATTGGGCTCTAAGGTGAATTGCAGGTGGGGTTGCAGGTGTTGAGCCATTCATGTAATGTTTTTAATTCATTAATAGTGCCCTCAAAGTTCATGAAAATGTTGTCAATGTAGCGACACCATATCTTCATCTTGCCCAGAAAAGGATCAGTGGCTGGATGTATGTGGCTCCTTTCAAAATGATCCACATAAAGATTGACTAAACATGGGGGCAAACATGGCCCCCATGGCCATCCCTGAGACCTGTCGGTAAAAGATGTCTTTGAAAAGGAAATAGTTTCTGGTTAGTGCTATTTCAGCTAGTTCGGTGATGAATGTTGCAGGTACTCCATTCAGGTCAATGCCTGATTGCAACATCCTAGATACCATTGCCAATGTTTCCTGTTGAGGATTTTTTGTTTGGAGGGACTTGATGTCCATCCTCACCAACCACTCTGTCTCTCTGTTGTACTCAAGCTTGTTCAAGAGGAGGAGCATAGCTGTATAATCTTTTATGTAAGATTGCATTTGGGAATTTTGTTTTTTATGACAAAATCCACAAATTGCGATAGTGGATACTATCGGACGGCCTGGTGGTGGAATAAGGCCTTTGTAAATCTTTGGCAAGGCATAAAATGCTGGTAGATGTGGATGCAGAGGCGTTAGAAATGCTGCCTCTCTTGAGCAATGTATCCCTCAGATTCGGCTTTCTCGACCAGCGGGCAAATAAGGGCTGTCAGATTGTTGGTGGGATCCATTGGAAGTACTTGATAGATCACTTGGTCTTATAACAAATCATGGACCATGTTGTTTTAAGCAACGGTGTCCATCACCACAGTGCCCCCCACTTTTGGCCAGATCAGTGAGTGCCGCAAGTTGTTTTTTTGAGTAATTATCATGTACAAAAGGATTTTTTTTTTTTAGATCCACACTTTTCTTCATTAATGACTGTTGGAATTGAATTGATTCAGCCAAATTTGTAGATTGTGGCGGGAAAAACGTGGGTACTGGTTGTAGCCATGTGGTGTCTTGTTTTTCCAATTTGTTCTCATGGAAAAAATGTTGAGCCTCACTTTCTGCATGAGTTGGGTCAAATCTATATCTGTTTAAAATTAGTCATAGCGTGCAGTTGGAACAAAGTAAAGACATTTTTGGAGAATCTCCTCCTTCTGCTATTTTCAGTATGTACTTCGATTGATTAACTATTAAAGAAAGGTTGGTTGTGGCAATCACCGTCCTCTGCTCCAGATGACCCGGGGTGATTGGTTCTGCCACCTGGGTTGGCCTCATCCTTCTCTGCATTGTCCTAAAAAAGGTCCCGCGGGTGTATTGCCCGGTGTTGTTCCACTGAACTGTACTCGCCTGCCCGTCCAGACATCATCATCTGAACTATTGCTCAAGTTGGTGGTTGAGCCTGTCCTTGGTCGCACCATCTGTCTTTGGGCATTCTGGAATCTTAACTCTGCCGCATCACCTCAGGCCTGCTTGGACTCGTCTGAAAAATAAACCTCCACCACCTATGGATAGACTTTGACATGGGAGGCAAGGGAGGCTCCAGTGGTGTTGGTAAATGAGGTGGTGTGGAGGAGAGAGAGAGGAAAGAATGTCTTGGGTTTTTGCAGTGAATTATGCAGCCAGGGCCGAGCAAAGGTCCTGGGTGGGTGTGACAGAAGAGGAGGCTGCTGTAGGATTGGCCAGTTCCTTACAGACTTTGAAACGTTCTGCCATGTTGTTTGATGCCACAGAGATGCAGGCTTGAATTAAGACTCTTTTCTTGGTATGGATGCAGAGTCGATATTACCCTTGAAGGAGGTGGCAAGCCAGTTTGTCAGAGAGTCCCCCCAACAAATTCTATTTCCGCTCAGCTGCCCTACACTTGCCTTTAAGGGAAGCCAGATCGGAGTCGTACCAAGAGTAAAACATGATGGAGGCCAAACTCCCCTTCACGGTCTTCAAATTGAAAGCATGGCATCAAGGTTAATACTTAGACAGGACTGTAATGCCACAAAAGTACCACAGATGTTTGTGCATCAAATAGGTTGAGTGATGCAGTGATGTCATTAGTCAAATTGAGGGTAGAAAGCAGATAGGTAGATTTGGTGTGTACGGAGATCATGTAAACATAAGGTGTGTCCGGAGTCCTTGAGTGCAAAGGAAAAATGTGCAGACACCATCATTTAGAAGGTTGTCAAGAGATTATCTACCATTCAGGTTCAGGCAAAGGTTGCATGGCTAGATCGCAAGAATGATTTTGACATATGACAATTATTGTATTCTCTAGCAGACTTGATTTTATGTCATTATATTTACTCTGTCACTGATGTAATGTTCTGCTGAACGATGTCCTTGGGTTAGGTTTACACGATACAAACATGTATACATAAATACATGAATAAATACATGGAATGTAGAATTCTACAAAAAGACTCATTGATACCAACACATTTTGCACAATTAATTGTTGGAATATATATGTAGGACACATTGATATGTATGTAAATGACCATCTTTAGTAAAGTATACATACAGTGTACACTACTGTTAACAGCTTTTGTCAAAAACAGGCTGTTCAGTTGAACAGTTGAACAAACTATAATGCACATGGTCCATTTATGGGGTTTCTGGGTTTGTATATTTCCTTTACAGTATCTCCGCATCAACCAAAGATGACTTTTTCAATGCATTTGTTGTAGCATAATGGTATAATTCTGATATGCATTACAGTGCATTCCATGGTAGGGGTTTCAAAATCCACCAAGAAGAAATACATCCTTGGCACACTTGTTAGAACACTGCACTCCAGCAAAGCAGCCTTAGTAGTAGCCACATGAGTCTTTAGGAAACATCAGCCAGGATCCTCCATCTTGTTCCTTTCAACCAGTCTACGGAACACAATTCCCTCGGGACTCTGCAAAGAAGGCGAAAATCAGGCTGTTCTCAATACCACAACAGACAAACTAGCAAAGTACCACCCAAAGACCAGAACAATCAGAACTTTTTGACTTACTAGACATCTCTGAATGGGGACACAAATGTCTATACAAGCAAGCCAGCATGGACATGCAACTTCCTACCCAGGGACACTTTCGGCCCGATTCATGGAATTTTTACCGCAGTGCAAAGTTACTTTGCACTGTAAAAATACACTTTGCACCGCTCTGTGATTCACTGTGTTTGTTCGCAGTGGAAGGTCACTTTCCACCATGCTAATAATTCCATGAATCAGTCCCTTTGTATGTGTGCAACATTATAGCCATCTCGAAGTTGTATCCAAAGTCTAACTAGTGTGCCAACTTCACAAACAGGAACGAACAAGTGAAGAAAGCCATTTAGGTCATTCTCACTAACACATGCAAATCTGTTTAAATACATTATTTACACAATGAATACTCTGGAGGTCAGATGCAGTTGGCTCATTGTCTGCCCTTTCAAACGTAGGACCTCTATAAGCATCAAACAATGGGGCACAGACACCTTGAATAGAAAATTCCGGTGGAAAACAAAACAAGAAGAACAACGTTTTCGGCACAACAACATAGTGGAGGTCTAATATTCCAGCCACGCCTTACACTCTAACAAGATAACTCAAGATACCCACATCACCTATCCGTCAACAAATATCTGACTAACAGAGGTCTCATTATGAGGACATATGTTGCTCCTCTCAGTGGTAAGATTATCACAGATGTGCACATGTGCAAAAAAGCAGAGCAAAGGAATTTAGCATCGTTTGTGCTGTTCTGATAATAGACAATGGAGCAAATGGGTTCAGCCTCAAATGGCATTATCTAAAAAAGGTCCATATATGAAAAGAAATGTCGGAGGTACCTTTTGTTGTTTATTATGCATCGAAAATAGTGCAACAGTCGATTCATGTTTGTCCTAGTGAAAAGTATTTTAGATAATATAGATTGTGACAAAATCTGTTTGCCTCGTATTACATTATCAAAGCATAGGCTCACTTTTTAGAACCTGTGCACATGTTAGATACTCTGGCCCCAGGATTTTGAGTAGTGCGAGCGCAAGGAAGTCCAGGCCATGGAATGAAACATGTTTTGGAATATTTAAAGTGCACACATAACCGAAAACAATCCAGCTGATAGAAAAGCCAAAAACACTTCAGCCTTCCAAACTCTTTTATTATACCGAATATACTTTTAGAGCCATTATTCACAGACAGCTCCATTTATGCAGTACTCAATAATAAGAACAGCCTGCTCAGATGATATATAACGAAAATTCGAATACTGTCAAGAGGAGAGTCAGACAAATGCAAAACAGTCAATGCTTTTTGAGCACCAACCTGCGATACTGGCACTAAATCAGATCCATGACATGGTATAAAGGAGCCAGCTTTGCAACCCTGATGCTTGTTAGAACAGCAAAGGAACTTGCGATATGAAAGCCAGTATTGTTGAAATATTTATTGTCACATGAATTTCAGGACTGTGCTATAGAGCAAAACTCAGTACAAAAAGCTCTATATATTTTAGATTAAATGGGTTAAGGTGGATCGCACAGCTCTATAGCTAGGGGCAAAGTAATACATTATGAAATCTACGAATAGAGCATATGTATCTAATTACTGCAAAAATATTCTCTGTAGTATTGACTTAAACATATATAACTAAATGTCAGCATTTTTTTTCAACCATGGCAGCAATTGTGTGCGACTCCGACAGGGGCAAAAACCCACCTGGAACCACCAAGCAAGCCTTCCATACCCTCTCCAACAAATATTAAAAAAAAACATTCTACACACCAAGGCCTCCTTCTTCAATACAAGAATCCCCAATGCCAAGTCTGACTCGAAGGAACTTTTAGCCATTCTCAAAGAACTAGAGACACTGACCCCTCCAGACTAATCGAACCTCAAGGACGCCACCTGGTGTAACTCAGTCCAGAACACCCTCCTATCCAAATTGAAAAGCTGAAGCAGAAAATGAGTCCTAAAAAAGCCTGCATCTTGCAACATCCCTCGGCCACCTTCTCACCCATGGCAAACAGCCCAGATATCCCGTTGTTCAGCTTTAACAAGCTCACTATACAAGATACCTCCAAATGCAAAGGGGACCTATGCCCAGCACCATTGATTAAAGATTGCGCCACTGAACCAGCTACATTCATCATAGTCTTTATTAATGCATCTTTCAAAAGTGGTGTAGTCCCCACATCCCTCAAGGAAGCCTGAGTCCTTCCATTATTAGAAAAACCCACCCTCATCCCCTCAATAGCAACCAACCACCGGCCCATCACCACAGTTCCATTCCTCCTCAAAATTCTCAATAGAGAATTCTACTTACTTTTCAACGACACCTAGAAACTAACCTAATCCTTGGCATCCGACAATCAGGTTTCCGTCCCGGCCACAGTACTGTGTCTGCCTCCTGGACCTTAAAATCCAGCTGGACACTATAAGAGACAAAGGTAAACTAGCCCTGCTCCTCCTCCTCGACTTGTACGCGGCCTTTGATCTAGTCGACCACAACATTCTTTGTCACCACCTCACCTCCTCAGCTGCCTTTTCCCAAGAATCAGCCTCTTAGGTGGCTTCCTTCCTTGAAGGGAGAGTGATGAAAGTATTTGCCGATAATACCTGCACCTCATCCTCCTCCATCAGTTGCTCAAGGCCCATTTATCTCTCCTACACACTGTGACATCTTTACTAAGCCTCTCTTTGACCACCTTGACTCGCTCAGCATAGCTTATACTAACTATGCCAATGACGCACAGATTCTCCTCCCACTCACAGGTTCCTACCTCAAAGATTCCACTACCCTCAGCTCCACTAATGCCACTATCAAATCATGGATGGCGATCCACTGCCTCTGCCTTAAGGATGAGAAAACCAAACTACTCATTGTTGGTCCTGCAGGTGCATTAAAAACACTTGACCCCCTAAACTCCAACTTCAACATCGAAAGAGTTGTCATCTCTGTCTCCTCCTCAGTAAAAACTCTTTAAGTCTATCTTGATGCTAATCTCTCCCTATCTCACAAATTAAGGCCATCTCCTCTGCAGCTGTCTACTCAACAAAACTTCTTAATGCCGCCAGGTCCTTCCTCTATAGGGAAAATTGCATGTGTACAAACATGGCAATTAGGTTATACAACTCATTTAGGTGTTATAGTTTTATGATACAGTTACAGATGAGGGAAGACATGTGCAAACATGGCAATTAAGTTACACCTCTCATTTAGGTGAACAGAGAGCTTTCCCGGAAGACCCAGTAGGATTTCTCCGCTCTTAGGTCTGCTGGTAGAGAGTTCCAGTGTTGCAGATACACACTCTGTACAAGCTAGACAGGGATACCATCATTTATATAGTGCACCTGATCCATGACGACCTGGTCAGCTTCATATATATATGCATAGCCAACGCCCTTGCTCAAGGTAGTGTCTATGCTACACTTCCTTGACACAGGCACATACCAACACACAGTTGTAGAGCTGCATGGGATATTGAACCCTGTTTTTCACGTGTCCTGTTCCAGGTCATGGATGCACTCCTGCGTCACGCTCGAGACCACATCCATCTACCCAGAACAGCAGACCAGGTCAATGTCACAAAAACAGCCTTCCATGCCCTTGCAGGCATGCCAAAAGTCATTGGTGCCTTGGACTGCACAAATGTGCAGTTGGTGGCCAGGCATGCGGTGGAGGCTGTGTACCACAACAGAACACGTTATCATTCACTGAACATGCAGATGGTGTGTGATGCCCACCTCATCATGACCCACTTCTGTGCCAGATTTCCTGGTTCCACGCATCACTTCATGGTGCTGCACAACTGAACGCTGCCTCTGTACATGGCACGTCACGGTGGACAGCGTGCCTGGCTACTGGGTGAGTCTAACTATAAGGCCATATGCACAGTTGAATTGGGGGGGGGCATTAAACAGCATACTGTACCTGGCTGCTGGGCGAGTCTAACTACAAGGCCATGTGCACAGTTAAATTGAAGGGGCCGTGTAACAGCACACTGTACCTGGCTGCTGGGTGAGTCTAACTACAAGGCCACGTGCACAGTTGAATTGGGGGGTTTACGACCAGTAAACAGCATACAGTACCTGGCTGCTGGTGAGTCTAACTTCAAGGCCATGTGCACTGTTGAATTTGGGCAATGTCCAACACACATCACCAGTGGCTGTGCACATTGAATGCTTCATTCCATCTTTCATCCCACATTGCTGTGCTCCTTAAATAACAAATACATCATGAAATAGAACATGTGCAGGATAGGGAGGATAGGGATGAGTAAGGGTTACCATGAATAAGACTAATTATCATGATTCAAGGCAATAGTACAACACGTACAGTTACCAAATGAAAGGGGAGAAGTATCTACTTTGTGTTGTGCGTGCATTACACCTGAAAGTGTACAGGTGTGACTGAAGGAGCTACACAGTAATAGCATGCCTGAGTGCAAAGCCTTGAAAAGTGTGCCACAATCTAGGAAATAGATCCATTGCATGCATGAGATCAACAATTCTGTACAACTATAAACAAAAGAAAAACATGCACCACAATGCACCACAACAGAATGAGAACAAGAAGCAATAACACAGTCAAGCAAACATTCAACACCTGATGCAAAGACAAAGAACACTTTTGCACCCACCTACATAACAGTGTTTGTCAACACACCAATTGTCCATGCCCCCTGCCTGTTTGAACCACACAATCACCCATGCATCTCTTTTAAATCTAAAAGTACCCTGGTACATGGATGTCCTGTTAACATGTCCTTCATAATGCAATAATGATAGATCCAGCTTTTCAATTTCTGTCTTTTGTACTAAAAGGATGGTCATGTTGTCTGTGAATGGTGCAAGTGAATGCAACTGCAGACCACAAACCCCACACGCATTTTGACATAGTGCATTTCAGGTACCTGATAAAGGACATATGGTAGCTGAACAAAATTTTGCATGTGCATGTCTGCCCATTCAAATGAACAATATAGAGCCTCTGCCAACATGACATGGACAGAAGAATTATATTTTACACTTTCTGTTGCCCTCTGATGCCATGGTTAAAGACACCCGTGAGGCAACCACACAACATCCATGAGCAGGCATATAATTGTGCTCATGTACATACTCGGGCACAATTTAACAGACATTTGGCCTATTGAAGGTGAGGTTCCGCTGCCTGAGTAGATCAGGGCGAGCACTGATGTACATCCCGGAAAAGGTGGGAAAGATAGTGATTGCCTGTGCCATGTTGCACAACATGTGCATCAAACGCAACAACTCCCTGCCCTCCAACATGGAAATGCACCCACCAGAGGCTCAGGATGACAGTGATGACGATCAGGCAATTGGCCAGTGCTCTTATGGGATTGATGGACGTGTTACATGTGAGGAACTTATACAGCACTATTTATAATCACCTGTCACACACGCGGCACATGCCACCTTGTGCACTGGGAACTGCACGTAAATACATACATTCACACTGAATAATCAATGTCCAGTTATTATTTCTGTTTTCGACACCAACTATATTTTGAGATTTGAAACTATGTACAATTGTGAAGTGATTACACTACTAATACTGTGCACCCCAACTATCCCTCCCTGTACCCCCACCCCATATATCCCTATCCACACCCCCCAACTATCCCTCCCCACACCCCCTCCTCAACTATCCCTCCCTGCACCCCCTCCCCAACTATACCTCCACACACACCCATCCGCGAACTGGCTATAGCCAACTCATGCCCTGACAGGGCACCTATGGATCCATGGCCTAGGTGGGCCCCTTTTATGCTCTGGTGTGCAGCTGTGTGCAGGGTGAGACAGCCACGCGGTGTGTCACCTTGGGCTGCCAATGGTGTTGACAGGGGCCTTCGGTACAGGACAGCCTGGAGCAACATGGTCATAGTTTCTGCAATTGAGCACATGACACTGTTGCCCTCCCTCACCCTGCGTGACATCTGTACTATAGCATGTGTTTATCACCAAAATGCCTGTGCATTCCACCTTGAACTGGCCTGCACACCCTCCCGCATCCGATATGCCTCATTAAGGTGCTGTTGCACTAGTGATGTGAGAGCATCCTGGCATTGCTCCATCCATGTCAGACGGCCTTCTATGTCCCTTACACTGCAGATGGGTTGAGGGTGGGGCTCATTGGGCCCATGGGACTGAAGGCATGGCAACGTTGAAGCTGTGGTCTGTGTCACCAGTATCAGGCCCACCCTCGTCAGCAGTGTTTTCATCAAGACACCCTTGTGCACGTCCTTGTGGCTGTGGTGCAGGTGCCACCGGGATTTGAGGCGGCTGTGGTGCAGGTGCCAATGGGATTTGAGGCATCTGTGGTGTAGGTGCCACTGGGATTTGAGGTGAGGCGTGTGTGGTGCAGGTGCCACCAGGATCTGAAGGGGCTGGAGGCATGCGGCTAGGGTGGCACTTTGACATCTGCCTGTTGAGGCTGTGGAGTCCTGTGTCAAGGTGGTGGTGGTCCTTCAGCAGCAAGACCTGGTGCCACTCGATGTACTGGGCTGGCTGTCCTCATTGCCAGATGATGTGCCCGAGGGAGTCAGAATGGCAAAACAGCAGTGATGCATGTGAATTGATGAGACAGATGTGAATGCTTGGACTTTTTGATGACAGTGCTGTGTCAGGGACATGGTAGGGGACATGGTATGGTGCACACATGCTCATGTCATGGATACTGTGTGGGTGGATGTGTGCTGTGCCTGCATGGTGTGTGCAATGTCAGAGATACTTCTGTGGTGTACTTGTTTTTTTCTGGGGAGTGTGTTCGGGGTGTGGCACACAAGCAGTATGATGTTGTGTTGTGGTGGGTCGTGCTATGGATGAGTTACACATGTGCCTGCTGCCTGTGGCACTTACTGCATTGGACATAATTTGGTGTCATGGGTTGTGCATATTTTCTTAGTGTTTGACGCTGGTCATTTGTTGGTGGTGTAGGGCTTGGCACTGACGTGACTTTGGGCCTGTGCTAGCACGGCGGAAACAACACAAGTTATGCTGTGGCAGGAGGATGTGTGTCTGAGTGCCAGCAGGAGCATGTTGTGAGGGTATTACAGGGTACCAGTGATATATTCACTGTGTGAATGTGATATGAGTGAGGTTTGGGGGTAAGGTGTATGTGGATGTTGGCAACCAGGTTGCAGGGGGGGTGCCGAGCAGGACTGTACTGGTGTTGTGCACAACGTACTTGATGTGTTTGCCAACTCTAATGCATGCAGTGTGGACAGGGAGGTTGATGTGACATTGGGGTTATCGGTACTCACCAGCCTCTTCGGATGTCACGCCTCCGGACTCTGCAGCACCAACTCTCTGCATTGATTAAAGGTGCAGCACACTGCTGTATGTCTCCTCCCATGGCTGCAGGTGCATGGGGGATGCAGTGCTGCCTCTTGTGGCTATGTCCTGGGTGCAATGGACCGACAGGGGGTTGCGCACCCACAGGCGCAGGTCGTTCCACCTTTTATGGCAGTCATGCACAGTGCAGGCTGTTGAGCCAACTGCAGTGACCTTCTGCACCACCTCCTCCCAGATGGCCTTTTTTCTTAGTAGGGCCTGCCTTCAGTGGTCTGTGCTGAACAGTTGTTCAGCATGCTCCAAAATTGTGCCTGCAAGCATGTTGAGTTCTGCATCGCTAAAGTGAGGCTTGCGCCTCTGGGTTGCAGGCATCCTTGAGCTCATCTCTCTTTCTCAGGTTCAGTGCTCTGGAAGTGTGTATCCTTCCTGTGCTCAGAGGATTGAAATGGATTGTGTTTTATTATTTTGTATTCTGGTGAAAACTGTATTTCCAGTCATGGTAATAATGGCACTGTGTTACCGGTGCCAGTGGGACCGGGAGCATGGTGTCGGTATTGGAGTCACCGGCACCGGTGGTGGCAGTGTTGAGGTTTTGGGGGGAGTTTGGTGGAATTACCGGCATGCCAGTGCCACCATTTCCGGCATGTTGGAATGCGCCTGCATGCCAACACGGAATCAACCATTGTTTCCAACAGCCATGCATCACGGACACAGTAGCACTGGCATGCCGGTGTTTGTAATTTTTTACCGCCGGAGTAATGACCCCCAATTTCTTTTTAAATTGTTTTTGGAGGATTTTTTCTTTTTATCTTTTGATCACCTTTATGTTTTTATTTTTTTCAATTGGTGATCCATTTAAAAAATATATATTTTTAAAGGGAAAAAAATAGTATTATTTTCAGAAAACATACATCCAAAAATCTGTGTCATTGGCTTCAGTCAATTGCAAAAACCAGAAAAAACAAAAAACAAAATCAGTTGGTGATAAGAATCAATTTGTGATAAACATAGTCTGTGATAAAAATAGTCTTTGTAAATACAGTATGTAATAAAATAGTTTGTGATAGAAATAGTAAAAAAAGTGTGTAATTAAACTAGACTTTCTAAATAATAGTTTGTGGTCAAAATCACACAGGAAACCGTTCTTGGTGGAACTCCTCCATTCCGGGATTTCATGGGATTTCTTTTGGGGTCATCATCTTCACCCCTTCTTCGGTCCAGGGGGTTTTCAGGGGAATCCAATCCAGTGGTATCCTCCAGGGATCCGGTGCTCCAAGGATCCAGCACTGACGAGGAATACAATTATTTTTCTCGAGTAAAAAGAAAAAACACCTTAAGTGTCAAGCATATCAAACCTTTTACTTTCCTTTTCCACCAAAGCACCTGAAACTATATTTGGTCATACACACAAATACAAATTATAGAAATAACATGCCATGCAGACAAGACATTTTACACACTTTTTACACCTAATCACTTGCTATCGCAATTCTAATTATTTTTTTTATTCCCTGTTAGTTTCAACTCGCTCTAGTATTTTTTGGGTGAAAACGTTTAATTTGATTGACATGGGCAAACTGTTTCACTGTTAATCCTCCCTCCTTTTTTGCAAATTCTGTACCACAGGTGAAACCTTATATACAATTCTATATTGCCCTTGCCATGCTGCAAGAAATTTAGAGTTTTCCTGTTTCCCCTTCTCAAAGTTAAATTTGTAAACCTGGTCTCCTATTTCATATTATTTCACAGATGCCTTCCTATCATAATATGTCTTTGCACCTTCAGCAGCCTTTTCCAAATTTCGCTATACATATGAAAATGCATGTTACAAGTGCTTACAAGTGCATATTCATGAATTGTGGATGCATTTACAATTGCCTGTTCATTTGTTCTGTAAAGTAAGTGTTGTGGCAACACCATTTTAATTCCTGTCAATATTTCATGGGGGCTGGAATTAGTTGAGTTAGAGAGCCTCGACCTGATAGCCATCAGTACCAATGGAAGCCTCAAATTCCAACTAGATCCTGCTTCAGCTACAAACTTTTTCAACATGTCAACTATTGATCTGTTACACCGCCTCACTACCCCTGAAGAGGAGGGCTGGTAAGAAATAAGTAGCTTTCTCTTCACACCCAAGATGTGCCATATTTTTGTCATCAATGTACTTGTGAAATGACTTCTACTATCTGACTCTATTCTTGAAAACATATCATTTACAAGTAAAGTGGCCATTGTTTGCGCACTGCAATCTGGAGCTGGAGCTGGATTTGTTTTTGTGAATCTCTGTGTCCTACAGTTATGGCATTGTGGCCATGATGTAACTGCAAACCCAAAAATAACAAAAGCACTACACATTGGATTTGGCCTTTCACAGATTATCGAATCATCAGTCCGTCTAATCCAATTTTCCTTATGTTTTTTAACAATATGCCAATTCCTCTTTCCCTTTGCAGTCCTCTTCAGTTAGAAGATTTTGTTCTGTGTCTAACAAATGGGTATATAATAGGCCTAGAATAAGGTCTTCTTTTTGCGCTTTTATCAGGTCCTTATCTGGCGTATCAAAAATCCATTGTGCCACAGGCAGCTCAACTGCTTTTGGAGTCTTGGGGCATGTTATCACAGCTACCTATATTTCACCATGCAGGTGTTCAATAGGAAATAACTCCCCCATTATAGCTCCAATTTTGGCTAATTGATCTGAATTATCATTTCCCTCCTTACCCTCACCTGGCATTTTCAAATGGCCACATATTTTTATCCAATGGATTATCAGATAATTTTCTGACTCAGGCTTGTCTATAGCTTGAATAATCTTGCCATGTTTAAGTGGCTATTTGTTATAGGTGAGCATGCCTTTCACTTTCCAGCCGGGTAAATACTCCACAAAACTATTTTGTGCATAATCAGAATCAGTTACTAGAACGATTTATTTGAGTTTATTTTCCACAGCTGTAGATATTACCTTATAAATAGCAGCTTATGCTGCCACTTGACTATTTCTGGGACCTATCCTCATGCTTACTCGTGGAATGTGGTCACATTTAACCTATATTTAACCTACATTTAACCTATATGTTTCCTATTCTCAGTATAATTTTCTACATGGTGTGCACACCCATCTACATACACAGTTTGTACATCCCTACATATATCCCCATGGAATGCTTTGTGCGGAGACTGCTCAAATTCATTCAAACTTGTTTCTAGCTCTGTGTCATCTGGTGCACAAACATGCAATTCTGCTACTCCTTGAGCAACAAGGCCCTTTTAATTTTGTCCATATTTCACTTCTACAGGAAATCGCGGAAGTGCCAATGTCCAGGAAGTAATTCTTGACTGTGTCAAATTCCCTGATCTGATTCTCTTACTTTTCAGACATTGTAAGGGCAGGTGATTTGTTTCAATAATCACCCGCTCCCTTTGAATTATGGGATGGAAATGTTGTAACGCCCAAAAAGTGTCCCGGACCATGCATATTGTGATTTCTCAAAAGAAAATGCAAACACATTTTGAATATCTTCAACTAGTGGCACGCACCAATATCTAATGTGGTAAACACCTTTGACCCGTGTACCTTTGCAAGACCCCGATCAATGAATGGAAGGGGCCACCTTGAAAAAGGTACCTTTTTGTTTAATTCTCATAGATCTGGACTCAAGCGCCATTGGCCATTAGGTTTTAGCACACCTAATATAGGTGTATTTGATGTACTATGAACAGGCCTAATAATTCCTCTAGATTCTACATTTTGTATTATTTCAGCTAGTGATTCCAAAAATGCCAGGTGCAATAGATATTCCTATATTGCCACAAAAATACTGCCTCTCTACCATGTCCTTATGATAGTGTGGCAACATGGAAATCATTTAAGCCACCATCATATGCATCTTTGGCCAAAACCTGTTTGAATTCCATAAATATTTTTTCTTGTTCACTTGTGCAAGTATCTGCAGCTTGAATTTGCTCTTCTACCATTTTAGAAAACTCTGGGAAGTCCTTCAAAGGAGGAACCTCTGTACTTTCCTCTAATCGTGTGGCAGTATCTCTTTGAAGGACTGCTACACTAAAATATTTTGGAACATCGACCTCCATTTCAATATGCTGCTTTTCTCTTTTAGATTCATTTAATTCAAATAGAATACAATCATCTTAATGACAGCACACTATTTCACTTGGCTCATAAGGGTACACAGACTGAACTTTAAAGATTCCTTTTGCCTTAGAATTCAAGTATTCTGGCAATTCACCTTGTGCAGTCACATAGCTTCCATGGAATGTCCCAATCACTACATTACCGAAATTGGCAGTGTAGTGAGACTTCTGTATTGACATTCCTATTGCTGATTTTGCTGCCAAATGAATATCTTGACACCCTTTCTTGTCCACCAGGATTTGAATGAGTCCATCCCCAATCTCTATCAGTCATGTATATTTGCATTCTAACCCTTGATGCCTCATGGATTCATTTAGGCATACAAATGCATCAGAACCTTATATCTGTTGTTCCTTTCCGTATTTTAATTCTACTGTAACTCGTCTGGTGAATGCGGGAATGGTAACATCCCTTTTTACCTGAAGTTCAACTGCATATGGTGTCATTTGGGCGCAATGGTAAGCTTGACTTTTGTCTTCGAATGCAGGTGCGGCTCCACCTAACCTGGACCAAACCTTTTGATTTAGAAAGACTAGTAGAATGCACTATCTGTGCATGATGTAATTTCCCAAATAACTTGTATTTTGTGTCACGCTCACAATCTGGAAATTGGGCCTCATTACGACCCAGGCAGTAAGTTACCGCCTGGGTCGTACCATTACCACCATGGTGTAAACTATTTTTACACCATGGTGGATGGCGGATTTACCGCCCCATTCCAAGGTGAGTGGGGCGGTAAATCCCCATTTCCCATTTTACCCTTCCCCATTCCCATTTTTGCCCAATAGGGCATAATGGGAGTGGGGAAGGCGCTAATTACGCCACTGTAAATTAAGGTGGCGTAATTAGCACCATGGTCCCTTAGCGCCATGGATTTTAACGCCTGCAAAAAGCAGGCGTTAAAATCACCATGGCGCTAAGGGACCTTGTAATCAGGCGTTAAGGGTCGGCGCCGTTTACGGCGCCGTTAACCCCTTAACGCCTGACTCATAATGAGGCCCATTGTGATGATACTCTTAGGACCAATTGTAATCTTCAATATGCATCTTCCTATAATTCTTTGCCCCCACTTGTGGTCAGCTAGGCCAAACATGTGTTGATTCTTTATTCAGAACGTTGGGATCTCATCCCTGTCAATAATTGTCTGGAGTACCTTTTCACTAATGAAACTTCATTCATGCTCATGTTCTAAAGTGGCTTCAATCATTTCAGATGCCCAATCACATGGACCGGGATCCATGGCTGCCTATCTCCCATGTGTATTTCTGAGATGGCTGAAATGTGCTTTTTTTTATTTCTCTCTGGAGTGACATTTGGTTTGTGTTTTTCTTCATTTAAATAAAAACTGTAAAGAATCTGCTCACATGGTTGAGTTATAAAATAACAACTTGTTTATTCTTATAAGTATAATCCTTAAGACCCCCAGCACATAGTTCATCCCAACCTTGGCAGCCAATGGATTTCTTAACCAAGGATAAACATTACAATCCTGCTTTGACACTCTGCATGACATATTAGATGATAACATTCCACTCTACTATTCTCCATTCTACGAAAGACACTACACAACACATCTGGTTCGTTTGCTGATGGTTCTCAAACAACTATATACACATTTTAGACATATAGACCCATCCATAACCATGTACAATATTTAACTATATACACACCCCTCCTGGATTAACACTTGGTTATGTAGGGCAATTCACAATTTCACGTAGACATTCAATATACAATATGATGACGACATTACATGAATGCCATGCTCACGATGTAGATGGTACATTTCATGTAGCTAACATTTACTACACATTGGGTTGCACACATGATAAGTTGCATGAATCTCATATATTCACTGTTAATCTACATTGCACAACCATCCTGTCTTCACATGGGATTTATCATAGATACCCTTCTCAAATTCCATATCTGACCACCCTCAACTCTCACAGCTCCTCTTAATACCTGACTCACTTGAACTGGGTGACCATACTACAGTTCCCCTTTCCTTCCCACAACTCCCAACTTTATTCTAATCCAATCTCCCACTTACACCTTCACCTCTCTCATCCAAAATTTCTCATTCATCCTCTTAACATATTCCTCTTTCTTGACATCCATTCTGGCTTTTACATCCCTTACCCCACAATCTGAATCACAGGTTCTTCCCATCCATGGAGGTACCATCTTGGTATTCAGTTCCTCCCTCTCATGAGCTCGTATGGACTTACTCCAGTACTGGCATGGAGAGCTTAACACAATGCATACAATCTGCCCCTAACCATGGTTTGCCTGTCTCTTCCACATGCCTTTGCCATCCGCACAGCATCCATTATCAATCTATTTACTCTCTCAACCATACCATTGGTTTGTGGGTGGTGCTTCACCCCACTCAACCTCCAATATTCCTGGAAATTCCCACCCAAAATTGTTTTCCATTATCTGTCAAAATTGAATTGGGCAATGCTTCTCTCTCGAATACCCCTTGCAGAAAGCTAATCACATGCTTGGATAAAATATCATCACTATCTTAAATTCTGTCCATCTAAAAAATAGATCCACCAACACAAACATAAAACTTCCACGTCCTCGCCCCTTGTCCACTGGGCCCAAAATATCCAGTCCCAATTCACTCCACACCCTGTCCGGATTATTCACTTTCACCATGGGTTGTTCTTTTGCCATTGCATTCTTACCTGAAGCTTCATACTCAATGCATCCTCCAATCATCCTCTCCACTACCCTATCGAATCCCGTCCACCAATAATAATTTTTTAACATGCCCTTGGCCTTCGATATACCTATGGGACCCTCCTGAGCCACCTCCTCAGCCTCCTTTCTCAGATACTGTATTTATTTTTCTATTCCCCTGGGCTCGGAACACTCCTAGGCTCGTAGCCATTGACTGCCTCTCTGATCTGGAACCACTAGTGTTCACACCCCAATTTCTTATTGTACTTTTCTCATTGTCTGTGTTCTCTACACTGCAACCTCTTGACTGGATATTTTCACAAGTGTCATGTGACAGCCTGTTAACTTCATGCACATGACACTTACCTTTGTTTTGCATGGAGCCTGTTATTTCTGTCCCTTGGAATATCTGTGGTTCAAAATACTCCTCAGGTGATGGACCTGCACACTTTCTTTTGAGCTACTGTTTTCTTTGTATGGGTATCAACAGTATTCTGACTCTTAAGTGAGGATGATCTATCTGTTGATCCTAACGCTTCACCTTGTGTTTTATTTTCACATTGGATGCTCTTTTTAAATCTGTTTCTCTGTTCTTTCGTTTTTTCTTGTTCATGTTCCCCCTTTTGTTTTTCATTTTCACACACCTCAATAGTCTGATTCAAATCTCAATTGAACCACACTCCTTTGTTCTGTGTGTTGAAATTCTCTGTCTCATTTTCATTCGTTTGTTTTCTTATTTGTAAATCAGTAAGCAATTCAGAACCATTATTCAAAGGTGATTCACAGGCATCTGTGTTTTTATCAGTGCCGAGATTATTAACTAGTCACTTATTGTCAGAACGCACAAGATCATTCCTATGACATTCTGCACCTTCACTTGGTTGTTGCTTTTGAACATCACATAACCTTCCTATCTGTTCAGACAACATTTTAACTTGGGCCTCTAAGCATTGAAACATGTCCATGTCTCTGATTTCTTCTCTTTGTGGCCTGGTCGGTAGTGTTTAAACTCACCCTGATTAGGGCCTATTCTGGTACCTCTCAGGATTTTGATTTCTATTTGTGTTACCTCTGAATTCATGTGACAAAGGAGGTGGAGAACACTGAGCGACCACCCTTTGGCTATGGTCGACTGGTAGTGGTGATTGGTTATATTGGTGAGGGACTTAATTCTTTCGTTTGGTGGGAATTGTCCCCTCTGCTGGTTTCCATTTTCAATGAATCCATCCACATATCTTGGTCTTTCTTGGTGGCCATACACCATTGTATTAGGGTCAACCCTAGTCTGAGTCCCTAGTGTCAAGTATGGGCCATTGTACATTTGATTTGGATTGTTATTTAGACCTGACATATGCAGGTGAAATCCCACTCTGGGAGAGTTACCCAAATATCTAGGGCTAAGTAAGATTCCCTATTGCTAGAGTCAATGGGTTGGAGCATAGGTGTTTGGGGTTATGTCATCTGTGGAGGCATGCCCCTTTGGCTAGGTGTCATGTTGTTTCTTGCCTAAGTTTGGGCTAATTCTAGAAGCATCCTTACAGATTTTACCTCCAGAATCGCTGGCGCGGGTTCTTTATACATTCGTTTAGTCTCCTTATTCTTAGGTCCTTCCTCTCTCTAACCAAATATCACTGCATATAGTTTGGTCCCCTGTTGTATTATTCATTCTAGTGGTTTTTCCCTGTCAAATTCACAAATTAACTGGGATACAATTTCTTTTTGGAGTCCAAAAAAGTATGCAGTCTTAAATTCGACAGAGTTAGGGTTAAAGGCCACATCGAAGCGTGAAAATGCTCTTTTCAAATTTTGAACTTATTGGCGAGGGGACATATCAGGCTAGCCATCATAGTGTAAGCTGCTTTTTTGGCATCCTGTATAGGCTAATAAGGTGAGAACTGATGTCTGATCTCTTTCTCAAGGTCCGCCCATGCCACATTTTCCTGTTCATTGAGACCACGAATGACACTAGCAGCTGCTGATTCTAGGGTTAGGTGAAAGTACTGTCTTTATTGTTCTCAGGGTATCTGAAGAACTTTAAATATATTGTAAACAGTTTATAAATGGTCTTGCATGCAACAATCGCCTCCCTTTTTGAATGCTTTAATCAAAGTCTTGATATATTTCATGATTTTGATAGGACTACATGGCGCATGCTGTTATGTGTCATTCTGTTGTTCACTTCTGTTCTCTTGTGGGCTGGAATGAATGTGAAAATGTGCCGGTGATTCAGCCCCTACCATTGGGTTGTAACCCGGTTTGGCCACAGGAACAGCTGTTGGTACATTGTTTCCTTGACCAGAGCTATGATTGAGTTCAGTTCCATTGAATGTAGTGCCTTGTCGCCTTTTTTGGGACTTGAGACTAAGTATTTGCTGTTCTAAGTACTTGCACTGTCCATGAAGATGTTCTGCCTCATGACAGAGATTAGAATTCTCATTGATGACCTTATTGAGTATGGCTTGCAATTCATTGATTTGTGCCTGACACTGATTAGGTGCTTTGCCCTTTTTGTCATTTTCTTCCAGTAATTTGAATATCTCCTGTTCCATAGCATGATATTCTCTATCCTTCTCCATTTTATCTTCTCTAAGGGTTTGTATTTCCGAAATAGGAACTTCTTTGTCTTGTCTTATTTCATCTAAAATTGCTTTAAGTGGTGGCGCTGTTGAGCAGCCCAAGATGGCTGCCTAGTCCTTGAGCTCCGTGGGGCTCCAGCCGAAATCCGCCATCAACTGCGGTATTAAATATCCTCGCAGCCCAATACTTTGTGGATTCACTTGGGCGACCTTTCTGCATGTGCCACAGCAATCCTGGCCTGAAACGGTCCCGGGAACCAGACGAATCAGGCGTCTCTGCTGGCTGGCGGCCTCTTGTCGGGGCTTTCGAACGCGCCTGGCTCCCGCCTCCTCCTCCCTGCCGGATCTCGCGGAGGCCGGCGGTGAATGCTGGGCACGGGACTCGTGGCCCCTGATCACTGCCCGAGGCTCTCCAGCTCGCAGCCTACACCAGTCCCCCCTGCGGGGTGAATCCGTCATCGCCTGCGGCCTCTCTCCTGGAGTATGCTGTAGCGCGGGTGGCCGCTGCGGGGGCCTGCGCTGCAGCGCGCCCCCCTCCTCATCGACACACCAGCTCCGCGGCAGCCGCCTTGCACCCCCCCTGTGAGGGGGACTCTGCCATCAGCTACGGCCGCCCCTCCGTGGGGTGCACCACCGCACCGGCGATCACCGTGGGGGGCCTGTGCTGGAGCGCGCCCCCACCCCTCTCCCTCACAACGGTGCCGCAGCGCTCGCTCCATACCCCCCTGGGGATAACTCCACTGCTCTCCCTCATGGCGGCACTGGGGCCCTGTCCTCACTGGGCTGCGGGGTGACTGGGCAGGAGCCTGGTTGCCCACCCGATATCTGCAGCTCCCGATCCGGACACCAACTCCCAGGTGAGGAGCGGGGGGTCCCGAGCCGAGTCACTTGTGGCCTACATCACCTAGTCTTGCCACCTGAGAGGCCCAGAGACCAGGCCTACGCTCTGGAAGGGGGCAGTACCCCCGGATCACCTGTGGACCCTGGCTGCTGGACACGCCAGCGCCTCCTTGCTTGGAGCTCCTGACTGTACCTGGGTTTCCCCCTTTGGCCAGCTGAGTGTTTGGCCTCAATTAACATTCCACTGCCACAAGCGCAGCGTCTCCCACCTCCCTTCGATCTGAGCCCTGCACCTCCGCCCTGCTTTCTCAGCTCCAACTGTGCACCTTGCCTGAGAGGAAATTCCACCGGCTATGCCCAACAAATTCAGAGGGAATTCAAAAGGGGGAGTAATGGACAAATTTACCAAACCTGTCCCGCGGTCGGAATCCGCCCATACATCATCCTTACAGGAGGAACCAGATCCGGTCCCTCATCCCCTTAAAACTGCCCCCGATCTAACTACACTCATGGAAACCATGGCTAAAAACGTTGCCTTGTTCCATGAGAAACTGAATGACATTAACGCCAATGTGGCCTCCCTGAAAACACGCGTGGACCAACCGGCCACCGCAATCTCCGACGCGGACAGCAGAATTTCGACAAACGAAGATGACATTTTAGCCTTGCAGAACACGGTCACCTCCCTATCACGTGACATGAAAAGTGTGAAAGCTCAAAGTGCGACGACTTGGAATCGCGCTCTCGTAGAAATACCCTGCGAATCATCGGTGTTCCCGAAAACGCCCTGAAAGGGCACATGGAAGACACCATTGAAACATTGCTCAAAGATCTCCTCGGCAATCCGGCCCTCTCGCCCTACTTTACGTTGGAGCGTGCCCACCGGGCCCTCTCACCGCACCCCAAACCAGGGGACATTCCAAGGCCCATAATCGCCAGAATTCTAAACTACCGCGACAGAGACCTTATCCTCCGCCTGGCACGTGAGAAGGGTGAGATACGATTTGAGGCCAATACCATTAGGATTTTCCCTGACTTTTCAATAGCTGTACAGCAGGAGAGGCGCCAATTCCTCAGGGTCAAGAAGCTGCTCAGGGAGCACAATGTCCCATACGCCATTTTGTTCCCCGTCCGTCTTAAAATCACATACAGTGTCAAATTGTATTTCTTTACTGTGCCTAACGAGGCGGTGACATTTATTGAAACACACATCCCTCTCCATGAACCAGATAGTGGACATGCCGATGGAGACTGATCCAACGCGCCACGTCCTAATGGGATCTAATTAACCTATCTATCAAAACCCCCTTTTGCCCCGTCAGTGTACATGTGTAACTAGCAATAATCTACTGCAAGCTCACCATGCTTGGCCCCATCTATGGCCGCCTGGCCCCTGGCTCACCGCTGGTACTTTGGACACTGATCTCTGTGCGCCTTCAGTGCTTGGAACTGAACATGACTACTTAGTACTCCTCAGTTCCCATCCTACGCTCAATGGCCACCTGACCCTGGGACCTGACAAAAGATCTGCTTACCGCAGAACCTGCACTGGACAGCTGTTGCTGTCCTACATGACGCTTAAGCGGCCGTCCTCACGGCAACAGCACACCGCACTGCAATGGCAATGGCAATGTTAATGTTTGATTGGGTGTTTTCGATGGCTGGCCCCAGTTGGGCCATGGTGGGGGCACATCTCTGTTGGATGTTGTCCTTCGTCATCTTCTGTTTCACCAGCTTTGGGGGGAGGGGGAACTGCACTGCAAGTTGGGGGTGGGCAGTGAGGGTGGGGGGATCTGTTGGGGATTGGAAACGTGTTACGGTAAAAGGTGGAGGAGGATTGGCAGACCGCGTCGCATTGGGGCATCCGCATCGGAGGGGACTTTGTCTCGCATCTGGTTTACGACAACAGTGGTGGGATGTACATTAGACTTCTGTGCTGCCTATAACTGCGATGTCTGGTGACCCGCAGGGACTGATCAACCTTGTTGGGGTTCCGGAGGTTGTGACACACGTCGATAGGCGTGGGCGCAAATGCTACCTATGCAAGAAACGCCCTATGGGCTCTTCAGTTAAGTGTATCTTATTTATATCACACTAATAGGGTCTCCCTGAATTTCCGATACCGCACCATACAGTATAAACAGTATAAACTCTTGAACAGGCTCTACTACACCCCTCGCAGGCTCTCCAAGTTCGCCCGCTCCGACCCACGGCTATGTCCTCGCTGTGGCGCGGAGGATGCGGGCCACTTACACATGTTCTGGGACTACCCACGGCTAACCCCGTTCTGGGAGGAAATCCTGAAAACTTTGTCAGAAATCTGTGATACTGTCATCGAGCCTGACCCGCTGGGTGTACTGTTTGGGGATTGGGGGGATGAGGGAGCCTGAGGGGCTGTAAATTCTTAAATGTGTGCTGTGTAATTGCCAAAAAATGTATCTTACAGGACTGGAAGCACTCTGCCCCTCCTACCTTCTGGAAATGGCTGAACTTATTGACCTGGTCTCGGAACTGCGAGGAGGAATACATTGGCACCCTCCCGGCACGGTCCCGGCCTAAAAACATTTGGACTGCCTTTAATAGTTATGTGAATGGCCTGGATGCCGGCTCCTCGATGGATAATTCACCGTAATTATTGCTACTGCGTGCCTTGTTACTTGATGCTCTGTAGTGCTGCGATCTCTATGTTATTACTTCTCACTATTCATATGTGCCACAGAATTCTGTTAAATATCCAGATTGTCTTTGTATAGCTGCTCCGATGTGTGTGTATGTCATCTGCCTCTGCCAACAAAAATAAAAGTTTAAACAAAAAAAAAATTGCTTTAAGTGGGTCAATTCTTGCTCTTTTTCATTGAATTGTTTTTCATTCTGAACCAATTAAGTAGCCATATTGCTGCATATAGCTTGCAATTCTGTGTCTAGCTCCCTCTGTTTTAATTCTGCTTTTAACTGATGCACCTGATCACATTCATTTTCCAAACTGCATTGTAACTTGCTAATAACTTTACTGTCATTCCCTTGCATTCTTATAGATGTATGTAGCAAAAGCCACAACTTTGTGAACAATCGAATGATGCACTTTTTCTCATCCTTGCGTTCTGATGCTTGGAATAGCCTCATGAGGGACACCTGCCCAATGCTTCCTTCATCAAAAATGTTTTCAAATGCCTCCCGTTCTAACCCTGTGGTAATTCTGTCTTTCAATATTGTTACATTTTCTGATGACCAAATTGCATGGTCATAAAGCTTTGCCTCAAGACAGTTTGCCTGTTCAGAAACCTCAGCCTCCTGGATTTGGGACATGATGACACTATTGTGTGAGTCAAATGAGCACACAGTACTGCACCACCTCACTGCACTAATTGAATTAATGAGTGCATATGTTTTGAAGTTTTGGTTATATGTTGGGCTTACAGCTATTATTTTGTTAGGGTTTTTTTTTTTCTTTTATAGTGGTGAGACTAATTTCATAAATATTGCCTATTAATTGTTTTTACCACAGTCACTAACAATAAACAAAATACTGGACTTGATAAGCTCTGGATGAATGGCTCATGCCCACCCCTGTGGTATCTTATATTTAATACCACAATATGCTTTTTTGGACAAGTTGTAACAATTGTAAAACTGGTAAATTAAAACACTTCACATTAATTCAATCTCTCTAGCTAAACAGTTAACAGCAGTTACATCACTTTGAGATATTTCTTACCGTGTGCCTGTCTCTTTATGCATATCAAATAACAAGGACTGACTGCAGCAAAAATGTATGAAGACTACAAGTTATTTTTACATCTGTTATTTTTATCAAAGAATATAAATATGCAGGTTACACAGAGTGACAACTATGCCCACATTATATTTCACAGTGCAAATACTTTGAATAATCTTTCAGTTTATGTGTGCCAAGTCTTATCAACTGCTCTTGGCAACGTGGAGCTTGGCAAGAGAAATACAGTTTAAAACCAGAAAAAAACAGAAGCTTTTCAACATATAAATGCAGGAATACATGCACGTTAAAAATAGACAGCACTTAATATGTTCTACCTAGCCTTGACTAGCTGACTCCATTCAACACAGCAGCTCCTCACTTAAATCCATATTTACCTAGAATGTTGGCGATGTTTCTGAATCAGTTCATCAATCTTCCTACCTGCTTCACCCTGGGTCACTCAGATGAAGACTGCTACAGCATCAGACAGCCTGCCAGCACTGAATTTCGTCTGCCTAGACAGCCTCTGTTACCTCATATCCCGGTGCCTGAAGTTGTCTGAATGTCCTCCCTCTCAAAACCCCTTTTTATTACATCCCCCTGTCATTCAAGGGAAACACCTCTCCTGAGCAGACCGTTCCACTGAAAATGGTACATGATTTCATTGCTGGATAACAAAAGATACCTTCCTCCAGGAGTTTCCTTATCAACTCAATGCCCTGTGCTCACTAGAACAGACCTTCACATTTTTTTTATCACCCAGTGCAAATTCAGCCTGCACATTTAATTTCCCATTTTAAAGAGCATTACGTGTTTTCCAAATTTGCATTCAGACTATGTCAACATTGACTAATTTGCACTAAATGTTAACTGGGGTTGAGTTAGTATGTTAATTTATATTAGTATTATGTTTGGAGCAGCTTAATACATTGAAATATCATCCTGAAGCAATGTGCCATTTCAATCATGTGCTCTGTGCAATTTCAATCATGTGCTCTGTGCATTGGCAACTACTTAATTCTGCCTGAGACTCACACTCTTGAGTCCAGAACTGAGTTTCACCCTCTGGTCCCCTATTGCAGTTCAAACCCATGCAAACATGTGCATGCTAAAATTATGAAATGTAAAGACCCTACCACTAAAATTCACAGCCCCTACTTCCAAAAAATGAAGCACATTTCAAAACACATGGAATCCCTTATAGTTCTGAGAAACCCTAGCTGACATTCATTAATAATGAGTATAAGACAACCTTAGCTGTGCCCACACCAGCTTATTATTAATTTAGGCAAGATATTGGGTGATACCCTATCAGGCATTTTGACTATGAAGGCAAATGCTCTTTAGATTCTGCGTCAATTGCCAGTTACCTCTTGTCCTTAGCTAAAGCCAGGATAGTATGAGATTATATATAATGGACTCTGCTACGCAGTAGAACCACCCCCATACCCAATTTTGATTCAGACAACTACCTTCATCATTGGGTACCTTAGAAATAAGGGGAGTTATGTCTTTTGGATCAGTTTGACCTGGAGAGATTAATCTTGCAACAGAGTCCCCTCTAATTTTGTCCCTATTAACACTTACTTTACTTCACTTGAGACTCTTGTGAACCCAGTCCTTCCCACCTGTCTGCAGTCTGGGCTCTACTCGGCAGCAGCCCCCACCTTCCAGCAGACGGAATCTTCAGGAAACTGTCTTTGCAGAACCACACACGTAGTATCACGCTCCCTCACTGCCAACTACCAACAGATATCCTCTTTGCTCACAGTCCCTATTTCAAAGCCCAAGCAAGGTTTTGTCTGAAGCGTTCTGCTCAAGCAGTACAGCTACCAAATGAAACATCTGTCTTTCTCCCTTCATGCAATCAGCTTTGGCAGCTAAACTCGATGTTCACTCCCTTTCAGCAACAGTGAGTTTGTTTACTTGTAAAACTTAACAAACAAGAGCTCTAGGCCTTGCTCATATTTTGTCAAATCCCATCCCCAGTTAAGATGCCGGCCAAAATGCCCTCCAGAGAAAACCAGGTCCACAAGCAATGCAGCAAACCCCAGGCAACAGACCCTTCCTTCCAGCTGACATTGCATTAGAAACCCTTTTCCAGAACCATCCCTTTCTTCTATATCACATATTGATTCTAAAAATGTGTACCGACCTATTTGATGATGTCAACTATTACCTCTTTCAAACTCCAGTCCCTCTCTTGTGTCAACACTAATTTCAACATTTGACAGAGCCTTCGAGAATCTTCCAGCCCTTCCTCTGTTCACCCACAACCCCTGGTTTTGCAAGCTGCATCCCTGCCCATAGTGTCTTCCTGCACTCGGAAAAGAAATTAAACCTCCCATCCACTCTCTTCCTGCGTCCCTTCATTAACAATGACCATGGTTATTTTCCAAGGCCTCATCATCTTGTTACATTGCTCATTTCACCTTGCAAAACAGGGTGTTCACCCTTTAATTTCTGTTTTTATTTTCTGAATAAAAATGTGCTCATCTTTTAAACCCAGCAATCTGTAGTGAAATATTCAATGGAAAACTAAATCCTAAAACGAAACAAGTGCTTTTGGTCTTGTGGGTAAGCGTCTGCACTGGGAACATGGCAACCGGAGTAAAATCCTGGTATACAAATGTGTGAGCAAGCTTGCCAACCTAAAAAATAACAAGGGGTTGCATCAGCCCTTCTTAGCAGTCTTAGCAGTGCACGGTGGTGGTGCGAGTTATGGTTGCTTAGCTTACCTGGCGAATTTCAGGGGATTTACGGTTTTACTTGGAACCATAACGTCCATTTAACAACATTTTTTCTTTGAATTTCAAAGGTTTTTATTAGTCCAACTTAACCATAACGTCCCTTTAACAAAGTTTTTTCAATGAATTTGAAAGGTTTTTATTAGTGCAACTTAACCATAATGTCCTTTTAACAAAGTTTGTTCATTGAATTTCATAGGTTTTTACCACTGCATGCTATTTTCCTACAACTTACTAATATCATACTTACCCAATATAGCAATATATGTGTCCAATTTCCAAAGTTCCACCCTAAAACTCTGCAATTCACACCATCTGGAATCATTTTTAAAACTTCTATACAGTTCTTGCAACTATTTCAATTATTTTTGTATCCGTAGACGTCTACGAACATCTGACTTCATAGCGAACCTTCCGTACAGTGCCACATGACCCTGTCGCGCGGCATGATGACGTGTCTGAGAACCCATCCGCACTTCACGATAAGATCTCTGCTTGGCAGATACTTCGGAACTGCATTTTCTACTGATCTAGGAACTTCCAACTTCAGAATTTCCCTTGCAGAGCTCCAAAACCTATTCTTACTCATTATCCATTAACAAGCTTGTACACAGTACATACTTTTAGCAAAACTGCTATTTATCTTAAAATGGCATCAGCTAATGCCATCCATCCTCCCCAAGATCCACCACCACTGCTGTAATCAAGGAGCATGAGAAACAGTGCACCCTAACTTAGAAATAACACACACGCAACATTCTCCCTTGTCCACTTACCCAGTGGTCAAAGTGTATGAAAAGAAGTACTGGAGCTATGTTCCCTGCTCCCCCATTGCCACAACCCCTCCCACACACAATACACCCCCCAAAACACTTGCACCTGATGTTTAAGGCAACATTCAGTGCAGTGCACTGAAAGTGAAGGTTTCAACTTCTTCCTACACTTTTATTTTAAAAGAAAACCATTCCGGAACGGTTTCTTTTTAAAATAAAAGTATAGGAGCTGTACAAGGTAATTTCACTCCGACACTCCGATTTCACTTCACTGTGACCGCTGCACTTACCCCTCCATATTAGTGTTTGGTTGCTCTTCCCTCATTTCCCTCCCGACCTTTCGTTCTCAGCTCTCCTGCCAAAACAACACATCCAAAAACAACAAACGACACATTCCTTTAGGAACCACCTTGCACAGTTAAAAAATAGAACTGTGGCGTCCTGGTGTAGAAAGGAAAATCCTTTTCCAGGATGGCGACCATGGAAAGGGAAGGTGATGGTTCCATACAGGGCCCCTCTCCGCTTTCCATAGCAGCCTGCAGAAGGCAAAAATAGAACCCTATGACCATATTACCACAATCACATTTTTCTTCCCTTTCAAATCTATCCTAATTTTGAAGAACTTTAACACAAAGCCAGACCCAGGTGGGCATGGCCACTTTAATCCTATGTGTTGTCCCTTGTGGTCATGGCCAGTAGCCAGATTGTCTGAATCATGACCTTATTCCATGTCCCGGACAATCTGGCCACTGCCCATGGCCACAGGCTACTAAAGGTATACCGCTATTTTTTGTAGCTACATTATGACACTTTTCAAATAATGAAACACTGGCACATTTGGAAAAACCATGCTTGTAGGTCCTTGCCAATGCTCCTTACGCAAGTTTGCTGGAAATCCACCAATGTTTTATTTTTTCAAAAGTGTCAAATGTATGCAAATACAATCGTCATATAACCTAGCCCCCACTTGACAAAATCCATTCAGATTTATAAGCCTTTACGATATTTTGGGACCCCCACTCTAATTTTGCTCCCTCTCGACAGAATCCCACCAAACTTCGCAAAAACATGTATATCTTGATCTATTATCGGTTTGCCAAATGAAGTGTAGGTTCGTCAAATGGCACCTCATTTATAAGCCTTTGCATTATTTTGGGACCCCCCTCTAATTTTGCCCCCTCATGACAGAATCCCACTTACCTTTGCATACTCACTCAACATCAGTCCAGGAATATACAAGCAGAATTTCATGCTGTTCCATTAAGTGGCGCCAAAGTTATAAGCCATCCAAAACTGCATTTCACCAACCCTGTCATGCCGAGGTGTTCGCAAACTTTTCAGGACTGTTCGCAAACATCCGAACTGTTTGCAGACTTTCGTGGTAAAAACCACCCATTCTCTTGCTTCTTGCAGCCATATTCCATCCCATCCTCATCACCCCTCACCTCCCTAGAGATTATTTGATAAGTTTGACAAGTGTAATGTTGTGTGTTTTAATATGTTTTTACTGCAATGTCTACGGACACCAGCCGATGTCCCAAGATGGCAGGCGTTTCCAAAAATCTGACGCACCTCACGCTTCACGCCAACCAATCAGCGAACACGTTGGGTGTCCGTGGAAAAGACGCAAGTCAATTAGCCAATCGGTGTCCTGTCCGCAGAGCAAACAGGGAAGTGTGTCCGCGGAGCGGACATAGATATCACTAATTTTTTTGCTTTAAGTTTTGGTCATTTAAAAAAAAACTACTGGACAGATTTACATCAAATTAACAAAAGCACGCTTTCAGGACCAAGCCACCGCTCCTGCTGCAAATTTGGTGAAAATCCGTCGAGCGGATTGGGCTGTAGGCGTGAGCAAAGAATTTACCATTATGTCTATGGAAAAAAAAGACGTTTGGGACCCCCCCTATAACTTTTCCCCCTGTGGACCAAACATCATCAAATTTTAGAGTGGGCCATATACTTTAGTGAGGATTCGTCCAGGGGGCGCAGAGTTATAAGCCACCCAAAAACTGCTCTTCTTATGGAAAGAGCAACTTAACCATAACTACACGGCCACTACGGTGATATCTTCTTTGATGTCCTGAGTGTTAGTCCTGGGTGTTAGTCTTAGCAATGCACATTGGTGGCGCCAGTTATGGTTGCTTAGCTTACCATAACTGGTGAATTTCAAGGGTTTTTCGGTTTTACTTGGAACCATAACGTCCCTTTGACAACGTTTTTTTAACTGAATTTCATAGGTTTTTAGTAGCACAACATAACCATAACGTCCCTTTAACAAAGTTTTTTTTAGTGAATTTCATAGGTAAATTTGATAGATGTGTACTAGGGTTCCCTTACTTTATATACAATTAACTTAGAACATACTGAAAACCCTGCTAATGATTTTGATGTCCGCGGACGGTCACAGACGACATCAACACTACCCAAACATGCAGGGGGTATCTGAAATTGTTCTATCATACCATATAAACACTACGCAAGTTGAAAAAGCAGCATATATACACATTATATATATTAATAAATAAGCAGTGGAACCTACATATTTAACACATCAACCAGCCATTGAAGAACGATATGTAATAAACTAGATTATACCATGAGAAAAAAGATATACCTCCAACATAATTGCCTCACAGAAACTGCAGAGCATGAAGCAACAGTAGACCACACAACGAATACAATTTACCAGAAACTAGTAAGTAAACTTCATTTGTTTAGTATATTGCTCTACTTTTTGTGTGAGGTACAGTATAATTAATATATTTTTGTTTTTCACACAGAAATGTGCAGTACTTTGGAGTGGCTGGAAGAACATTTTCCACATGAGGAAATATCTGAAGACAATGATAATAATGGTAGACACTTGTCTATACAAGGAAATTAATAATCATTACCTAATCTGTACTTAACATATATATGTTTATTTTTTAAAGACCATACAAAGATTGAAAATGTGACTCCAAAAGACACAATGGAAAAGACTGTTGAACGCATTGAACAGAAAGTAGACATTCTTAAGGAAAATATCAATAGTTTGAGGACCCCATCAAAGAAAACATTAAGTACCATTGTCCCACCTGTACCTGTGCCCCCTCTCCATGTACCAGTGAACTATCCCCAAATCGTGAACAACAAAATAAACGTTTTGATGAGATTTCCATCCTTTCATCCCCTGCCATCCATCCTCTCTAAACCCCATAATTCCCCTATATTTGTATCAGTTTCTGCTTCCCCCTCTCTTTCATAATTTGTGTATATGTATATAAATAAAAAAATGTTATGTTTCTTGTAATGAAAAAGCAGTTAAAATGTCGGCAGACAGTGCGCCTGTCCGGCCTGTCCATAATTAACCAAATGTGGATGTCCTAAGGACACTACACCTCTCCGTACCATTCGCAACCAAGATGGAACTCTTCTTAGAACACACCAGCTGTCCGGGATGTCCATAGTCAAATAAAATGGAGGTGTCCTAAGGACACTATACCTGGCCATATAGTCTGCAGAACATATACGCAAATGCGCACTGTCGGGGGGAAATTCTGCCGGGGTCGGCCGGGCCGTCCGCAGACCTCCGGGCAGGGAGGCCCCAACTCCTCCCGTATATCCCAGATGAGATAGAGTATGAGACACACGCAAGAAGCAAGGTGACTCTGCAGTTTATTATACAAAAACGGCAGGGATGGGTCAAGGATCGTACGCGTCCGTCCTGACACACACACAATCGTGGGGCTCGCAGGCCCTTTTTACTGTATTATGACGCGTTACTTGCGTCATTTTAGAAAGTTAACAAAAAACCTATCGCCACTCTTAATTGGTTGCTCGAGTGGTAGGGTTAGTATAGCACACGTATAGAGAATAATATGAGTGGTCGAGGGTTAGTCAGGTGATATATCTGGGCTGTCCCTACAATTAGATACATGAGAATTGTTACATGAAGACTCCTAAGGATTGGTTAATATTACTGGCGTCAGTGATAAGAGCCCCATGTTCTGATTGGTGCGCCCGTGAGCTTCCCAGCCTGGGACCACCGCTGTTCCCAGCTCTCGGTGTACCTGCAATTTGCAACAATGTTTCACTATGGGTACGTGCAGACAATGTGAGGATTTATTCATAGCTGGAGGCTGACCGCTCCCACTGTCGCAGGTGTCCATTGAGCTTTTCAAGTGTATCTGCCTGTGTCTCGTAACGAGAGATCCAGACGCCTCTTTTCTCCTGGGCTTGGCATCTCGTCAGGTTCGGCTTGGTCACGTGAGGAGAGACCGTGTTTGAGGCAGAATTCTGCACAATTAATATTGTTTTTCCACTGTGTGTCTGGTTTAATTTGCAGGTGTGACTTTAACGTTGGTGCGCGGAGTGCGAGGTTGCAACATCGTGCCCTTGATGATTTGTTCTTGGAATGTGGGTTTGCAACATTGCGACCTTGGCTGGTTGCTTCGCCGGGCTCATTCTGCAGGATCAGCAACCTGACTCTTGTTTTGTTAATGTCCACGGGAGCTCTTGCTTGAGGCCTACTTAGGCCTGTTGTATAAGTGGGTCCGTCTGGTGCACAGGTGCTTTAGGTTACAGTACCATATAGTTCCATGACCAGTATCGTGTCTTCATTATATTTCTCATGGTGGTAACTGGTTTTAAGAGAAGCGTGAGCAAGCTTTGTAGATGAGTTCATGACGCGTCTTGCGTTTCTGCATTCTGAAAGCCTATGTAAAAAATAATAAAGATGCATGTCCGTGAGTATGCCTGTCGCCTACGTCATAGCACTGAGTATATTCTTCGTGTAGGTTGGTGCGGGAATGTCCAGTATGTATACTTGCACAGGTGTGCTTACCGTTGTCTAGGTCGTCATGGCATCTCTAACGACGTGTAGATTTTAGTCTAGTTGGTCCGTGCCGCAGGTGACGGCATGGCCAGTGCGGGCTGCTGGGCAGGCAGATGGACACATCCGTATGTTCCTGTACCAGGGTATCTGGTCGTCTGGTAAATGGACAAAATTCTTCTCGTGGCGGGTGTCTGGGTCGGGACCCTTTAGGCCAAGCGCGAGAGGTGAAGGACGGGAGCCTGGTCTTCCATTCTCCCACTTCAGTCCCCCCTCTGGTCGACTTGTCGACCACAAACATATCCTTTTCGTTATCTCCTCTTACTCGCCATATCTTAGTTATTCCTCCTAGATGTCCATAGTGGTTTACATGATCTTCAAATGACCAATACATATATTCACAGGTTCCTCCAGGAGTACAGTATACCCATTTCCCTATGTAGCTCCTGGGGTTTCTTGGGTTCTCGATCTTCACTGATGGTGGGTCTAGATGGTTGGTGATGATTTGGTTGCGCAACTTCTCCCTCTCCTGTATTATCACACCTGTATGTTGGCCGTCATCTGCTGGCATCAAGGGGTGCATTCCCACCATTTTGAGCAACTCGTCAGTGGTGCGTGCCTTCCGGGCCTTCCAAAATCTAATTATGATCAGCGTAGCTCCAGCCAAAATAGTACAACCCACTGTAATTTTCAGTCCATCTGACAGCCAGGATGGCATCCACGACCATAATAGTGAAAACCAGCTCTTATCCTTGTTTACACCGTTACTTTCATCCATCATTTTGGAGTGCATCTGGGCCAATTGTGAAACTGCTTCTGTCAGTGTACCATTGTCAGCATCGTTGGCAGGTATGAACGTGCAGCATGATTGTCCTATCTTTGCACAAACTCCTCCTTCCATTGCTGTGAGAAGGTCCAATACATATCTGTTCTGGAGTGCTACCATCCTTATAGCTCGCAGCTCCTCTTTTATTGCGTTGAATCCATTTACTGTAGAATTGATGGTCATCATTAGTTCCCATCTAGTTATCTGGAGCCATTTTGCGTTTGCGTAAGCCTGCAGTCCCGGATGTATTATTGAGGAGAAGAACATTGCTGCTCTGCTGAATAGTCTGTGTTCTGGCGGTATTGAAGTGAGTGCCGTTTCCGACCTTCCCCACAGGTAATTTCCTGTCAATGGTTCTCCTTGTCTTTTCCTTCTATTTAGGACAGTATCATTGCTGTTGGTCCTCTTCCCTTGCTCCTCCTGAAGTGGTGCAGATCTCTTTTTTCTCTTGTCCCCTTCATCCATTTTGGGAAAGTTCGCCACATTGACATGCTTCTTGGGTACCACTAGTGATGGTACATTGACGTGCACCATTGTGCACACACCATTCCACAGGGGAGGCAGTGTATGGTATGCCTTTTCTCCACAGGCCCAATAATGGTCCATTATTACTGCTGTTCCTGCTCCCCCCTCAGGTAACTCCATCACACTTGCACAGTTGGTGTTATATCCTACGTCCACCTCTCCTTTATGCTGGTAGCATACCTTGGGCGCAGTCAGCGGTAGTATTGTTATTGGGTCTTCATCCGTTTCTACCCACGTGAGCATTGGTACATACTTGATCCACGTCGTCCAACATCGGTGGTTGTGTGCCTCGATAGTTGAGATAGTTTCTTTTGTTACCATGTTGCTGCCAATCACTCCTTTCTCCCAGCTGTTGTCCAGGTACACCTTCCCTGTTATCGTTACCAGCTGCCTCTCCCAACATCCTTGTTTACCCGGAACTTCATGGTAGATACTGTAGTGTTACTTTCTTTGTTTCTCCTTTTGCAGGACCACTTGTTATGTATCTGAACGCTTCAGCATGTAAACTGCTCTTGTGGTAACTCAAATAGGTCTTGAGGAAGTTGTTTTCATATGGGTATGAGTCTCGGGTTTTCCACGTCATATGCACCACTGTCCCTTGAAATCTTCCTTTCGTTTGGAACAGTGCCAAGTATATTATGCACTGTGCTGTCTTTTCATCTATTTCTGTGGCAACAAATGTTCGTGACGCACTCATGGCGTATGGTATTAATGAGCAAACGTAGCAGCTGTCCTCAGTTGTCTGCTTACCAATGCGGGTCATGTGTTGGTACCATATGTTGTTTGAGACATGTGCTGAATCTTGTATATAATTATCAATACCTTTATTGTCTGAGTATGTGCTGCGTTTAACTCTATTTTGCTTGGGTGCAATGTTACTACTATCACCTGAC
Source organism: Ambystoma mexicanum (assembly GCF_040938575.1). Taxonomy (NCBI): domain Eukaryota; kingdom Metazoa; phylum Chordata; class Amphibia; order Caudata; family Ambystomatidae; genus Ambystoma; species Ambystoma mexicanum. The sequence continues at coordinate 824,239,104 of NC_090932.1, forward strand.
GTAACACCTGTTGCAGCAGGGGACGGGGGTGTATTAGGTTTGGGTGCAGCAATACAATTAATAGCATAGCTGTACTGCCATACAGAGGCAGCCAAGAACCCGGTGATCATCAAAATCCCTATTATTTTTATTACATATGCTAATCTCACCGGCATTTTGCTCTTACCTTGCTGCAGTCCTGGCAGCGTATTCTTGCGACGTTAAAGTTGCCCGCCTAAAAATTCTCAAAATGCTTGTTATTAGATGTTAGTTGTTGGTTTCCTTTAAGCTCTCCCTATCAAATAGTCATTCAGTGCCCAGGCGAAGAGCTGTTCCCACGCTACTCTAAGTGATCTATCTCTTAGGACCGGCAAGTTTGGGCGGAGGTGGGGCATTGAATATTCTATGGCCAAGAGGAATGCTGTGTAGTAGACACGTACCCTTCTCCTTTTTAGGTACGTTGGCCGTTTAATTTCGTATACAAATTGGTGTGACAATTCTTCTGGGTAATTATCGTCTGGGCAGTGAACTTGTTAGTTAGCTATTTTCTTAACAATACAATAATACGCAGTTCCTGTATGTGCGAGAGAAGAGAAAAAGAGAACATTCACGTGTTTACATGTGTACTTGTGCAGGCAATGTCCTTCAATTCAGTTATTACTATATTTGGGGATCAATGGGCAGGGGGAATTGGGCTCGGTTGGCGGGAGTATTTTTACTCCTTGAGCGTGTGACCATGGGGTGGGCAGTATGGGGATCACCCCTTTCTTCGTCAGTTATTGTCTCCGGGGAAGCTGGGTAGTGACACGGTATGGGAACAATTGGGTCGTTGTCTGTGGTAGAACTTCCTTCCGCTGTTGGGGATGTTGTTGCTGTTCTTCCAATGGACCTGTCGTTGGCGCTGGGGCGGGTCTGCAGTTTGTAGATCTTTACATCATGTAGGTGGTTCCAGGCACGCTTGTCCTTTAGCTTTACTGCTCTTGTTGATACGTCCTCTACCAGATGAGGGCCAGTAAATCATTTATCGTTCCATTTCCTGTTGAAATTGCGAAGTAGCACGTGGTCACCTTTAGCAAGTTTGCACAGGTTCTCCTTTTCCAATTCTGTATTTGCGCCTTCTTGTTGATTGCTGGTAGACCCGCCCCATGTGCGCTCGAGCTGTTGAGACACAAACACAACACTAGTAATCAAAGAAGACACATATTGGTACATTTCATCACCTAACACACTCGCTGTGCTTTCGTGATCAGTGAATGCCCTTGACGTTGGCGTTAGGGGAAGGCGCATTTGACGTCCAGTAACCACCTCGTGAGGGGTGAGGTGGTGGTCGGACCCTGGCCTATTCCTCAATTCAAATAGGGCTAATGGAAGGCAATACAACCAGCTTTTCTTTGTTGTTTGTTGTATTTTTGCAATTGCCTCCTTTAATAGGCCATTCAGGCATTCACATACACCGTTAGCCTGTGGGTGGTATGCACATGCGAATTTGTGTTTTATGCTCAGCAAGGATGTGATATGCTGGAACATTTCGTTTGCGAAATGCGGGCCATTGTCTGACCTTAACACGTCGCACACTCCCCACCTGGGGAAGTCCTCCCTTACTAGGAATTTGGCTGCTCTAAATGCATCTGGGTGTGAACAGGGCCCTGCTTCAATCCACCTAGAAAATGGGCATACTACTACAATCATATACCTATTACCTTGACATATGTTGATAATATAGTCAATGTGAAGATGCCGAAAAGGTCCCTCTGGCCGGGGTATAGTACCTCTTATCACTTTTAGGGTATGACCGGCTGTAAACTGTTGACATGTGAGACAATTGCTGATAAAATTTGACACATGAGAATTTAACTCGGGGCAGAACCAATCTTCTCTAATTCGTGCTGCAATTACTTCCTTGCCTGTATGGGCTGGGTGATGTAATTGGCTCAGGGCGGTGTTCAAAAGTGCCAATGGTATTACAACTTTTCCAGTGCCACCCTGGCGCCATAGTGCGTCAGTTGGTGACATTGTACATCCTCTTTTTACCCATATTTCTTTTTCGGCCATTGGTGCAGCCGCTTGTAGCTCCATAATCTGCGTGGCTGGGAGATGGGTGTACCCCTCTCTTATCAACATCTCCCTAGTCATTCCCCTCCCTCTCCCTCTCTGTGATTCTGGGGGGTTCCATATCTCACCAAAGTACGCAGCATATTTCGCATGTGCGTCCGCTGCTGCATTCCCTTTTGAGACGTGGTCTTCACCATTGGTGTGTGCGGTGCATTTTACTAGGGCTAATTCTTGGGGGTCATTTATTACTTCAATTAGTTCAGCCAATAAGAGGGCATGTTGCACTGGAGTGCCATCAGCTCTCCTAAACCCTCTTCTTCTCCATTTTGATAGCCCTGAGTGGACAGTGGATGTAACGTATGCACTGTCAGAGTATATGGTTACTCGTTTGTCAAAACTTACCTTTAATGCCAATATTAGTGCAACCAGTTCCGCGGCTTGAGCGGAGTAATGCTGTGGTAATTGTACACATTTCATAGCCACACACACCGGCGCCTCCATCATTTTTACCACTGCTTCCCCAGTCCTCCGTATCCCATCTCCTTGATCAATAGTTGATGACCCATCGATAAACAAAATCTCACATCCCTCTAGTGCGTTTTCTTCAACTTTCCTAGTACATGAGTACATTTCAGTTGTTTGGGTGCAGTCATGGGCATAATCTCCCTCCTCAATTACTTCCGCTAGGAACCTTGCAGGGTTAACCGTGCTACATCTAACAATTGCTAATTCAGCTCTAGACAACATGATCTCATAACCCGATGCCCTCTGCGTGGTTAGGGTGGACTTAGGTCTATTCAATATTGCAAATAGTGCATGTTCCACAAACAGTGTAGTTAGACACCCCATGGTTATTGCTGATGCTTTTTCCACTGCAAAAGCAGCTGCAGCGAGACCTTGTTCGCAAGGGAAGTGACCTAACATCACAGGGTCTAAGTGACCCCTGTAAAATGCTACTGGTTTAGAGCCCATGCTCGTTTTTTGGGCCAATACTGCTTTCATCACTGCTGAGTCGCAATGTGAAAATATAAAAAATCGTCGCTCATAGTCTGGGGATGCCAGTACTGGAGCAGTTGATATCGCGTCTTTCAATTCATCAAAGGCCTCCCTCATTTCCATAGTCCACCCCAACTTTTTCTCCCCTTTATTAGCTTCCCTCAAACCCTCAAGCAGGGGTCCTATGTATGAACTGTAATCAAATACCCATGCTCTACAGTAGTTGCACAGCCCCAGGAATTGCTGCAGTTCCCTCACAGTCTGTGGCATTGGAGTGCTTGAAATGGCCTGTGCTCTTTGTGGTGCAATCTTTCTTCCATGTTGGGATATCAGTTGGCCAATGTAAAGTACGTGTTCCTGACAGTATTGTATCTTTTCCATGTCTACCTTGTACCCTTTTTCAGCCAATATTGTCAACATCTTTAATGAGTCCTCTCTGCATTTACTTTCGTTTGTACTGCAAATTATTATGTCATCCACGTACTGTAACACTGTGCTTTCCACTTCAACGTTACCCAAATCCATCTGTATTACTCTATTGAAAATTGAGGGTGATTCGCAATACCCTTGTGGCAATCTGGTATGTTTCCACTTTGTATTTCGGTAAGTGAAGCTTGTCAAATCTTGTGAGTCTGGGTGTAATGGTATTGAGAAAAAAGCATTTTTAAGGTCGATCACTATAAATCGTGATGCTTCTGCTGGAATGCCACACAATATTGTGGCTGGGTTTGCTGTTACTGGATATTCTGCTTCTACTATGTTGTTCAAGGGCCTGAGGTCCTGTATGAAGCGCCAAGACCCCCCTTTAGCCTTGCGCACTGGGTACACAGCCGTCTTACATGGTGATTCTGAGGGGACCAATATGCCATTGTTTATAAGGGCCGTTATGGTTTCATATATGCCCTCTTCTGCCTCTTTTGACAGTGGGTACTGTTTCACTCTGGGTAGTATGGCACCTTTTTTCAACTTTATCCTTACTCCCCCTATGCTTTTTATGCATCCCACATCATAAGGGCTAATAGTCCACAATGATTTGGGCACCTTTGACATATCCTCCTTAAAGAAGGGGACTGGGGTGCATGCGGGTGCCTCAAGTGCCATCGCAATTTTCTGTGCTCCTTGTTTGTGAGCCACTCTTAGCCATATTTCTACACTCATCATGAACACCATTTCACCTTCCTCCTTTTCTTCTGAGAACAACTCCTCATCTGACACCTGGGTCAGCCTACATCCTTCTGCTAGTGCTATCACCGCCCTCCATGCTCTCCCTTCTTTATCTTGGGCGTGCACAGCAATATAATCAGCTGTTGCAATAATGCTCTCAATGTCCATTACAACCACCTTTCCCTCTGGTTCATTAACAGGTGTTTCTGGTCGGAACAGATAGGCTGCTGGCCTCCTCCATATTTTCCCTTCTATCCCTGGCATCCATGCAAATGCCATGTCTGTTCCATACTGGAATAGCTCGCCATCTACTGGCTCCGCCCTAATCGCTGTCTGTCCACAGTATGCTTGCATAATCTGTTGTGCTGCGAGCATGTTAATCCCTGGAGTAGAGCAAATTATGCCGTCCTCTGTAAAGGAGATCGTCATATTCAACCTGTTCATTATGTCCCTCCCCAGTATATTTACTGGTGAGGCACTATAATATAAAAGTGGAACTGACAGATCATAATTTCCAATAGATAAGGGAACGTTATCAGTAAAGGGAACCAACCCTTTAGCCCCAGAGAATCCTTGGGTGTTCATGGCTTCGCCTGACATCTTAAATTTACCTTCCCTTATGCAAGACCGGGTTGCCCCGGTGTCAACAAGGAATGATAATTTTTTGTCACCTATCGTTACCTCTATGCGTGGCTCCTCCGCACTATTAGGTGTTACTGACAGGATGGGACACACCAAGGCCGTCTGTGGGCTGTCCTATTGAGGGTACAATGATTGGCCATTCCCTGTGTAAGGGTTGTGTCCCAAGTCCGTCACCCTACCCAATTGTGTTTGTTGCATTTGGGGTTGTTGTGATATCGCTACTTGTTGTTGTGGCAGTGAATATGTTTGTGGCTGTTGTTGTGTTATTTGTTGTCGTGGTTCACTTCCTTGTTGCAACGTCGGCTGTTGTTGTATACCCTCCCTGGCTCCCCCTGCACTGTGGGACTGTCACTGTATCCCTACAGCCCCCTTCCTAGCACTTGCTCTGCACTTACCTCGCACTTGCCACCAGCTGGCCCTTTATTTATTATTTATTATTTTATTACGCTACTTACCGTGTACTGCACTTTCCCCCCCCTCCTCCTCCCCCTGCACTTTCTCCTTTTCCCCTTACCTCTGCACTTGCCCGATCTGAATGACACCTGGCCTAGTAGGATCGTTTGTCTGTCTTCCCCTTGTTTCCCTCCCTCCCTGCCTCGTCGCGCCTTGAAACACTTGTGTATAGGCGCGTTACAAATACCATATCATATCATATCATATCATATCATACCCTGCTGTTCTTGTGAGGTCCTAGGTTGTACCTGTTCATTCCATGCTGGTGTTCCTGGCCTGACCCTACACGTGCGTGACATGTGTCCTAATAATCCACAACTCCAACACACGGGTGGTTCCCTGCTTTGCCATGGGAAGCTCCCTGTGTTGTCCTGGTACACTGGTTGCCCTGTGGGGTAGGAATTTCTAAGTCCTCCCACCTGCTGTTGGGTGTTATATCCGTATCCTCTCCCTCTCATAAATCCACCTCTCCCCCTGTTATAATTATAATACCCAGCTCCTTGCATTGGGTACCCTCCTCCCATGTTTGGTGCGTGTAATTGCAGTGGCGGCACTTGTTGTGTTATAGTCTGTGAAGGTGCTATTTGAGCGGGATCTTGTGCAGCCACTACTTGTGTGGGGCTTTGGGCCATTGGTGTGGGCGTAGTTATCAGTGCCCCTTCCATTGTGTATTTAGTAAGTTTTTTCTGCACTAGTTTAGCCTCTTCTGTTTTCCTGTCCTCTTCCTTTTGTTTCATTTTTCCTTGCCATGTCCTGCAGTGATGTACTATTGTCAGTTGTATTTCTGGCCATGGTTTTGCTTCCATTCCCACTACTTTCTTTAGTTGTTTCTGAACTCCTTCTGGGAGCCCTTGTACCAGTATATGATAAAATATTGCTGGTGTTTTATCCCATTGTTCTCTAGTTTCCATGCGCCACTTCTCTTGGATATCCTGGATATAATCAACAGGATCCTCATTCTCACGCATCTTACGGGAGGTAATTGCTCCTATGTCTGATGTGTCTGGGTACTGTACTCTTAATGCCTGCCATAGTGCATGTCTGCAGTTCGCAAATGGTGCCCCATCATGCGATGTGTTTGTTATTGTTACCCCATGGAATCCCGCTCTCTTCCAAATATCATCCGCTCTATCCCCTAATATTGAAATTAACAGGCCCTTTACATCACCTACTGCTAGTTTCTGTCCTGCAGTGTGTTTTTCCATTACATATATCCACTTACCCGCACCTCCACTTAGTGATGGAAGCCTACATTTTATATTTTCTTTATCCGTATGCTTCCAAGGGACATACTGTGGTCTAACTCCTCCTCTCTCCAACAGTGGCATTAAGTTGTGTCTTGTGTCACCCTTTACGTTCCATAATATCGAGTCCTCACACCCCTCCTCTACTTCCGTTTCTTTTTCCTCTTCAATTTCGTCCTTATTACCCCTGCCCTTAACTTCTTCTTCTCCATCCTTTCCCCTCCTTTCGTCATTTCCTGTATTTAATGTGGGCGTGTTTATTAGTCTGTCCTGCCTGCGACTAGGGAGGTCTCTAAGCCGACATGCATAGGGTGTCAGTTCGTTCATGAAGGGCGCGAGCTGTATTCTGCGCAGCGAGCGTGAGGTGGTTGTAGGGCGCGATTGGGGAGGGCGTGATGGGGATGGGGATGGTGGGGTTTCATGGGTTTGTCTTTCCACTAGTCCTTGCTCTCCCTCCTCACTTCTCTCCAGCTCCCCCTTTCTCTTGCTGATCCATGGTGAGTCTATGTTGGTTCGAGTGAGGTATAGCTTATCTAAGCTTTCCCTTTCACTTTTTCTTCCTTTCCTCTCCACTCCTTCTTCCTCCTCGCTACAAAAATCATTCATAAATGTCATCCCCCACTCTGTCTTTTTCCCTTTTATTGTTACTGTTTGTAAGTCTATTAGGTCTATTTCTCCTTTTTCTCCGTTACCAACTTCTCCCCCTAGTGCTGATGTTGTCGCTACTTCTCTGCTTCTGTATACATCCCCCCATATTTCACTCTCCCTACTCCTCTCTTCCCTTCCTCCTTCACTTCTCTCCTCCATCTCCCTACTATTTTCCTCCCTTTTCCTTTTCAATTCCTCCATCACTTCATTGCTCATCTGTTCCAATATCCTTTCATCTTCTTTCTTCCTTTCCCATTTCACCCTTTCTCTTTCTACTATACTCTCTATTACCTTCCCCTCTTCATATTTCTTGGCTGTCTCTGATAGTAACCTCCACTTCCATATTGCCATTTCCTTTTCTTTTTCTTCTTCTTCCCTCTTCTTCTCTCTCAGCACTACTCTTGATACCCTGTCTGCTGCTGCTTTTACCCTTTCAGCTTCTCTCCTTTGCTCCTCATTTCGTTCCCTTAATTTTTCCAATTCGTTCTTGCCTTCTTTTCTTTTCCTCGCTCTCTCTCTTTCCTCCCTCTCGAGCTGTTTGATCAATTCATTCTGCTCATCCCTTAGCTTTGCTAATCTTTCCTCCAAAATGTCTTCCTTTTGCCGTAATAGCTCCTCCCCCCTCATTTCACTCTCTCTGGCATTATCCTCGTCTGTTCTCTTTACTACCTTCCTCTCTTCCCCAGTTAGTGAACCTCGTAACTTTAATAATATCTGTGCAGCTACCCACTCATCATTTCCTATCTCTACAGTCTGCTCTTCTCCAATCCTCCCCTCCCCCACTGGCATCTTCCTATGAGCCACATATGGTGGAGGGCTGTATGCCGGGTTTGAGTATCCTTCAGCCGCCCTTAGCTGTCCTTCTATTTCTCCTAATTCTCTCAAAGGGTACAACCCCCCTCCCTCTGTTTTCACTCCCGGTGTTATGGGTATCTCGTTGCCTGGTTCCTTTTTTATGTCATCTGATTTATCAATCTTTTCTCCTCCTTCTCCTCCGTACCCCGTGTTCTTTGTGCTTTCACTCCCCTTTTTCCCATCCTCTCCTTCCTTCTTAATCTCTTTTTCTTCCGGTGTTTCCCCCATAGTGAACATTCCATTTGGTCCTGGTCGGGACCCCTGGAACATCCTCCATAAGTTAAACACCTCCACATGGCTTGCCAAGTTCTTCCCCTTGTATGTATTGTGCAGATGGTTTAGCAGTGAATGTTGGGCATATGGATCGAAGCTACCATTAGGCAGCCATGGTGTTAACATTTTGTTATCCGTCCCCTGGGTCCATTCTATGCTGTACTTAATCAGTTTCTCCCTATGGGGTGGCAGTGTGGTGCATATGTGTTGTAGTGGGGTAGTGAGGGTGTTCCCCCACCCTCCCGACCCTGTCCCGTATGACATAGTAGCGCTCCACTTGTTACCCTTCCCCTATCTGGTAGCCGTTTATCTCACTAGCAGTTTACAATATACAACCTTATATTGTTTACCTGGCCCCGTAAGTGTGGGGACTTACGACAATCCTTTGACAAAATTAAAAAATAAAAAAAAATATATGAGGTTTTACATTTGTATATTCCCTTCTATCTTTCTTTCTTTATACAAGAACCATACGGCCCCCTGCGGCCGAAGCGCACGCAGCCCTCTGCGGCTGCGTACCCCTTATGACGCTTTAATACAGTCGTCCTGTATCCACGTTCTCCTCCCCCTTTTACACTCGCCGTGGCCGGCGTTCTCCGTGCTCAGCCACGCCCCTCCTCCCTTCTCCTTTCCCCGATCAACTCGTTTACCGTTTGTCTCCGTGTCCGCTCCCTTACCATATTTCTCTTCCCCACCACTCTCAAAACCAATGTACCTTGTGCTCGTGATATCCTACTAAAGCCCTACTGGTGACGTCACCGATCTCTTCGAGCTACTGGTAAGTTCTTCATATGTTCTTTAAGTTCAAAATACACTTGCAATCTACCCCCGCTAACCCTACAGCTGTCTTCCTGTCACTCCTGGAACAAGGTAATCAAATCAATAATATAATCGGACTGCGCACACTGCGTCGCCTCGCGTGTGATACGCCCCTCAACAGGAGGGCTTAACCAGCCAATTATCTTCCGTATTGGGCAACTAGCTTAGCTACCGCCTACAGGGAAACGTCATCTACCTATCGAGTTTCTTGCTCGAACAATAGGGATCCTCATCTACTCATTGATCAATAAATGCCAAATCGTAGGAAACCACACACACCCACCCTTACACGTAGTCGCAACCTAGGCCAATCAGTGTCTACGAGCGGCCGCACGTGATGTTTTCGTGCTCCGCCCCCCTCTTTCGCGTGACGTAGCCGACTGCTCTCGCACTCGTTTCACTACCATTCATTCCATTGCCAACACTAAGTTCTTAAACCTTCGCCGTGCACCTGTACAACATCTCCCTCCTCCCTTATTTACTTCCTCCCCCCTCCCTCACAATTTCGCATTGCTTGTTGTGCGTGTCATGCTCACCAAGTTCTCTCGATGCAGGGTCGCTCGACTGCGTGCACCCCTCCAAGCGGCTCGCCACCTCCCCTCGTCTGGACCACGTCTGGACACTCGCCGACCGCGGGCGGGATACTTCTCAACCGGCCAATATCCGGATTGCGCTGTCCGGTCTTCTCGCAGCTCCGCGATGGTCCTGTAGTCCTCAGAAGGGGGCAACGGCAGAGGGGGCCGCGCCGCCGGGCCTCCTCGCAACGGGAGTGCCTGGAAAAAGTAAAAATAAAAAGTGGATCTTAAACAGATCTCAGCAGTGCCTCCAACTTGTCGGGGGGAAATTCTGCCGGGGTCGGCCGGGCCGTCCGCAGACCTCCGGGCAGGGAGGCCCCAACTCCTCCCGTATATCCCAGATGAGATAGAGTATGAGACACACGCAAGAAGCAAGGTGACTCTGCTGTTTATTATACAAAAACGGCAGGGATGGGTCAAGGATCGTACGCGTCCGTCCTGACACACACACAATCGTGGGGCTCGCAGGCCCTTTTTACTGTATTATGACGCGTTACTTGCGTCACTTTAGAAAGTTAACAAAAAACCTATCGCCACTCTTAATTGGTTGCTCGAGTGGTAGGGTTAGTATAGCACACGTATAGAGAATAATATGAGTGGTCGAGGGTTAGTCAGGTGATATATCTGGGCTGTCCCTACAATTAGATACATGAGAATTGTTACATGAAGACTCCTAAGGATTGGTTAATATTACTGGCGTCAGTGATAAGAGCCCCATGTTCTGATTGGTGCGCCCGTGAGCTTCCCAGCCTGGGACCACCGCTGTTCCCAGCTCTCGGTGTACCTGCAATTTGCAACAATGTTTCACTATGGGTACGTGCAGACAATGTGAGGATTTATTCATAGCTGGAGGCTGACCGCTCCCACTGTCGCAGATGTCCATTGAGCTTTTCAAGTGTATCTGCCTGTGTCTCGTAACGAGAGATCCAGACGCCTCTTTTCTCCTGGGCTTGGCATCTCGTCAGGTTCGGCTTGGTCACGTGAGGAGAGACCGTGTTTGAGGCAGAATTCTGCACAATTAATATTGTTTTTCCACTGTGTGTCTGGTTTAATTTGCAGGTGTGACTTTAACGTTGGTGCGCGGAGTGCGAGGTTGCAACATCGTGCCCTTGATGATTTGTTCTTGGAATGTGGGTTTGCAACATTGCGACCTTGGCTGGTTGCTTCGCCGGGCTCATTCTGCAGGATCAGCAACCTGACTCTTGTTTTGTTAATGTCCACGGGAGCTCTTGCTTGAGGCCTACTTAGGCCTTTTGTATAAGTGGGTCCGTCTGGTGCACAGGTGCTTTAGGTTACAGTACCATATAGTTCCATGACCAGTATCGTGTCTTCATTATATTTCTCATGGTGGTAACTGGTTTTAAGAGAAGCGTGAGCAAGCTTTGTAGATGAGTTCATGACGCGTCTTGCGTTTCTGCATTCTGAAAGCCTATGTAAAAAATAATAAAGATGCACGTCCGTGAGTATGCCTGTCGCCTACGTCATAGCACTGAGTATATTCTTTGTGTAGGTTGGTGCGGGAATGTCCAGTATGTATACTTGCACAGGTGTGCTTACCGTTGTCTAGGTCGTCATGGCATCTCTAACGACGTGTAGATTTTAGTCTAGTTGGTCCGTGCCGCAGGTGTCGGCATGGCCAGTGCGGGCTGCTGGGCAGGCAGATGGACACATCCGTATGTTCCTGTACCAGGGTATCTGGTCGTCTGGTAAATGGACAAACTCTTCTCGTGGCGGGTGTCTGGGTCGGGACCCTTTAGGCCAAGCGCGAGAGGTGAAGGACGGGAGCCTGGTCTTCCATTCTCCCACTTCAGCACCATACCCAAAAGTCCTGCGAACATTGCGCCTGTCTGTAACTGTCCGTCTCACTTGTGTTGCACTTTTAATTAGTTTCAGGACCCAAGCACTGTCCATAGAACACCGCGCGAACGCGCACGACTGCTCTTGCACATTTGCTGTCCTGCGGACACCAGTTCCCTTCGCGGACGTGTTCCCGATGTCATCATGTGACCACACACACGCTGAGCATGTGTCCTAATTTGCGGACTCTGTCTGGATGCCCAACATTTTAAAAGAACTTATTCAGACAATCCAAATAATTTTACAGTAAAAAATCACCATTTCACGTGTCCCAGACTATGGCCCTGGCTTTCCACATATTTTTTGTAACTTTTTGAACGCTTTTGAGTGTTCGATATGTTCTCGTGGCGCACCTCTCCACCCCTATTAAAAGCCACACCCCAGAGCTGATCTTCATTGTACTTCTGGCTATTGCAGATTGACTTTTGCTGCCTTTAGTGCTCTAGCTGACATTATCTCATCAACCCTAATGGCATCCATGACTGCTGTTGCTACATCAGCCTCAACACCACCCAAACCCTCCACCACCACCACCACCACCTCCCCAAGGCCTGCAGAGGGGAACATGTGTGAGGATGTAGAGAACGAAGATGAAAAGATGAAGAGGATGAAGAGAATGAGGTGGAGGAATGCCCTACTACCAGCACTCGCCGGGTGTCTTGGGTGTGGTGGTTGTTTACCGTTTATGGTAACGTACCAAAAGCACGTGCGGACCAGGTCACCTGTAACCAGTGCAAATTAGTGCTGAGTATTGCGAAACGTGGTGCATACAGCTCTGGTACGACATCCATGAAGCGACACCTAACTTCGTTCCACGGTGCGGACATTCACAAGGTTGTACCTTGTGATGAACGTAATAGGTTGAGTTCCTCCACAGCATCCTCCGTTTCCGCTCCTCTCACCACAAGAGACACTCCTGTGGGAGAGGGCATCCCTCCAGCTGCTTCACAGGCCATTCGCGATGCTGTTTACCATTACCGTTCGAGGGTCACAATATTGTTTATGTACTGTGATGCAGTACTCTGCAAGGGGGAGAGTCTTCGAAGTGCTTTCGAGACCACGGTCACGGACCACCAGAAGACCTGCCACCTACATAAATAAGGCCCACCCTACATCTTCCTCTCTCCACCAGCCCTTTCTTATCCCTGTGGTTGGTGTCCCTTCCTTACCCTTGTTTCCCCTCCTCTCCTAGTGTGTCATGTGTAAAAAAGCCAAAATAATATAAAACAACAAAAATCCCCCCAAAAAAGTCTGTTTTCAGAGCCGCCTTTCTCAGTTTAAAAAATAGAACTATCAAATAAACAGTGCAGGTCCTTGTGCATTTTTTAAATGTCTGTGGACAGTCTTAGGACAGATAACATTTTGGGGTGCTGCCCTAGCAAAACCAATGCAATTTTCTCTGGGAGTAAGTTGTGGCTCTGAAAAGAGCCTTTTGGTGGTGTTTTGTGTGATTGAAAAACTTGGATTCATCACCATCTAATGCAAAATAGATGACTATAATTCCAAAAAAGGTCGCAATGTATTTTGTACATTTCTAAGAAAAATCTGATTGCCGGCATATGTAAGATGGACTCCATCTCTGCGAAAAATGAATGTGCTACGAAACATAATATTTTCATTGTGAAAAGAGGACATGCCAACATCTCTTAGAAAGGCACAAACAGCCTTATTGACATTGTGCCTCGCTTTCTCCATTTGTGGACCAAATGAAGAAGAACGCAGCCACATTTGTCTTTGCGCAATATGAAAAAAAATTACTTGGGAATTTGGAAACATGTCCATGACCTTGTCAAGTCCTTCTTTCATTGCAAATTGCAAAGAAATTCCAGACACATGTCCTAAACTGTTCCCTCCACAATGAATTATAATTATGTCAGCATGACGCTCTTTCTGTAAAGTAGCGCAGAACGGTACCAAGTCCAGCCACTTCATTCCACGCACTCCATGCCAGTAAGCTTCCACATGAGGGAATCCAAGATCTGCAGATACACCACAATGTTCTGCATGCACCTCCAACCAATGTATCCATGAGTCTCCCAAATCCAGATAATCTGTTTTCGAAAACACACAGCCACAGATATCTGTTCTTCTCTCAGGAAAAAGACGTCCTCACTAAATCTCTCCTTACACAACACACCCACTAAACTTTACTGACTAATCCCTAGCTGTGCTCATTCTCATTTGCATGCCTCTCCACCCCAGAATGCCCGTATGTAATACGCGATGTCCGCAGACTGCCGGCATGTCAGCGGACATGTAGAAGATCTGAGCGTGGTGAATGTACATTTAAATAGTGTTCCCCATTTTCCCCTTTAAGGTGGGCTCTGAAAAGAGCCGTTATTTTTGTTTTTTTTTGCAGATGCCTGACAGACACCTGTTATTTTGTATTTTTCTGGGTTTTTTTCTTCTTATTTTACAACTAAAAGCTTCACATAACCTGTTCCAAAGCAAACCTTACATTCCAAAATAACATGACATTTCCCAAAAAAAGATAAAGAAACACCATCTGCTTCAAAATAGGCAGCATTACTCGAAACAATATTCTCGTTGTTACAGAAAAACTTACCAGCTCTTAGCATGAAAGCAGGAATGGCTCGATTGATTGCACACCTAGCAATGTTTTGCTGAGGACAAAAAACACAACTGTTGTCCAATATTGCTCTAGTTAGTAATCCAGAAAAAAATACTTTTGCATTTGTAAGGATGTTGATTACTGCTTGAACCAACTGTTCCAAATCTGCCAACAAATTAGGGGAACTCACGTAGCCCAAATGGAAAGCACCATAGTGTAAAACTACCACATGGGGTCTGTTCATCCTACACATATCTCTACAAACTTGGAGAATTTCCTCTACATTGCACTCAGTCACAGCACTCCATACCACCTCCACTTCGCTAACATCAAAATTGTTTGCCACATGCCTGCATTGAGAAGACTGCTGTAAACCATGGACAAACATATCTCTGAGCACCAACACCCTGACTTTCTCCACCTCTGCCATCTTCACTACACTCACTCTCTTTCTACACAAATCAACAACATCAATATCTGATTGGCTGATCCCTACAGTCCCCTTTGCATGCTGGATTTGCTGAAAACCTTGTATGTGGCACGCCCTACCCGCGGACAGCTGCGGTGTCCACGTGGCACGTAACTCTTACCCAGCCCTTCTACCCTTTCCACATCACTCTCAGTTCCATTGCCTCATTGCAAACAGCTAAGCAGTCACACAACCATCCACCAATCACATCCAAGACATCTACATCTAACTCCATCATCAGAGTTCCGCACTTCAAATGTACTGTTGATCACTCTGAATACAAGTCTCATATCATTTCAAAGCACCTACTACAAAAACTACTGTACAAGTCTTGAAAATTTCTACTTACAAGTCCATGCATATCCACATGCATGATTACAAAGTACAGGTATGCATATTTATATTCAGAGTACATGTACAACTCTTATGATTCCATATAAACAAAGTAATGCCAATAAATCTGCATAGCCAATACATACATGCTAATGCTCCAGATTTAAGTGCAAGACTCCCAGTTTTTCTTTGAAAAATGCACTATGTTTTACTGTCTCCCGCATAACCTATACATACATGCCAACCCTCCCGATTTACGCGCGAGACTCGATTTTTCATTGAAAAATTTCACAATGTTTTACTGTCTCCCGCCTAAATTAATGCTAATCCCAATGCAATCGTATGAGAAAAATAAATGTTCCCGATTGCTATGGCAGCTGTAAAAAAAACAAGTGAATTTCATGAACTTAAAATTCTACTAATTTGTGAAGCATGTTGAACTAACATACTGTAAATAACATATAAAGGCTGCACATAGAGAAATGAAATGCATGCATACACTATGTTCAGATATCAAACAAGAATACTACCACAAAAACATACAAATCAATGTGTACATTAACATCAGTGCTCTAAACACACAAAATTACTAACTTCTTCCTTTTACAATTGCAGTGAAGACCACTCTCCTGAAAATCAGCAGCATCTAAACTACAAACAACATAGCCGAAGAAACCTGCTCATTCCACAAAAAAAGTATGTACAATACTAGCTTCATATTCTTACTGTTCCTCAAAGACACTGTGTGGTTCATTCATGTAATTTACACACCAAAAAAAATATCGATTTCTGAACCATTCTGCCCACAAATCTCCATTTATTAAACAGAGATTAGCAGGCAGAATGGCACACAAATCACCGTTTTTATGGAACACAAATAACATACTCAACCCTTAGAATGTTAGCACTACAAAATAAAGAACTGTTTTAATTGTATACCATTAGATTTACTATTAATGCTTCTCCTCACCACTAGCTCACTTTCTACTCTCATCTGAACCGCAGTGTAGTAGCATACAAACAGAAGAATAGCTTTCCCAACTCATTGTAACTGCCCAATGCACATTCACACACCACCACATACATATTTTCAATTAAAACTCATACATGCATGCACACAGCACACATACATTGCAAAACAGACCAACCCATACCTTCTTTTTTTTTCAACAGACCCCAGAAAATGCCTACCAAAAAGCAAGTCCATAGAAAGTAACGCAGAAATAGAGAAAATGAAAATAAAAGTGTCCAAAATAAGCATCTATCTCTACCAGAGTTTGTACAAAATGTTCAAACAAAACAGCTAATGCAGTCATTTAGCAAAACAAAAGAAGCTTCTAGTGCAGAAACTTTGCCTCCTCTATCAAAATGTAAAACCAAACAGAAAGTGATTAACAAGAATTCAACTAACACTACTGCTAACACTGCTCCTATAAATCATGATGTAGTGGCAAGTGACCATACCAAAAAAAAGTATTTTAGCAAAAATGATCTGCCACAGAGTCCTTCAGAATCTTATAAAAACAGGAGCGAAATCATGCACAACCCATAAAACCTACCATAGAAAATGAATCCTAGAAGCTCTCGTAGACAGTGCAATCCTTCTCAAAAGGAAGTTATTTATTTTAGTTTTAAACAGGATGAAACCAGTCACAAATCCAAGTACTAAACTACAAAAGAAACTTGTCAATAAACGCAATGTCAACAAAAATAACTTCTTAAATATCTGTGGAGGTGAATGGAGTCACACCATGACCACAGAACCATATTATAAGCATACAAACAAAATCAAACAAACACAATTTCCTTCCATAGCAGTGGACGAGGTTATGAAAAAAATTATAATACCATCATGGAACAAGAAACACTGTTTACAAAAATATCCCCAAAAAACTCAGAATTTCCTCTCCATTCGACTGAACCAGAACGTCCAGTAAACAAATGGCCGTGCACTTCAATGTGCAACATTCCCAACAAATTTTTCAAATCTTTACGCCAGTTCAAAAATCAGTATGTGAAAGGTAAAGACAAAATCAAAATGAAAGTGCTGCAAAGTATGGATACCTGTCCAGTGCGGAAATACACAGAACTACAAGGACATTCATTAGCCTTAATTTCAGGACCTATTTGCAAAATCACCTTCCATGATATCAAAATGATATACACACATAAATCAACTGTAGGAAATCTAGTCTATAAACTGTACTATATTAAAAGTCCTGCTTTAGAACTAGCCAATTTAAACAACACTCTTGTACATGGTACACCCAAAGACCTACAAGAAGAAATCGACCGTATCCAGAGAAAATATTTTGGAAGTGAAAGCCACTTACAAAATGTAATAGCTTTAGAAGAGACTAGCAACAATTCTGCATATGGCAACCTTCTACTACAGACATACAAAAAAGAAATACTAACATTTAAAAGTACATCCGCTGAAGTACCAAACCATGTGTATGTGTGTTGCCGCAGAACTTTTTACAAAAGTCACACAAAAACTATAGACGTAACATACAAAATAGAAGACAATGAAGATTCCAAATGGTTTGAATTAGCTCTCTACCTTTTAGCAGAAAACAAATATGAAATAAGTGACCCTTTAATACTTTGCAGTTACTGCACTACAAAACTTGACAACAACCAAACTCCTTCACGTGCTATCACAAATAACCTGGAATTATTCCCACTACCAATAATACGCCTTCAACCAAAAACAGCAACATTATCTCCCTCTGAATTGGTAAAAGGCATTTGTGGCAAAGTAGTTTATTTACCATTAGATCTGACAGAAAATGTGCACACTCTAGGAGTGCAACGTCCAATAGAGCAATCTTTAATTGTCTTAGTAAATGGTGTACCAAAAAAAGACAAAAGAATTTGGCAACAACTCGTGGTCTTACATAAAGACAAGTCTTGCAATATCTAAAAGACAATAATGAATACTACAATGAAATAAATTTCGAAGAAAACTTAAGGGAAACAACTGAAATAATTCAAGAGTCACCAGAAACTGGTCAATTTGAACTTCTGGATCCTGCTGCAGTATCCAATATTTTAGACCATTGTACAATTCATCCATTGCATTCTAATGACAGCATAGATGATGCACTAGAAACGTACCAAATGCGACAAACCAAAGGATCACCAATAAGCATATGGTAAAAAAGTATAGAAGCATGTGCTTTTCCTCTACTATTTCGTACTGGCAAAGGAGGAAGGTGCGATGATAGACCCACTCAGATAACAGCATTAGAATACAGCTCATTACGAATGTATTCTGAAGATCCCAGATTTAGACAAAATTTAGAATACATATTCCACCTACTCTTTGAAAGTGAACTAGCAACTCTATGTTATGGAGTTGACACATATTGAAACCGGGAATCCACTTTCAAAATATGTAAGCTATGCAATTAATACCAAAAGTGCAAAAAAAAGATGAGGTTTTACAATCAAGCATTACAAATCTGTTTGCAAACATGCATGGTAAGAAAGAATACTGGTTCCGATGTCACGGAGATGTACGTTGTATGATCAGAAACCTTGGACCACCCATTTGGTTTATTTCATTAAGTTGTGCAGAATATGCATGGGAAGATTTACATGATTTCCTATGCATATCAAACAAAAACAAAACAAACATAGATATACTAACACCTGGAGAACTTTGCTCTCTAGATCCTGTTAAAGTTTCAAGATATTTCCACCATCGTTTCATTGCTATGCTACACTTTATTTGTAATAAAACTGTTCCTCCCCTCGGAGAAGTACAACACTTCTTTTGGAGAAAAGAATACCACGCCAGAGGAGCACCACATATCCACATGCTTTTATGGATTAAAGATGCTCCTAAATTTGGTCAGGACAGTGATGCCACTGTTTTGCAGTTCATCCAAAAAATATGCCACTTGTGAAATCCCTTCACAAACGAGACTTAGTGACCTTCATGCACAAATTGCATAATTTCAAAGAAACAAATGTGGCAAATATTGTTGTTGCAAATACAAAAACAAAGGGAAATACTACACCAAATGCTGCTTTGGTTTCCCTAGACCAGTTACAGAAACAGGTGAAGTGAACAACTTCATGTCTTCAGTTAGACATAGTGTTACCTAAGAACACATATTACATAAAAAGAACAGAAGAATCAAAATATATCAATGATTACAATGCAATCATTGCCCTCTTATGGAATGCAAACATAGATGTGCAGTACATTGCAGAAAATTCCACTGTAGATGCACAATATGTTACAGCCTACTTAACAAAAGCAGAAAAAAACAGAGCTTCAAGACCTCTGGAATGACCTATCATCAGACAAAACACTATCTCAGAAATTGTTCATCTTAGGCATAAAAATGCTCTCTCATAGAGAATGAGGTTCTTACAAAGCTGCAGATCGTTTAACTGGTACTGCTTTGTTTGGAAAATCTGAAAATTTAGTATGGTTAAGTCTTGGTCCTGCTAAATCTAGAAAAAGTGTTCTCAAATCATATGAGGACATTTAAACAATAGCCAAAAATGATCCCAACACATTTTGAAAAACAATTTACTAGACACATACTACCCGAACAGCACCACTATGGAAACCATGTGTCCATACCACATAGCCCAAAACCTTGCATACAAAAATAATATAAAACCTGATGAAAACGAAGGTAGATATAGAGTGACAGATTGTGAAGGCAGCTTAGTGAAACTTACCAAATGAAGCTTAATTAATCATATCAAATTGTCATTAGAAACTCCTCAACAGAAAGAACTATATAACATGTCCCTGCTACAACTTTTTAAACCATGGAGAAAAGAAGAAGAGATACTAGATAACTATGACTGCTACGAAGACGCTTTCAAAGCAAATGAAAGCACTATCACCGAAGTGAAATTTACACAGTACAAAACAATGTTGCACAATGAACAGCAACACGAAGAAGAACTCCAGGCCCAACTAGATAAGGACACTTCCGACAGTAGTCAACCTTCTGTAACAGGAAGTCAAGAACCATTGGGACAGCCACTAACAGCAAATGAGGCAGTATTAGCCATGACAGAAGTAGAAACACCACGTGTCACTATGAAGAAGATACAGAAGACTTAACTGTACTACAATAAAAACTTAACAAAGACCAGCGCACCATTTTTGAAGAAGTAACAAAAGAAATTGCACATGGTGTACAACACGAACATAAAGAATGTACCTGTCAGGTCGCCGCCGCAGATTTCAAAACATAGGACGCCAGTCCGACTTCAATATTAATCTGAAAACATTGTAACACAGACTCAGGCATTGGTCGCCATGCATTGAGCACCAATTTCCACTTTACCGTATGAATTTGGTGGCAAGAAAACACCACTTTTTCAATTTTCCGTGGCCACATTCCATTCCAACCTAAGTAAAGCTCACCTTCGGAAACAGTATTTCATAATTGTAACAAGTGCATTAGTGTCTTGTTTTGTAAGTGTTACTGGCGATGTCCGTGTACACCAAAACATGAACCAAATATGGTGGAGGCCGCGAAAAAAATTTGACGCACTTCACGCTGTTCCACAACCAATCAGTGAAAGCGCCACATGTCCACGGACATGACACTACGGATTAGCCAATCGATTTCTTGTCCGTGGAGCGAACAGGGAAGTGCGACCGTGGAACGGACATAGATATCACTAATATTTCCAGACCTACTTTTTCATCGTTTTTAAGAAAAGTACTAGACAGATTTTCACCAAATTTACAAAAGCATGCTTTTGAGACCAAGCCGCTGCTCCTGCTGCAAATTTGGTGAAAATCCATCCAGCGGTTTGGGCTATTGGCGTGCGCAAAGTTTTTTCCCCATTCAGTCTATGGGAAAAAAGACATTTTGGGACCCCCCTGGGACCTCTTGTTTAACTTTGCCCCCCCGGGCCAAAATTCGGAGTGGGCCATATACTTGTTTTGCAAAGTTTGGTGAGGATTTTTCCTGGGAGAGCGAAGTTATAAGCCGTCCAAAAAGTGCTCTTCCTATGGAAACAGCAACTTAACCATAACTACACGGCCACTACTGTGAATGGGTCAAATGATTCTTCTGACTTCAAGTTCTTAATTATTTCTGCTAAAGTCTCTAAACAAGCGAAAGAAAGCCTATATTGTCACACAAACACAGGTTCCCTATATAATCCTTCTGGCAGTGTAGCAACATGCAGCTCAGTGCACCCATAATTGTGGGCATCTTTTGTGAATACCTCCTTGAATAGTATGAATATTTTTCTCAATTGGTCTTTCTCCTCTTCATTTCTGCATGCATTTTCAGCCTGGATTTGTTCCTCAACCATTTTAGAAAGTTCTGGAAAATCCTCCAAAGGAGGAATCTCAGTGCTTTCTTCTAATTGCGTGGCAGTATCTCTTTGGAGAGAGGCTGCTCTCAAGTACCTCGGCACGTCAGCTTCTACACCAAATTGCTGTTTTTCTACTGTCTCATTTTCATCCACCAGAAATAGATTGCAATCATCCTCATGATGACAAATCACATCTTTTGGTTCATAAGGGAACACTGACTGAATTCTGAAAATCCCCTTTGGTTTAGAGTATAAAGCCTCTGCCAATTCACCCTCTGAAGTTACATAGTTTTCAGGAATATTCCTAATAACTGGGTTGTTTAAATCTGTAGTGTAGTACGATTCTTGCATTGCCTTCCCTAATGCTGTACCTTCCGTGAAAGGGCCAACAAACAGGCCCTGTCCAGAGGGAGTAGGGAGCCCAGGGAGCCTACCCCAACTCCCCTTCTTGCCTGGGATCAGGCAATCCCACTCCCCAATCCTCCTTACCTTCGGTAATTGTGGCACTCCCCACACCAGAGAACGCCAGCAAGGTCCCCAGGCTGTAGCAGCCCAGCAGAGAGAGAACCTGGAGACACATGGTGGAGGTGGCATCCCTGTTATGGGGGTGCCCCAAACGGCACAACACCACCAGAGGACATGGCAGAGGACGTGAGAAAGAATGGGCGGCACCAAAGTGGTGCCCCACTATCCACAACACTGGCAGGATCAGTGTCTGCTAGAGTCTGTCCCCTACAGATAACTACCACTAATCCACCACAGAATTTACAGAATTTGAACAGTTCCTATGAAGGCCTTAAACCACTATGCCACGAGGAATTGGGGTGTTTTAATGGAATAAAGGCACTTCAGAGGCCTTTACCCCCTACACCACCAGGAATACAATGCATTATTATTAAAGGCCCTGTAGGCCTTCAATGTACCAGTAGGGTCCTTGTAGGAAAAAGGGCGGGCTTAAAGACCCTTTTAATCCCTCCCATGGCCTTTCCACAGTCTTTCCTTGTCACACCCCCCATAGACAGGTAAGAGTTCTGTGTGAGTGTGCAAGTTTGGGTTAGTTGGGTGAGGACTGAAGCCCAGTGGAGGCGAGAGCAATTATCATCCAGAGGCTTTTGTTAAGGGGATTCTGTGGAGTGTTTGTGTTAGAGAGGGAGAGTGTGAGTATTTCAGGAAGAGAAGGATTAGTAGCAGACTGAAGTAGTGGTAGATATAGTGGCAATAACTGGAATTAAGTAAAGTAGGCTGTGGGAGTAGTGAATGAAGGAGATAGGTGGCGGTGGGTAGTAGAGTGGTGTGCAGGACATCTTACCCTTGGGTGTCCTTAGAGGTCTGACCAGGGGCTTGCAAGAGAGGTGAGCAAGGCATGATATCCCTGGAGGTCTGGTGAGAGGAAGACAGTGGTAGAAGAGAGCTAGTGGAAGTAGCAGAATGAAACAGTAGTAGAGGTAAAGCAGTAAGACTGACAGTGAGTGGCAGAGTAGAAGAAGCTATTGACATTAAGTGAGATAGAAACTATAACGAGAGGAATAGCAAGAGGTGGGAAAGTAAAGTGAGAGGAAGGAGGAAAAGGGAAACAACAGAGTGTGAGGGACAGTTGGAGTTACCCGTAGGAGTAAGAATAGGAGTGGGAAAGGAAGTAAGATCAAAGGGTTTAGGTGGAAAAGGCGTAGTGAGTGATTGGAGGGACAGAATGTTTTGGGAGGAGAATGTATTAAGAGATAAGTATAGTGAAGGGTCAGGTGTGAGAGTGTGTACAAAGTGTGAGTGTGACTATGGGTGAAAGAAGGCACAGTTCCCTATTTCCTGAGTACAGGTGAGGGAAAGTTAGAAGTTCCCTATGGAGTCAGGTAGCGATCATCTCAGGGCAAACACCTAAAGTTTAGAGAGAATAAAGATAGTTAGGGGTTACCGATCTGACAATTACTAACCACACCAATAGGGACGCTTGGGCTAGGGAGGTGGGAACCAAGCCCGGTAAAGGCAAGAGAGGAGGGGCTGGCCCTAGCATCAAATATCCACAGCCCCATTAGTTTTCAACAAATCTTGTGAATCAGCCATTCTTACCATCAAAACACCCTTCAATTTACTGTAGGAGTCAGAGTGGTTATTTGTGGCAAGCCTCCCAGTCACACTTCCTTTAAGTTAATACCCTGACACCCTTTGTTAGCCAACAACCAAAAAAGTGATGGGTGGAAGGTTTGGTATACATCTGAACGACTGGCATTGCTCTGTGCAACCTTCCACACTACTGTTTTTTATCCCATCTGTAACACAACAAAAACAGAAAGAAGCAGGAAGACTCTGTATTCTGGACCAGAGTATTATTGTAAAGCACAAATCCGAAAAAAGTGTCCAGAGAGAAAAACTGAGTTGCTTACAAAAGTGTATCAAATTTTATTTGTCATGATACAGAAAACATTCAAAAAAATCAATTAATGACACATCACTTCAGAAAACATCATTATATCACATAACACGACAACATGGGTAAAAATAACACATGGCTAAAATGAGTCCATCATCACAACCACTCATAGTGCAGCATTCAAACCATACATCATACATAGTGAGATTCAACCAAACAACAATAGCTGAAAATGACAACATTGATTAACAGTCGGGAGTGGGATACACATTCTCCACATCACGTCTGGTTATTTTAATGTTTAGAAGTTGATTAACATCCAACAATAGAAATGGTTTAAACAATCTATCACGAGGGTGGATCTGAGAAGGAAGATGTTGTATAGATCACATCCCTGGAAAGTAAACTCAGCCGGTTTCAACGTAGAATGTATATTGAAAAACGTCTTCATCAGGAGATACAAGGCGAAAGGCTGCAAGAGAAGAGCATTACTGCATAAATATGCGGCAGTTCCCCATCTCATAGACTGAACCCAACAATTAAAAATATATTATGTAACCACCATGTGCCACCTGTTACAGACCAATAAAGTTAAAAATTGAGAATTTGTGCTGGGGAAGTCAAGCAAAGTTGAAAAACGCCCCCAGTGGCAGAGTTTTATTTGGAAAACCCAGAGGCGGTCTTGTATGTTTTCAAAGAAGAAATACTGCTTGTTTATAACAGCCAATGCAATCAGATTCTGGAATAGTCACTGTTGAACTGGTAAGGCTTTGCATTAAAGCACTGTACAGCGGAGTACACCATTGAATCAAAGCATGAGATAAAATCCAGTTAAAGTGTCACAAACGGATCAGGTAATGTATGCTCAAGATCTGTGATGAGAGAAGATGGCAGACCTTGTTTTGGAGGGAACACACTCTCAGAAAGCATGATATGAAGTGAATTGAAGCTACATTAATATTGCCCATGCCATGTATTCCTTCTATGATTCAGTTATGTTGAAAAGGATTTTTAGGAGGATTTTTGAAGGTTAATGTCTCTCCTGAGTTTCCGTTTAGATCGATGTGACAGACATCTATACATTTTTGTAAATATTAATTTTAATATATTGAACAGTTAATGGAACCTTTTGAAAGTGCCATGATTGCATTAAAACAATCATGGTTCCTTTTCATCCATCCATCATTGAAATGATGGAAGTGGGAAATTGCATGCGCAGAGGCCTGTAAGTCAGTCAGCCTCACATGCTGCGTTTTACTTTAATTATCACCAACAATGAAATATCGTCTCTAGCCAATGAACTATCACAAACCTGGAGAAGGAGAACGAAACAAAGCAATGGGCAAAGCAAAATGGACACATCTAATCTATCCAAACAACAATTATTAGTGGGATATTTACACTATATTGGGGCAAAACTGTTCTTTTTAGGCATGATGTTCCAAATACTAATCTTTCCCTGTATAAAAATACATCCAATCGTAGTCATCATCATTTAAGCTTTATTCCAGGAACTAGCCATACAAGCATTTCATAAAATATTTACATTGCTCATCAAGTTATTATTCTAAACTGCATATTCTAAAAATAAGGGTTTAAAAAAATAAATGATTCAGACCAATATACATATACTTTCTTACGTTAAGAATACCTTTCAGATTTTAACCTTCAGATACTTGCCACACAAAACCTTTTCTTATTTCCATTGCCCAGGTGAGATATGTTATACCAGCTAATAGCAAAGACCTGTCTTGCACTCTTTTACAGGCCATTAGTACATCACCTATACAGTTTATATTTAATTATCTCTGTACAGATGTAGCCAATGCGTACATTTTGGTCTAGTATAACGTCAACACAAATATGAACACAATTCTCACATTTCCATCCTATATTAGGCAATGTGGGCATTTAGCTGGAGCAGCATCTTTCCAAGTCGAAATGCAATTTGATCCCCAAATGTAATTTTAGTAGCACAATATTATTTGCTTGTCTAACTGCAAAGGCATCCAAATAATCCTCGAATAGTGGGGTAGTTTTAATCATTAGATATTGTGCTCTACAGTTCAACCACAGCCTACAGTTATTTTTTTTAGTGTTCAGTCTCTGCATGCACTCTTGACAATATGTGTTTTTGGGGATTAAGCCGATGAGGCGGTGTACGCTGATGCGTGGCATGAGCAATGGGACACGCATACTAGCTATAGATGTCTGAGGCGTGTTTCCTGTGGTAAAACACATGCCACTCTGGACAGGTGGTATAGAACATTTGCTGGTGGTGTTTTTACTTTAACAATAACAATGCCATCAAAATAAGTGCTGTCATAGTCAGCCCACTTTTCAAAATGCCCTGCATATGCTATGCTATATTTTGGTAATTATATGATATGATATGCTGCAGATATTTCAGGTAGGGTGAGGGGAAATGCAAATATTGAAATGTGTGCCCTAACCATGCCTAGTTGCAAATAGTGGCTGTTTTGGAATGCACTCAATTGCCAATGCATGTGGCCTCAGTCATCAATCTATTGACACTTTTCAGCCATATGTTAGAAGTAGAGTTTTCACCAGAGCTAGATGTTAGCAAACACATGGATAAATGTCACCTGCATAGTTTTCAATCTGACCAGTAATGCCTATCCCATCAACGCTCTGACTTTCCATGTAATTAAATGGAAGTTCAGCAGCAGGACTCCCTAGAAGAAAATGCTATCTCAGATATTAAAAGATGTAACACATTGTGGCAGTGGCGACTTCACCTTAGGAGGAAGAGGCACATTCCGCAGGACCTGAGATAGAAGACCATTCTGAAGATGAAAGAATGCAAAATAATAATAAGACGAATAATAATAATAATAATAATCATAATAATAATAATAATGAAAAAATAACACATACATAACACATAAGGTTAAGATGGATAACCATAACAATCCCTGAGGGATGGTTTGGGAGGCCACCCTATTATTGTAAACAGGGGGCGGAAACTTAGGTCTAGTCAACCTCTCTCAAGGTAACTAGCTGAGCAGTAAGGGTTAGACGTCAGAAGGTGTGTTGGGGGGGTGGGGAGGTGAAATGCCATATTGAAACACATAAAGAACACTCAAATAAAACAAGTTAGACAGTCGAGTACAAACATACTCAATTTATTAGGCACTTATAACTGTTTGCAATAATACCAATCGGTAAATATTACTACTAAAGCACGATCATATAAACAAATTAATTTACCATGGGAGTGCGTATTAGAAAACCTAACAATTTACTTTGAAGTCAGTCAAGATTATTCAGATAAGAATATTAGCAAGAGTATGAATACATCAAATGCTTTCAGGCACCTGAGCAAAGTAGCCATCACTTACTCCTGGGTATTTGCGTATTGCAGAATGTATCCAAACCTGAATCCAGGTGAATGAAAGGGCCTCATTAGGAGATTTGCGCTAAAAACACTGTCATTTTTAGTAGTCACGGACTACCGGCATGTCCGTGTTCCCTCGCCGCCGCCGCAAATAGCGGCTAATTATGAGAGCGCATGCTCGCGCATACCTCCATGCCGGTAATGGCTGCACCACCATGCCGTTAAAGACCCCCTAACCACCCGTTAGTGGCATCACAAAACCCGCTGGTATGGCCTCTGGCCGGGAGCAACCCAAAAATAACGGACCCGACAATACCATCATGTTAATACCGGGTCCGTAATACCGGACCCGGAAGTAACGTCATCGCGCCGGAATGGGAAATGCGCCGGTGGCCATCTTAAAAAACACAATACATTGCAATCCTTTGAACAGAGCACTGGTACTGAGTAGTGAGCAGTCCGAATCACCTGAAAATGTCCAAAGCTAACAGGAAATCCACCCCCCACCTGCGCAAGAAGAGGTTCTCTGATGATGAGCTAAACATGTTAGCTGACACGTTGGTTGGCCATGCTAATGAAGTGTTCATAACAGACCTAAGGCGCCCACCCCAACTGCGCAAAAAAGAAATCTGGGAGGAGGTGGCGAGGAAGGTCACTGCGGTTGGCACCACCACCCGCACTGTGAAGGACTTGAAGAAAAGGTGGGACGACCTACGTCTCCATGTCCGAAACATCATGTCGGCCAACTGCAGGGAGGGCCTGGCAACAGGCATCGGGGAGCACTCTCCCACAAAATTGACAAGGTGGGAGGAGACTTGTAGCAGCACCATTAGCATGCAGTCAATCAAAGGATTTTGAGACGTGGAGTTGGGAGTGCCGTCATCAGTAGATGGAGGTGAGTGTCCCCACAAACCACAGATAACCAAATCATGATGTAGCACAACTAATGTGATAGTGAAGTACGGCAATGCATGGCCCATCATACACACATTAACACATCCATGTCCAGATGGTGGCCCAAACACTGGCACATTGCTATGCATCCTGCATGCCAATCCCATAACCAATAGACACCCAACACACAGCAAAACATCACTTGTCACACATCACGCAAACCGCAATACAATGGTAGGCCACACAGCACAGACCAGTGCTAAAATGTGCGTACCCGACATATGCCAATACGCCCCCCTATTGCAAGCACCCTGTCTGCCACACCTACAAGTATGCAATGCATCAGATGGGAACAACTGAACAACACCAATGTTTGCATCATGCATGTACCACCATCACTGATGCCCTACCTCTCTTGGTCCCCCACAGGCACAGATGCTGACAGTGACAGCCAGGAGGCTACCGCACAGGCCACGACACCCGCCAAGGGATCCAGGCCCAGCCAAGAAGGCACAAGACCATCAACCTCTAGGGCAATATCAACGCCCAGACTGCCACACAGAGCAGCACCACCAATACAGGGCAGGCCACAGGAGAGGTAAAAACCATACGAGACACCACCTGAAGACACAGCTACACTGGTCTTGTCCACTGTGGTGGAGGCAGAGGCGGGTGGCACACAGTCTGCTGCCCCCAGCTCAATCGAGGAGGTAGCTGCCCCAGCCCCCCACAGCGATGCAGAGGCAGAGGGCCATGTTCAAGACCAATCAGAAATGGATGCCAACCTCCATGGGGATGGCGCACATACGCCGAGCCCCCAGCCCACCCACCAGTACACCACACAGGGCACCCCAGTCAGCACCCATCAACACCAGTCCGGAGTACTGGGGAGTCCAAATCTTTGGTCCCCATCAGAAGAAACCCCTCCATTTGGCCGCCCCACAAGTGGCCCGTCCCCCTCCAGAGCCACCTGTGACATGGAGGCCCGCATGACCAGGATGGAGGCCGCCAGGATCAAATGATTGAGCTGGTCAGGCAGTGCGTTGCAGAGGGAGAATTGATCCATCGGCCAGCAGTGACACAGGTCCTGGGCAGGATTGCTGATCACTTGCAACAGCAGCGTCCTGCACCATCAGATGCACAAGCAGACACGTCCACTTCATCCAGCACACCTGCAAGCTCTGCTCAAACCAGCCCTGTCTGGTTGACCAGGGGCAGCGCACACCATACAGATATGCAGCTCCCAGAACATAAGAGAGGCTGCCACTAGCAGGGCCACCCTGCATGTGCTGACTGCATTTTGATGAAAAACATGCATAGCACATCATGTGTGGGATGTAATTGGGGTAGGGGCTATGGGGTGTTGGGGGGAGGGGTTATGGTGTGTTGGGGTTGTTGGGGAGAAGGGGCATGAGGTGTTGTGGGTGTTGAGGGGAGGGGTGTGTGTGTAGAGTGGAGGGTTCAACCACAATGATGTTCAATTTTCAATACACCCGTTGTGTGCAAAACCATATCATGATTGGACATTGTTCATTTTGTGTGTGTTTATTCAATTCATGACAGTGCACAGTGCCCAACTCCCCAGAGTTCTGGAAGCACCTCAAGACCTTCCTCTTAGCTTCTGCCTTTGCTCCCCCTCTCCCCTGCTGACCTGCTGTCTCTTGGCACTGTGCACTGTGCACCTGGCCACCCTCTGTCCCCTAGGCGCAGGTACCTGCTCACCCTGCCACCCTCTTGCACTGCCTCCTGGCCACCCCTTGCACTGGGGACTGTATCTGTACCCATACATCCCCCCCTCATGTTTCTTCTTTTTCTACACTTATCAGACTTGCCCAGTCTGCTGCCTGAAACACAGCACTTGCCACTTGCTGGCTGCACTACCAGTGTTTATTGCCTCCATTTTCAATTTATTTTTATTTAATATTATTTATCTGCTCTCCTCTGCTCCGCACTTTCCATTCCCCCCCTTCCATGCACGTTTTCCCTTTTCCCTTTTCCATGCACTTGCACGTTCTCAATGTCACTGGACCTAGTAAGATCGTTGTTGTGTTTTTTGTTCTCCCCTGTTCCCCTCCCTTGCTAGTCACGCTCTGAAACACTTGTGTACGAGCGTGATACAAATAAAAATATCATATCATATCACATCTGGCCAGATGCACACAATGCCGATTTTCATGGGAAAGATGATGCCTTGTCCTGGAAAGCGCTTAACTAATATGGTATTGTCTGACTGAATAAAACATGAAGAAGGACAAAGAACAATATGGCCAAAGGACAGGACACACAAATGTGTGGCACAGCCATTTTGAGCATATGATACTCAAAGAAGATATGCAATAAAATGCAAAAGTGCATTTGTGAAGAACAGAAAACAAGGTAGAAAAATATTTGCTGCCACCAACCCCCTTTGGACACCTCATGTAAGTCACACAAATGTAACTAAAAGTAAAGGGAAAGGGATACAAATTCGCCTCCTGCACTTCTGCCCAATACACCTGGCAACATGGACATATGAGGTTCGACTTCGGACACAAATGCCTTAATGGACTTGATCCAGAACAAGTAGAAACAGACCTGCTTATAGGGTCAGCGTACTTCTAGTCTGCACATATCAATGCAAATGCTAAGCTATCTCTAATGTTCGCTCTCCCCCATTAACTTAAGCTACTACCCTAGGTTTCAGAGTCACAAGAGCACCAAAGACAATGCAAATACCAGTGGAGCACAGACTACATCCCAGTTACATAGTATACTATGAGATATCATAAACTAACGTAACATATTATTTCCTACATCATTCAGATCTTGTTTTCATTATGTTTACATGAAAGGATTAGTTTGCTTGCACCGTGGGGGCCAGAGTGTGTCCACAAACAATGAGAAGCAGGTCCTTGCTTTTATCAATTTCTTTAGTGAAAGGGCAATGGAAAAATTGAACATATAGTGCATATGTGTTTGATCATTATTTGTGCCATGTTTTGCGCCCAGAAAAAATGCAACTCGTCTAACACTATCTTGTACATCGTTGTACGTCTTTAAATGTTTGTAACAAGTATAAGAAAAATAACTTGCTGTAGTTTATGCATTAAACATGAACAAAACAATTGTGACACCTTCCATGCGATTTTGCATGAGAGGAGTACACACTTATTACATTTTTCAATATTGTAATTTTAGTTTATGAATTGTGTTGTTTTTATTTACTGAGTTTTGGTTTACTAAGGAACATAGCCAAATGTTCACAAGATTGTAATGCCAAAAAAGAAGATGAAAAGGAAAGAAAATAATGCATACTAACGTACAATCATCAACATTTTAAAACATTAACCTATACAATTATGTTCCCAATCAAGCCAACAACCTTAATTAACTTGAGTATCTAAGATTTCACATAATCATCTTAAAAAAAACATGCCAGGTTTATGATCAAAGAAACTTGATCTCCATTCACCCTTCTGACCCATAGAAAATCACCTGTTTTATTAGAACTACTGTGTACAAATTTAGAAAGGAATCTAATCCTTTTATCTCTAGTAGATGGGCGTGTAATAAGCAGATGTCTTAAAAAAAAAATATCAGACTTGGGCTCATCATGAGTTTAGCGGTATACGGTAAAAGTGGGGTAACAAATTATAAATACCCAATAAATAAATACATATAACTACACCACCAAGTTAGGGTTTGGAGCTAATTCTGCTAGCAGAATTAGTCCCAGCAGATTTATCACTGGTGGAATTGCCGCCAACATCATGCGGAATTAGCACTGGTGCTAATTCCTCCAGCGGAATGAACAAGATGCAAAAAAGTATTTCTGCTGTTTCACAAGAAGAAATATTGGCAAATACAGACGAAAATGGGTGCTAATCCCACCAAAGACAAAGTGCAGTTACCCACAGCTAAAAGGTGTAGGTACATGCATACAGGAGATAGAAAACAAGTCAGAGGTGCACCAATCCACTATGAAAGACTACGTAAGGTCTGCTCCTGAACCAAACACACTTTCCATCACCATGCTGCCACTAGCTGTTGCTAACTTGGAGATGCATTGCCTCCTGCTGCAGATTGAGCTGCATAGAAAAAGCATCACAGGGCACAGAGTCCAGAGAGGAGGAGGAGACATCATGCACAGTGAGTGCACATTCTCCGGGACTGGCCATCACTCTGGGCATTAACTGATATCCAGCCGATTACTCTGTACTGGCTTAATGATGAGACCATTGTAGAGGTACTCTTCCTAATCCATGATGATATACACAGCAGGATTAACATAGGAGCTGCCTTACCCCAGCTGCCGAAGCTTGTGTTGTCCTTTATGCCCTTGCAACTGGAACCTACCAGCACACTGTGGGTGTGCTGCATGGCATGTCTCAACCTACATTTTCATTTGTGCTTGGGCAGGTGCTGGAAGCAGTCCTGTGCTATGCCCCCTGTCACATCTACCTGCCCACCACCCAGGCACAGATTAATGCCATAAAGGCATGTTTGTTTGCAGCTACCCACTTGCCCAACATAATTGTCGTGATGGTCTGCATCCATAGAGAGACGGTCAGCCCCGAACCCCTGTCAAAGCCCTGTAGATGCAGGACCTGCCCATTCACCCCACACATAACAGCCACCAACCCACATTACTAGACCATGCAGGGCAATGCAGCAGTATGCCAGTGATGCATATTGCCCTAACAAATAAGTAATACACATACAGAGTACTGCAGGAACCACAATGCATAGGGAACACATACCTACACATCCAATGTCACAGTTCAACACAGCAAGAAGGGAGTGCAACACTGGCAGAAAATGATGGCATGCAATCTCCCAACAGTGTATGTGAAGCCCTAATGGAAGGAACACAGACACCACAAACATGCACAAGAACAATAAATCACCCATCAGGGCACACCAATAATATAAAGGTTCAGGCCCAACACAAGCAACTGATCTACTTGCACCAGTGGCTCTACCTTGGAACATAGATGGGTTTGCATCATCCTCCTGAGTCAACTGTGAACCAGTTGGGTGCACAATGACATGGTGTCATTCATCATTCATGGGCTAGAAAGTAACTCATCCAACATGTTGAAGATCATCATACACACATGTGGTCTGATGGGCAGGGTCGATTGTAGGCCAATGTATATGGCTAATGCAAGGTGGGATAGTGTCTGCCTAATGGTGTACACCCAGTATGCTGGGCACATTTCCTGTTGAGTTGGCAATGCTGCTTGTACATGTCGTGGTGCTGGGGGTTCACTTTGGTACTTGTCTTTTCCCAGCACACATGTGTGCTTCCCATGGTTACATCAGCTCAAATGCGAAATTCCTCTACAATGCATGTCTGGTCAGATAGCACAGTCAGCTAAGTGCTCATCCCTCATTCCTGTCCAGAGCCTGCTGTGGCAGGTTCAAATCCCAGTAGGGTCAGCTCAGCTTTTCATTGTTCTGAGGTTGACAAATTGAATACCACTCTGTGGGGTAATAATGTCTTCTGTTATTTCCGTGCTTTGAGAACTATGGCTGTGTAGCGCTATATAAGAAATGCATTATTATTATGTATATGTGCACAGTCTCACAACTTCCCTTGCATACGGATGCGGTGACATTGCCTTTGTATGCATTTTCATGTGGTTACACATTCCCCTGTCTGTTGGACCCATCTATGCTGAGGGATGCACACATGGAATGGTCATTTGACCAGTGCATTATCATGGGAAGCGGGATGCTCTTACTCACCAGCTTCACCTTGACTGCTAACTCTGAACTCTGGAAGGAGTTGTGTATATTCCCTGTAGGATTCACATAATCGCCAGCCTCCGATATGGGATAAAAACACCACCCAGTCCAAATGGAGTATACCACTCTGCCTTTAGCTGATGTGTTGGAAGCATTCCAAGAAATTCAAATAGAATTAGTATCTGCGAGGCAGGAGAAAAATGCTTTAAAAACTCAGGTTAGTGGGTTAGTGGCCCAGAGTACTCCTTTGCAGAGGGCTGCTTTCGCACCACCAGTGGTTCTGCCAAGGTCCATGAGCAGTTAGGTGTACCTCTCTCTGGCCCTGAAAGGTTTGCAGGGGATCCGAGGAAGTGTTCAATCTCCTTGACACAGTGCCAATTACACTTCCTCTGTAAGCCCACCACCTTTGAGGCTACTTAAGCTAGAACTGCATTAGTAATTTCATATTTGTTAGATGATGCGGCCGCTTGGGCTATTCCTCTTGTTCAGAACGATGAACCATTACTGTATAACTGGGGTCAGTTCATGGAAGAGTTTAAGCAATTGTTTGATCATAGAAATGTGCCCTTGGCCCAGGATAAGGAGTTGTTGTCTCTTTAACAGGGTACTAGGGATCTGGTCACTTATGTTACACAATTTAGCAGCCTGGTGGTAGAAACTGAATGGCCAGGTGTAAGAGATTGATTAAAAAATGCTCATGTGAAGCCACAACCTGAATCTTGCAGTTGTTAATTGATATGGCACTAACATTGGACCATTGGATCAGAGAGAGAAAAGGGGAACAGAAGAAGTCGGAAGTGAATCCTTTTGCAAGTTTAGACAAGGGTAGGGAGCAACCTGTCAGACTGTCACAGGAAGAACCCATGCTTACTAGTAGTGTGAGGGGTCCACTGTCTTCAAAGGAAAGGGGCAAGCGAAGGTCATATAATTTGTGCCCATATTGTGGCAAATCAGGGCATTACGTTTGAAATTGTTCAAATACTCCAGTGCGTGGTGTAGACAAAAGAAAACCAGAGTCAGGAAAAGAGGTGGCTCCGTTGATGGGGAACGATGACACTGAGCCTGACAGCACCAGAAATCCCAAATTCAGTGGCTAACACACTCCAGAATAAGGCCCCTCATTTGTATTTACTTGGGATACGATACTAATACTTGCTAATGCTAAAGAAACAGTCTGTTCCATGGTGGATTCAGGGGCTACAGATCATTTTCTTGATGTTACACTCGCAGCAAAATTGAGGGTACCCACCATGTCAAAAGGAGTGGCGAAGTCTGTAAGAACAGTGGATGGTTCTTGTTTGATTTCAGGATCAATCACAACCCAAACTCAAACCATCAGGATGTTGGGTGAATCAGGTCATGAAGAAGCAATAACCTTTGACTTAATAGCAGCTCCTGAGTTTGGCTTAGACTTAGGAATGCTAAGCTTTGACTCCACAAGGTGTGGCATGCATGTAAGGGAGGCAGTGGGTCCAACCGCTTTCCTAGTATAAGGTGCCATGACTCAAGCGAATATTGGGGCAGTGGTCACATCCCTCCTGTTAAAATATAAAGAATGTGCAGAGCTTTTTGACCAAGGAAAGGCAGAATCATTGCCTCTGCATAGATTGAACGACTATGCAATTGATCTGGAGCCTAATGCTAAACTACTATGCAGTCGAATGTATTCCTTCTTTGAGAAAGAGCCACAACCATTGTGACAGTACTTAGTTGACACACTTGTCTGCTGGTTTATTCAACATTCCAAGTCCCCAATTTCCTCGTCTTTGTTTTTTGTTTCTAAGAAGGCGGGAAACTTGAGAACATGTATTGATTATAGAGCATTGAACAAAGTTACCATCAAGAATAGATTACCCTTACCATTGATATCAGTGTTACTTGATCAACTAAACACAGCAAAGATCTATACCAAGTTGGATCTAAGAGGGGCATATCATATGATTCAAGTGAAGTAGGGTTATGAGTGGAAGATGGCGTTCCACACCAAGTTTGCCCTTTTTGAATATTTGGTGATGCCGTTTGGATTATGTAATGCATCAGCGGCTTATCAGAATTTCATGCAGGAGTTTTTGCAAGATTACTTAGATGTTTTTTCATAGTATACATCAATGACATACTCATCTACTCAATAACAGTTGAGCAACATGTTCACCAGGTGAAGTCAGTGCTTCAAAGACTAAAAGAATACAAATGTTTTGCTAAACTGCAGAAATGTTAATTCCATACCACTAGAGCAGAGTAGATTTTAATGCTCACCCCCTCAGAAGTGGTTATGGACAGTAACCAAGTGGCCATCTCCTCAATTTGTAAAAGATGTTCAGTCATTTCCGGGGTTTGCGAACTTCTACCGTAGAGTCATCAACAACTTTTCACACATCATTAACCGGATAACCTGGTTACTCAGGAAAGCCACTAAGTTTTTTTGGTATGAAGAAGCAGAAGTGGCCTTTATGAAAATAAAGACTGCATTTACTGATGCTCCTATATTGCAACATCCAGATTTGGAGAAGCCATTCCAAATGGAAATGGATGCCTCCAATCTAGTTACTGCAGCAATTTCTTTTCAACGTTCTAAAAATGGGGTTATGCACCTGGCAGCTTACTTTTCACAAAAATGGACTAGCTGCAAGCAAAGCTATGCTATTACCAATAAGTAATTATTGCCTATGCAGGTAGCCTTCCAGGAATGTTGGCACTATCTGATGGGGGCGCGTCATCCTGTAACTGTACTTACTGATCACAAGAATTAAGAATTTGTAAAATCAGCCAAGACCATAAGTCCACATCAGCTGGTGTGGTCGCAATTTTTTTAAAGAATTTGATTTTGTAATCACCTACCTTCCAGGGAAGAATGATAGAAAGGTGGATGCCTTGACCAGTCAGGGAAATACAGAAGTTCCTGTTCAGAAGGATTGAAATATAATAGCGATGGAAAAGATAGTAGGGGCAGTAACCAAGGACATTTTAACATATGTTTGGAGGAGTCTCTAGTAAAGGAATTGCAGGAATGGGAAAGCAAGGATGAGAGGAGGATAACACAAGATGGATTGCCTTAACAGGTGGCTAGATTGTATTTACCTAACCGATCATTAAGAGAGAAGGAATTGTTCTGGTGCCACAACTCTCCTTTGGCTGGACATTTAGGGGAACGTAAGACTTTGCAGATGTTAAGATAGTTTTGGTGGCCAGCAATGAACACTGATGCCCATACCTATATGCAACAATGTGACACATGTATGAGGTCCAAGATGGTTCATTCCAGGAGATCAGGGTTATTGCAGCCCATTCCAACTCTTAAGGAACCCTGGACACATATATCCATGGATTTTGTAACATATCTCACTAGGGGCGGGGAGTATGATACCATAATGTTGGTCGTTCATTACTTCACTAAGCAGGCACATTTATTCCTTGTGTGCGGGTACCAAATGCTACAGAGTTAGCTGGGTTGTTCTTATAACATGTGGCAAAGTTACCTGGGATGCCACTGTCAATAGTATCAGACTGAGGGTCACACTTTATGTCCAAGGTGTGGCAGGCTTTTGGTGATATGCTGGGAATTTCTTGAGCTCTTTTCACAAGTTATCATCCTCAGACCTATGGGCAAACTGAGAGAGTCAATCAATCCATGTACTCTTTTACTGCAAATGGATTAAGGTCATGGGTTCAGTCATTATGGCTAGTTTTTCTACAATAATACAAACCATGCCTCTATGGCTATGGCCCCCAATATGTGTTACCTTCATGTGACAAGATACCTGTGGTAACAGAGCATAAGCAGGAGCTTTTCCGAAATCAGACTGAAAGCACAGCAATACATAATCAACGCTAAAGAAGACTATAAAGAGTCTGCTAAGAAGAAAAAGTAGGACGGCCCTAAGTATGCTGTGGGATATAAGGCATGTCTGTCTACACAACATATACAATTGTCTGGATCATGAACATATCTGCCAAGATACATTGGTCCTTATGCTATTGTGAAATGAGTCTCCCAAATTGTGACTCGATTAAAGCTTCCCACAACTATGACAATATATCATACTGTTCATGTTTTTTAAGTTAAACCAGCAGTTGCGACTGCCCAGACCCAGAAACCAATGGTGCTAATGAAGGACTGACAAGAGGAGTATGAGGTGCACTGAATTTTGGACTCCAGGAGGAGACAAAAAATCGATTATGGTATCTCATTGAATGGTTGGGGCATGGTCCCAAGGACAATTCATGGGAACCAGCAGACACTGTGCATGTTCCTAGAATTGTTAAGTTGTTCCATCAATTGCACCCGGATAAACCAGGACCTGGTAAGTGCTCTGAGGAGGGGGATAATGTGAGAAATTGGGGTGTTGGTATTGTTCATGAGGGCTGTTGTGGTAGGTGCCCCAACACATGGGCTAATAAGCCATGGAAGTATAAGGTATTGGGGCCATGAATTGCGTTGGGAACAATAATTCCAATGAGGCCATGTATGTCTGCCCTCTCCCATGGATTCTCATGTGATTGGGCACATAGGACTGGAGGACTTTTAAGTTCCGCCTCAGCTCATGTTGCTTGCTGGTGATTTTGGGAGATGCAGGCAAGGGCTGCAATAAAGGAGCGCTCAGAGGACTGGAGGGGGGTTGCAGGAGGCATGCTGGTGAGAGGCAGTGTCCCGCTCAGAAGGAGTCCAGGCTTCCAACGTTGTCCCACCAGTTAGCGGACAGTATTCTCAGCCCCACGCTCAGTTCCAGCACTGATGCATAGTGAAAACAGTAAGTGGGTCGGTGCCCGTGGATTTCCTCACCAGCACTACAGAACCTGGGGAATCCGAGGATAGTTCCCCAGGCATAGGATAAGTACACAATGAAAAGTCACAGCACAAGTAAATGTGATGTATTGAATTTCTGTGAAGTTACCGGAGCACACACATCATGCTTACGTCTTGAGCCGCAATGGGGAAGGACTGCACAGATAGCCTTCATTTTGGAACACTAGAACATTTAGAAAGTTGCTTTATGCTTACTGTGTTGTAAATGTCTCTTCTTGTTCCTTTTCCTGCTTGCAATGCAGAGTCTTAAGTGACAAGCTTTCATGTGCCTAAATGTGCTAGTGTTATGTTGTTAGTACCCATACTCGCTTATGTTGTAGTACCAATGTTTGTGCAATCACGCTGAGAGGGCTTCAGGTCATTTGAGTAAGGAAAGCCAGAATGATATTCCAAGCCCTTGATTAAGGAAGGGCAGGTTGTATTAGTCACATGCTTCAAGGTGCCTTTAATTGGGAATAGGCACAGGTCTGTTTGTCTGAGTGTATGATACAGTGTTTTGCAACCAATGCTCTACCTAAAATATGTTTTTCCCTAAGTTCCCCTTCCCTATTCATTCAAGTTTCCTAACCCCCTTTCCAGTGTCCCTAACTCCCCGTACCCATCCACAACTTCTCCCTAACCCTCATCCCCCCAATGGCTGTCGCACGGTCACCTGTTATTCACAATCAGCAACCCGTGCCAACTTAGGTGGGAGGGTTGACTTCCATTCGGCTTCTGTGGTCAGGAAGGAATTGTGTATATTTCCGATGGGCTTGGCCTACTCTGATGTATTTCCTTTCTTCAATGAACAATATGAAAACTGCGCAAGCGTGCCATTTGGAGGACTTGACAACATACCACAACTGGGATTTCAGCAATTTAAAAGTTTTCTGGGTAACAGGATCCTATTTTTGAGAGATGTGGCCATCTTCACACGTTTAGAAATTAAGTTGCATTTTAAACATGCATTCTGCATCTCCTGTTTTCACTTGACATTTGTACAAAGTCTGTTGGTGGAATGTATTAAAAGGCCCAATTTGTTGAGTGCTATCTCTCAGGTGTACCGCTAATCATCATCTGTATCCTGAAGATGGTCTCTTGTTGTGTTAGTGAGTAAGAGTAGGAAATAATGAAGAACATTATGGATTTTTCTGACACCTCTTTCACTTAAACTTGTAACAGTCTCCATTGGTCTTTGCTTCCCACACACTCAGCCATTTGACTCACACTTGAAAGAAACAGCACAGTTTTTCAGCATCAGTTTGCTTCAGTGAAATAGTCTTGGGTACCATTTATGTTGAAAGCAAAAGAGGAATGTGTGTGATGTGAACCTTCCCCGTTTCTTCTGTGTGAGATGATGTGTGTGATGACCATCCCTCTGAAACCCTTAACAAATATGCACGTACAAATGCACAGCTAGACCAATATGCAGGTCAGGTCCACAGTACCTGCGACTCCACCGACCCCCTGATTTAGTTAGCGTATCTGTCCATTGAAGGATGCCTTTCACTGCACTCCATTAAGAAGACCTAAACATTGGAACGGCTGAGCCAGGGTAGGATGTAAATGTCCATGTGTCCTCTTGCATGGATGAAGGTGTTGAAGGGGAGAGGAGAGGGTGAGGAGGGGTTAGTCAGTAAATATAGATTAAAATGGAGGACAGGGAATTGATTGCAAATTACAAAGTCAAAATTCTGGCATTTTTACTACCTATATAGGACAGGGAACTCTAGTGTAAAAAGCGTTATGTTGCTGGGAGTACAACAGCCATCTTTATTTTAGAAAATACATTGTCATTAAAGCATTTACATACAAAACACAATGCAGCATAAAAAACAAATCCATCCTAAAACTGTCATTCCCAAACATGATACAATACGTTCTTGAGTTATTTAGATCAATATTTAAATAACAGTCCACACAACTGTGCAGTAATATCATGTTTACTCATCAGAAATATCCTGTCACCTTGTATCCTTGATCAGTTTCTCACTTATAAAGGATTAACATGAAAAAAGGGTTCCACAACAAGCTACCTATTGGTGTAGCACTAAGGGAGTTGGGACTGCACCACAATGTGGGTGGGCGAGGAAGCCGCGGCAGGAACAGACAATGGGGCAATCATATGATGCACACCCGACAATGGATTCCCCCCCAGACATGGTAAATCCAATTTTCAATTTAAGCACACATGTTCTCTCATCAGACGAGAAAGATGTCCTTGCAAAAGGGTTATCTTTTGTTCCTGTATGTAGAGCAGACCCCTTCCAGACAGAAATTGAAATGCGTAACTTCTTCTGCATTGTTAGGCTGAAATATTTCTTCCATGACAAAGACGATCCTAAAAAAACAGATGACAATCAATCAGATAAAAAAAACACCCTTCACCTTCACACCTTTACAATCTATGGTATCCCCAGAAATCCTGGCCTTTTAAAACAAAAGTTTGAGAGACATGAAATTCTTATGTGCAAACAAAAACAGACATAAAGTTAATCTCTCCAAAGCGGGACGTGTAGCACTAAAACATCTAGAGCAGAATCCTATATTTGTTATAAAACCAAGCGATAACGTTTTGTGGAATTGTGCTCTGGGATTGTAATTTGTACAAAACAGAAGTGGAAAAACAACTTCTTCATACTTCTGTATACAAACAAATCCCTTCTGATCCCACCAGTAAAATCATGGAAGAAATATCCAGCCTTATGACACATGCCACAGAAGAGGGGTGGATCAATGACCAGGAAAGGTTGTTCTTGATTAACAAACAACCAGTCACGCCGGCATTTTACTGCCTCCCCAAGATACATAAAAATCAAATACACCTCCAGGCCGTCCTATAGTGTCAGCTATCGGTACGCTACTGGAGCAATTGTCAATATATGCGGATGTCTTTTTGAGACCGTTTGTGAGAGAAATTAAGTCATTTGTACAAGATTCTACTTCAATGATAAAAATCTTAGACACATTAAGTGTGGAAACGTATGATATCTTTGTCACGCTTCACTATATACTAATATACCACAAACCAAATGTACCAATGTAATGCTTCAGTATCTAGAAGCACAAGAGGTAAAAGATCCCCCGTCAGCTTTCATAGCCGAGTGCATTCATCTGGCTCTCACCAAAAACGTCTTCTTATATGACAGCTCCTTTTTTCAACAACTACACGGTACGTGTATGCGGGTCACATTTGCCCCCGACTTGGCCAATCTCTATATGAACCATTTTGAAAACTACTGCATATATGTGGACAATCCATATTTAGCGAACATTAGAGCCTGGTCTTGTTACATTGACGATATTTTTATGATCTGGCGGGGCAGTAGGGAAGAGTTAAACTCTTTTTACATTTGGCTTAACTGCCGGGAAGAGTCCTTCAAGTTCACTTGTAACGCAAATAAAGACAAAATTGCCTTCTTGGATTTCCTCATCTATCGTATGCCCAATAACAAAATTGGCACTAGCCGCTTAAGAAAGCCCACTTAAAAAAATACTCTGTTATAATTCACCAGATTTCATCTGCAAGCATTAAGGGAGAACTTACCCTTTGGCCAGTTTCTTCGCATTAGGCGTAACTGTACAGACAAACAAGATTTTAAACAACATAGTAAGGAACTGAAAAAGAATCTAAAGGCAAGAGGGTACCCCCTCATATTATAAGAAGATCCTACAAAAGGCAGCTAATGTCTCCAGAACCAAC
Source organism: Ambystoma mexicanum (assembly GCF_040938575.1). Taxonomy (NCBI): domain Eukaryota; kingdom Metazoa; phylum Chordata; class Amphibia; order Caudata; family Ambystomatidae; genus Ambystoma; species Ambystoma mexicanum. Next base: position 824,281,180 of record NC_090932.1, read on the forward strand.
AGCCTTGTCAAGCAAACAAAAACTACTTTAGATAAAATCACATGTGTGTCATCTTTCACACCTATAAGTAACGATTTAAGAAAATGAATACTGAAAAGAGTTCCAGTCTGCCCCAATCCCCAGTACCTGCTCTGTATTTTCCTGGGAGAGGAGCTGCACGACGTGCCCAGTCCTGTTTCTGTTTCTATTGGCAAATCATTCATATACTGTGTTTACACGCGGAGCGTGGCGCGGAGTTCAGGTGCAGAGTTCCAGTCTGCCCCAGTCCGCCTTCAGCACGCTGACAAGACCGCTTTCCTTGTGTCGGGTAAATGACTTTATCTGCTGAGGGTCCGCAAACCCAAAGGAAAACACTCCAGCATCGTCGTATGCTGAACCCGTGGACGGCTCTGAAAGCAGTATCGGGAGAAAAGGTAAGCAAATCTACTGGGCGAGCGCTTCACGCCCCCTTAATGCTACCCGCAGACTTACCAACTGCTTTGCAATTACCGATGTTGTCTTCTTCTGCGCCCCCGTCCCGCGTCTCTGACATTCCAATCCTCTTGCCTGAGTCGCAATCCGAGGAACAATCCGAGGAACAAATTGATTTAGCTGTCAGTCAGCTGATAACCACACTTCATATTCCTCGCAATGAAATGTGCGACAACGCGCATGAAACTTCATCTGAATTTTCATCGGTTCACGAAGGGATTTTGGCTGTTAATGACCGTGCTTTGCACTTACCTGATAGATCCCCTGCTCTCCCCGTGTTGACCACAGGCACTTCTCAAGGTATTGCAAAGCCACACTCAGCCACCCAAACCATTGACGCATTCAGTGAAAAAAGGCCATCTTCTTTTTTAGTCAGTGATGAAGAGCTTCTGAAGATCTCGAATGCTGATCGGGTTAATTTGACTATTCACCATTCTGTTTCCATCGATCCATCTGTAAAAAAGATGAGTCTGATGCCAAATAATGCCCCCATCTGCTTAGCTTCAGAAAATGAATCGCAACGTCAGATAATCACGCCTTTGGCACACGAAGAACAAACTGTCACCGGCCTGTATCGCCTCCAGGTACCTGCGAGATCTTCACTTATATTGTCGAAAATTCCCCTGAAATCTATTGTCACTCCTGAAAGGCAAATCCTATTGGGGGAACATGATTGTGCTTCTTCCACTCCCACTGCAATCCCTTCACTACTGACTGCTGGCGAAACCACAGCAAAGCCCCTTTGCAGCGGATACGTGACGGAAAGCGTCCCTGAGAATATCGAATCTGGGAATGACAGAGCTCTTGCTGTCAAGCGCCTGAGGGACCTGATCCCCGTCCCAAAGCCTCCTCTGGACCGCTCATGAATGATTACACGCCTTTGGGTGCCCCTGCTAGTCTTCGCAGTCTGCACTCCACCCAAAATAATCTCGACTCAAGTTCCATTGCACGGGCACGCCGGCTTCAACGCATAGTCGAGCTTAAATCTAAAGCTAGTGCTCCAACAACAACGGTGCATGATAAAATAATAGCTGCTTCTGCGGTCGCTCTCGCTCCCTTTACAAAACTGCTTGAATCATTAAATGGGACAATATCTGACCAAAGAGCGGCGTTATCAAAATTGGCAATGAAGTTGGATAAACTAGATCGCTTCACTGGCTTCCTACAAGATCAGATGGAGAAGGATGCTGAAAAATCATTAAGGTGGCAAGACAGGCTTAGCTATTTGGCTGCGCGGCACCACTGTTAAAATGATTCATTAATTGAAGGTCTACTAGAAGCGGTAAAATGGATGCGTAAGAACGCCACTGATGACCAAAGAATTCAATCTAACAAAGTCATTCAAACAAATGGAGATTTCTCTTCAAATACCTTGGCCCCTTTTGTCGGAACAACCCAAGACAACATCTCGGCTCCTCTTTCTCTTGCGAATTTAACAGAAAGTGCTGAAGGAGTTCGAAGTCGTTTGAGCAATGACGCTCCCATGGTACAAATGATCTCCCTATTACCGCAACCTTGTACTGTGTCTGAGAAAGTATATGAGCAAGTTCAAGCTCCTCGGCAAATACTTTTAACATTTTTAATGGCTCTGCTAAAACCATCATAACGAGTGACCACAAGAAAGCGACAAGTGCAATTGTAAGAAATACAAAAGATCAAACTCAAAAAAACAAGGCACAAAAAAATGTTCGACAGAACGTAATTTTTTTAATAAGAAATATAACAACGCCTAAAAAAACAAGTCTTTTTGAACGAAAGTCCAATCCCACACAATCTACAATTTCTGCCGCTCCAACTCCATCGAGAGGTGCAGAAACTGAAATGCAGACCTCTAAGAAACCAGCTAAACATCAACAAGTCGACTCCACTGCTAACAGTGTTTCCAGTTCTAATTCTGATGATTTATGTAATCTGTCAACATACTCAATCAAGATGGATGACTTCGCAGATGGGTCTTCCGTGGCTAAAGAAGTCGACTCACCTGATTCTTCCGAAGTGATATTCACTTCTGCAAATACCAATGTAAGAAGCAGCCAATCTAGGACGGTAGTAAAGTCAAAAAGCGCAAACGCTATGAAGGACAAAGGTTTGTCTTTCTCCTCCAGGTTAAATCCAAAACAAACTCTGAATCAGAGGAAACCTAGTCTCCATCACTCATCCAGAGTACATGGGAATCCAAATCCTCAAAAAAATGGCTGTCCTTGGAAACTTCGGCTACAAAACCTCCATTCAGATGAGAATGAGGTCAATTTAAACCGAGGAAATGTCCTAAAACTATTTGCCTGCATCCCTCAACACCGGTCAATATCAACAGATGATATTAAGATCGTGGAGTACACTACTGAACTGACCTCTGATCAAGTTTTACTTCACATACCATCTGTTGCTGTGAAAAAACTCTTACTTCAAGCAACAGAAGACCTTCTGTTGTATGGTTTTGATCTTACTGTGGAACCTGACACTGAGTCCTATGCTACAAATTCATTGGACTTTCAAATGGCAATGATTCCCGAAGTGTCGACCAGCAATCTGCCTTGCGCAAATCTCTATCTCTTCCGCAGGCAAGTAATCAAAATTTACCACACCAGGTAAACAATGGAAGAAGTGATCATGTGAGCAAATCAGTAAATGGTTCCCGAAAATAAAAATGAGTGAATATCCCACACTGTGAGCTAACCTTGCTCTCATGGAACACTCGAGGATTCACTCATTTGTTTAACAACTTGACTGAACCTCTTGAGGATGTATTTGTAATTTGTCTGCAGGAAACCTGGCTCCGTGACTCACTAACCCGTGATGGGTTTATTACTCTTATAAATCCAGCCAGAAAAAATATTAAGGGATGTCCTTTTGCAGGCTTAATAACGCTGCTGAAGATCCAAAACTGGTGGACACTTTTGGCCTCCTCTAATCCAAATCCATTTGTTCAAAGTACTTTGATTCAAATAACATTGTCAAAAAATAAGTCTAACTTACTTATAATCAACTGATATTGGAATCCTGTTATGATTTCTGCAACGTTGTTCATCGACACTGTAACAAACTTGATGATATTGATGATACTTTTCTCAACTACAATAATCTATCAATTTTGATATGTGGCGACTTCAACTGTAGCTGGTTCAAATATGACTTACATCTGAAGACAAATGTACGGTTGATAGATAATGCAGTTGTGCCTAGAGGCCAAGCCTGGTCCTATGCCCTTTCTCAACGATGCTGTCAGATGGTTAATGGATCTATACAAGGTGATCAACCTCCTAGACCAATGTGGCATGGTATGCAAAGATACAATACTCTTGATTACATCTGGGCATCGGATAACCTTTTTATAAATCTGGTTTCCCTCAATGTGGTGCAGATGAATTACAGCGATCATGACATGCTGCGGTTCGTTTGGTCACAAGAAGGATGTGACATTCCTGAAAAATATGTTTCTAATCTGGCAATAAACGCTTCAGGCAACAGGCTTTCAACAACTGGCCCTCTAATCGCAACCCTATCTCATAGACTTCTTGAATCACAGAATGTGGAATATACACCATTGCTGGCTGACTTTACCCTGAAAGTAGTAAATTCGCGAATAGTAGGACACATTCCAAAACATCTATATTGTCATGAATTAGCTATGGCAAAAAATAAACTAAGACAATATCGACGTATGATCAAGAAACAACGGATCGACCAAGTTGTCAAACTAATGAAAATCAAAGAACGGTGACAGCTTTACCGCAATTGGTTGAGATCTCACTTGATTTTAATCGATCAAAATCGTGCAGAAACCATGCTAAAATTATTAATTTCTAAAAACACACGTGAAATCTGGGCAATTTTGAATAAAGGCAACACAAATTCCATACGCTCTATCTCAAATGAAATCTGTTGTGATACATGGTGTGAATATTTTACAACGATCTATGAAAAGCCTAAGGTTATACTGAATCTGCCCCAGCGTCTTCAGTAATTGCTTGGGATATTACTCCTTCATCCCTATCATGAGCTATTGGAAAGCTCACGAATTCGAGAGCTGCTGGTCCGGACCAAATTTCGAACTTAATGTTAAAAAAACACAAGGTCCATTGGGCCAAATTTATTCAAGGCTTATTCCTGAAGATCTCGACGAGCAAAAAAAACACCTACCTCATGGTCTAAAGCTATAGTAGTCCCAATTTACAAGAAGGGCTGTAGAGCTGATCCTGCTAACTATCGGCCTATTGCCCTTCTTGATACAATAGGGAAAATATTTGGTTCCCTTTTGCATTCAAGGCCAGAAAATCTGACTGTCGACAACAGCTTTTGAGTCTAAGAAAAAAGTTTTCTTCATTTTGTCGATCTACGACAAGCATTTGATGTAATCAATTGTCAGAAATTAGCTTGGTTACAGTACAATACAATACAAGGAATATGCATAATACAAGAATAAAGTACAACAGTATGCATAATACAAGAATAAAGTACAACAGTATTATATACAGGATGGTTGGATGCAGTGCACAGTTTTCTGCCAAAGATCAATGGAACCCAATTGAAATGTCTGGTCTATGCTGACAACATTGTCTTAATTGACCAAACACAGATTGGGCTACAACGTCTTATCCAGAGGCTAAATGAATATCTGATTGTAAATGACCTGTCTTTAAACACTGAAAAAATGAAGATCATGTGTATTGGGCATACCACTTCAACAAAAGACAAAAAAATTAGATGGGTCACTAAAAACAAGTGCTTAAATACTGTGAAAAAAATTTGATACCTGGGAGTTTTGATAAACGATTCCATCTGTGAAGCCGGTTGGTCCTGCGATTTAATAGACAGAACTAACATTCTAAATTTACAAGGAACAAAAATCAACAAAGAATGTGGACAATTTTCAATTGCTCCTGTAACTATGTTCTATTTGCAGAAAGTAATACCTACTCTCACTTTCGGCGGAGAAGCAGGTTGGAATCTGAATCACACCCTTTGGCATAGACTCGAAGGAAAGTTTTGGAGACGTGTACTGGGCCTCCCAAACTAGATCTCAATTACCACCCTGCAATATGAATTAGCATTAAATTAATTATATATGACGATCATTTGGAAATCGTTATCCAGCTTACGAAAAATGTCTCTTGCATCCGAAATTCCTGCGTATAGAATCTTTACCATCGAAAATCATTGCCTACATTCTTCACTTTTAATATCATGGGTGAACAAATTAAAAGCGATAATGGTTGATGCAAATATCAGTGAGGCTGAACTCCTGTCTCGTCCGCAACATGCCAAAAAAAAGCTTGAGATATGAGACTGGATTGTTACATACAATGGTTGATCATCCCTCAAAACAACTCTGCCTCTTTCTCGAAGCATGGTGAAATTGCATCCTCAACCACAGTATCTCACGAACTGCCCGTCACGGCACCATAGGAGCCAGTTCTTAAAATTCAGTCTAAATGCACTGTGCACTAAAGAAATGCAATGGATACGGCACTATAAAGAAATTAGGGACAAAAAATGTCGGTTTTGTGACACACAGGTGCTCGAGTCCTTAAAACATCTTGTAACCGAATGTCCCAGGCTGATTTCTCAACGAGAACTCCATCTGTGTACATTCAAGCCCTCCATCTATGATGCAGATGACTGGTGGGATCTTGTTGTTGCTGGCAGAAATATCAATCTTTCATGCAGCTTAATTAAATTTTTGACATGATTTTGATCCAAATCAATAGAATTTTGGTTTCCTATACGAAGAGCCTTGATTAATCTCATGGAAAAATTACATTTTTTGGACACTTTGGGAAATGTTTTTGTGTTTTTCTTTTTGCTTCTCTTCTTCCTTCTTTGAGATTGTTCTGAGATTCTATTTTCTTTTTGAGTTGTTTAAGCTGTTTTGGAATCCAATATCGACTGAGGATGTTGAATTAATGTAACAAAAGTTTGATATTATATAATAAACTGAAGTTTTACAATAAAACAAAAAATACTGAAAAACTGGAAGATGATTAACACGGAGGATTTCAAGATCTCTCTGCCGCGTTTTACATTTAAACGCTTGCAGAATCTTAGTGACAAACTGGTCCACACCTATCTCTAACAAAAATCCAACCACTCCAAACAAGCTACATTATGGCATCTTCCACCCGTTATGGGGCACTTTAGATGCGGTAAATGCCTTATGTGCAATTTCACCAAAAACCTTAAATCTATTGATCTAAAAGGGAAAAACTGGCAGTTAAAATCTTTCACCAACTGTGCCACCAAATGGGCAATATATTGTATTAGATGCCCTTGCGGGCTTCTGTATATTGGCAAGACCATAAGAGCTATTAGGACTAGAATTGGGAAACACTGTTCGTGCATTAAAAATGGCACAGTGGATATACCGCTTGTGGAACATTACAAAAAAATGAAGAATTCCCATGATGATATGTTTTGGTGTGTTCTTCAAACGATAAAACAACACCCACGCGATGGAGGCAGGAGTCTTAGACTCCGCAGGCTGGAGCAAAAATGGATTTACAACTTAGATTCTGTTAGGCATGGACTAATCCTCTACATCGAATGGAATCTGTTCCTGCGAAAATAGGTATTTAGAATTAACGCAGCTGTCACTGATATGATAGTACTGTGCGTGGTCACTGGTTCGCACCTGGGGCCCTCTGTCCTGCCCTCTCCTCAAACACTCTAGTGTAGACCTGTTGAGCGTAACACTAGCCATTTTCAAGATACCATGTGTTCAGCTTCCGGGGTGCACGGCATCTTAAAATACTTCAAATATACTAACTTTGGCCATGCCACTTTTTAGAATCTCAATATTTCAGATATATATCTTAAACATGGCTCTAACATGGGCGCGTCTGTACGACCGGAGCCTGCATATTGTTTACAAAATTGTAAAGCACTAGTTGTGCATCTGTCCAACTATCCGTCACCACGTAGGGGCTGTGTGATCTTTATCACATGATCCTGCTGTCACCCGAGAATTCGCCCAGCATTAATGCATTGCGCTTCCTCTAAGTACATGTAGGACTCGCAACAAACAAAACAAGTAAGTTTGTCTCCCCTCCAACGATTCCCTGTTTGGTCGCTAATTCCACACACGCATTTAACTAACTGCGACCTTCTCTCCAGTCTGCCGCGCATGCGGTTTAGCTTCACACGGCGTGGATATTCCTTCTCAGATGTATGCAGTGGGCACTTCCCATGGCAAAGTGAGTGACATCTGCTACACTCCGGGATACCTTACAACAACATAACTAAGTAGGTTTTTACTGACCTACATGGTACCATTTTTTTTACCAAACTATTCCGATACATGACGGATCTGTTTTTATGGTATTTCAGTTCCATTGTGAGCAAGCCCCATGCGTCCTGCATCATCAATCGTTCTGCTGAAACAATTGAGACCTAACGTTTGAAAAAACTTGAAGGTATGCGAATTGGCACCCTTGTTTTCTGCGTAGAGTTATGTCACGCACAGTCAGTGTATGACTGGTTATTGATAAACTGCTCTTCCCCTCTTTCTTTCCCCCTCCTCTTCCTTCCTCCCCCCTTTTTCGTCCTCTCTCACCTTTTCTTACCCTTTTCCTATTCTCCCCATTTGTCTCTTTTCCTCTGGTTGTAAATAAATCATGATGGCACCATGAGGTTGAAACGACATGTTAGAATTAAATGATTGTATCAAATTACTGAATCATAAGACTGAAACACAGAGGCAAATATTGACCCTTTAAAACCATTTATGGCAAAATTAAAGTGAAATTAAAAGAAAAGAAAATGGTGAGCACTTACATTCTTTTTGTAGGAGGTGAGAACTGTAACACTCCGTTGGTGATGAAATGAAAGAGAAATATAGAGGTGTTTAGCCGGTTACACAAAAAAGAAATTGTTTGGTTTCATTGTAGATACGTTGGGAGAAAAGACTAAGGGGCCGATTCATGGAACAAACGTGCGCCGAAAATCTACGCGCAAGTAGGCGCAAGCAGGCGCAAGCGGAAAAAAACAGGCGCACGTGCACGCGTGCGATTCATGGAAGTCCCTGCGCGTGTTCACCGCGGGATGTGCGCCAAACCCGTGCATGGCGCACAAGTCACTGCAACATCGCGAAAGGCGTGCGCGACGGTGCGCGACGCGCACAGTGAAAGCGCACAACCTCAGCGCACACAGCAGAAAGTGGGCGGGACATGGGGCGTAACGCGCGGAATGGGGAACAACATGCGAAAATAAGGGCGTAACTGGGGATGCACTGCACGGAAGCAGAGGTAACGCCCACACGCACACGAACCACACGTATTCATGGAATGGAATAGGGCAAACCCACGCACAGCCAAAGCCGCGCACAAGCTGAAACACGTCCGCCACACGAAGGCAGGCGGTAGAGTCCCAGCGCATCAAAAAAGTGGCGCCGCGGGAAGTAAAATACGCGATTGAGCGGGGTACGTGTATTCCGGGTGTGCGCGGGAAGTGACACACGCGATTGAGCGGGGTACGTGTATTCCGGGGGTGCGCGGGAAGTTACACACGCGAATGAGCGGGGTACGTGTATTCCGGGGGTGCGCGGGAAGTGACACACGCGATTGAGCGGGGTACGTGTATTCCGGGTGTGCGCGGGAAGTGACACACGCGATTGAGCGGGGTACGTGTATTCCGGGGGTGCGCGGGAAGTTACACACGCGAATGAGCGGGGTACGTGTATTACGGGGGTGCGCGGGAAGTTCCACACGCGATTTGGCCGGGTACGTGGATTCCAGGGGTGCGCGGGAAGTTCCACACGCGATTTGGCCGGGTACGTGTATTCCGGGGGTGCGCGGGAAGTTCCACACGCGATTTGGCCGGGCACGTGGATTCCAGGGGTGCGCGGGAAGTTCCACACGCGATTTGCCCGGGTACGTGGATTTCAGGGGTGCGCGGGAAGTTCCACACGCGATTGAGCGGGGTACGTGTATTTCGGGGGTGCGCAGGAAGTTCCACACGCGATTTGGCCGGGTACGTGGATTCCAGGGGTGCGCGGGAAGTTCCACACGCGATTTGGCCGGGTACGTGGATTTCAGGGGTGCGCGGGAAGTTCCACACGCGAGTTGGCCGGGTACGTGGATTTCAGGGGTGCGCGGGAAGTTCCACACGCGATTGAGCGGGGTACGTGTATTTCGGGGGTGGGCGGGAAGTGACACACGCGATTTGGCCGGGCACGTGGATTCCAGGGGTGCGCGGGAAGTTCCACACGCGATTTGGCCGGGTACGTGGATTTCAGGGGTGCGCGGGAAGTTCCACACGCGATTGAGCGGGGTACGTGTATTTCGGGGGTGCGCGGGAAGTTACACACGCGAATGAGCGGGGTACGTGTATTACGGGGGTGCGCAGGAAGTTCCACACGCGATTTGGCCGGGTACGTGGATTCCAGGGGTGCGCGGGAAGTTCCACACGCGATTTGGCCGGGTACGTGTATTCCGGGGGTGCGCGGGAAGTTCCACACGCGATTTGGCCGGGCACGTGGATTCCAGGGGTGCGCGGGAAGTTCCACACGCGATTTGCCCGGGTACGTGGATTTCAGGGGTGCGCGGGAAGTTCCACACGCGATTGAGCGGGGTACGTGTATTTCGGGGGTGCGCGGGAAGTTCCACACGCGATTTGGCCGGGTACGTGGATTCCAGGGGTGCGCGGGAAGTTCCACACGCGATTTGGCCGGGTACGTGGATTTCAGGGGTGCGCGGGAAGTTCCACACGCGAGTTGGCCGGGTACGTGGATTTCAGGGGTGCGCGGGAAGTTCCACACGCGATTGAGCGGGGTACGTGTATTTCGGGGGTGCGCGGGAAGTGACACACGCGATTTGGCCGGGCACGTGGATTTCAGGGGTGCGCGGGAAGTTCCACACGCGATTTGGCCGGGTACGTGGATTTCAGGGGTGCGCGGGAAGTTCCACACGCGATTGAGCGGGGTACGTGTATTTCGGGGGTGCGCGGGAAGTTCCACACGCGATTGAGCGGGGTACGTGTATTCCGGGGGTGCGCGGGAAGTTCCACACGCGATTTGGCCGGGTACGTGGATTTCAGGGGTGCGCAGGAAGTTCCACACGCGATTGAGCGGGGTATGTGGATTTCGGGGGTGCGCGGGAAGTTCCACACGTGATTTGGCCGGGCACGTGGATTCCAGGGGTGCGCGGGAAGTTCCACACGCGATTTGCCCGGGTACGTGGATTTCAGGGGTGCGCGGGAAGTTCCACACGTGATTGAGCGGGGTACGTGTATTCCGGGGGTGCGCGGGAAGTTCCACACGCGATTTGGCCGGGTACGTCGATTCCAGGGGTGCGCGGGAAGTTCCACATGCGATTTGGCCGGGTACGTGGATTTCAGGGGTGCGCGGGAAGTTCCACACGCGATTGAGCGGGGTACGTGTATTCCGGGGGTGCGCGGGGAGCAGCACACGTGAATTGCACGTGTGGGTCCTCCCAGGTGTACCCTCTACACCCTCCACGGCCCCTGCAGGTGGCTCACACCACAGGGGCCTACCCAGCACATGTCCTGCAGGCACCCCATCCACCATGGCCATGCCCACCAGCCAACCCACATATCAACTAGCACTACTGCCCACCAACGCATGTCCCCCTGCACCCCCAGCCACCAGGGGCAGCCTCCAGCAGGCCCCCACCCATGTCTCCCCCCACCCCCACCCCCCAGCAGTGCAGGGGCGGCCTCAAACAGGCCCCCACTCATGTCCCCCTGCACCCCCACCCCCTAGCATCCAGGGGCACCCTCCACCAGGCCCCCACTCATGTCTCCCACCACCCCCACCCCCCAGCATCCAGGGGCAGCCTCCAGCAGGCCCCCACCCATGTCTCCCCCCACCCCCACCCCCCAGCAGTGCAGGGGCGGCCTCAAACAGGCCCCCACTCATGTCTCCCACCACCCCCACCCCCCAGCATCCAGGGGCACCCTCCACCAGGCCCCCACTCATGTCCCCCTGCACCCTCACCCCCCAGCATCCAGGGGCACCCTCCACCAGGCCCCCACTCATGTCTCCCACCACCCCCACCCCCCAGCCACCAGGGGCAGCCTCCACCAGGCCCCCACCCATGTCTCCCACCACCCCCACCCGCCAGCCACCAGGGGCAGCCTCCACCAGGCCCCCACCCATGTCCGACTCATGTCTCCCAGCACCCCCACCCCCCCAGCCACCAGGGGCAGCCTCAACCAGGCCCCCACCCATGTCTCCCACCACCCCCACCTCCCAGCCACCAGGGGCACCCTCCACCAGGCCCCCACCCATGTCTCCCACCACCCCCACCCCCCAGCCACCAGGGGCAGCCTCCAGCAGGCCCCCACCCATGTCTCCCCCCACCCCCACCCCCCAGCAGTGCAGGGGCAGCCTCAAACAGGCCCCCACTCATGTCCCCCTGCACCCCCACCCCCTAGCATCCAGGGGCACCCTCCACCAGGCCCCCACTCATGTCTCCCACCACCCCCACCCCCCAGCATCCAGGGGCACCCTCCACCAGGCCCCCACTCATGTCCCCCTGCACCCTCACCCCCCAGCATCCAGGGGCACCCTCCACCAGGCCCCCACTCATGTCACCCATCACCCCCACCCCCCAGCTGTGCAGGGCACCCTCCACCAGGCCCCCACTCATGTCTCCCACCACCCCCACCCCCCAGCATCCAGGGGCACCCTCCACCAGGCCCCCACTCATGTCCCCCTGCACCCCCACCCCCTAGCATCCAGGGGCACCCTCCACCAGGCCCCCACTCATGTCTCCCACCACCCCCACCCCCCAGCATCCAGGGGCACCCTCCACCAGGCCCCCACTCATGTCCCCCTGCACCCCCACCCCCTAGCATCCAGGGGCACCCTCCACCTGGCACCCACACATGTCTCCCACCACCCCCACCCCCCAGCAGTGCAGGGGCACCCTCCACCAGGCCCCCACACATGTCCCCCTGCACCCTCACCCCCCAGCATCCAGGGGCACCCTCCACCAGACCCCCACTCATGTCACCCATCACCCCCACCCACCAGCAGTGCAGGACACCCTCCACCAGGCCCCCACACATGTCTCCCACCACCCCCACCCCCCAGCAGTGCAGGGGCACCCTCCACCAGGCCCCCACACATGTCCCCCTGCACCCCCACCCCCCAGCATCCAGGGGAACCCTCCACCAGGCCCCCACCCATGTCTCCCACCACCCCCACCCCCCAGCCACCAGGGGCAGCCTCCAGCAGGCCCCCACCCATGTCCAACTCATGTTCCCCACCCAACATGTCATCACAGTCCAGATCCCTGGTCTCTATGGTCAGCCCCCAAATGCAAAACACCCACCCGAGTATTGCATCCACCCACTCATATTCTGCAATTACATCACAGAACACCAATTGCAAGTTCCAAAACAAACACATGTCCCTCACATACACCCAATGGGTGTCAGTGATTCTCAAAACACATAACATGAAATGCATGAAAACAATGAGACACCACACATTGAAGTGCAACAAATAAATAATGTATTAAAGGAAAGATGAATAGAAACAAAAATGAAGAAACAGAAATGTGAATGGAAAAAAATGAAAAGAAGCATGTCCGTTCAAAATAAACAAAAAATTAAAGAATATAGAAATCCAAAGTAATGTAGTACAAAGTCAATGTCCACCAAACAAAATCCAATGTGAAAAAAAAATTATAAGCCATTGATCCATGGATAATGTTAAAAAAGAAAGTATGTACAAGTCCACAACTATGTACAATGCAAGAAGCCAGGGTCCATCATCCCAACAAAATAAAGGAAACCTAACTAACTACACTAACTAATAAAAAAAACTATATACAAAAATGTGGCCAATGTCCAAAAGGTCCAAATGAAATAAAAACAAAAATGAAACTTAACACTACCTACATAACTATGTACAAGGGCAGCGGGCTAGTTCCACGGCTCACTTCTGGATGTGCCGGGCCAGGGCATCATCGAACTCCTCCTCAATGTCCTGGAGGCGGTCCTCCTCCATGGCCCTGAGGGTCCGCAGGGCCGTCGACGTGTCCACCTCCAAAGCCCTGCGGATTGCCTCGAGGCACTCGACCCGCCTCAGGGCCCTCTGCATGGAGTTCTCCGCCCTGACCATTGAGAGCCGTGCCTCTTCCGCCCGCTGCCGCTCCGCATCTATGGCATGGCCCAACCACTGCCACACGGAAGACACTTTTTGTCCTGGGTCCTCCTGCCCTCCGGCCGATGCCTGCCCCTCCGATGTCGAAGGCCCCGAGCCTTCATGGCTCCCACCATGGTGCTGCTGCTGCTGTGCCTCTGCCCCTGCACTGCCTCCTGCTGCCTGCACATCCTCCGCCGGCTGGGGTGCAGTCGTTGACGTGGCTACCCCTGCTGGACGTCCGACTCCCGACTGTGGCAGGGATGCCTCCTCCACCAGCCTGGCCGCACCGTCAGAGGCAGCTCCACAGGGCACCCAGGTGACTGATGGGTGGGAAGATGGCACAGAGGACGACTGGCGCGTAGGGGGTCCAGCTGAGGAAGGGGTCGTGGCAAGCCCCATCAGACGGAGGAATCCGGCCTGGGTGACCTGTCCCAGCAGGCTGACGTGGTCAACGAGCCATTCGAGATGATGTGCAGTCTCTTCATGAAAAGACTGCAGGTCACCTCGCATGGCCCGTTGACGCAACGCCACTCCAGCCAGGACAGGCTCAACCCGGGCCTGGATAGCCACGTCCGCAGGCAGAGGAAGGCCAGTTGACGTCAGCTCATCCCCTGCCTGAAAACTGTTCTGGACATGGGCATCCCTGCTGGTGCAAGATGATGCAGGGACAGGATCAGGGACAGGATTGCACACAGGCACCTCCGCGGCGGCCTGTGCTGCCTCCTGTCCCTGGTCCTGCACTGCACCACTAGCACCAGTGGGATCCCCACCCCCAGACCCCGTCTCCGGTGCTTGCACGGCCTCCTCCTCCACCAAACCCCCCACCAACCTGGATGACTCTGTGCCATCTTCCCCCGTTGGGCCCTGTGGGGTCCCAGCTGCCCCTTCTGCTGCCGAGGAGTCCAACTGCAACCTCCGCCTCTTGGACCTCCCCCCGGCAGCTGCGGCCTGGGACGCGGCACCGGACTCCTCACTCCCCGACGAGATGACAACCTGGGAGGGGAGCCGGGCCTTGCGTCTCCGGCTGGCGGTGGGATCCCCGCCGCTGTGCTCCACAGCACCTTCTCCGCCCTCTTCATCAGTTGACGCTGCAGACAGGGAGAAACAAAACACAGGCATCAGGGCACTGTACAATGTACACATACACACATGACAGTTGTACATGAGTGGCATTGGCAAACCTCTGACATGTCATCACAATCCCCAACACACATGTCATTACAACTTGCACACACGAGCCATACCACAGCCATGTTGCAACTGCCAACACCATCCATACACATACAACAGCATCAGCAGCCAAAGGTGAGCCAGACATCACATGCAACACAGGAAGTGCACCACACATGTACACACACCACCACACTTGCATGCATGTGTACACCTCTGCTAAGTGTCGCAGTGTTCAGACGGGCATCCATGTCACATCTGCCCATCAGGATTCCACTTAAAGCTGTCACATGCATCCATGTTGCATCACTGTTGCACCCTTGTCAAATACACACACATGCACATGTACACAGCGCTGATACAATCAGCTGAAAACAACATACATGCGTGACATCACGGACATGTCTACTCACATACACATTCATACAAACTTGTGTGCCCACACAACTGCATTTGGCATGCAAGCCCACACACACAGGCACCATCCATGTCTCACACATTACAGCCCTCGCATGTGTCAGCCCCACGGCCCTGTACACCCGCACCCATACTCGACCCCATACAAACAGATGTGCAACCTGCACACTACTGAACAATCACCACACGCACTGCTCACAAGCAGGATGCATGTACACTCACCGCTCGACTCCAGACGGGTCTGCCTCTCAAGGACCTGGACGTGGAGCGCTGGGGATATGTGTTCCAGGACCCTCATCTGTTCTTCCGACAAGTGGCCCCGGCGCCCCTTGGCATCCGCTGCCTTCAAGAGGCGCCGGGCCTTGGTCAGGGTCCTGGACCTGAAGTCCTCCCAGCGCTTCTTGACATGTTGGAAGTCGCGGACTGCCACCCCCTCCGCGTTGATGGCAGTCACGATGTCAGTCCAGATCCGAGTCCGTCCTTCCTTGTCGGCGCGGCAACTTCCGAAGAGGGCATCATACTGCCCCAGGACTTGCTCCACCAGGACACCAACTTCGGTGGCACTGAAGCTGGTGCCCCTCTGCCTCTCTGGCCGGGGGTTGTCAGTGGTCACAGATGGAGTTTGCCCCGACATGACAACCCCAGAGGCAGGAGTGGGTGGGCAACTGGGTCCTGGGGCTGGGCTGTGGAGCGATGGAATCCCAGTCGGGAGTCTTTGGTTCCAGCAGGGGTGGTCACACCAACAGCACCCCTGGCTGATGTGCAGGCAGCAAATGGCAGGGCACGTGGGCAGCAGGCAGTCAGGCAGCAGCAGATGGCAGGTGGGAGCGTGCTCGGGGCTCTGGGGGGCAGTAGTTCGGCCTTCTGGGCAGGAGCGTGGTCTTCCGTGTGCTTACGCGTGGCCAGCTTGATACGGAGTGATTTGGCACGTGAAAATTCTGCACGTCAGCGTGTAATTCGAGGAAAGGCCCTTAGCGCGTAAGCGCGTCTGCACGCATACGCATTTTCATTGGACCAAAGGCCCTCAGCGCGTGAGCGCGTCTGTGACGTGACGTGCGAGGGAGTATCCCTCATTGCACGTGATGACAGTACACACGTGGATCCCAACCAATCGCGTGTGAAAGTTCACGGGACCCCGGAACACACGTACCCAGGCCAATGGCATGTGGAACTACCCGCGCACCCCGAAACACACGTACCCAAGCCAATCGCGTGTGGAACTACCCGCGCACCCCGAAACACACTTACCCAGGCCAATCGTGTGTGGAACTACCCGCGCACCCCGAAACACACGTACCCAGGCCAATCGCGTGTGGAACTACCCGCGCACCCCGAAACACACGTACCCAGGCCAATCGCGTGTGGAACTACCCGCGCACCCCGAAACACACGTACCCCGGCCAATCGCGTGTGGAACTACCCGCACACCTCGAAACACACGTACCCAGGCCAATCGCGTGTGGAACTACCCGCGCACCCCGAAACACACGTACCCAGGCCAATCGCGTGTGGAACTACCCGCGCACCCCGAAACACACGTACCCAGGCCAATCGCGTGTACGCTCGCTCCCCTCCGATCACACGCGATGACACCCGAATACGGGAAACCAACGAGTCCACCCACACGGAGGCGTCCCGCGCCCGCGCACAGCATAAAAGTGCGCGCAAACAACAAACGCGTATATACAGCGACGATGAATGCCCCATTTGTTGCTGCAGTGATTGTGGGACACCGCAGGAGGAGGAGAATAGCCAGGGCACGCATTTTTGCACCACGGACAGGCCTTTTTGGGATGCCTGACGACCAGGTCTACGGCAGGTATAGGTTTCCACCCCATATCATCCTAGACCTGGTCAGGGAGTGGGAAGATGACCTCACATCCCCCACCCTTTGCTCCCAAGCATTGAGCCCCTTGGAGAAGCTGCTCAGTGTCTTGCATTTCTTGGCCACTGGGTCGTTTCAGCGGACCACTGCCATAGTGGGGGGGGTCTCACAGGCCACGCAGTCACGCTGCCTACACCAGGTACTGGCAATCATGACAGCGCGCCCCTCAGTCCGCAGGCACATATACATGCCCAGAACACCCGCAGAAAGGCAGGCCGTTGTCCTGGATTTTTTCAGGGTGGCACACTTCCCCAAAGTGCTCGGTGCCATAGATTGCACCCATGTGGCCCTACGTCCACCTAGGGCCACTGAGCACATCTACCGAAACCGCAAGCACTGGCATTCCATCAATGTACAGGTGGTATGCGATGCAAAGGGAATCATCACCTCTGTGTATGCAAACTACCCTGGCTCCACCCATGACAGTTTCATATACAGAATGTCCGCCCTGAGCCGGGCCCTGGAAGCTGGGCAGCATGGCGACACATGGCTCCTAGGTGAGTACAAATGCCCTTGCACATGCATGCAAGTCACACACAGACAAATATACCAACCCTAATAATCTGAACAATTATCACCTCCCCAGGGGACAGTGCCTACCCTCTGAGCAACCACATGATGACGCCAATCCGGAACCCCACCACACCACCCCAGGTAAGATACAACGCTGCCCATATTGCAACCAGGGGCATAGTGGAGCGCACATTCGGAGTGCTCAAGTCACGTTTCCGCTCCCTTGACCGCTCTGGTGGGCAACTACTCTATGCACCAGCAGTTGTGTGCAGGATCATTGTGGCAGCATGTGTCCTGCACAATGTTGCAACACGGCAGGGCGTCCCGGTGGACATGGTGGTGCCCCCACATCCCCAACCACAGGCACAGGCGCTGCCCATGGGAGGGGACAGGGCACGTGGCGAGGTAGCCCGGACCCAGCTTGTGGCCACATTTTTCACCTAAACTCCCACCCCTGCGGAGTGCACATAGGCCTGGCACATACCAGGTGACAATCGATGATGACAAAGTGACAGTCAACTGTCACAACCCTACCACCCTGAGATAGTTGCCATGGAAGTGCCACATCGTCTGCATCCCTAGCTACTTAAACACAAGCTATCCTGTGCAACCAAAATGCACACATATGACATGTGACATGACATGAGCCATACACAAGTATTACAAGGCACAATGAGGCAGGGGGGGGGGGGGAACAAGGGAACACAGAGAACGGTACTACTAGGCCAGGTGTCATTGTGATTGTGCAAGTGCAGGGGTAGGGGGAAGGGAAAAGTGCAAGGGTGGGGGGGAGTCCAGTACAGGGGAAGTAGACCAAAAAATTATACATAGGTCGCCTGGTGGCAACTGCTAAGGTAAGTGCAGACGAGTGCTGGGAAGGGAGGGCTGTAGGGATAGAGAGACAGTACTGCAGTGCAGGGGTTGCCAGGGTGGCAGTGCAAGTGGACAGTGGCTGGGCCAGGGACCGAGGTTGGTGAGAGTGGCCCAGTTGCAGCTCCTGTGCAGTTCCAGTGAACAATTCTGCAAGGGAGAGGCAGAGAGTAAGCAGAAGCAAAGAGGAAGGTCTTGAGGTGCTTCCAGAACTGGAGATGGTTCCCCTCAAGTTCAAGTCAGGAAGTCTGTTCGAGGGGGAGGGCCCTGCTGCGGAGAGAAACCTACCCCCAGCTAGTTGCTCTGAGAAGCGGATGACCTGGACATGCAAGGTGTGCATCACACACACCTGCAAAACAGGCCATGGCCATCACTGTCATGTCAGTCAAACCCTCCCAAACATCAACATGACATGGCAAGCAATACCCATACACCGACCCAGTAACGATAAGGTACACATTTCCATGTCCTAAATGTACAGTGGCATCGGACAATGATGCCTGACCCGGAATCCGATGAAATGACAGACCAACAAAATGTCCCACCAAAAATAAGTCGATTCCAAATGCATTACAACAGTCGTAGACGTAACATCACAATGAATGCCTGGCTATATGCACATGATGCATTGCAAAATGAACACTGCAGCTCATGTGTGCAATGTCCTACTCCTGCATCACACTGCTCAGCGCACAGCACAGTGAACAGCCATTGCGTGTGATGCACACCCTGAGCATCACATCTAAGTGACAGACTACATCAAACATCAAATTAGGCATGTACTCGAACCATAATCGGTCACAGAACATGTGCTGGCGGGACACAGTGGGCACCAGAAGGCAAACAGTGTACACGTGGATATGCAAGGGTGGGAGTACATGGAGTGCATCCGAGTGCAAGTGTGTGGTTCTGCAAGGACATGCACTCCACATATGCATGTGCACTCAAGTGACCATCAGTGTTCCCTACACATCACATGTGAACATCCACCATGTGTACACCCCAGCATGTCAAACCACTACTATCCCCTCGCACCTGAAAGGAAAACACAACACATGAACAGGCATTGATCAGCAGAACACAACATGTACATAGGACAACAACATTACAATGTCAGAGTTCCCATCACACTGCAGGGCAACGCAAC
This sequence comes from Ambystoma mexicanum, assembly GCF_040938575.1. NCBI lineage: Eukaryota > Metazoa > Chordata > Amphibia > Caudata > Ambystomatidae > Ambystoma > Ambystoma mexicanum. The sequence goes on from NC_090932.1 coordinate 824,300,761, forward strand.
TATCAACAACAACCCCCCTCCCCCCTCGCAAATGACCATGACCCACTGAACAACTGCACCTGGGTCATGGAGCCTCCAACCGTCATTCCCACCTGGCCACAGGATCACCTTTACCCTTCGTGTCCATCTCCCACCTTGTGTGTAAAGAGATGCCTGAACCCTCAGAATCCACACTCATTTCCAAAATCACATAATCCAAGGCATGAAAAGGAACCCAAACACCCTCCAGTAGATGACTTGACATAGCAGTACGTCTCAAAGGCCAAGTACTACCACAATGATGCAACAACCAAGGTAGCACAGCAAAACAATGTCACGACAGGATGTGAGACATGTGTGGTACATGACATAGGATGATGCACCATGAATGGATGTGTACTGTCACAGATCCCCTGTACAGGCGCTGGAGTCTCATGAAACAACCACCCACACCATGTCCCGGGTGCCTGCAAGGTCAAACTCACACAGGCCCCTGAGATCCTGGTGGGGAAAGAGGTTCAGGGATATGCAGTCGGGACAGGTGTAGACACACTGGATGACTGGAATGCGTGGCAGGTGAGGGGAGTAGGAATGACACATGAAACCAGGGAATGCACGAAAATGTACAACCTGCATGAACACATGCACAATCCAAACAAACTTGGACATCATTGTCATGGCCTTCTGTAGTCCAGGCTCAGGAGTGGTACGAACCAACCACCCCCTCTAGGGTTTTGGCGCCTGCAAGTTCGGGGCTTACACAGGCATCCGCAACCCCAGTGGGGAAAGAGGGTCAGGGAACATTGCTTGGATAGGCATGGGAAGCAGGAACACCGGGTAGAGGGTACAGGTTTCGAAATTGCATAGGATCACGGGTGATTAGGGTAAAAAACATACCAAATAGGACCACACATACATCCATGCATCAGTACACTCCCCAGCAAGCCTATGCAGGGCAGTTTGTAAGAAAATACAACAAGACACTTAGCTCTGGTTTTGAGTGCTGGCCTCCTGCCTGCGCACTCTCAGGTCCGGTTACAGGAGCACTGCAATGCTGCAAAGAGAGACACAGTCAGCAACCTGTACGTGCCAATTACACAAAAACACAACACAAAACATGCCCCATAACAACATACAACTCTACAAACAGACAATCTGTGCTCCATGCTTCGTACCCATATATAACATCACCCCTGTGACGGGTCATTCACAGTCAATGCAGTAAGTCAGCCGCTGGTGGGTGCGTGGCAAATGGAACACCAATGTGTCACAATTCACACAACATGCAATGTTCCCTGGGTAAGCAGACAGACCCATATGGCAAGCCATGACTACAGAGCAAGTTGCGTACCACCATGACCAAAACAAAGTTGCCAGTGCATTTATCATGAAGTACGTGGAATAGACATGCACTGCACCCGAGTATGTCCCTTGCTGTATGTCCCTGTGAGCTGCCCCTTTCCATGTCTTGGAAGGCTACATGGTTGATACAAGTGCCTCAATGAACCTTGGTGTACCGCAGGGTATGTGCCACTGCCCCTGCATGTGTCCCAGACAACCCTACTATCAACAGCCATCAGTCCACAAACACATCTGAGCTGCATTGTGTGCTTCAACACCAATATTTGTCTAAGCTCACCCTCAGTGCTGTGACTAAGCCTGCACATGCAACTCGCCTGGTGCAAGCTTTGCTGTCTCGTGGCCCCCCTGTGATGCTCACCTTGCCTGGAGTTCCTTGGAACATGTCAGCAGTTCTAGGATATGGGTCTGCAATCACTGTGGCTCTGCTTGTGCACACATGTGCATGTGGGCACCAACAAACGGGTCAGGAATTACGTCGTCCAATGGGCCATGTCTGCTGGCAAAGGTGCTCTGGTGCCTCATCCCCCTGCAGAAAGTGCATGAAACACATGATTAATGCATCAAAGTGATCTGTGTGTGTCTCATCAGGCATCTCATTACTTGACCATGTCAGAGAGTCACATCACAAATCACACCATCAGTCTGTCTTTCACCTCCAAAGTGTGGAACACTATCTACAGCATGATTTGCAACAAGCACGTGTACAGGAAAGATATGAAACATAATACACAATGCATAGCAATCAATGTCCACATTAATCATGACACGCCCCATCTAGCAAAAGCTGAACAGTGGACAATTACACCTAAATCATCCCCACTAGGGGTGTCAACACAAGTCAAAAAGCACCAGACATGCCACAGATATGACAGTCCAAAGCCCTTGTGTAAAAATCTGTTACACCGAACCATCCTTGCGAGCCCATGGATAAGGGAGGCAGGAGTGGCATATGTGAGTCAAGGAACCCAAGCAGCAAACACATACACAAGACAACCATGAAGGGCCCAGCTGGAACAGACAGTGGATGCCTTCAAAAACCACAAGGCACCGCACTGTCACATGTAAGCACAATAGACTACAAATTTTAAACTAACTCAACTATTAACTAATTACACTAACTATGGAAAACCTACATTACCTATTTAAACTAACTATCAAACAGAAACTTAACTAACTAAACTAAAAGAAAAATCAAAAATGGCCACATACGACCCGGGGGGGAGGGGAGGCACCCAGGAGGGGGGAGGTACAGGGTGCTGCTCAACATCCACATGCGATGATGCTGAGCCAAAAAAAAATACCTCCATGGGCTCAACGCCTTCACAGCACGACCTATGTGGGAGATAGATGGTCGTCCGAGTCTGGCTCATCCTGGTAAGGAGGACGTGGCACAGTAGCCTGGCCACGCCTAGCCGCAGCTTGCCCCTCATCGGCAGCAAGTCTGCCGGACAGGTGAGCCTGGTTCTGTGTGGCGATGTTACATAGGTCTGCATGCAGGACCTCACGTGATACACGTGCTTCCTCTTGCAAGGTAGCACGTGTAACACGGAGTTCCTCCTGCAAGGCCTGGCTGGACAACCGCTGCACCTCCCGGCAAGCCTGTAGCTCAGCCGAGATGGTGCGCTCAAGCTGTGCAAACCTCTCCTCTGCCTGCTGCCTCTGGGACATCATAAGGACACCCAGAGTGGATCTGAGGGAGGCATACTCCTCCCTCAGGGCATCCATGTGCGCCTCTGCGTGAGCAGCAATTGCTTGACGCAGAGACGACATTTCAGCCTGGCGTGCCCTGTCTGAGGCCGCCATGCCCAGCCTGAGTGAGCGGGCCGTGGACCGTGCCGCCTGCTGCTGGAGAAGCACCTGCCTAGCAGGGGGGAGCACAGATCGGGCCACACGCTCCATGCTGTCAGCGATGTTCTCCATTGCTGCCCCCTGCCGTTCTGAATTGGCAGTCATGTCTTGCTCCCACTCAGTATACAGCGGTTGCGCGCGGCGACCGCGTTGCCGGGCTTGACCCCTGCGGGACCCAAGGACCGGGGGTCCTCGCTGTGTTGGCACCGCCTGCGGCTGCACGACTACATGCCCCCGTCGACGTGATGTCCCAGGCACATCAGTGACTGGTGTGGAGGGTGACCCTGCGTCCCGATCCACCACGGGCGGAGGAACCAAGACTGTCTGATCCCTCAGTGCAGGGGTCGCAGACAGAGGAGTGTCCACATCAGAATCACTCACCCCTGACACATGGACTTGATGGTCATCCAACTCAACATGGACGTCAGAGTCGTCATCAAGGCTGGACTCATAGGCAGCCAGAGACAGGATGGACTGCAGCACTTGGGGGTTTTCGTGGCCTACCACCCCACGACCCCCACTAGTGCCGGGTTGATGTGGTCTTACCAACCCTGTGTCTGGCATGACAACACCATCCTCTGCATCCATTGCGTCATCACCTGAAAAATAGAGAGGAAAAGGTCAGTACACATGTCAGAAGCACACAACACACACACACACACACCGACAGCAAAGGCATCTGGCAGACATGTGACACACAACATATGACCTTGCATGCATGCTGGGTCTACTTAGAATAGCTTCTGTGATCAGACCTGTTGAAAGGTGGCAGTTTGCATGGAAGTGGGTCTATGCAGTGCAGAAAATGTGTACGCCACTCACTACCTACATGTACAAGCACTCCATGGTGTGTGCCAGGAAATGTGAAGGCAGTGCAATGTCAAAATCAGACATCACGTGCATTGTGTATTCAATGTGTACCATGTCTAGAAGGCAAGCACCCCTCCACCCCAGTACCAAAGCAGGGATGCCTAGCATGGTATCAAAAGGCTGACCATACACCTGTGTATTGACAAGCAGTGTTGACTGGCATCAACAGCTTAATGTGATTTCAATTACAACACTGCAAATGATGCTGGGACAGTGGGCAGGACACATGATGGAAGATCCGGAGGCCGGCCACGTGTGAAGAAGACACGACAAGAGTTGGACAGAGTCATTGGCCATTGAACAGGCTGAGGCCTGTGAGCCACACAGATTGTCAGAGCCTAAACATGTGTGCAACGCAGGACTGAGCCACAGTTGACATGGGGAGGCCGATAATATGGCAGCCAATGTATGTAACCAAGGACTCATATTACAGTGATCATCCAGTCAAGGACACATAGGGGCATGTGTGCAATGCACATGGAGCATGAATGGGCACTCATGTCCCTGCGGGACATCTGACCCATGCACAGTACAAGTGGGATGCCCTGCATCGAGTACTAAGGCTGTACCACACGGCATATGTCTGGCAGTTTCTAAGCTGGACGTTAGCATCTACACAGGACACATGAACATGAAACTACACATTGGCAAGAATGTAGCAGACCAGTGCAAAGGTGGAACTGGGGTGCAGAGTGGCGGAGGAGGGGCAAGGGAGCATGGCCACATGGAGTCCCGCATGCAGGCAGAGGAGACATGCATGACGGTGGCATTGCATTACTTACACATCAGAACCATGTAAAGGTCACATGTAGCAGCAATCATGCACAACACATCCCACAAGTGAAACACACACGTCCTCAACAACTATGCATCAACACTCACTGGACTGGGCATCAAAGTCCAGCATCTCTCCCACACCTTCGACCAATTCTGGTGGTATGAACTCCGCAACGAGAGCCTCATGCGGAGTGAGTTCTTCCTCCTCTGGTGCAGGCCCACCGCCAGTCACCAGAGTCAAGTTGTAATTTGAGGCACGCTTGGCCTTAGTGCTGCGCTTGATGTCATTCCAGCGCTTTTTGCACTCCTGCGCCGTGCGCACCTCATGGCCGAATGAACTGACATGTTCCGCCACATGCTTCCAGTGGGTGTCACGTTGGGCAGCCGTAGTCTGACTATTGGCACCCACTAGCATGTCACGGCTGTGTCCCCGCACGTAGTCCACGAGGAAGTCCAGTTCCTGCTTACAGAAAGGCTTCTTCCTCGACGTGCAGGAGGTCGTGGCTGTGTGTGGGGTCCCAGCCTGTGCTGCAGATGCAACCTTCCTCCTCTTGGACTGTGGCGCAGACCCTGGCTGGCTAATGCCGCCCTGACCAGTATGGCCAGTGGGTTGGGTGGATTGAGCCGAGGGAGTGGCAGGTGGAGGGATGACCAAAGGCCTGACTTGTGTCAGTGGCAGCTGGGTGCCCACTAATGGACCCTGCGCAGCAACATCAGCTGTGGCAGGGTCATTGACCGCAACGGTCCTGGTTGGCAGACTCACAACCGGGGTGCTGTTGGGTGCATCTGCCCCTGCACTTGCCAACACCCGGCTGTTCGGGGCAGCAGATGACATGACTGCCCCAGGGACACGTGTCTTGGTCTGAGCAGCCCGGCCTGTCCCAATGGTTTCCCCCCTGGCCTGTTGGAGATCTACCAAGGGCTCTTCAAGTGCCAACGCAGCCTGCGCTGGCAGACCCTGAGCCTGGGTGGCGGTGTCCACAACTGCACCTGCAGCTACCGCTACCCTTGGGCCCGTGGCAGTCGATGAAACGGACTGCCGGGTCATACGGGTGCCAGTGCCAGATGCAGGAGCTGCATCCCCCTGAACCACAGGGGGTGGTGGCATGGCTGCACCAACACATGGCACAACATTGTGCTCAAGTGGCGCACCCCTGCCTCTTCCCCCTCTGTGGCTGCCCTGGACACCCTGGAGTCCCCCTACTCCCTGGTCACCACGGCCACGTCCCCGACCACGCCCGCCACGAGGAGGACGCCCAGCTGAGGCGCCCCTCACCTTTGGTAGCCTCCCTACCATGGCACAGATGTAATAGTGCTGGCACAGATGGAGTGGTGCCAATGGGAGGTGTACAGCACAATTGACCTGGGCAATTGGGGTGAAGGGGGTGGGAAGCAAGATGTTAACAGCCCCCCTGCACCTGCAAGGCTGTATGTGACCCCGGTGATGTGTTGACGGGTCACGCAACGCTCAGGCACCCCAAAACTGCAGTAAAACCGTGCACGCAACCCTGCAGCCTACGTGCGTGGATTAAACCTCCCGCAGTACGCGGTGGCACCCAGTAACACGTATAACGCGTACGCGTGGGACACGCAGGCTACGATGACATCGAAAATGGGTGCGATACACAGGGGCACCCGCAGTGGGAAAAGGAGCGTTTGCGACTCACCGTCTGACTAGCGCGATGCAGAAAAACACGCGTAGCCAATACCCCCGCCAAAAGAAGAGATACGTCCTTGAGAGCTGTGAAGTAGATGGCGCGCGAAACAACTGGAAGCAGCAGCACACGTCGGTCTCCACGAAAGGCATGTACAGCGAACTGCTGGGCCCGCTCACCTTTAACCCGTGCTGAGGGAAACGCACGCGCGCGTCACGTCACATGCGGACGTGCACTTTTTCACGTTTGATTACGCGCATTACACGCGGACGTGCAGTTTTTCACGCGCGCACGTTTATGCATGGGCCCTTTCCTCCTATTACACGCGGACGTGCAGTTTTTCACGCGCGCTTACGCGCATTACACGCAGCGTGCAGATTTTTCACGTGCCTAATCACTCCGTATGAAGCTGGCCACGCGAAAACACACGGAAGACCACGCTCCTGCCCAGAAGGCCAATTCACTGGCCCCCAGTGCCCCAAGCAGCCTCCCACATGCCATCTGCTGCTGCCTGCCTGCCTGCCTGCTGCCACCGTGCCCTGCCATTTGGTGCCTGCACATCAGCCATCTGCAGGGGTCCAGTTGCTGTGTCCACCCCTGCTGGTACAGAAGAGTCCCGACTCAAATGACATCGCTCCACAGCCCAGCCCCAGGACCCAGTTGGTCACCCACTCCTGCCCCTGGGGTTGCCATGTCGAGCACATCCACATCTGACACCAGTTGCAACCCCCGGCCAGAGGGGCAGAGGGGCAGAGGGGCACCAGCTTCACTGCCACCGAAGTTGGTGTCCTGGTGGAGCATGTCCTGGGGCAGTATGATGCCCTCTTCGGATCGTCCCGCGCCAACAGGGAAGGACGGGAGAGGACGCGGAGGGGGTGGCAACCCGCACCATCCAGAAGGTCAAGAAGCGCTGGGAGGACTTGAGGTCCAGTACCCTCATGAAGGCCCGGCGCCTTGTGGAGGGGGGCCGGGCCGCATGAGTTCCATCCAGTTGAGGGTCCTGGAACGCGCACACCCAGCGCTCCACAGCCAGGTCCTTGAGAGGGAGACCCGTCTGGAGTTGAGCGGTAAGTGGCCAAGCATTGCTGTGTGAGACAGGGCATGTTGCAGTGTCCTGGTTGTCTGATACTTGCCTGCATGTGTGACATAGGCCATGTACGCATGTATGTGTGCAGGGACATCATGGTAATGCATGTGCGACCTGTAATGTGTGAACCGCATGGTTGTTGCATGTGTTTGATTGTGACATGGGGAGCCCTGTGCAGATTGCACACATGACAGCATGGAAGTCTCTGTTCCTGGACATGGGTGGGGGCCTGGTTGAGGCTGCCCCTGGTGGCTGGGGGGGTGGGGGTGCTGGGAGACATGGGTGGGGGCCTGGTGGAGGGTGCCCCTGGTGGCTGGGGGGTGGGGGTGGTGGGAGACATGGGTGGGGGCCTGGTTGAGGCTGCCCCTGGTGGCTGGGGGGGTGGGGGTGCTGGGAGACATGAGTCGGACATGGGTGGGGGCCTGGTGGAGGCTGCCCCTGGTGGCTGGGGGGTGGGGGTGGTGGGAGACATGGGTGGGGGCCTGGTGGAGGCTGCCCCTGGTGGCTGGGGGGTGGGGGTGCTGGGAGACATGAGTCGGACATGGGTGGGGGCCTGGTGGAGGCTGCCCCTGGTGGCTGGTGGGTGGGGGTGGTGGGAGACATGAGTCGGACATGGGTGGGGGCCTGGTGGAGGCTGCCCCTGGTGGCTGGTGGGTGGGGGTGGTGGGAGACATGGGTGGGGGCCTGGTGGAGGCTGCCCCTGGTGGCTGGTGGGTGGGGGTGCTGGGAGACATGGGCGGGGGCCTGGTGGAGGCTGCCCCTGGTGGCTGGGGGGGTGGGGGTGCTGGGAGACATGAGTCGGACATGGGTGGGGGCCTGGTGGAGGCTGCCCCTGGTGGCTGGGGGGTGGGGGTGCTGGGAGACATGGGTGGGGGCCTGGTGGAGGCTGCCCCTGGTGGCTGGTGGGTGGGGGTGGTGGGAGACATGGGTGGGGGCCTGGTGGAGGGTGCCCCTGGTGGCTGGGGGGTGGGGGTGCTGGGAGACATGGGTGGGGGCCTGGTGGAGGGTGCCCCTGGTGGCTGGGGGGTGGGGGTGCTGGGAGACATGGGTGGGGGCCTGGTGGAGGCTGCCCCTGGTGGCTGGTGGGTGGGGGTGGTGGGAGACATGGGTGGGGGCCTGGTGGAGGGTGCCCCTGGTGGCTGGGGGGTGGGGGTGCTGGGAGACATGAGTCGGACATGGGTGGGGGCCTGGTGGAGGCTGCCCCTGGTGGCTGGGGGGTGGGGGTGCTGGGAGACATGAGTCGGACATGGGTGGGGGCCTGGTGGAGGCTGCCCCTGGTGGCTGGGGGGTGGGGGTGCTGGGAGACATGGGTGGGGGCATGGTGGAGGCTGCCCCTGGTGGCTGGGGGGGTGGGGGTGCTGGGAGACATGAGTCGGACATGGGTGGGGACCTGGTGGAGGCTGCCCCTGGTGGCTAGGGGGGTGGGGGTGCTGGGAGACATGGGTGGGGGCCTGGTGTATGCTGCCCCTGGTGGCTGGGGGGGTGGGGGTGCTGGGAGACATGAGTCGGACATGGGTGGGGGCCTGGTGGAGGCTGCCCCTGGTGGCTGGGGGGTGGGGGTGCTGGGAGACATGGGTGGGGGCCTGGTGGAGGCTGCCCCTGGTGGCTGGGGGGTGGGGGTGCTGGGAGACATGGGTGGGGGCCTGGTGGAGGGTGCCCCTGGTGGCTGGGGGGTGGGGGTGCTGGGAGACATGGGTGGGGGCCTGGTGGAGGGTGCCCCTGGTGGCTGGGGGGGTGGGGGTGCTGGGAGACATGAGTCGGACATCGGTGGGGGCCTGGTGGAGGCTGCCCCTGGTGGCTGGGGGGTGGGGGTGCTGGGAGACATGAGTCGGACATGGGTGGGGCCTGGTGGAGGCTGCCCCTGGTGGCTGGGGGGTGGGGGTGCTGGGAGACATGAGTCGGACATGGGTGGGGGCCTGGTGGAGGCTGCCCCTGGTGGCTGGGGGGTGGGGGTGCTGGGAGATATGGGTGGGGGCCTGGTGGAGGCTGCCCCTGGTGGCTGGGGGGGTGGGGGTGCTGGGAGACATGAGTCGGACATGGGTGGGGGCCTGGTGGAGGCTGCCCCTGGTGGCTGGGGGGATGGGGGTGATGGGAGACATGGGTGGGGGCCTGGTGGAGGCTGCCCCTGGTGGCTGGGGGGGTGGGGGTGCTGGGAGACATGAGTCGGACATGGGTGGGGGCCTGGTGGAGGCTGCCCCTGGTGGCTGGGGGGTGGGGGTGCTGGGAGACATGGGTTGGGGCCTGGTGGAGGCTGCCCCTGGTGGCTGGGGGGGTGGGGGTGCTGGGAGACATGGGTGGGGGCCTGGTGGAGGCTGCCCCTGGTGGCTGGGGGGGTGGGGGTGCTGGGAGACATGAGTCGGACATGGGTGGGGGCCTGGTGGAGGCTGCCCCTGGTGGCTGGGGGGGTGGGGGTGCTGGGAGACATGGGTGGGGGCCTGGTGGAGGCTGCCCCTGGTGGCTGGGGGGGTGGGGGTGCTGGGAGACATGAGTCGGACATGGGTGGGGGCCTGGTGGAGGCTGCCCCTGGTGGCTGGGGGGTGGGGGTGCTGGGAGACATGGGTGGGGGCCTGGTGGAGGCTGCCCCTGGTGGCTGGGGGGGTGGGGGTGCTGGGAGACATGGGTGGGGGCCTGGTGGAGGCTGCCCCTGGTGGCTGGGGGGGTGGGGGTGCTGGGAGACATGAGTCGGACATGGGTGGGGGCCTGGTGGAGGCTGCCCCTGGTGGCTGGGGGGTGGGGGTGCTGGGAGACATGAGTCGGACATGGGTGGGGGCCTGGTGGAGGCTGCCCCTGGTGGCTGGGGGGGTGGGGGTGCTGGGAGACATGGGTGGGGGCCTGGTGGAGGCTGCCCCTGGTGGCTGGGGGGGTGGGGGTGCTGGGAGACATGAGTCGGACATGGGTGGGGGCCTGGTGGAGGCTGCCCCTGGTGGCTGGGGGGTGGGGGTGCTGGGAGACATGGGTGGGGGCCTGGTGGAGGCTGCCCCTGGTGGCTGGGGGGGTGGGGGTGCTGGGAGACATGAGTCGGACATGGGTGGGGGCCTGGTGGAGGCTGCCCCTGGTGGCTGGGGGGTGGGGGTGCTGGGAGACATGGGTGGGGGCCTGGTGGAGGCTGCCCCTGGTGGCTGGGGGGCGGGGGTGCTGGGAGACATGGGTGGGGGCCTGGTGGAGGGTGCCCCTGGTGGCTGGGGGGTGGGGGTGCTGGGAGACATGGGTGGGGGCCTGGTGGAGGGTGCCCCTGGTGGCTGGGGGGGTGGGGGTGCTGGGAGACATGAGTCGGACATGGGTGGGGGCCTGGTGGAGGCTGCCCCTGGTGGCTGGGGGGTGGGGGTGCTGGGAGACATGGGTGGGGGCCTGGTGGAGGGTGCCCCTGGTGGCTGGGGGGGTGGGGGTGCTGGGAGACATGAGTCGGACATGGGTGGGGGCCTGGTGGAGGCTGCCCCTGGTGGCTGGGGGGATGGGGGTGCTGGGAGACATGGGTGGGGGCCTGGTGGAGGCTGCCCCTGGTGGCTGGGGGGGTGGGGGTGCTGGGAGACATGAGTTGGACATGGGTGGGGGCCTGGTGGAGGCTGCCCCTGGTGGCTGGGGGGGTGGGGGTGCTGGGAGACATGGGTGGGGGCCTGGTGGAGGCTGCCCCTGGTGGCTGGGGGGGTGGGGGTGCTGGGAGACATGGGTGGGGGCCTGGTGGAGGCTGCCCCTGGTGGCTGGGGGGGTGGGGGTGCTGGGAGACATGAGTCGGACATGGGTGGGGGCCTGGTGGAGGCTGCCCCTGGTGGCTGGGGGGGTGGGGGTGCTGGGAGACATGGGTGGGGGCCTGGTGGAGGCTGCCCCTGGTGGCTGGGGGGGTGGGGGTGCTGGGAGACATGAGTCGGACATGGGTGGGGGCCTGGTGGAGGCTGCCCCTGGTGGCTGGTGGGTGGGGGTGGTGGGAGACATGGGTGGGGGCCTGGTGGAGGGTGCCCCTGGTGGCTGGGGGGTGGGGGTGCTGGGAGACATGGGTGGGGGCCTGGTGGAGGGTGCCCCTGGTGGCTGGGGGGTGGGGGTGCTGGGAGACATGGGTGGGGGCCTGGTGGAGGCTGCCCCTGGTGGCTGGTGGGTGGGGGTGGTGGGAGACATGGGTGGGGGCCTGGTGGAGGGTGCCCCTGGTGGCTGGGGGGTGGGGGTGCTGGGAGACATGAGTCGGACATGGGTGGGGGCCTGGTGGAGGCTGCCCCTGGTGGCTGGGGGGTGGGGGTGCTGGGAGACATGAGTCGGACATGGGTGGGGGCCTGGTGGAGGCTGCCCCTGGTGGCTGGGGGGTGGGGGTGCTGGGAGACATGGGTGGGGGCATGGTGGAGGCTGCCCCTGGTGGCTGGGGGGGTGGGGGTGCTGGGAGACATGAGTCGGACATGGGTGGGGACCTGGTGGAGGCTGCCCCTGGTGGCTAGGGGGGTGGGGGTGCTGGGAGACATGGGTGGGGGCCTGGTGTATGCTGCCCCTGGTGGCTGGGGGGGTGGGGGTGCTGGGAGACATGAGTCGGACATGGGTGGGGGCCTGGTGGAGGCTGCCCCTGGTGGCTGGGGGGTGGGGGTGCTGGGAGACATGGGTGGGGGCCTGGTGGAGGCTGCCCCTGGTGGCTGGGGGGTGGGGGTGCTGGGAGACATGGGTGGGGGCCTGGTGGAGGGTGCCCCTGGTGGCTGGGGGGTGGGGGTGCTGGGAGACATGGGTGGGGGCCTGGTGGAGGGTGCCCCTGGTGGCTGGGGGGGTGGGGGTGCTGGGAGACATGAGTCGGACATCGGTGGGGGCCTGGTGGAGGCTGCCCCTGGTGGCTGGGGGGTGGGGGTGCTGGGAGACATGAGTCGGACATGGGTGGGGCCTGGTGGAGGCTGCCCCTGGTGGCTGGGGGGTGGGGGTGCTGGGAGACATGAGTCGGACATGGGTGGGGGCCTGGTGGAGGCTGCCCCTGGTGGCTGGGGGTGGGGGTGCTGGGAGATATGGGTGGGGGCCTGGTGGAGGCTGCCCCTGGTGGCTGGGGGGGTGGGGGTGCTGGGAGACATGAGTCGGACATGGGTGGGGGCCTGGTGGAGGCTGCCCCTGGTGGCTGGGGGGATGGGGGTGCTGGGAGACATGGGTGGGGGCCTGGTGGAGGCTGCTCCTGGTGGCTGGGGGGGTGGGGGTGCTGGGAGACATGAGTCGGACATGGGTGGGGGCCTGGTGGAGGCTGCCCCTGGTGGCTGGGGGGTGGGGGTGCTGGGAGACATGGGTTGGGGCCTGGTGGAGGCTGCCCCTGGTGGCTGGGGGGGTGGGGGTGCTGGGAGACATGGGTGGGGGCCTGGTGGAGGCTGCCCCTGGTGGCTGGGGGGGTGGGGGTGCTGGGAGACATGAGTCGGACATGGGTGGGGGCCTGGTGGAGGCTGCCCCTGGTGGCTGGGGGGGTGGGGGTGCTGGGAGACATGGGTGGGGGCCTGGTGGAGGCTGCCCCTGGTGGCTGGGGGGGTGGGGGTGCTGGGAGACATGAGTCGGACATGGGTGGGGGCCTGGTGGAGGCTGCCCCTGGTGGCTGGGGGGTGGGGGTGCTGGGAGACATGGGTGGGGGCCTGGTGGAGGCTGCCCCTGGTGGCTGGGGGGGTGGGGGTGCTGGGAGACATGGGTGGGGGCCTGGTGGAGGCTGCCCCTGGTGGCTGGGGGGGTGGGGGTGCTGGGAGACATGAGTCGGACATGGGTGGGGGCCTGGTGGAGGCTGCCCCTGGTGGCTGGGGGGTGGGGGTGCTGGGAGACATGAGTCGGACATGGGTGGGGGCCTGGTGGAGGCTGCCCCTGGTGGCTGGGGGGGTGGGGGTGCTGGGAGACATGGGTGGGGGCCTGGTGGAGGCTGCCCCTGGTGGCTGGGGGGGTGGGGGTGCTGGGAGACATGAGTCGGACATGGGTGGGGGCCTGGTGGAGGCTGCCCCTGGTGGCTGGGGGGTGGGGGTGCTGGGAGACATGGGTGGGGGCCTGGTGGAGGCTGCCCCTGGTGGCTGGGGGGGTGGGGGTGCTGGGAGACATGAGTCGGACATGGGTGGGGGCCTGGTGGAGGCTGCCCCTGGTGGCTGGGGGGTGGGGGTGCTGGGAGACATGGGTGGGGGCCTGGTGGAGGCTGCCCCTGGTGGCTGGGGGGCGGGGGTGCTGGGAGACATGGGTGGGGGCCTGGTGGAGGGTGCCCCTGGTGGCTGGGGGGTGGGGGTGCTGGGAGACATGGGTGGGGGCCTGGTGGAGGGTGCCCCTGGTGGCTGGGGGGGTGGGGGTGCTGGGAGACATGAGTCGGACATGGGTGGGGGCCTGGTGGAGGCTGCCCCTGGTGGCTGGGGGGTGGGGGTGCTGGGAGACATGGGTGGGGGCCTGGTGGAGGGTGCCCCTGGTGGCTGGGGGGGTGGGGGTGCTGGGAGACATGAGTCGGACATGGGTGGGGGCCTGGTGGAGGCTGCCCCTGGTGGCTGGGGGGATGGGGGTGCTGGGAGACATGGGTGGGGGCCTGGTGGAGGCTGCCCCTGGTGGCTGGGGGGTGGGGGTGCTGGGAGACATGAGTTGGACATGGGTGGGGGCCTGGTGGAGGCTGCCCCTGGTGGCTGGGGGGGTGGGGGTGCTGGGAGACATGGGTGGGGGCCTGGTGGAGGCTGCCCCTGGTGGCTGGGGGGGTGGGGGTGCTGGGAGACATGGGTGGGGGCCTGGTGGAGGCTGCCCCTGGTGGCTGGGGGGGTGGGGGTGCTGGGAGACATGAGTCGGACATGGGTGGGGGCCTGGTGGAGGCTGCCCCTGGTGGCTGGGGGGGTGGGGGTGCTGGGAGACATGGGTGGGGGCCTGGTGGAGGCTGCCCCTGGTGGCTGGGGGGGTGGGGGTGCTGGGAGACATGAGTCGGACATGGGTGGGGGCCTGGTGGAGGCTGCCCCTGGTGGCTGGGGGGTGGGGGTGCTGGGAGACATGGGTGGGGGCCTGCTGGAGGCTGCCCCTGGTGGCTGGGGGGTGGGGGTGCTGGGAGACATGGGTGGGGGCCTGGTGGAGGGTGCCCCTGGTGGCTCGGGGGTGGGGGTGCTGGGAGACATGGGTGGGGGCCTGGTGGAGGCTGCCCCTGGTGGCTGGGGGGGTGGGGGTGCTGGCAGACATGAGTCGGACATGGGTGGGGCCTGGTGGAGGCTGCCCCTGGTGGCTGGGGGGTGGGGGTGCTGGGAGACATGGGTGGGGGCCTGGTGGAGGCTGCCCCTGGTAGCTGGGGGGGTGGGGGTGCTGTGAGACATGAGTCGGACATGGGTGGGGGCCTGGTTGAGGCTGCCCCTGGTGGCTGGTGGGTGGGGGTGGTGGGAGACATGGGTGGGGGCCTGGTGGAGGCTGCCCCTGGTGGCTGGGGGGTGGGGGTGGTGGGAGACATGGGTGGGGGCCTGGTGGAGGCTGCCCCTGGTGGCTGGGGGGTGGGGGTGCTGGGAGACATGGGTGGGGGCCTGGTGGAGGGTGCCCCACAGTGCTGGGGGGTGGGGGTGGTGGGGAACAGGAGTTGGACATGGGTGGGGGCCTGCTGGCAGGTGCCCCACAGTGCTGGGGGGTGGGGGTGCAAGGGGACATGTGGCTTGGCTGGGGGGCATGGCCATGGTGGATGGGCTGCCTGTGGGACATGACATGGGGTGCAGGGTAGTCCCCTGTGGTGTGGGATGCCTGCAGAGGTCGTGGAGGGGGTAGAGGGGAGACCTGGGAGGACCCACACTCCCAATTCACGTCTTGAACTTCCCGCACACCCACCACCCGCGCACCCCTGAAATCCACGTACCCAGGCCAATCGCGTGTAGACTTTCTCGCGCACCCCTGAAATCCACGTACCCAGGCCAATCGCGTGTAGACTTTCTCGCGCACCCCTGAAATCCACGTACCCAGGCCAATCGCGTGTAGACTTTCTCGCGCACCCCTGAAATCCACGTACCCAGGCCAATCGCGTGTAGACTTTCTCGCGCACCCCTGAAATCCACGTACCCAGGACAATCGCGTGTAGTCTTTCTCGCGCACCCCTGAAATCCACGTACCCAGGCCAATCGCGTGTAGACTTTCTCGCGCACCCCTGAAATCCACGTACCCAGGCCAATCGCGTGTAGACTTTCTCGCGCACCCCTGAAATCCACGTACCCAGGCCAATCGCGTGTAGACTTTCTCGCGCACCCCTGAAATCCACGTACCCAGGCCAATCGCGTGTAGACTTTCTCGCGCACCCCTGAAATCCACGTACCCAGGCCAATCGCGTGTAGACTTTCTCGCGCACCCCTGAAATCCACGTACCCAGGCCAATCGCGTGTAGACTTTCTCGCGCACCCCTGAAATCCACGTACCCAGGCCAATCGCGTGTAGACTTTCTCGCGCACCCCTGAAATCCACGTACCCAGGCCAATCGCGTGTAGACTTTCTCGCGCACCCCTGAAATCCACGTACCCAGGCCAATCGCGTGTAGACTTTCTCGCGCACCCCTGAAATCCACGTACCCAGGCCAATCGCGTGTAGACTTTCTCGCGCACCCCTGAAATCCACGTACCCAGGCCAATCGCGTGTAGACTTTCTCGCGCACCCCTGAAATCCACGTACCCAGGCCAATCGCGTGTAGTCTTTCTCGCGCACCCCTGAAATCCACGTACCCAGGCCAATCGCGTGTAGACTTTCTCGCGCACCCCTGAAATCCATGTACCCAGGCCAATCGCGTGTAGACTTTCTCGCGCACCCCTGAAATCCACGTACCCAGGCCAATCGCGTGTAGACTTTCTCGCGCACCCCTGAAATCCACGTACCCAGGCCAATCGCGTGTAGACTTTCTCGCGCACCCCTGAAATCCACGTACCCAGGCCAATCGCGTGTAGACTTTCTCGCGCACCCCTGGAATCCACGTACCCAGGCCAATCGCGTGTAGACTTTCTCGCGCACCCCTGAAATCCACGTACCCAGGCCAATCGCGTGTGGTCTTTCTCGCGCACCCCTGAAATCCACGTACCCAGGCCAATCGCGTGTAGACTTTCTCGCGCACCCCTGAAATCCACGTACCCAGGCCAATCGCGTGTAGACTTTCTCGCGCACCCCTGAAATCCACGTACCCAGGCCAATCGCGTGTAGACTTTCTCGCGCACCCCTGAAATCCACGTACCCAGGCCAATCGCGTGTAGACTTTCTCGCGCACCCCTGAAATCCACGTACCCAGGACAATCGCGTGTAGTCTTTCTCGCGCACCCCTGAAATCCACGTACCCAGGCCAATCGCGTGTAGACTTTCTCGCGCACCCCTGAAATCCACGTACCCAGGCCAATCGCGTGTAGACTTTCTCGCGCACCCCTGAAATCCACGTACCCAGGCCAATCGCGTGTAGACTTTCTCGCGCACCCCTGAAATACACGTACCCAGCCCAGTCGCGTATGGAAACACCCGCACACCCCTGGAATACACGCTCCCAGCTCTGCGTTTGCTGCTGCCCTTTGCGCTCGGTTGGGGATTTTGATGGCTTTTCCCTGCGCGAGAGGCGTTCTTGGAGGCGTAACTGGCGCTGCTGCAGGGTCGCTGCGCAACTGTGCGCCACGGCTCGTTTTGGTGGCTGGAATCCATGAATAAGCTGTGCGCGGAAATGGATTTTAGCGCACGCGGCTGGCGCAGGGATTCGCACGCGCACACTGTGCGCCAGCCGCGTGCGCCACTTGTGCGCTGAATTCTATGAATCGGCCCCAAAGAGTTCTTTCATTATAGCATCAATACCCGCTATACTCTTGGGAAATTGTGTCCTGAAGAAAGCCTTACACGGTTGACTAACTGTCTTTCAAATAACTGCCTGTCAATACGTGTGTTCAAGAATAAGGCTGGAAACAGATACACTCTTGTCGACACAACAATTATGGGGACCTTTTTTTCAAAGTTAAATATGAATTGCGATTCATGGAACAAACGTGCGCCGAAAATCCCAGCGCAAGCAGGCGCAAGCATGAGAAATCAAGCGCACGCACACGCGTGCACTACAAGGAAGGCGCTGCGCTAGTTTCCAGCTGGTCGTGTGCCAAATCCATGCATGTCGCACACGGGCACACATGTCATCAAACGGCGTGCGCTACGCACACAGTAAAAGTACACATAGCGCGGCGCACACAACAAAAGTGGGCGGAACAGTGGGCGTAACACGCGGAATGGGGAACAACGCGTGAAAAAGAAGGCGTAACTGGGGAAGTACTGAAGGGAACTACATGGAACGCCCACACGCACGCGAACAACCCGTATTCATGGATTCGAATACGGGAAACCCGCGCACGGCAAAAGACGTGCACAGGAGTCAACGCGTCCGCCACACAAAGGCAGGCGGAAGCGTCCCCATGCACAGTACAAAAGTGCGTGCAAACAACAAACACGTATATACAGCTACAATGAATGCCCCATTTGTCGCAGCACTGATCGTGGGACACCGCAGGAGGAGGAGACTAGCCAGGGCACGCATTTTCTCACCACGGACAAGCCTTTTTGGGATGCCTGACGACCAGGTCTATGGCAGGTATAGGTTTCCACCCCACATCATCCTAGACCTGGTCAGGGAGTGGGAAGATGACCTCTCATCACCCACCCTTTGCTCCCAAGCATTGAACCCCTTGGAGAAGGGGCGCAATGTCCTGCATTTTTTGGCCACTGGGTTATTTCAGCGGACCACTGCCATAGTGGGGGGGGGGTCTCACAGGCCACGAAGTCACGCTGCCTACACCAGGTCTTGGCAATCATGACAGCGCGCCCCTCAGTCCGCAGGCACATATACATGCCCAGAACACCCGGAGAAAGGCAAGACGTGGTCCTGGATTTTTACAGGGTGGCACACTTCCCCAAAGTGCTCGGTGCCATAGATTGCACCCATGTGGCCCTATGTCCACACAGGGGCCACTGAGCACATCTACCGAAACCGCAAGCACTGGCATTCCATCAACGTACTGGTGGTATGTGATGCAAAGGGAATCATCACCTCTGTCTATGCAAACTACCCTGGCTCCACCCATGACAGTTTCATATACAGAATGTCCGCCCTGAGCCGGGCCCTGGAAGCTGGGCAGCATGGTGACACATGGCCCCTAGGTGAGTACAAATTCCTGTGCACATGCATGCAAGTCATACACAGACAAATACCCAAACCCTAATAATCTCAACTATTATCACCTCTCCAGGGGACAGTGCCTACCCTCTGAGCAACCACATGATGACGCCAATCCGGAACCCCACCACACCACCCCAGGTAAGATACATCACGGCCCATATTGCAACCAGGGCCATAGTGGAGCGCACATTCGGAGTGCTCAAGTCACGGTTCCGCTCCCTTGACCGCTCTGGCGAGCAGCTACTCTATGCACCCCCAGTAGTGTGCAGGATCATTGTGGCAGCATGTGTCCTGCACAATGTTGCAACACGGCAGGGCATACCGGTGGACATGGTGGTGCCTCCAAATCTGCAACCACAGGCACAGGCGCTGCCCATGGGAGGGTATAGGGCATGTGGCGAGGAAGCCCGGACTCAGCTTGTGGTCACATTTTTCACCTAAACTCCCACCCCTGCGGAGTGCACACAGGCCTGGCACATACCAGGTGACAATCGATGATGACAAAGAGACAGTCAACTGTCACAACCTTACCACCCTGATATTGTTGCCATGGAAGTGCCACATTGTGTGCATCCCTAGCTACGTAAACACAAGCTATCCTGTGTGACCAAAAGGCACACATATGATATATGATATGATATGATATGGCATTTGTAACACGCCTATACACAAGTGTTGCAAGGCGCAACGAGGCAGGGAGGGGGGAACAAGGGAAGACAGACAACGATCCTACTAGGCCAGGTGTCATTTAGATTGCGCAAGTGCAGAGTTAGGTGGAAGGGAAAAGTGCAAGGGGAAGGGGAGGGGGGGAGTGCAGTACAGGGTAAGTAGAATAAAAAATAAATAGGCCAGCTGGTGGCAAGTACAAAGGTAAGTTCAGACAAGTGCTGTGAAGGGGGGGGCTGTAGGGATACAGAGACAGTCCCGCAGTGCAGGGGTTGCCAGGGAGGCAGTGCAAGTGGAGAGTGGCTGGGCCAGGGACCGAGGTCGGTGAGAGTGGCCCAGTTGCAGATTCAGTGCAGTTTCAGTGAAGAAATTAGCAAGGGAGAGGCAGAGAGAAAGCAGAAGCAAAGAGGAAGGTGTTGAGGTGCTTCCTGAAGTGGAGATGGTTCTCCTCAAGTTACAGGGAGGCAGGAAGGCCTTTCCAGAGGGAGGCCCCTGCCGCGGAGAGAGATCTACCCCCAGCTTGTTGCTTCGAGAAGTGGCTGACCCTGACATGCAAGGTGTGTATCACACACACCTGCAAAACAGGCCATGACCATCCCTGTTATGTCACTCAAACCCTCCCAAACCACAACATGACATGGCAAGCAATAGCCATACACCAACACAGTACCAATAAGGTACACATTGCCATGTGAAAAATGTAAATTGGCATCAGACAATGGTGCCTGACATGGAATCAGATGAAATGACTGACCAACAACCTCCCACCCAAAATAAGTAATTCCCATATGCATCACAAAAGTAGTAACCGCAACATAACAAAGAATGCCTGTCTACATGCACATTGTGCTTTGCAAAATCAACACTGCAGCTTCTGTGTGCTGTGTCCAACTCCTGCAACACACTGCTCAGCGCACAGCACAGTAAACAGCCATTGTGTGTGATGCACACTCTGAGCATCACATCTAAGCGACAAACCACATCAAAAAGCAAAATAGGCATGTACATGATCCATATTCGGTCACAGAACATGTGCTACAGGGACACAGTGGGCAGCAGAAGGCAAACAGAGTGTACATGTGGATATCGAAGGGTGGTTGTACATGTAGTGCATCATAGTGCGAGTGTGCGGGTCAGCAAGGACATGCACTCAACATATGCATGTGCAATCAATTGACCATCAGTGTCCTCTACACATCACATGTGAGCATTCACCATGTGTACACCCCAGCATGTCAAACCACAACTATCCCCTCACACCTGAAAGGTAAATACAACACATGAACATGCATTGATCAGCAGAACACATCATGTACATTGGATACCACAATTACAATGTCAGGGTTCCCATCACACTGCAGGGCAAGGCAACTATCAACAACAAAACACCCCCCCTCCCACACAAATGGCCATGACCCACTGAACAACTGCACCTGGGTCATGGAGCATTCAACCCTCAATTTCACCTGGCCACAGGATCACCATTCCCCTTCGTCACAATCTCCGACCTTGTGTGTCAAAAGTTGCCTGCACCTTCAGAGTCCACCTTCATTTGCAAAGACACAAAATCCAAGGCAGAAAAACGAACCTGAACAGCCTCCAGTAGATGACTTGAAGTAGCAGTACCTCACAACGTCCAAGTACTACCACAATGATGTAACAACCAAGGTAGCACAGTAAAACAGTGTCACAACAGGATGTGAGCCATGTGTGTACATAACATACAATGATGCACACGAATGGATGTGTACTGTCACAGCTCCCGCGTACAGGCGCAGGAGTGGCACGAAACAACCAACCCCACCGTGGCCTGGATGCCTGCAAGGTCAAGCTCACACAGGCCTCTGAGACCCTGGTGGGGAAGGAGGGTCAGGGATATGCAGTTGGGACAGCCGTTGGCATACTGGATAACTGAAATGAGGGGCAGGAGAGGGGAGTATGAATGACACGTGAAAGTAGGGAATGCACTAAAATGGAGTACTTGCATTAACACATACACAATCATAACAAACTTGTACATCATTGTCAGGGCCTTCCGGAGTCCAGGCGCAGGAGTGGCACAAACCAACCACCCCCTCTAGGGTTTTGGCGGCTGCAAGCTTGGGGCTTACAAAGGCATCCGCAACCCCAGTGGGGAAAGAGGGTTAGGGAACGTTGGTTGGATAGGTACGGGAAGCAGGGACACCGGGTAGAGGGTACAGGGTTTAGAATTGGATAGGACTCGGGGTGATTATGGAAAAAAAAAACATACCAAATTGAATTACACATTCATCCATGCAACAGTGCACCCCCCAGCAAGCCTATGTAGAGCAGTTTGAATGAAAAACCACAAGACACTCAGCTCTGGTTTTGAGTGCTGGCCTCCTGCCTGCGCACTCTCAGGTCCGGTTACAGGAGCACTTCAATGCTGCAAAGAGAGCCACAGTTAATAATCTGTGCGTGCCCATAACACAAAAACACACCACCAAATATGCCCCATAGCAACAAACTACTCTACAAACAGACAATCTGGTATGGATGCTTCGTATCCATACGTAACATTCCCCCTGTGATGGTTCATATACAGTCAATGCAGTAAGTCAGGCGCCGGTGGGTGCGTGGCAAATGGAACACCAATGTGTCACGATTCACACAACATGCAATGTTCCCTGGGTAAGCAGACAGATGCATATAGCAAGGTATGACTTCAGAAAAAGTCGTGTCCCACCATGACCGTAAAAAAATAGGCAGTGCATGTTTCAAAATGTATATGGAAATGAAATGCACTGCACCCACGTCTGTCCCTTGCTCTATGGGCCTCATTACACGGATGGCGGTAATGGTTAACGGCCACCGTTAATGGTAACGTGACCGTTAACCATTACCGCCTTACTACGAGGTCCCTTAGCGGGTTGGTGCTTTAACGCCTGCTTTTTGCAGGCGTTAAAAACCAACCCGCTAAGGGACCTCGGAGCTAATTACGGCACCGCAAAATTGCGGTGCCGTAATTAGCGCCTTCCCCATTCCCATAGAGCCCTATGGGGCAGAAATGGGAATGGGGAAGGGCAATGGCGGAAGGGGGATTTACCGCCCCTCCAACCTTGGAATGGGGCGGTAAATCCCCTTTCCGCCAAGGCGGTGCCGGTATTTTACCGGCATGAGCCATGGCGCTAATAGCTAATAGCGCCATGGCTCACCGCCTACCGTGTAATGAGGCCCTATGTCCCTGTGAGCTGCTCCTTTCCATGTCTCGGAAGGCAGAATGGGTGATACAAGTGCCTCAATGGCCCATGGTGGACCAGAGGGTATGTGCCACTGCCCCTGCAGGTGCCCCAGACAACCTTACAATCAACCAGCCATCAGTCCACCAACACATCTGAGCTGTATTGTGTGCTTCAACACCAAGATTCGTCCAAGCTCACCATCAGTGCTGCTACTAAGCCTGCATGTGCAACTGGCCTGGTGGACGTTTTGCTGTGTTGCGGCCCCCCTGTGCTGCTCACCTTAACTGGAGTTCCTTGGAACATGTCAGCAGTTCTAGGATGTATGTCTGCAATCCCTGTGCCTCTGCTTGCGCACACATGTGCATGTGGGCACCAACAAACGTGTCCAGAATCCAGAAGTCCAATGGGCCATGTCTGCTGGCAAAGGTGGTCTGGAGGCTCATCCCCCTGCAGAAAGGGCATGAAACACATGATTAATGCTTTAGAGTCATCTGTGTGTGTCTCTTCAGGCATCTCATTACTGGACCACGTCAGAGACGTACATCAGAAATCACACCATCAGTCCGTCTTTCACATCCAAAGTGTGGAACACACTATCTACGGCATGAATTGCAACAAGCACGTGTACAGTAAAGATAAGAAACATACAACACAATGCATAGCAATGAATGTACACATTAATCATGAAACACCCCATCTACCAAAAGCAGAACAGTGTTCAATAACACCGCAATCATCCCCACTAGGGGTTTTAACACAAGTAACACATTACCAGACATGCCACAGATATGACAGTCCAAAGCCCTTGTGTAATAGGCTGTTACACCGAACCATCCTTGCAAGCCCATGGATAAGGGAGGCAGGAGTGGCATATGTGAGTCAAGGACCCCAAGCAGCAAACACATACACAAGACAAGCCTGAAGGGCCCAGCTGGAACAGACAGTGGATGCTTTCAAATGCCACAAAGCACCGCACCGTCACATGAAAGCACAATAGACAAGCAATTTTAAACTATATTAACTAATTACACTAACTATGAAAAACCTACATTACCTAATTAAACTAACTAGCAAACAGAAACTTAACTAACTAAACTAAAATAAAAATAAAAAATGGCCACATATGACCCAGGGGGGAGGGGAGGCACCCAGGAGGGGGGGGTACAGGGTGCTGCTCAACACCCACATGCGATGATGCTGAGCCAAAAAAAAAAACCTCCATGGACTCAATGGGTGCACAGCCCGACCTATGTGGGAGATAGATGGTCGTCCGAGTCTGGCTCATCCTGGAAAGGAGGACGTGGCACAGTAGCCTGGCCACGCCTAGCCGCAGCTTGCCCCTCGATGGCAGCAAGTCTGCCGGACGGGTGAGCCTGGTTCTGTGTGGCAATGTGACGTAGGTCTGCATGCAGAACCTCATGTGATACACGTGCTTCCTCTTGCAAGGTGGCACGTGTAACACGGAGTTCCTCCTGCAAGACCTGGATGGACAACCGCTGCACCTCCCGGCAAGCCTGTAGCTCAGCCGAGATGGTACGCTCAAGCTGTGCAAACCTCTACTCTGCCCACTGCCTCTGGGACATCATAAGGACACCCAGAGTGGATTTGAGGGAAGCATACTCCTCCCTCAGGGCATCCATGTGTGCCTCTGCGTGAGCAGCAATTGCTTGACGCAGAGACGACATTTCAGCCTGGCGTGCCCTGTCTGAGGCTGCCATGCCCAGACTGAGCGAGCGGGCCGTGGACCGTGCCGCCTGCTGCTGGAGAAGCACCTGCCTAGCAGGGGGGAGCACAGATCGAGCCACACGCTCCATGCTCTCAGCAATGTTCTCCATTGCTGCCCCCTGCCGTTCTGAATTGGCAGTCATATCTCACTCCCACTCAGTATACTGTGGTTGAGCGCGGTGACCGCGATGCTGGGCTTGACCCCTGCGGGACCCAAGGACCGGGTGTCCTCGCTGTGTTGGCACTGCCCGCGGCTGCATGACTACATGCCCCCGTCGACATGATGGCCCAGGCACATCAATGACTGGTGTGGAGGGTGACCCTGCGTCCCGATCCACCACGGGCGGAGGAACCAAGACTGTCTGACCCCTCAGTGCAGGTGTCACGGACAGAGAAGTGTCCACATCAGAATCACTCACCCCTGACACATGGACTGGATGCTCATCCAACTCGACATGGACGTCAGAGTTGTCATCATGGCTGGACTCATAGGCATCCAGAGACAAGATGGACTGTAGCACTTGGGGGTTTTCATGGCCTACCACCCCACAACCCCCACTTGTGCCAGGTTGATGCAGTGGTAACAACCCTGTGTCTGGCATGACAACACCATCCTCCGCCTCCATTGCATCATCACCTGAAAAATAGAGAGAAAAAAGGTCACTACACATGTCAGAAGCACACAACACACACACACACCGACAACAAACACATTAGGCAGACATGTGACACACAAAATAGAACCTGGCATGCATGCTGGGTCTACTTTGAATTGCTTCTGTGATCAGACCTGTTGAAAGGTGGTAGTTTGCATAGAAGTGGGTCTATGTGAAGGCAGTGCAAGGTCAAATTCAGGCATCACGTGCACTGTGCATTCAATGGGTAGCATATCTACAAGCAAAGCACCCCTCCACACAAGTACAAAATCAGGGATGCCTAGCATGGTATCAAAAGGCTGACCATAGACCTGTGTATTGACAGGCAGTGTTGACTGACATCAACAGCTTAATGTGATTCAAGTGACAACACTGCAAATGATGATGGTACAGTAAGCAGGACACATGATGAAAACTCTGGAGGTCGCCCACGTGTGAAGAAGACACTACAACAGTTGGACAGAGTCATTGGCCATTAAACAGGATGAGGCCTGTGACCCACACAGATTGTCAGACCCTAAACATATGTGCAACGCAGTACTGAGCAACAGTTGACATTGGAAGGCTGATGAGATGCCATGCAATGTATGTCACCCAGGACTTGTATTACAGTGATCATCCAGTCAAGGACACATAGGGGCATGCGTGCAATGCACATGGAGCATGAATGGGCACTCATGTCCCTGTGGGGCATCTGACCTATGCACAGTACAAGTGAGATACCCTGCATCAAGTACTAAGGCTGTCCCACACAACATATGTCTGGCAGATTGTAGCATGTACACAGGACGCATGAACAGGAAAGTACACAATGGCAAGATTTAAGCAAACCAGTGCAAAGTTGGAACTGGAGTGCAGAGTGGCGGAGGAGGGGCAAGGGAGCATGC
Organism: Ambystoma mexicanum; assembly: GCF_040938575.1. Lineage (NCBI taxonomy): Eukaryota > Metazoa > Chordata > Amphibia > Caudata > Ambystomatidae > Ambystoma > Ambystoma mexicanum. Next base: position 824,326,559 of record NC_090932.1, read on the forward strand.
CTACATGGAGTACCCGCATGCAGGCAGAAGACACATGCATGTCAGTCATGCTATGACATTGTGCCTGGGCTGAGAGGAAGGTCACCCCACGCCACATGCAGAAGGGCCAGTGAGCTGGAACATGGACCGGAGAGGTATACTGGTAACCAGCATGTGAGTAGGGTGCAATAGTGGTGATGCGGACAGTCCTCGTCTGCTCCACATGTCCACCATCCAGCAGAGCAGACATGCATCATCGAAGCATTACATTACCTACACATCAGAACCATGTACCCGTCACATGTAGTGGCAATCATGCACAACACATCCCACAAGTAAAACGCACACGTCCTCAACAAACACGCATCAACACTCACTGGACTGGGCATCAAAGTCCAGCATCTCTCCCACTCCTTTGACCGATTCTGGTGGTATGAACTCCGCAATGAGTGACTCATGCGGAGTGAGCTCTTCCTCCTCTGGTGCAGGCCCACCGCCAGTCACCAGAGTCAAGTTGTAATTTGAGGCACCCTTAGCCTTAGCGCTGCGTTTGAGGTCATTCAAACGCTTTTTGCACTCTTGCGCCGTGCGCACCTCATGGCCGAATTAACTGACATGTTCCGCAACATGCTTCCAGTGGGTGTCACAGTGGGCAGCCGTAGTCTGACTATTGGCAACCACTATCATGTCACGGCTGTGGCCCCGCACGTAGTCCACGAGGAAGTCCAGTTCCTGCTTGCCGAAAGGCTTGTTCCTCGACGTGCAGGAGGTCGCGGCTGTGTGTGGGTTCGCAGCCAGTGCTGCAGGTGCAACCTTCCTCCTCTTGGACTGTGGCGCAGACCCTGGCTGGCTAATGCCGCCCTGACCAGTATGGCCAGTGGGTTCGGTGGATTGAGCCAAAGGAGTGGCAGGTGGAGGGACGACCAAAGGCCTGACTTGTGGCAGTGGCAGCTGGGTGCCCTCTAATGGACCCTGCGCAGCAACATCCGCTGTGGCAGGGTCATTTACCGCAACGGTCCTGGTTGGCAGACTCACAACCGGGGTGTTGTTGGGTGCATCTGCCCCTGCACTTGCCAACACCCGGCTGTTCGGGGCAGCAGATGACATAACTGCCCCAGGGACACGTGTCTTTGTCAGAGCAGCCCTGCATGCCCCTACGGTTTCCCTCCTGGCCTGTTGTAAATCTTCCAAGGGCTCCTCAAGTGCCAACACAGCCTGCGCTGGCAGACCCTGAGCCTGGGTGGCGGTGTCCACAGCTGCACCTGCAGCTACCACTACCCTTGGGCATGTGGCAGTCGATGGAACAGACTGCCATGTCACACAGGTGCCAGTGCCAGATGCAGAAGCTGCATCTCCTGGAACCACAGGGGGTGGTGGCATGACTGCACCGACACATGGCACAACATTGTGCTCAAGTGGCGCACCCCTGCCTCTTCCCCCTCTGTGGCCGCCCTGGACACCCTGGAGTCCCCCTATTCCCTGGTCACTGCGGCCACATCCCCGACTAATGCCCACCACGAGGAGTACGCCCAGCTGAGGCGCCCCTCACCTTTGCTGGCCTCCCAACCATGGCGCAGATGGAGTAGTGCCGGCACAGATGGAGTAGTGCCAATGGGAGGTGTACAGCACAATTGACCTGGGCAATTTTGGTGTGAAGGGGGTGGGAAGCAAGATGTTAACAGCCCCCCTGCACCTGCAAGGGTGTATGTGACCCCGGTGATGTAGTGACGGGTCACGCAACGCTCAGGCACCCCAAAACTGCAGTAAAACCGTGCACGCAACCCTGCAGCCTACGTGCGTGGAATCAACCTCTGCAGTACGCGGTGGCACCCAGTAACACGAATAACGCGTACGCGTGGGACACGCAGGCTACTATGACCTCGAAAATGGGTGCGATACACAGGGGCACCCGCAGTGGGAAAAATAGCGTGTGCGACTCACCGTCTGACTAGCGCGATGCAGAAAAACACGTGTAGCCAATACCCCCGGCAAAAGAAGAGATACGTCCTTGATAGCGGTGAAGTTGTGATGGCGCGCAAAACAACAGGAAGCAGCAACACATGTCGGTCTCCATGAAAGGCACGTACAGCGAACTGCTGCCCCCGCTCACCTTTAACCCCTGCTGAGGGAAACGCCCGTGCGCATCATGTCACTTACGCGCATGGGCCCTTTCCTCGAATTACACGCATTCACACGCGGACGTGCAGTTTTTCACGCGCGCTGAACCACTATGCTAACGTCACGAGGGAAACGGCCGCACAGGCCCACGCGCTTCACGTCACAGAGGTGCTTACGCTTGAAGGGCCTTTGGTCCAATGAAAGAGCGTACGAGTGCTGACGCGCTTACGCGCTAGGGGCCTTTCCTCGAATCACACGCTGACGTGCACATTTTTCACATGCCAAATCACTCAGTATCAAGCTGGCCACGCGTTCACACACGGAAGACCACGCTTCTGCCCAAAAGGCGGAATCACTGCCCCCCAGAGCCCCGAGCATGTTCCCACCTGCCGTCTGCTGCTGCCTGACTGCCTGCTGCCCACGTGCCCTGCTATTTGCTGCCTATACATCAGCCAGGGGTGCTGTTGCTGTGACCACCCCTGCTGGAACAGAAGACTCCCGACTGGGATACCATCGCTCCACAGCCCAGCCCCAGGACCCAGTTGCCCACCCACTCCTGCCTCTGGGGTTGCCATGTCGGGCACTACACCATCTGGCACCACTGGCAACCCCCAGCCAGAGAGGCAGAGGGCCACCAGCTTCACTGCCACGAAGTTGGTGTCCTGGTGGAGCAAGTCCTGGGGCAGTATGATGCCCTCTTCGGAAGTTCCCGTGCCGACAAGGAAGGACGGACTCGGATCTGGACGGACATCGTGACTGCCATCAACGGGGAGGGGGTGGCAGTCTGCGCTTCCAAAATGTCAAGAAGCGCTGGGAGGACTTCAGGTCCAGGACCCTCAACAAGGCCCGGAGCCTCTTGAAGGCAGCGGATGCTAAGGGGCACCGGGGCCACCTGTCAGAACATGAGATGAGGGTCCTGGAACGCAAATGCCCAGCGCTCCATGTCCAGGTCCTTGAGAGTCAGACCCGTCTGGAGTCGAGCGGTAAGTGTACATGCATACTGATTGGAAGCTGTGCGTGTGGTGGTGTGCCCGTAGTGTGCAGGTTGTACATGTGTTTTTCTAGGGCCATGTATGGATGTGTATGTACAGGGCTGTGAGGCAGCAACATGCAAGTCATTTCATGTGTGAGACACATGGCTGGTGTATGTGTGGGTAAGCATGCAAGCCAAATGCAGATGTGTGAGCACACATGTTTGGATTACTGTGTATGTCAGTTGCCATGGTTGTGGTGTCACACATGGATGTTGGTTTCAGGCCGCAGCTGCCGAGGGGAGGTCCAAGAGGTGGAGGTCGGAGTGGGACTCCTCGGCAGCAGAAGGGGCAGCTGAGACCCCACAGGGCCCAACAGAGAAAGATGGCATGGAGTCATCCAGGTTGGTGGGGGGTTTGGTGGAGGAGGAGGCCGTGCAAGGGACAGAGACGGGGTCTGGAGGTGGGGATTCCACTGGTGCTAGTGGTGCAGTGCAGGACCAGGGACAGGAGGCAGCACAGGCCGCCGCGGAGGTGCCTGTGTGCAATCCTGTCCCTGATCCTGTCACTGCATCATCTTGCACCAGCAGGGATACCTATGTCCAGACCCGTTTTCAGGGAGGGGTTTGGCTTACACCAACTGGCCTTCCTCTCCGTGCGGATGTGGCTATCCGGCACCAGGTTGAGCCTGTCCTGGGTGGGGTGGCGTTGCGTCAACGTGCCATGTGAGGTGACCTGCAGTCTTTTCATGAGGGGACTGCATGTCTTCTCACATGGCTCGTTGACCCCGGTGACCCACTGGGACAGCTCACCAGGGCCGGATTCCTCCGTTTCCTGGACCTTGTTCCGACCCCTACCTCAACTGAACCCCCTATGCCCCAGTCGTCCTGCATGCCATCTTCCCACCCATGTATCACCTGGGTGCCCTGTGGAGCTACCTCTGACCCTGCGGCTAGGCTGGTGGACAACAGATCCCTGCCACAGTCGGGAGTCGGACGTCCAGCAGGGGTGGCCACCTCCACAACTGCACCCCAGCTGGAGGAGGATGTGCAGGCAGCAGGAGCCAGGGAACAGGCAGCAGCACCGCACCAGCAGCAACAAGGTGGGAGCCATGATGGCTCGGGGCCATCAACATCGGAGGGGCAGGCATCGGCCAGAGGGCAGGAGGACCCTCGACGGGAAGCGTCTTCCGTGTGGCAGCGGTTGGGCCATGCGATAGATGCAGAGTGGCAGCGGGAGGAAGAGGCACGGCTCACAATGGTCAGGGTGGAAAACTCCATGCGTAGGGCCCTGAGGCGGGCCGAGTGCCTCGAGGCCATTCGCAGGGACCTGGAGTTCCAGTTGTCATCGTCCCTGCGAACCCTCGGGGCCATGGAAGAGGACCGCCTCCGGGACATTCAGCAGGAGTTCGATGATGCCCTGGCCCGGGACATCCAAAAGTGAGCCGTCGGACTAGCCCGCTGCCCTTGTAAATAGTTAGATAGTGTTAGATTTCCTTTGGTTTTTTCTTTATATTGTTTGCGCTTGGACAATGCACCAAGTTTCTGTATATAGTTTTTCATGAGGTAGTATTTTTGATAGGTTTCATTTCTTCAGTTGGGATCATGGACCCTGGATTGTTCATCTGTATATAGTTCACTATTGGATTCATCTCTTTTTTTTGGATTTCCCCATGGAGCAATGATTTTCACTTTTGTTTTTCCCTTGGATTTGCTTTGTTGGACTGTGACTTTGGACACCTTTCCTTTGGATTATGATTTCTTGAATTTCATTATTTTACAGACATGCAGCTTTCCTTTTTTTATTCCCATTGTTGTTTGTTTGATTTTAATTCCATTCATGTTGTTTTTAATACATTTTTTTCTTCATACTTCGATGTGTGGTAATAGCTCATTGGTTTCATACATGTCATGATATGGGTTTTCACATTCACTTGCAACCATTGTGTGTGTGTGACGGACATGTGTTCATTTACATACTTGCCATTGGGGTTGTATCATGTAATTGCCTTTTATATGTGGGTGGATGCAATACTTGGTTGGGTCTTTGGGCTGGGGAGGCTGGCCATAAGGGCCATGATCGAGGATCGTCATGACCTGGGTGCAGGGGGACATGAGTGGGACATGAGTGGGGGCCTGCTGGCAGGTGCCGCGCACTGCTGGGGGGTGGGGGTGCAAGAGAACATGAGTGGGACATGAGTGGGGGCCTGCTGGCAGGTGCCCCATACTGCTGGGGGGTGTGGGTGCAAAGGGACATGAGTGGGGGCCTGCTGGCAGGTGCCCCACACTGCTGGAGGGTGTGGGTGCAAGCGACATGAGTGGGGGCCTGCTGGCAGGTACCCCACACTGCTGGGGTGTGGGGGTGCACGGGGACATGAGTGGGACATGAGTGGGGGACTGCTGGCAGGTGCCCTGCACTGCTGGGGGGTGGGGGTGCAAGGGGACATGAGTGGGGGCCTGCTGGCAGGTGCCCTGCACTGCTGGGGGCTGGGGGTGCAAGGGGACATGAGTGGGGGCCTGCTGGCAGGTGCCCCACACTGCTGGTGGGTGGGGGTGCAAGGGGACGAGAGTGGGACATGAGTGGGGGCCTGCTGGCAGGTGCCCTGCACTGCTGGGGGTTGGGGGTGCAAGGGGACATGAGTGGGGGCCTGCTGGCAGGTGCCCCGCACTGCTGGGGGGTGGGGGTGCAGGGGGACATGAGTGGGACATGAGTGGGGGCCTGCTGGCAGGTGTCCTGCACTGCTGGGGGGTGGGAGTGCAAGGGGACATGAGTGGGACATGAGTGGGGGCCTGCTGGCAGGTGCCCCACACTGCTGGGGGGTGAGTGTGCAAGGGGATATGAGTGGGGGCCTGCTGGCAGGTGCCCCACACTGCTGGTGGGTGGGGGTGCAAGGGGACATGACTGGGGGCCTGCTGGCAGGTGCCCCACACTGCTGGTGGGTGGGGGTGCAAGGGGACATGAGTGGGGGCCTGCTGGCAGGTGCCCTGCACTGCTGGGGGTTGGGGGTGCAAGGAGACATGAGTGGGGGCCTGCTGGCAGGTGCCCCGCACTGCTGGGGGTTGGGGGTGCAGGGGGACATGAGTGGGACATGAGTGGGGGCCTGCTGGCAGGTGTCCTGCACTGCTGGGGGGTGGAAGTGCAAAGGGACATGAGTGGGACATGAGTGGGGGCCTGCTGGCAGGTGCCCCACACTGCTGGGGGGTGAGTGTGCAAGGGGATATGAGTGGGGGCCTGCTGGCAGGGGCCTCACACTGCTGGGGGGTGGGGGTGCAAGGGGACATGAGTGGGGGCCTGCTGGCAGGTGCCCTGCACTGCTGGGGGGTGGGGGTGCAAGGGGACATGAGTTGGTGATCAGTTGTGCAAGGAGACATGTGCCTTTGCTGGGGGGCATGCCCATGTTGGGTGGGCTGCCTGCGGGACATGACCAGGGGAGCAGGGTAGTCCCCTGTGGTGTGGGCTGCCTGCAGGGGCCGTGGAGGGTGTACAGGGAACACCTGGGAGGACCCATACTGCCAAATCACGTGTAGGACTCCCCGGCACCCCCGAAATACACGTACCCTGCTGAAATTGTGTGTGAAACTTCCCACGCACCCCTGAAATACAGGTACCCTGCTGAAATCACGTGTGAAACTTCCCGCGCACCCCTGTAATACAAGTACCCTGCTGAAATCGCATGTGAAACTTCCCACGCACCCCTGAAATACACGTACCCTGCTGGAATCGCGTGTAAAACTTCCCACGCATCCCTGAAATACACGTACCATGCTGAAATCGCATGTGAAACTTCACGCGCACCCCTGAAATACACGTACCCTGCTGAAATCGCGTGTGAAACTTCCCACGCACCCCTGTAATTCACGTACCCTGCTGAAATTGCGTGTGGAACTTCCCGCGCACCCCTGATATGCACGTACCCCGCTCGCACAGGGCCAATCGCGTGTGAAACGTCCCGCGATCCCCAGTAATACACGTACCCGTGCTGGTACAGGGTTAGCGCAGCCCTTTGCTCTGGATTGGGGATTTTGATGGCTTTTCCCTGCGCGAGGGGTGTTCTTGGGGGCGTAACTGGCTCTGCTGCAGGGTCGCTGCGCCACTGTGCGCCACGGCTGGTTTTGGTAGCTGAAATCTATGAATACGCTGTGCGTGGAAATGGATTTTAGCGCTCGCGGCTGGCGCAGAGATTCGCACGCGCACACTCTGCGTCAGCCACGTGCGCCGCTTGTGCTCTAAATTCTATGAATTACCCATGTCACCCATAGGCTACTAACATCACCTTAGCTGTTCTGTAGACATACTTGTTTTACATATGCCTAGCAAAAAAGAAATTATTGCCATACAATTGTCTTTCCTTATTTTGACAAACTGTTTTTTATGTTGTTATGATTTGCAAATGTGACCATGTATCAAAACTTTTATGAGATGTTATTGAATAAAATATGATATATTTTTGTAATTCTGACCTCCCCATCTTTTTATATAAGTTGAAAAAGATGTCCACCTAGACCCACCCACATTGTGCCACACCAATAGGTAGCTCGTTGTGGAACCCTTTTTCATGTTAATGTTTCATAGTCCTCTCCCTACGAGCCCCTAATCAAAAAGAGGACATATTGGGCCTCATTCCGACCCTGGCGTTAACCAAGGCGCTATTAGCACCTTGGTTGACGCTGTTATCTTTCTGACTCCGCCATGGTGAATGGCGTAATTACCGCCCCATTCCAAGGTTGGCAGGGGCGGTAATTCCCTATTCACCATGGGCCCTTCCCCATTCCAATTTTTGGCCCATAGGGCTCAATGGGAATGGGGAAGGCGCTAATTACGGCACCGTAAATTACTGTGCCGTAATTGGCTCCTAGGTCCCTTTGCGGGTTGGTTTTTAAACGCCTGCAAAAAGCAGGCGTTAAGTACCAACCCGCAAAGGGAACTCGGAATAGGGCGGTAAGGGTTTAACGGCACCGGTCTCGTTACCGGTGACCGTTAACCCTTACCGCCCTACTCGGAATGACCCCCATTGTATTTTGCTCATTGAGTATTCCCTCACTTATAAACGAGACAGACTTTACTTCCTAGTCCTCAACAAAACTGGTAAATAATGTTCCTAACACCAGCAGACTATATAATCATTCGTTAGAATGAGATAGTGGTAAGCCACTCTACATTTTCTAAAACCCCAATCCTTAAAAGGGGACTAAAATATGTGTACTGCTGCATATTATGCCATAGGCAAAAAATCAGAACCTGCATGTTGATTTCTGGCAAAGTATTGTCACATTTACATCTTGTATCTTTGATGTTTCTACATTGCGCTCCTTTAACTGCAAATGGCAACTTGTAATACTTAAGATTTGTAACCAGTTTTCTCGCACTTCTATTCCATGGAAATGATAAATAAAGCTCATTGTTAAAATTATTGCATATGAACTTATTGTATATGAATGTAACTAGGCTACAAAAGTTGTGTTCATGTCATCTGACCATACTGCCAGTGACTGCAGCTCCCTTTTAAATGAATCCACAATTATTTTCTTATTAGTTGGTAAAATAAAAAGAGGATCTTTGGTCGGGTTTGGTAACCCGAGATCATGTTATGTTTTAAAACCATAGTTAATCTACCTGGATCTTATTTTATTCTCTAAATTGAGTAAATCCTTGAGTATAATCTTGTTCAAGATGGCCCTATCATTCATACAAATGACAGCCAGTGAGGCAGGGGTCCTAATCTTATGTGATTAGTTAGCGGAGATAATCCACATGCAGCATATACAATCTTTGTTGCTGAGCCTGCAAAAATACCCATGAGCGCAGAAACGTGTGCTCTGTTTCTGCAATTGTTGATAAGTATAACCTCATACTCCACATCAATATTCTTCACTCCCCCAGACTAACATGCCCTAAGTGTGGTAAAAGATAGCCCTACATTTGCCTGCTTCAGCAGGGTTGTTACCGTTATAGTATGAACTGACCATGATTATTTTTGACAAATCGCATGCCTAGGTAATAGAATTTGTGTACCCTTTTCATGATTACCTCCTCTTGAAAAATTATCAGTTTAACCTTTTTATTCCTGTTGAAAACCATGAATATGGATTTAGCACGGTTTACTTTCATCTCACTTCGGCTCATAAAATCCGCATGAGAATCTTCAAGTGTTTGCAGTGCTTTGGTTGTCCTGTCCATTAACGCCACATAGGGCCTCATTACGACCCTGGTGGTAGCCGTACCCTTATTAAGGGCACGGCTTCCGCCGGTAATGATTTTTTACCAGGACCAAGAAAAGGACAATAAACGGGTTATGCCAACCTTGGCGGACCCTGTAATTGCCCTTTTCTTGGACCCAGTAAAAATCAATCCCCATTCCCATTTGAGCCTGAGAGGGCTCAAATGAGAATTGGGAGGATGCTAACAACGGGCCCGTTAATGACCGGCCCGTTGTTAACATCCTGGCCTGCTAGCGGGTCCCGCTTTTCACGTCTGGTCAGACCAGACGTGAAAAGCTGAACCCGCTAGCAGGCCTCCTAATAGGGCATCCCGCAATGGACGGTGCCGGTCTGCATATCCCAGACAGTGGGGGTCATTACATAGTAGGAGGTAACCATGCAGCTATTGGAGGCATGGATGCCCCCTTACCGTGTACCGGGTCCGGGCTCTTTGACTGAGGAATTACCGGGCCATTCCGACCTTGGAGGACCAGGTAATTCCTTATTCGAGGAACCCATCCCCATTCCCATTAGAGCCCCCATAGGGCTCAATGGGAATGGGGAGGGTGCTAACAACGGGCACCTTAAAAACGAGCCCGTTGTTAGCACCCTGGTCTGCTCGCAGGACCCGCTTAAGGTACCTGGTAAAACCAGGCGTCCTTAGTGGGTTCCCCCAAGCAGACTCGTAATGAGGCGGTAAGGGGTTGACGGCTCCGGCACCTTTAGCGGTGCCGTTAACCCCTTACTGCCTCATTCGGAATGACCGCCAGTCTCTTGTCCAGGTCAAGAAAGATGGTACCTCAGGAGCATTACCTAAAATATGTTCCTCAAGCCCCGCAACACAGAGATTAAATAGTAGTGGTGCTAGAACGCAGTTTTGGCACACACCCCAGTTATTGCAAAAGTGTTTGTTCATTCCCAGTCCTTGCAAAAATATTACAAAAGCTTTAGTTTTGTCATATTTATTTATTTATTGGACATTTGTATGACGCCTATACACAAGTGTTTCAAGGCGGCAAAAGACAAAACAAGGTGGGGGGACAGAGGAGAACGAACAACAATAAATGGTCCTATTAGGCCTTGTGCTATTTGCACCATGCAAGTGCAGTGACAATAATTCACTTGTGGGCTCTTTGAAAAACAATTTCTTGATGTATAAGGGCCTTACAAATGCCCAATAAAATAAAATAAGTGAGTGCACAGGGAGGTGGCAGGTCAGGACGGAGGAGCTAGGATAAGGGAAGGGGAGGGGAGAAGTGAAGGAAGGCAGGGACCCTAGGGGCTGGGCAAGTGCTGAGGGGAGCCCAGGAAGACGAGTGCCAAGGGAAACAGGGGTAGGGGTCAACTAGTGCAGGCAAGGGTGGACCAGATTAAGGCTAGTCAGGGAAGGGTGACCGAGGGTAAGTGCTGGTTGAGGGGTGCTGGAGTAGACTGCATGAGGAGGGCCTGGCCCCTGTAAGGCACATAAGGGACTGGGTACCAGTCACAGCGGCAGAATCCATGAGGGCGAGAGGGAAGGGAGGGGTAGAGGGAAGGAGGTGGAAGAAAAGAAAGTCTTGAGAAGTTTCCAGAACTTAAGGAGATCCTGCTCAAGTCTGATTTGGGCAGGAAGGCCCGTGCCAAGGAAAAAGAGAAATGTCTGATCTGCAGAGAGTTGGAGCTAGAGGACCAAAGGACTCTAGCAGTGTGATATTTCAGGAGAGAAAGTCAGATGTAGCAGGGTCCTATGCCCCAGAAAGCCTTCTGAATGATGCAGAGGGTCTTGAATTTGATCCTTGCAGCCGCCGGGAGCCAGTGGAGAGATTCTAGGGCTGGATAGATGTGGTCCCTGGGCTTGAAGCCAAGGATACGTTTCACAGCCCTATTCTGGATTAGTTAATGAGGCCAAAGGGAGGAAAGTGGCGGGTTGAGGAAGAGGCTGTTGCAGTAGTCCAGCCTAGAGAGAACCAGAGCTCTGGAGACAATGAGCTTCTGTGGAAAGGTGAGGAAAGGAAGAATAACTCTGAGGAGCAGGAGCTGAAAGTTGGACTTCTTGGCAAGGTCTGTGGTGTGATGGGAGAAGGAGAGAGAGGTGTCAAAGATGACCCAAATGATTTTGACCTCACAAGAGGGTTAGGGGAGGTGGCTCAAGGAGGGAAACCAGATAGTGGGAGGGAAGCAGGGAGCAGGTATCCCAATGCGAAGGATCTTGATCTCAC